>NC_083403.1:80040899-80665899 GCF_020745735.1 Hemiscyllium ocellatum
TATATAATGGAAAGCAAGAGGGGAATCTTGTTGAAAGGTTGGTATTCCAAATGCCCAGGTGAGTCCAAGGATTGGGGTTAGCACAGCAATGCTTCTCACAATCCGTTTGAACGTTTCCATTTCCTGATTATTGGTTCTGGATCCATCCCCAATTGTTGGTCGCAGCAACTTAAAAATGACTATAATCAGAATGGTGACATTGATTGTGATTATAACCAATGCAGGTATAACAAATGCAAGCAGAGGGTATTCGGTCTCCCAGCTGAGCCAGCAGGCACCTTCTCTGGTGTAACTGTTTCTTGGAAAGGTAACTCCGATTGTGATGATCGAGATTATCAATGGAGGCAGGTAACCAACGGCAAATGATATTCCCATCATAACTGATCTGCTGAGATCATGGAAAGGGAATAATAAACGATAGACAAGCAGCAGGCCCAGGGTTAACATCCAGAAGAATAAGGTAAGATAGAAAAAATGAATGAAGAAAGTTGCAGCTGTGCAAGCCTGTGTTCCTGGTTCTACAGCTGAAGCCACAATGAACCATATGTCAGCGACCAGCAGATTTACTGCAATATTCAGAATTCCAACATGGCGAATGTATGAGGTTTTGTTTTTGGTCACGTGCTTCCACACCATGGCCTTGATAATAATAGTGATTAGTAAACTTCCGATTGAGATGGCAACTCCGATAATGGTGATGTAACTCAAAGCCAGGCTGTCTTTGGTATCAGGGGACGTTAAAATCGAAAATGATGTCAAGTGGTCACAGTGACATGTAATATTATCTTCGTTGATTTCAGACCTACAGCCAGTATCATTCCATGCACCCCTGCCTGTAAAATCCCAAAAGCCACACACTGCAGTGTTGGAATCTAGTGTGCGATTTCTTAGTGAGAAGGTCATCTTGACGTTAATAGGTTTACTAGTGTTTAATGTCAGGACGAGACTATTAATCAAAAAATTTCCATCAAATGTTGTGGTATTGGGTAAAATATCAATCCATACTGGATATGCAATAATAATAACTGTGACATTTGGCTTATCTTTAAACTCGTCTGAGGAAATGAATACATTCGCACTTAAATTGGAATATTCTGCAGAGATATTATGAAAGGTTTCATCAATAAACCGTCTGCGATTTCTATAGGCTTTGAAGACAAGGTTTATTTCTGTATTGATAAACGTGTCATTCTGCATTCTGAAGTATTTATTAAAATTTTCCACTGACTTTAATAATTGGGAACTAGCGCTGTGGCCATTTACAGCTGTAATATTTCTCCAAGCTTCTATTGATTCAGAAGAGAGAACTTCACTTACTGTTTTCAAGAAATGCTGAAAATTCAAAAAAAAGCATTATTAATTAAATATCCAATTTCACAATCACAGAAAATCAATTTATTTTTGGCCTCAGAAAGTGGACGAAAGGTACACACTTGAACCTATGAACAGACAAAACTGGCATACAGAGAAGGAGCAGTTGTTCCATGCAATTTTATGCCTCCCAAATAAAGCCAAAAAAACCCAACAGAACCAATAAAGTCAAAACTGGACAGCTTCTCTTTGAACCTTCCATGCTTCATCTTCTTCAACTCCACGTTCCTACATCATCCCTGTATTCTGTACTTTCCTTAACACCCAAAATGGTATGAAACTCTACCTTGAACATACTCAATGACTAAGCCTCCATAGCTGTGTGGGATGGAGAATCTTTCTTTATGTGGTGAAGCATAAGCTGTATTGAGTTTTCGAAAGGGCTTCTCCCCACAAGACCTATTACTGCATCTTACCCGGTTAATGACTGACTCTGTCCCTGTGGAGCTCCTCACATCTGATTTCAGTCCCACATGTTGTTCCAGGATCAACTCACTACTTTCCAGGTGTCTGCTGGAAGACTAGCATCCCTACCATCCACACCACATTAAACGGACTATTATACAATTGAACAAGCAACGGCACTCCAAAGCCCCCTGCTAGTTAATGGCAATGAAACCAAAACTTTGGGCATGGTGACACCACGATTCTCCAATAGAGACATGGAGGTCTTCGTGGACAGGTCTCCTCTTTTCTGGATTGGCAGAGGAGGCCATGTCATCGCATCCTGGCAGTGGTTTCTGAGGTAATCGCCTGGATCAGTCCCATCTCCCCAACATGGGGGAACAGCCAATGGTGAGACAAAAAGGTCAATGACCTTCCACACTCTGTCAGGGTAAATGCCACAATCTTTTCTCTGCTACCTCATGTTCGCTCTCTCTGTTACTTTTTTCTTCCACTCGGTCTTGTTCCTGCCTCAAACTCTTGCCCTAGTACCCTACTCAACCATTCCGGCCATCTCACTAACCTTCCTCCACCTGCATTAGGACTAACAGATATGCCATCCATTTTTACTTAATTAAATCCTTCCTTTTCTCTTATTTCAGGAGAAGAGAGCCCACAAGGGAGCACAAAGAGCAAGGACAGATGATGGAAGGCTTGACATCAGGTTCTTCACCTCCTACAAGGAGAAAATCTTGCCCCTTGCAGGAGAGGACGGAGATCAATCCTGCGGGATGCTGAGACATCCATGACTTGTCATCAGTGTGATTTGGACAAATTGAATTTGTGGACAAATATATGGCAGATGAAGCATAATGTGGATAAATGTAAGGTTACCCAGTTTGTGAGTAAAAGCAAGAAGGTGGATTATCTGAGAAAGGAGCAGGGATGACTTGCAGCAATTGCACAGGCCTTTGGCAGGACTACATCTGGAACATTGTGTGCAGTTTTGGTCTCATTATCTTAAGGAGGATATGGGGGAACAAAGATTCACCAGACTGATTTCTGGGATGGCAGGATTGACAGCTGAAGAGAAACTGGATTGGTTAGAACTTTATTCACTAGAGCTTACACGAACAAGTGGGGTTGGGGGTGAGGAATCTCATAGAAACTTATAAAATTCTAACAGAACTAGACATGGTATGCTCAGGAAGGATATTCCCATTGAGTGGAGAGTCCAGGCCAATAATCGAAGGATGCATGGTGAGCAATTTACGGCTGAGAGGAGGAGAAATTTCTTCACCCAAAGAGTGAAGAATGAAGCTGTGGAATTATTGACTATAGCAAGTTATGTTTGAAGCCATAACATAGAATGCTTTTGGAAGGAGTTAGATATAGTCCTCAGGATTAAAGGGATCGAAGGGTAGGGTAGAAAGCAGGAGCAGGGTACTAAGCTTATCAGCAGTTATGATCATACTGAATGGCACAGCAGGCCCAAACAGTGAAATAGCCCACTCCTAATCCTAGTCTCGATAGCTCTATGTAACTGAGTAAGTAGCATTCATTATTCCACGGTAACTCTCATATTATCCCATTGACAGTGTCATTCAATGCTCACTATATCTAACCAAAAACTACAGTGCCTTTTTTCACTTTATGTCTTGCAGATACCAGCAGGATGTCCATGGTGGGAAAATTATGACCTATGTGCAAGTTGCCCTTCAGCTCTGAGTTCAATACATTATTTCAGTTTGGTTAGGATATCAACGTTAAAAGAGATTATAGCACTGAAGCCTTTAGTCTGTGGTGAATACTTCATTTCAGCTTGTTGTCCTTAACTGAGTAACATCGCAATGTGCTTTTCGTTTTCTGTTTCATGTCATATACATTGGGATGTTTGAGATATGCAGGAACTTTAAGAGATTTTAAGAGATATGAAAGCTTTTCTCGGGAGTTCAACATTCTTCATTTTTTCAGTGGCAGTTGGTGTGGGAGGAGCAACAGTAAGGACCAGAGGACTGACAGGAAGGTAAATTTTAAAAGATACAAAAGTGGAGTATACACTGAGCAGGAGCGGACACGGGACTGCGAAGTAAGTGAGGCTTTATATTTGGGTAGGGGGTGGAAAGGGAACCGGCAGGCAGTTCAGGGAACCCCATGGCCATTCCCCTCAACTACAAGTATACTGTTTTGGATATTGTTGGGGGGGTGATGACTTACCAGGGGTAAGCAATGGGGCACAGGTCTCTGGCACAGATTCTGTCCCTGTTGCTCAGAGGGGAAGGGGGAAGAGGAGCAGAGCATTAGTCATTGGGGACCCCATAGTTAGGGGGACAGATAGGAGGTTCTGTGGAAACGAGAGAGACTCACGGTTGGTGTGTTGCCTCCCAGGTGCCAGGGTTCGTGGTGTCTCGGATCATGTTTTTGGGATCATTAAGAGGAAGGGGGAGGAGCCCCAAGTTGTGTTCCACATAGGCACAATGACATAGGTAGGAAAAGAGATGGGGATTTAAGGCAGAAATTCAGGGAGCTCAGGTGGAACCTTCAAGCTAGAATAAACAGAGTTTTTGTCTCTGGTTTGTTGCCCGTGCCATGTGCTAACGAGGTGAGGAATAAGGAGAGAGAGGAGTTGAACACACATGACTGCAGGGATGGTGCAGGAAGGAGAGTTTTGGATTCCTGGATAATTGAGGCTCTTTCTGGGGTAGGTGGGACCTCTACAAACAGGATGGTCTACACCTGAACCAGAGGGGTAACAATATCCTGGGGGGGAATTTGCTAATGCTGTTTGGGTGGGTTTAAACTAATTCAGCAGGGGGATGAGAACCTAAATTGTAGTTCAAGTATATAGGAGGTTGAGAGTAGTGAAGTCAGAACTAAGATTTCAAGATCATAAAAAAGCACCAGCAAGCAAGAGGTTGGTTTGATGTGTGTCTACTTCAATGCCAGGAGCATCCTCAATAAGGTGGGTAAACTTGCAGCATGGGTTGATACCTGGGATTTCGATGTCGTGGCCATTTCAGAGATATGGGTAGAGCAGGGACAGAAATGGTTATTGCAGGTTCAACGATTCAGATGTTTCAGTAAGAACAGAGATGATGGTAAAAGATGGGGTGGTGTGGGACTGTTAGTCAGGGACAGTATTATGTTTGCAGAAAGGACATTTGAGGACTCGTCTACTGAGGTAATATGGGCTGAATTCAGAAACAGGAAAGGAGAGGTTACCCTGTTGTAAATTTTCTGTAGGCCTCCAAATAGATCCAGAAATGTGGAGGATAGGAGAGCAAAGATGATCCTTGATAGAAGCGAAAGTGACAGAGTAGTTATTATGGGGGATTTTAACTTTCCAAATATTGACTGGGAATACTGTGGTTCAAGTATTTTATATGGGTCAGTTTTTGTCAAATGTGTGCAGGAGGGTTTCCTGACACAGTATGTAGACAGGCCAAAATGGGAGGAGGCCACATTAGATTTGGTACTGGGTAATGAACCCAGTCAGGCGTTATATTTGGAGGTAGGTGAGCACTTTGGTGATAGTGACCATAATCTGGTTATTAGATTAGACTTACAGTGTGGAAACAGGCCCTTCGGCCCAACAAGTCCACACCGACCCGCCGAAGCGCAACCCACCCATACCCCCACATTTACCCCTTACCTAACACTACGGGCAATTTAGCTTGGCCAATCACCTGACCCGCACATCTTTGGACTGTGGGAGGAAACCGGAGCACCCGGAGGAAACCCACGCAGACACGGGGAGAACGTGCAAACTCCACACAGTCAGTCGCCTGAGTCGGGAATTGAACCCGGGTCTACAGACGCTGTGAGGCAGCAGTGCTAACCACTGTGCCACCGTGCCGCCCAAAATTATGTTTAATTTTGTGATGGAAAGGAAGAGGTATATTCCACAGGGCAAAAGTTATAGCTGGGGGAAAGGCAATTACGATGTGATTAGGCAAGATTTAGGATGCATAGGATGGGGAAGGAAACTGCAGGGGATGGACACACTTGAAATGTGGAGCTGATTCAAGGATCAGCTACTGCATTTCCTTGATACGTATGCACCTTCAGGTAGGGAGGAAGTTATCGAGCTCAGGAACCATGGTTTACTAAGGAAGCTGAATTTATTGTCAAGAGAAAGAAGGTGCTTATGTTAGGATGAGATGTGATGCTCAGTCAGGGTGCATGAGAATTACCAGTTAGCCAGGAAAGACTTAGAGAGAGAGCTAGGAATAGCCAAGAGGGGACATGAAAAGTTGTTGATGGATAGGATCAAGGAAAACCCTAAGGCTTTCTATAGATATATCAGAAATAAAAGAATGACTTGAGTAAGCATAGGCCCAATCAGGCATTGTAGTAGGAAGTTGTGTGTGGAGTCAGAGGAGATAGTGGAAGTGCTAAATGAATACTTTTCATTCGTATTCACAAAGACAATGTAGTCGAGGAGAATATTGAGATATAGGCTGCTAGACTAGATGGGATTGAGTTGCATTGGAAGGAGGTATTAGCAATTCTGGAAAGTAAAAATAGATAAGTCCCCTTGGCCGGATGGGATTTCACCTAAGATTCTCTGGGAAGCCCTGGAGGAGATTGCAGAGCCTTTGGCTTTGATCTTTATGTCCCCATTGTCAACAGGAATAGTGCCAGAAGACTGGAGATTAGCAAATGTTGCTCCCTTGTTCAAGAAGGGGAGTAGGAACAATCTTGAAAATTATAGACCTTCGAGTTTTACTTCAGTTGTGGATAAAGTGTTGGAAAGGCTTATAAGAGATAGGATTTATAATTATCGAGAAAGGAATAAGCTGATTGGGATAGTCAGCACAATTTTGTGAAGGGTAGGTCATGCCTCACAAACCTTATTGAGTTGTTTGAGAAAGTGACCAAACAGGTGAATTAGGATAAAGCAGTTGATGTGGTGTATATGGATTTCAGTAAGGTATTTGATAAGGTGCCCCACAGTAGGCTATTGCACAAAATACAGAGGCATGGGATTGAGGGTGATTTAGCAGGTTGGATCAGAAATTGGCTCGCTGAAAGAAGACAGAGGGTAGTGGTTAATGGGAAATATTCATCTTGGAGTTCAGTTACTAGTGGGATACCGCAAGGATCTGTTTTGGTCCACTGTTGCTTGTCATTTTCATAAATGACCTGGATGAGGGCCTAAAAGGTTGGGTCAGTAAATTTGCAGATGACACTAAGGTTGGTAGAGTTGTGGGTGGTGATGAAGGATGTTGTAGGTTACAGAGAGACATAGACAAGCTGCAGAGCTGGGCTGAGAGGTGGCACATGGAGTTTAATGCGGAAACGTGTGAGGTGATTCACTTTGGAAACGACAGGAATGCAGAGTACTGGGCTAATGGTAAGATTCTTGCTCGTGTAGATGAGCAGGGAGATCTCAGTGTCCAGGTACATAGATCCTTGAAAGTTGTCACCCAGGTTGATAGGCACAAGGTGTGTTAGCTTTTATTGGCAGAGGGATTGAGTTTCAGAACTATGAGATTGTGTTGCAGCTGTACAAAACTCTGGTGCAGCCATATTTGGAGTACAGCATATAGTTCTGTTCATGGCATTATAAGAATGATGCGAAAGCTTTTGAAAGGGTTCAGAGGAGATTTACTAGGATGTTGCCTGGCATGGAGGGAGGTCTTATGAGAAGAGCCTGAGGGACTTGAGGCTGTTTTCATTAGAGAGATGAAGGTTGAGAGGTGACTTAATTGAGAGATGACTTAATTGAGAGATATAAGACAATCAGTTGGTTAGATAGGGTGGACAGTGAGAGCCTTTTTCCTCGGATGGCAATGGCTAGCATGAGGGGACATAGCTTTAAATTCAGGGATGGTAGATATAGGACAGATGTCAGAGGTAGTTTCTTTACTCAGAGAGTAGTAGACGCATAGAACCCACTGCCTGCAACAGTAGTAGACTCACCAACTCTAAGGGCATTTAAATGGTCATTGGATCGGCGTATGGATGAGAATGGTTAGATGGATTTAGGTTGGTTCTACAGGTCAGCACAACATCAAGGGCTGAAGGGTCTGTATTGTGCTGTAATGTTCTATGTTCTATGAACTCATGCACAAGTTAGGTGCACTGCAGCAACTCATCACCAACTCCTTGAATTGCAGGCCAGCAACTGCCGCGCTTGGAAATGCTAGTTTTCCCAGATAGGCTTCAATTCTTACATGATAATCCTTGGAGAATAGAAAGGCCTCACAAGAATAGCTGTGAGGTAATTCATGTGCAAGTGTTTGGACAGCCTGCAATTCTTATACAATAATCTTATGACTAAAGGAAGACCTTGAAAGACAATGTTGTGAAGGGTCCAGCTAGCGAAGAAGTCTCATGAAACTGTGTATACTCACCATTGCAACCAAGAGGAAGTCTATCCCCCTAGGCCAATGCCTCATATATATGGTCAGGTTTGTGTAGATGAATTTTTCTTGCTTTTGACTGATAAGATTGTACTTATGAATTTAAAGCCACAGCAAGCTATGGTTAATGAGTATTTATGTCATTATTGCAAAAATCATATTTGGAAAGGCTGACCTGGCTGAAACTTCCATCTAGTTTAATAGATAAACTTGAACCAACTAATAAGATTATGAATTTTTGCTTCCCTTTAAGTTGCTCCTCCCCTCCTGGCAGATCTGGAAGATTCCACTCAATTACTTCATGGACAGCATAGCTAATCAATTTAGCTGAAATCTAAGCTTCAATTAACTGTTTGTTGATTTTGATACTGATACTGAGCCCAACATGATCAATTAAAGCTCAAATCATTTAATTATTATCTTATATGATTACCCAAATTTTGATCTCCCCAACAGGTTCTCTATATTTACAATATCTTTTGTTATTTGAAATAGCTTAATGAGGTCAGCTCTCAGCCTACTCTAAAGAAAGAAGTACCAATTGGGTCAATTTTTCCTGTCATCATGCAATGTACGAATATTGCAGCCCAATTCTCTGCTAGCTACTTTCTGTATCAGGTCCAAAGTCTTTTCCCTGGTTCTACATAGTATAATAGAATATATGACAACTTGAGAACCTGCCATCATGGTTTAGGAAGATGCTTCAAATTTGCCAGGATTAACATTGCTGAGATTGAAATGTTCCTGACTGAACTGGATCTTATGTACTCAGATGTTCTTAGTTTAATCATTCTGGAGAACAAAATTCCCTTACAGCAATATAGATCATTTTTAGATCTTATAGTTAGTTTTCAAACAAACTGTGTGAAGGTTTTGAAGAGAAGCTCGAATCTGCAGTGATGGATGTTGGCAAGCCAAAGAAAACTCATTTTCAATCAAAGTTGCCCATTGAAAATTGAAACTCCATTGCACGACTAAAATGTGTCTTCACAGCCTCTCTTCATTGTGAATCAAAAGCAAAAGACATTCCTCTCACTCTATGTATTACAAGTCAAAACATGTAACGATTCCATTTTCATACAAAGAAGGGCACAATGACTAAAAGTGCTACATTAAATCCAAGATCTTTTCTGGAAGATTCTGATTCTTACCGTCATGTCTGTTTCCGTAACATTGACACCTAGATTTGAAATATTTGTCAATATGTCAACCACAGCCTGGATATTTCCAGCAGTATTTACGTTGACCTCAGTAACAGCAATGGATAAATTCCGAAGAAGACTGGAAAAAATGTCTTCTAAATTTGAGCCTTTTGTCACCTAAGAAGTAAAAGTAAAAGTAAATGTGAGCACACAGCAACTTGACAGACTGGAAAAAACAAACAGGTAAATATTTCACATAGTCATTGTGTTACATGATGTTACCTGTTCACCTTCCATTCCCATTCTACCAATCATCAAATAAATTATTAGATTGGCAAAAAGAGAAAAACCTTTTGAACACCCAAAGTCAATTTTGAAGAAAATGTCTGGGAAATTTCCTTCTGACCTGCAAATGTCATTGAAAAAGTGAGGGGAACTCAGTGACTTTGTATCATCCAGTATTCAGTTTCCCTTTTATGTGTTGTAATATCAGGCAAAGGAAAGAACTCAGCCTTCAAATACCACAATAAATCTACATTCACGCTACATGCAGACAACTTGCTCCGAAGACCGAAACCTTTTGCAAAAGGAAAGAAAAGCCCTGAGATTTGATTTCATTTTACTTTGATTTGAGGATGTGCCTGGATTTGAACAGTCACAGACTAGTAACTCATTATTCTAATTATTCCATTCAATCTCCCTGAAATATATATTTCTTGTTGTTTAAAAGTCTAAAACAAACTAAGTACTTTTGCTAAACTGTGAAGTAGAGATATTTGTAATGCTCAAGAAAATTCCATTACTATCACATATCATAGTATAAATCTGGACATAATATTGTTGACAAGACCATGATAAAAGCATTGTATAAGGGCTAGTTTACTGATTTTTAGTTTTCATCAGCTCATTCAATTGCAATACTCTATTTGTTCGTTTTAAGTATTTGCTGCATCGTGTTTACTTATGACAATGCGTATTCTTATCATACTTAGAACACACAATACACATCTGCTTTGTATTAGCCTCATATAATGCAAACACCTGTCAATTACTATTCACTTCACTATTGCATCTGATTGATTACGTTGTTCTTTTCTTAACCTTCATGCTGTTAACATTTACATATGTCTTTGTTCCGTTCTCAAAATGGTGACAAGTTTCCCAAAGCCTTTACCCTAATTACAAAATTAGTTTGAAATCAACAGGAATAACACCAATCCTTGCAGTAGTCAACTTGCAACAAGTCTTCACCTGTAACAATTAAAGTCTTTACCATTAATAAGAAACTTCTGCAAAAAAGAACGTAACCAAATGTTTAATCAACCCAAATCAACCCACCTGTCAATTCCACAGGATGTTGTCTCTGTTTTTCAGTTTTACCCTCTCTTTCATTTTGTGTTACTGTCTCTCTTCCAATTTTTGTTCCCTCCCTCTCTTTCTGTCTTGTCTCTGCTATCCTTCCCTATGTGTATATAGAACATAGACCATAAAAGCGCAGTACAGGCCCTTCGGCCCTCGATGTTGTGCCGACCTGTCATACCAATCTGAAGCCCATCTGACTTACAATATTACATGTACGTCCATATGACTGTCCAATGCCGACTTAAATGTACTTCAAGTTGGCGAATCTACTAATGTTGCAGGCAAAGCATTCCATACCCTTCCTATTCTCTGAGTAAAGAAACTACCTCTGACATCTGTCCTATATCTATCACCCCTCACTTTAAAGCTAAGACCCCTTGTGCTCACCGTTGCTATTCTTGGAAAAAGACTCTCCCTGCCCCGTGGCTGAACACTTTAACTCCCCCTCCCAATCCACCAAGGACATGCAGGTCCTTGGCCTCCTCCATCGCCAGACCATAGCAACACAATGCCTGGAGGAAGAGCGCCTCATCTTCCACCTAGGAACCCTCCAACCACAAGGGATGAATGCAGATTTCTCCAGCTTCCTCATTTCCCCATCCCCCACCTTATCTCAGTCTCAACCCTTGGACTCAGTACTGCCTTCCTAAAATGCAATCTTCTTCCCGACCTCTCTGCCCCCACCCCCTCTCTGGGCTATCATTCTCACCTTAACCTCCTTCCACCTATCGCATTCCCAACGCCCCTCCCCCAAGTCCCTCCTCCCTACCTTTTATCTTAGCCTGCTTGGTACACCTTCCTCACTCCTGAAGAAGGGCTTATGCCCAAAACATTGATTCTCCTGCTCCTTGGATGCTGCCTGACCTGCTGCGCTTTTCCAGCAACACATTTTTCAACTCTCCCTGCCCATCCTATCTAACCCTCTGATAATCTTATATGTCTCTATTAAGTCACCTCTCAAGCTTCTTCTTTCTAATGAAAATAGCCTCAAGTCCCTCAGCCTTTCCTCATAAGACCTTCCTTCCATACCAGGCAGCATCCTAGTAAATCCACTCTGCACCCTTTCCAAAGCTTCCACATCCTTCTTATAATGCGGTGACCAGAACTGGACACAATATTCCAAGTGCGGCCACACTAGGGTTTTGTACAGCTGTAGCTTAACCTCATGATCCGGAACTGAATCCCTCTATTAATAAAAGCTAAAACACTGTATGCCTTCTAAACAACCCTGACAACCTGGGTGGCAACTTTCAAGATCTGTGTACCTGGATATCAAGATCTCTCTGCTCATCTACACTACCAAGAATCTTACCATTAGCATCTTACCATCAGTACTTTGCATTCCAGTTATTCTGACCAAAATGAATCACCTCACACTTGTCAGCATCAAACTCCATTTGCCATCTCTCAGCCCAGCTCTGCAGCTTATCTATGTCTCTCTGTAACCTACAAAATCCTTTGTCACTATCCACAACTCTACTGACCTTAGTCTCATCTGCAAATTTACTAACCTACCCTTCTACGCCCTCATCCAGGTCATTTATAAAAATGACAAACAGCAGTGGACCCAACTCTGACCTCTGCAATACACCACAAGTAACTGGACTCCAGGATGAATATTTCTCATCAACCACCACCCTCTGTCTTCTTTCAGCAAGCCAATTACTGATCCAAACTGCTATATCTCCCACAATCCCATTCCTCTGCATTTTGTACAATAGCCTACTGTGGGGAACTTTATCGAACACCTTGCTGAAATCCATATACACCACATCAACCAGTTTAGTCTCATCTACCTGTTTGGTCACCTTCTCAAAGAACTCAATAAGGTTTGTGAGGCACGATCTACCCTTCACAAAACCATGCTGACTATTGCTAATCAAATTATTCTTTCCTAGATGATTATAAATCCTATCTCTTATAACCTTTTCCAACATTTTACCAACAACTGAAGTAAGGCTCACTGGTCTATAATTACCAGAATTGTCTCTACTCCCCTTCTTGAACAGGGAAAACTACATTTGCTATCCTCCAGTCTTCTGGCCTATACCAGTAGACAATGACAATTTAAAGATCAATGTCAAAGGCTTGGCAATCTCCTCCCTGGCTTCCCAGAGGATCCTAGTATAAATCCCATCTGGCCAAGGGGACTTATCTATTTTCACACTCTGCAAGGTTTCTAATGCCTCTTCCTTGTGAACCTCAATCACACCTCGTCTAGTAGGCTGTATCTCAGTAATCTCCTCGACAACATTGTCGTTTTCTAGAGTGAATACTGTTGAAAAATATTCATTTAGTGCTTCCCCTATCTCCTCTGACTCCACACACAACTTCCCACTACTATTCTTGATTGGCCCTAATCTTACTCTCATCACTCTTTTATTCCTTAAATACCTATAGAAAGCCTTAGGTTTTACCCTGATCCTATCTGCCAGCAACTTCTCATGTCTCCTCCAGGCTCTTCTGAGCTCTCTCTTTAGGTCCTTCCTGGCTGCCTTGTAACCCTCAAGCGCCCTAACTGAGCCTTCACATCTCATCCTAACATAAGCCTTCTTCTTCCTCTTGACCAGCGATTCCACTTCCTTCATAAACCATGGCTCCTGCACTCTACAGCTTCCTTCGTGCCTGACAGGTATATACTTATCTAGGACACATAGTAGCTTTTCCTTGAATAAGCTCCACATTTCTAATGTGCCTATCCCCTGCAGTTTCCGTCCATCCTATGCTTCCTAAATCTTGCCTAATAGCATCGTAATTGTCTTTCCCCCAGCTGTAACTCTTGCCCAGTGGTATACACCTATCCTTGTCTATCAATAAAGTAAACATAACAGAATTGTGATTGCTATCACCAAAGTGCTCACCTACTTCCAAGTCTAACACCTGGCCGGGCTCATTACCCAGTACTAAATCTAATGTGGCTTCGCCCCTTATTGGCCTGTCTACATACTGTGTCAGGAAGCAGTCAATATTTGGAAAATTGAAGTCCCCCATGACAACTACCCTGTCTCTCTCACTCCTATCGAGAATCATCTTTGCTATCCTTTTTTCTACATCTCTGGAACTATTTGGAGGCCTATAGAAAATTCCCAACAGGGTGACCTCTCCTTTCCTGTTTCTAGCTTCAGCCCATACTACCTCAGTTGACGAGTTCCCAAAATCCTTTCCACAACTGTAACACTGTCCTTAACCAACAATGCCATACTCCCATCTTCTCTGTTCTTACTGAAACATCTAAATCCTGGAACCTGCAACAACCATTCCTGTCCCTGCTTTAACCATGTCTCTGAAATGGCCACAGCATCGAAGTTTCAGATACCAACCCATGGTGCAAGTTCACCCATCTTATTCTGATGCTCCTGGCATTGAAGTAGACACACTTCAAACCAACTTCTTGCTTGCTGGTGTCATCTTGCATCCCTGAAACTTGGTTTCGGACCTCCCTGCTCTCAACCTTTTCTATGCTCGAACTACAATTTTGGTTCCAATCCCCCTGCTGGATTAGTTTAAACCCACCCCAATAGCCTTAACGAATTTCCCCCCTTAACGAATTTTCCCCCCTCCCCAGGGTAGTGGTACCATCCTGCTTGTAGAGGTCCCACCTACCCCAGAATGAGCCCCAATTATCCAAGAATCCAAAACCTCCTTCCTGCACCATCCTTGTAGCCATGTGTTCAATTCCTCTCTCTTCCTATTCCTTGCCTCACTAGCATGTGGCAAGGTCAACAAACCAGAGACAACAACTCTGTTCATCCTAGCTCTAAGCTTCCATCCTAGCTCCCTGAATTTCTGCCTTAAATCCCCATCACTTTTCCTACCTATGTTGTTAGTGCCTATGTGAACCACGACATGGGGCTGCTCCGCCTTCCCCTTAAGGATCCCAAAAACATGATCAGAGACATCATGAACCCTAGCACCTGGGAGGCAACACACAACCGTGAGTCTCTCTTGTCCCCACAGAACCTCCTATCTGTCCCCCTACCTATGGAGTCCCCAATGACTACTGCTCTGCTCCTCTTCCCCTTTCCCTTCAGAGCAGCAGGGACAAACTCTGTGCCAGAGCCCTGTGCCCCACTGCTTTCCCATGGTAAGTGCCCCCCACGCCCCCAACAGTATCCAAATGATATACTTATTGTTGAGGGGAATGGCCACAGGGGATCCTTGCACTGCCAGCTGGTTCCCTTTCCGTTCCCTGACTGGAACCCATTTGTCTTTTTCCTGTACCTTAGGAGTGACTACCTCCCTGTATATCCTCTCAATAACCCCCTCTACCTCCCAAATGATCCGAAGTTCATCCAGCTCCAGCACTAGTTCCCTAATACGGTTTCGAGGAACTGGATGAATATCATATTCTCCTCTGTTCAGTTTGTGTTTCTAACATCTTCCACTGATTTATATTTTTAGTTTCTTCACTTCCTAGTCTGTGATCCTATTTCTTTCCCTCTCAAGTTTATGATCTTCTCTCTCTCCTCACTTCCTAGTTGTGTTGATTTCTATCTACCCTAGTGCAAGTTTCTCGCTTTCTCCCTTTAATTGGTGGTTCACTCTCTCCCCTACCATTTGCTTTTTTTCTCTTCCTCTCTCATTGCTCTTTCATGACACAGGATATCAAAATTATTTTTATTATCCCCAGTACGATGATATAGCTGCATTCCAAATCATGGAAGGAACAGCAAGACTTGGATGATGTGGGTTAGTTCCAAGCCATGAGCTGTTGGACTGTGTATGAGTGAATCAGAAATACAAGGACCATTTTGGTCTAGTCATTAGCACCAGCATGTAAAGAGGCCATCTCTGTGGGCTTCACTCAAAGTGGGGCTGTTGGTAACCCTGTCTAAACAGGATGGTGTACATAACACAGTGTTCTTCTTTCGCTTGATGAAACAGCTTTCAGGGCAAGAAAGTGTTGTGCTGCAGTTTGTAGAGAGTACAGAGTTCATCAGTGGGGGAGGGTTAAAGGTACTGAAATCAATGACTGACGCAAGGAAACTAGACAGAGTTGAGCTTCTTCATCTATTTCTTGACTTGTGTCTTTCAGATGCTTTGGTGGCTCAGGTGATGAATCTGGTATCACAAAGGACCGTTCACTTTTATGATCAGGTGGACACAATATTAATTCAGCTGAAGTAGTTAAACCTGTGACTAATTGAGGGAATTTTCATAGCATCGTAATTGTCCTGGTCTTAAAGATCAAAGGAATTTATTTGACCTTTATTTTTTGTCAATAATTATGGTCTAATCTTGGCCAAGTCTGAATGCTAAATTTTCTTCTTGCTGGAAGTCCCTTGGGATCAAAGATAACTTGCTTTCAATCTAGTTGAATGGATTCTGAGATGGATGATAAATGGAAAAGATAATCTTCAGAATCTGCATTGTGTGTTGCAGCTAGTGCTTGGAGGGTTGAATAGCTGTATTGTTGGGGGATTTGTGTGCTCTCTCTGATGCCTTGACTTACCTTTTGAGTGTTTCTGACGAAGTCTCTCTATTTGGTGCTTTCACTATAAATTCTCTCCATTTTGGTCTGTCACAAACCTAGGATTCTCATAAGTCAATGGGAATCTTTGGCTTCTTCAGGGATGTGTTGAAGTAATCTCTGAAAGATTTCCATTCTCCCCCATGTTTTAAATGAATGCCAATTATACCAATTGCATTTGCAGCCTGGTGATAGTCAAAGAAACAACATGTCTGGCTTAGCACAGCAGGTATTGAGTTAATTATTATCTCATGCTAGGCATGTTAGATTGGGAAAGGATCAACTTGCTTGTCACTAGATTTGGAAAAGATTGTCCAAAGGCACTGCTAATGGTACTTCGCCAATGCTTTGAGATGCTAAGTATTAGATACTTTAATTTCAGTGTCTGTGTGAATTCAGGTCTATCAAACAAGTATAAATTCTCATCTGTAGGTTTAAACTAGCTAGAAGCATTCTTAAACTCAAACATATTTTATTATAACAGTACTTACTTTAATTTCTACCCTGTAATTCATACCTCAAGAATTTTGTAGATTTCTTCAGATATACAAAAGTCTAGTTTATACATTCCATTCTTTCCACATCTAATTTTCATGATCCCTGTCTTATTTTCACAGGGGACTTCTATGCAGGTATTGTAATTTGTTGTGCCGTAGGTTTCATGAAAGCACGGTATTTCATCATCTGTTTAAACAAAGCAATATTCAGTTTTTTTCCCAAAAGCTACATAATTTAGTTCTTACTGTTCCTTTAAACTACTCTGTACTCATCTATTTTGCACATACTTGATTATTGAGCTACAAATATATAACACAGCATAAAATATGCTCGGAAGTAATGGTGAAATGACATTTATTTCTGTCAATGGGTATTATATAAACATCAAATTGTTTAATTGTAACAGGAATGTAATGAAATGAATGAAGGATAAAAAAGTGAGAAAATGAAAGCAACTCCATATTACAATAATCAGTAGATGAATCCAGTAATTAAAACAAACAGGGATTTTTAAAAAAAAACTGGAAGTACTGCAGATGCTGCAAATCAAAAACAAAAACAAAAATTGCTGGAAAAGCTCAGCAGGTTTTGCAGTAGCTGTGGAGAGAAATCAGAGTTAATGTTTCGGTTCTAGTGACTCTTCCTCAGAACCCTCATAGGGACAATGTTTAAGACTGGAACTGATTTTAATATAAGGAACATAAATCAGTGGTGCATGTAGTTATCAAGCTTCCTAATAATAGCTACACATTAGGACAAGGTATAAATGACAAGGTAATGGGGGCTTCTAAAAAAGGCATTCAAATAACTTAAGGCAATTTTAAACTTCATTTAGATTGGGAATGAATTAAAATTGGTTAATTTAGTCTTGAGCTATATTACATTTGGGTGAATTTGTTTAAATACTATGTTCTTGGACCGATCAAACTATTTTAGATCCAGTAATGTGCAATGTGGGAATAGGATTAATAAACAATCTTAAAACAAATGATTTTCTAGGGGAGAGGGACCACAGCATGAGAGAACTTTACATTCACTTTGAAAGTGAAAATTTCGGTCTGAAACCAGTTTGTCACACATAAAAATAAAGCTTTTAAAACAACTGGCTAAAGTTAGCTGGAAATAGAAAATGAAATTATGGCAGACAAGCAGTGCTTGACATTTGAAGAGGTGCTTCAAAACTCTCAAGAAAGCTATTGTTTGGTGAGAAAGAAAAACTCCAAGACATTCCTGGGTAAGCACAGAAGTTAATTTTTGGGAGCATTCTAGAAACCAAGGGCAAATGGCTTCAAAATAGGGAGAAGTTAAATTAAACAGGCAAGAAATATAAAAACTGACAACAAGTGCTGATATAATGATAGAAAAAGATAGTAGATCAGATGTCCTGCATCATACAGCCTTAAAAGAAGTGGTTGCACAATTAATAGTATGTCAATTATAATCTTGCAAAGCTTCATCGATCCTGGAAAGGATGCAGCAGATTAGAAAACAGCACAAAAGAGAAAATCAGAAAGCAGAAATGATAGACAAGTTAGCTAACATCAATCATTGGGAAAATGCTTGAATCCATCATTGTAGAAATGATAGTAGGGTATGAATTTTGGTTTCATGAAAGGAAAATCATCTTTCATTAATTCATTAGTTTTTTTAAGGATATAAAAAACATCATAGATAGAGAGGAGGCAGTAGCACTAATGTATTTGGCGTGGTATATAAAATGTTTCCGCACAAAACAAAAGTGAATGATGTTGGAGGTTATAGCTCAGCATGCAGAGAGGATTGACTAACTGGAAAAAAGAATGAGAATAAGAGTTATTTTCAGGCTGATAAACCAACATGGCATGATTGCCACTAAAATCGATGCTGGGGCCTTAACCTTTTACAATCTATATTAATGACTTTGATGAAGGGACAGTGTTCACAGTAATGGATTAACTGCTGATACAAAATAGCTGGGAAATCAAGTTGGCAGGAGGATTCAAAGGGCTGGATTTACAAATGCGAACTTGAGGAGCATCCAGTGTGAATATGATTTAAAAGTCACAATCTTGATGTTGCCTCAGGTTTCCAACATCTCCAGGAATTTAGAGAGGCAAAAATTGATTAGGGATAGTCAGGAAAATTGTGTCAAACAAACTTGGCTGGGTATTTTGAGGAAGTTACCAAAAAGATTGAGAGCAGGGCAGTATTTAGATTAGATTCCATTCAGTGTGGAAATAGGCCCTTCGTCCCAACAAGTCCACACCAACCCACCCAGAACCATTCCTCGAACTAATGCACCTAACACTACTGGCAATTTAGCATAGCCAATTCACCTGACTTGCACATCTTTGGACTGTGAGAGGAAACCCACGCAGACATGGGGAGAATGTGCAAACTCCACACAGATAGTTACCTGAGGCGGAGAATTGAACCCAAGTCCCTGGCGCTGTGAGGCAGTAGTGCTAACCACTGAGCCACCGTGCCATACTCAGACTTTAGTAAAGCCTTCAAGAAGGTTCTGCAACATCTAAGCACTGAACAACAATACTGTTTTATTTTCTTCATTATGTATGTTCATAAACTGTGCAATATAACATATTTCTTATTATAAAACACTACATTTAGTATTAATGTAGTAATGCTGTTTTCTTTCAAATATAGTTTTAAATTTAGTTAAATGACATTGCTTCTCTACACTGCTTACTGGGGGGTCTTCTCATCTTTTTGTGGTCAATATAGTGGTTTCTCACCTTCAATAGTTAAAATTGAGACTTTCCTGCATTCTATGACAATACAAAGTTTTCTACTTTTTGTTGTGGACAAATTTAAGGACTTCCTGCCATTCACAACCCAATAACCCTCCACAACTTTCCAAATTCAGCTTTGTAGCTGCTGGCTTAATTTAAATTATGATTTTGATGGGACAATTTAACAATGATGTTTCCATCTGCTTATAGACTCAGAAGTCTTGCAACTATCTTCTTCTGTAAGACCATCTTCTTCATCTTTAAGTCACATTAGATCTGCCCCTTGATGTTCTGATACTGTAGAATCTGTATAAACTATGACCCTGGATGTTACTACTGTGGCTATACTTCATGATGTACACTCACTAGGACTGTGGTGCTCATAAATGGCAAGTATTCTTTTCTTAATGTCTATCTTTTCAAACCTGGCCCTTTGAACCACTGATTTAAAGTTTCTTTCCCCTTATCTAACAAGGATGTTTTAACATTACCCCTTAAGCTCCAAAACATTTGCTTTCCAGCTGAACCTCAAATTGGAACTGTTCCTACAGATCTGTCTTCAAAGACACACAATGACTGTGTTACGAGTTATGAAATTATTACAGAGGGTACACATGCTTTTGATGTTCTAACAACTTCTGACAATTAATTGTAATTTGTAACTTATTTGACTTAATTTTCTCAATCATTATTCTCCTAACATTTCTAGATAGCAGGAGTTTGATTTATAAATTCAACATGCAATAAAACCCAATGACTCAAACTACACTGCATCCTAAATAATTGAATTACTTAAAAATACTTATGACTACATAAATTGCCAAAAGTGCTTTAATTCCCAACAATACCAATACAAACACCTTATTTAGTTAAGCAGTAAGTACTCCATTTTGACACATATATAACTTTCAACCCTAAATGGCAAAATTATTTTACTCTTCAAAAGACCACTTACCCTGTAACCATTCTACTGTGTAATTTGGAGAAAAAGCATTTCTCACATTTTCTCTAATTTTCTCAATATTTTTAGTTAAAGGCTCTTCAGAGATGACTTGATGGAGTACAATTACACTTCCATTGCTAAATTATTGGATACAAGAAAAGGGAATTAATTAATCAACTGAAAATGTAATGAAGGTACATATTAATAGAAATTGGTTCCTATATCTTGTACAGTTTGAAATCGCTCAAAAATAAAGGCTGTATTCTCCTCCATAATCTTCAAATGTGAAATTGGAGACTGACCGGACTGAATCTTCCACCAAAGTGTCAATGGCTCGGATATCAGACCACGGAGTGAAATTATGGGCCCTGGTACTTCTTTTTCTGGGCCTTTTACATTGCCCTTCCCCCTTCTCAATCCTTAACATAACTTTGAAAGGCAAGCAAACAATATGTCCACAAGGTCTACATGAAGACAGACTAGACAGGATTGCATGGGTTCAGAAAAAAAATGAGATTGGCACATTAATCTGTCCATTAGCATGGCATTAATAATGGCAACAATCATATTGACCAACTTATATGACACATGAACTTCATCAACATAAACAATTGAGATAATCTCTCCTTTCCATTTTTCTCTGGGTCATGGTATAAGATTAAGATGGATATTTTCCATGTTCAACACATGGGATCATTATTGATTAGAAACTAAACTGTAACCGCCATATAAATATTGTGGTTATAAGTGCAGGTCATTGGCTGGGAAATTTTACAATGAGTAATACATCCCCAAAGCCTATCCACTGTCTACAAGGCACGAGTCAGGAATGTGATTGAATACTTTCCACTTATTTCATTGTGTGCAACTCCAACAACACTTATGAGTTTGATACTATCAGGACACGCAACCTGTTTGATTGGCATCCCATCCACTATGTACTCCCCCCACATGTGTACACAAATAGCACAGCACCTTCCAAGTATATGACCTTGAAAGACAAGACTAGCAGATGGATGTGCAAGTTTGCCTCCAGCATACACATCAACCTAATTTGGAACTATATTGCGCTCCTTCATTTTCACTGCATCAAAGTCCAGGAATTATCTTCCCGAAAGCGCTCCTGTCGTGCCTTCCCCACACGGACTATAACAGCAAGAAATGCTGCCCTAGCCAGCATTGCTCATATCCAAGGATATTTCTTTTAAAAAAAAACACCCTCTATTGAGAACTGCTAAATTAGAATCTAATACTACCTGTTTCCATGTTGATTTCCAGTAAACCATACTTTACCACAAGTGACAGAATGCAGCCATCTCAGGCATCGGTCACTGACCCTCCCTGTGATTGACTGAGTTTTTTGACTTGCACATTCATGAATTGGAGAATCCAAAAACATTGTCAAAAGTTTGAGCCCTTCATATTTTACAAAATTGGCAACTTCAAAATTATCATATTTCTCAAATTGCAGAGCAGATATTTGGGATCTCAACAATAGCAATAAAAATATATCATCAAGTATCAAAAACAAAATACAAATGTTTTTATTCATTCATGTGTGCAGCTTCCAGACTCTACTCTACAGCTTTGATGTTATATCTTAAAATAAAATGTATCTTATCAAAATTTATTACTTACGTGAATCCTAGAATGTTCACTGTTGCATCACGTTGTACATTCCCGTAGGCTGTTTGCAGCTGCAGAAATGCATAGCAGTTGATTTGAAAGATAAAATAAAAAATACATAAAATGCACATGGGAATACGGTTATATTACAAAGGAATGCATATAAAAAACACTTTCATATCTATACTCAACAATATGATGTCTATTTTGCTATGGCAAGCTGTCTAATATCTGCAATTCAATAGGTTTATCTTTGCATGTTTATGATTTTAAATATTTTACATGCCAAGTTGCAGACAGTTAATTTGACTTGCTAACACTTCAAACAAGGAAACCAAGCATCTGCAACTGAAAAGGACATAAAAGTTCATGTTCTTAAAATTTTCACCAACAATTAATATCTGACATAATAAGACTCCACTTTTTTTTATTTGTTCATGTGATGAGGATATCACTGACTATGGCCTGTCCCATGTGCCCAGGGGGCAGGTAAGGGTCATCCACATTCCTGTGACAGATCAGGTATGGACGGCAATTTCCCTCCCTAAACACATGAATGAGACAGGACTTTTTTTCCCTGACAATTGACAATGGATTCATAGACATCATTAGGCTCCTAATTCCACATGTTTATTGAATTCAAATTCCACCATTTGCCACAGAAGGATTTGAACCTGGGTCTCCAGAACATTACTTGGGTTACTGGATTAACATTCTAGCAATAACACTATTAGGTCATCACTTCCCCCTTGTAACACTTCATTTTCATTGTTAGAGAGGTTGATTGTTCATAATTAACATGTATCATATTGTTAAAATAGTAATTAGGCTTAATGAGGCGATTCTAAATTGTCTGTGATGTGATTAATTGGAATTTCAATTGGACCTTCACTCTACTCAATGAATATCAATACTCAAATGGTGAAATGCCGTATTTTGAAAAGCAGCAGAGGAACTCAGATAGCCACCTTTGGACATTTGAGCTTCAACACCCACTGTTCCTATGCAAAGAAGTTATTTAAATGTCACTAGCGTTGCTTCTGTTGCGATAGTAAATTATGATTCAGTAGTTCACTATTAATAGCACCCACGTTTTTCTTGATTCAATGACAACACAGTTTTGTTGCATTTCAATAAGATTTAGCATTTTAAATCAGCCTATTATATTCAATGAAATTTCATAAAGCTTATAACTTCTCTGATCTTGAAATATAGTATCATTACTGGGCTCTTGAGAATCAACCAATTAACACATCTTGAACCGATTTCAGACTTAGATCAGTTTGGTTGATAAACACACGTCATCCTCAGGGAAGTACTGATCAAGAAGAGCTGCTGAGATATTGCCTAAAGCCTAGGGGAAGCTTACCAAATACAGGTTGTTCTGCTATAATGTGTGTTTTGTTGATGTAAAACTGCTGTGACGCAATTGATGAATTGGAGGCACTGTTTCTAAAACATTAACTTTTAAAACGTGTATTGGTCATAACACGATTACGTCACTGACATTTTAAGCACTGTTTCTAAAGTGCAAGTTTTGTATAATGCAGGGTTATAGAAGAACTAACTGTATTTCTCTTGAAATTATATTGACATCAAAATTGTTAAATGCCAATTTGTTTTGTATCCACAGGAGATTTGTATCATTGACAAAGCCAGTATCTATTACCTAATTGTTGCTGAGAAGTTATTTTTGAATACAATTTGGTGGTTGCCTGAGCAACTTTGCAAGGCAGTTAAGAGTCAATAATGTCAATGGTGGATAAGTTGTTGGAGGAATTCTGAGAGACAAGATTTCCTCACATTTGGAAAGACAAGGATTAATTAGGAGGATAGTCAGCATGGCTTTGTATGTAAGAAATTTGATTGAGTTTTTTGAAGAGGTAACCAAGAGGACAGATGAAGGCAGTGCAGTAAATGTTGTCTACATGAGTTTTAGCTAAGCCTTCAACAAGGTTCTGCATTGTAGACTTGTTAGTAAGGTTAAATCACATGTGATTGAGGGAGAGCTAGGCAATTGAATATAGATGAGGCAATGGCCTAGTGGTGTTATCACTTGACTTGCAATCTAGAAAGCAAAGTAATGTTTGGGGCATCTGGGTTCAAATCCCATCATGGTGGAAGTTGAATTAAATTTTGGGGTGGCATGGTGGCTCAGTGGTTAGCACTGCAGCCTCACAGCACCAGGGACACAGGTTTGTTTCCAGCATCGGATGACTGTGTGGAGTTTGCTCATTCTCCCTGTGTCTGCGTGGGTTTCCTCTGGGTGCTTCTGTTTCCTCCCACAGTCCAAAGATGTGCAGGTCAGGTGGATTGGTCATGTTAAACTGCTCACAGTGTTAGGTGAGAATGTGTTGCTGGTTAAAGCACAGCAGGTCAGGCAGCATCCAAGGAATAGGAAATTCGACGTTTCAGACATAAGCCCTTCATCAGGAATGAGGAGAGTGTGCCGAGCAGGCTAAGATAAAAGGTAGGGAGGAGGGACTTGGGGGAGGGGCGATGGAGATGTGATAGGTGGAAGGAGGTCAAGGTGAGGGTGATAGGCCGGAGTGGGGTGGGGGCGGAGAGGTCAGGAAGAAGATTGCAGGTTAGGAGGGCGGTGCTGAGTTGAGGGAACTGACTGAGACAAGGTGGGGGGAGGGGAAATGAGGAAACAGTGTTAGGTGCATTAGTCAGAAGGAAATGGGTCTGGTGGGTTACTCTTTGGAGGGTCGGTATGGACTTGTCGAGCCGAAGCGCCTGTTTCCACACTGTAGGAAATCTAATCTAATCTAAAAGTTAGCTTGATTATAGGAGCCAGAGGATGGTGGTAGAGGGTTGTTGTTCAGACAGGAGACATATGACCAGCAGTGTGCCATAAGGATCACGTTCTTCATTTATGTTTATGATTTGTATCAGAACATAGGAGGCATGGTTAGTAAGTTTGCAAATTGCAGCCAAATTAGTGATATAGTATTATGTGAAGAATGTTACCTAAGAATACAAAACGACTTTGATCAACTGGGCCAAGGAATGGCAGATGGAGTTTAATTCCATTAAATGCAAGTTAATACATTTTGCTAAGACAAACAAGGGAAGGATTGACATAGTTAATGGTAGGGTCCTGGAGAATGCTGTCGAACAGAGAGATCAAGGAGTGTGGGTACATAGTTCTTTGCTGTTACCGATAGACAACATGATGAAGAACCAGTTTGGTACACTTGCCTTTATTGGTCAAAACACTGAGAATAGTTGGAATGTCGTGTTGTGGGTGTACAAGACATTGGTGAGGCCCTATTTAGAGTACTGCATACAGTTCTGGTTGCACTCCTATAGGAAGGATATTGTTAAACTGGAAAAGGTGCAGAAAAGATTCAGAGAGTTGTTACCATGACTGGAAGGTTTGAGTTATCAGCAGAGGCTTGGTAGGCTGGAGAGTAGGAGATTGAGGTTATAGAGGTTTATGAAATCATAACAGGCATTGTTAAGGTTAATAGCCAAGGTCTTTTCCCAAGGTAGGGAAGTCCAAAATTAGACAACATAGATTTAAGGTGAGAGAGGAAAGATTTAAAAGGGATCTGAGGGCAATATTTTAAAAACTGAGGGTGGTTTGTTTATGGAACAAGCTACCAGAAGAAGTGACAGAGGCTGGTACAATTATAACATTTTTAAAAAACATTTGGGCAGGTAGGAAAGTTTTAGAGGGACATAGGTTTGGAGTCAAATGTCAACTGGTTGAGCGAGTGCAGTGATTTTCAACATTAAAGCACATTAGAGTACCAGCATTTTCCAGATTATATTCCCTACATTGTGGAAACAGGCCCTTCGGCCCAACAAGACCGCTCCGACCCTCCGAAGAGTAACCCCCCCCCGACTAATGCACCTAACAGCTATGGACAATTTAGCATAGCCAATTCTAAGACCTGCACATCTTTGGAATGTGGGAGGAAACCAGAGAAGACCCATGCAGACACAGGGAGAATGTGCAAACTCTACACAGACAATTGCCCAAGGCTAGATTCAAAATCAGGACCCTGGCGCTGTGCCCATGCCGCCCAAGATGGCACCTAGTTGTTTCATGGTTACCCTTGTTGATACAATTGTTTTATTCCAGATTCTTATTTAATTAATTGAATTTAAATTTTCCAACTGCCGCAGTGCAGTTTGAACTGCTGTTGCCTGATCATTGGTTTAGCCTCTAGTTTACTTGTTCTGTAAAAAAAGAAGTTTGGTAATGCACCCCAATGAGCCACTGAAAACTTTCACCAAATAATCAAAAGAGCACAGGAGGAATCATTGCAAGAAAACTTCACTACCAATTATGAAGAAAATTAGCTCTGGATTGTAACATATTCTCTCTTATAATTCAATTATCCATTATATTCATAACCTAATCAAAACAGGAAAGGTATGATGGGTAAATAAAAAAACAAAGACTTGGGTGGTTTGTATGCTTAAACCAAAAGATGCAGAACATTTAATGTGAACCTTCCAAAGTAGCACGTCAGGTTCACTGGTATTGTTAAAATACACAGTATATTGTTTTATATAAATATTATTTAAAAATCACTGTAAGTCTATATTAAGTTATACTATATACTAGAAACATTTTTCCTGGTAATATTTAAAATGGGAAGCCACATTGAAAATGTTACAATGGGAAAATAATATAAAACTTGTTGCTGGCACAATTAGTGAATTAATGATCTGATTACCTCAAAATACACTGTTGCAAAACGTTCCAATTACCCTCGTGTTCAAGATTAGATACTAAACCAAACTTTACTTCTCTCAGAAAGATGAGATAGTGTACCATGACAGGACTACATTTTTTCCTATTTGATAAGCTTTTGAATTTGTTTTAAGATCGACATTAATAATATCATTTCAAGATACCAGCAGTGTCTTCAACTAGATTTTCTGTTATTCATTCCTAAAAGGTAATGTTACTCATCTTTATAGAACTGTTGAAAAACATACTTTTTAAATTTGTGATGTGATTCATTCATTTACATACCAACCCCTGGAATGTTCTTGAGTGACTTTTAAACAAGGTTGAGGAGGCCTGGCTTAGTTCGTCTGTGAAGGTCAGGTTGAAGATTCTGAATGCAAAGTTTTTTCCTTACGCAAAAATACAAGTGTTAATTAAAAATAAATGCTATTGTTTGCTTTAAGGCACTTTGTTTTACTAATGTATTATAGACACACTATAATCCAATATCTCTCAAATAATTGAGAAAATTGTTTTCAGAAGAATTAAACATAAGACTGAGACTTTCATAGATGAGCAAATATTTAATAATATGCATATGAAACCAAAAGAATCAGGCTAATTTCTAATGTCTGTTTAGTGTGAAATCAGGGTAATTTACACCCAGCTATTGGGAATGCCCATAGATTTCCAAGTAGATGACTGTTGTATTTTTGCAAACCTGGTTGAGCAATATTGGAATGTCATATTGATCAGACAAAAAGCATTTTTAAAAAGAAAGGCAAACCAGAAGCATCTATGTAGGCAAGCCATTAATGTGTATCTGTGAGGTCTCTGTCCTGATGTGGTTGCAAGACATCTTTCCTCCTTACCAATTTCTCTTTGTCAAGTAAGTCAGTGCAGCATCTCAAGACTTTGGAGCCCCTTTTCTCTAATTACATGCTATTATTCAGTGCTTCACAGATTGCATTCACTTATAGAGTCTTACGGCACAGAAACAGACCCTTCAGTCCAACCAGCTCATACCAACCATGATCCTAAATAAAACTTGTCCCACCTCCATGCACTTGATCCATCCAAATAGTTCTTATTCATGTACTTATCCAAATGTATTTTAAATGTCGTAACTGTACCTGCATCCACCACTCCTTCCGGAAGTTCATTCAATGTGTAAAAATAATTGTCCCATGTCTTTTTTAAAATCTTTCCCCTCTCACATTAAAATTAACCCCCTGGGCTTGAAATGCCCCATCCTAGGGAAAAGACACCTGCTATTCACCTTATCTATACCCCTCATGATTTTATAAACCTCTATAACGTCACCCCTCAACCTCCTATACTCCAGTGAAAAAAGTCCCAGCCTAAGCAGTCTCTCCTAAAATCCAAATCCGCCATTGCCAGCAATATCCTGCTGGCAATGAAGAGAATGGGGAGAATGTGCAACTCCATAGGAATAGTCACATGAAAGTGAAATCAAACCCATGTCCCTGACGTTGTGAGGTAGCTGTGCTAACAACTGAGCCACCATACTGACAAAACTACTAGAATGAAAAACAAGTTCCCAACTCTAGATGGACTTCATTCTACAGTCTTAAAATATATGATTGCTGAGAAATTCATCTTTATTAGCTTTAATTTTATAAAATTGGTCTAAATTCTGTAATGTCTTATCAGATTGGGAAATAAGGGAGGGTGATACAAAATTGGAAAATACAGGCCAGTTAGCTTAACATCTGTCATAGGGAATACATTTAAAACCTATTACAAAAAACGTAATAGCAAGATACTTAGAATATTTTAATGCAACCAGGCAATGTCAATGTGGTTTGTGAAAAGCAAATCATGATTTATTGATTTGAGTCCTTTGTGGATAATGTGGAACGTGTGGGTGGAGTATACTTTGACTTCCACAAAGCATTTGAAATTATTTTTTCTTTTATTCACTTGAAGGATGTGGGCATCAGTGACTGGCCAGCACTTATTTTCCATCCCGTGTTGAAATGGTGGCGAAAGTGAGCTGCCTTCTTAAACCACTGCAGTCCATGTGCTGTAGATATTCCTGCAATGCTATCAGGGAGGGAATTTGAAGATTTTGACCCAGCGACACTGAAGGAATGGTAATATATTTCCAAGTCAAATTGGTGAGTAGCCTGGAGGGGAACTTTCAGGTAATGGTATTCCCATGCATCTGCTGCACTTGTCCTTCTAGGTAGAAGAGGTCATGGGCTTGGAAAATGCAGTCTATGGATCTTTGGTGAATTCCTGCAATGCATCTTGTAGATGGTACACATTGCTGCTACTAAGCATCAACGGTGGAGGGGGTGGATGCTTGTGGATGTGGTATCAATCAAGTGGCTGCTTTGTCATGGACAATGTTTTGAGTGTTTTTGGAGCTGCAATATCCAGGCAAGTGGAGGATATTCCACAGACTGTTGACTTGTGTCTTGTAGAAGGTGGACAGGTTGTGGGGGTCAAGTGGTGAATTATTTGGTGCAATATTCTGATCTGCTCGTGTAGCCACTATATTAGTATGGCAAGTCAGTTGTGATTCTTGCCAATGGTGACCCGCAGATGTAGGGTATCCAGCAATGGTAACACCATTGAATGTCAAGGGACAGTGGGTAAATTGTATCTACCCCCTTTGTCCCCCAGTACTCCACTCCACAACTCCCCCCCCAACTCATTGTTGCATAAATGCTGCCCCCTCCACACTTCACGTCATCTTTGATGAAGGGTATCCTGATTCAAAATGTTAGCTTCCTTCCCTCCATGGATGCTGCCTGACCCACTGTTGTTTCCAGCAGCCTTGATGCCAAGGGTTGTCACTCTCACTTCCCCTCTGGAATTCATGTTTGAACCAGGATTGTAACGAGGTCAGGAGCTGCGTGGCCCTTGGCAGAACCCAAACTTGGTGTCACTGGGCAGATTGTTTCTGAGTAGATGTTTCTTGATAGCTCTGTTGATGACAATGTGCTACATCAAATCATACCACACAAAATAATTGCTCATGGAATAGAGGTAATATATTAAAGCAGATTGTGAACTGCATAACTAACAGGGAACAAGATAGTACCCATAGTGGATCAATTTTGTGTCAGAAAATGTACTCAGTGGAGTCTCACAGGGGTCAGTGTTGGTACCTCAGATATATAAAAGATTTCAACAAAGTGATTGAGTAACAGTTCACTAAGTTTGCACTGACACAAAGGTAGGTCGGAAACTAAGTTGCGAGGAGCATCTCAAAGTCAGATTAAGTGAATGAGCATTGGATTGACAGTTGGAATGTAATAAGGGAACTTGTTCTTTTTGGTAGGAAATTATAGAAAAGCTGTATATGATTCAATTATTGGGTGATTACAGAACACTGAATGACAAAGGGATTTAGGTGTACTGTACATGAATCACAAATATCAATATTCAGTCACTGCAAGTGATCAGAAAGGAAAATGGAATGTAATCTTATATTGAAAGGAGAATGGAATATAATAATAATAGGGGTGTTTTGTTACTTTGCCTAATAGATGCCACTATGGTTAGACTACTAAGTACTATTTTGATTGCCTCATTTATAGATTTAAAAACAGTTCAGAGAAGATTGACTCAACAAGGTTACTATTCTACAAGAAGCTGAACTGGATTAACCATGTAAATACTGTAGCTACAAAAGAAGGTAAGAGGCCAGTAATTCTGTGCTGAACAACGTCCTCCTGTAATTCTGTGGCAAGTAACAACTTCCTGTGCCCTCTTAAGTCCCTGTTAGTCAAGAAACTATCTAACTGTACCTTAAACGTATTCAATGAATCTGCTTTCACCACTTTCTGGGGAACAGAGCTCCACAGCTTCATGGGCCTGAAAAGCCTGCAATGAAGTTTGGACATACAAGTAGGAAAATCCACCACCTGAACAAACCTTATCCAAATATTCAATAAATTGATAATTATGAAGCCACTAATTCAGTTAAATGATCTTTCAACGGTCTATACTCAGCACGAAATGTCAGTTTTAATTTATTTTTCCTGACAATACATGATCAATTTAATTGTGATAATTCAGTCATAATCAGCAAGTGTAATTTATTGTTAGTAAAAGGAAAAACATTGTTTAACATACTTAAGTTACTTTGCAAGGTCGTTGTTGCTGCTGCTATTGTTGCTGCTGCTGATGTTGTAGTTGCTGCTGCTGCTGTTGTTGCTGCTGCTGTTGGTGTTGTAGATGTGGACACAGTGCTTGGTGTGGGGGTTGTCATCACGTATGTAGGCTCGCAGTATGTCCCTTCTATTGGTTCACCTCTGATGCAGTCACACTTCTGACCCTCTGTGACATTCTCACAGCAGGACTTGTATTTACTACAAAATGTTGAGTTCCAAGTAAATCCATTCTCGCACATGCACTGAGTTTCATTGTTCATAATCTGACAAACTGGTGAAGAGCAAAATGTAATTAAAGCATTTCCAATAATCTGTGATAGAGATATGAGTTTATGTAGTTCCAATTCAAATGTGCTACAACAGATTATATTGATTCCATGGTCACAGAAAGTAGTTCCCCTCAAGAACATTGAAGAAACCATGATGATAGCATTATGAGGTGCTCCTTTGCCCCAAAGAAATAGCATTGTTTCAACATATTTCTGCTCCATGGTTTACATGTATAGAGGAAACTATTTTTCTATACTTGGTAATGGAACATACATTTAATAAAGCTAACAAATTAATGATCAACTTTACGTAAATTCTATCTAACTTAAAATCCATGGAAAATGGAAAAATAAACTTAGTTTTACTAAATATTATATGTCTAACAAAATGGAAATAGAATAATTATTTGCCCAAATTTATGCTTAAAATTAGTTGTTTCATTATTGCTTTCACTGCATGAAGTGAGCAAGCAAAAATATGTATTAATTTACTAACTTTTATTTATAGTGCTGCTTCATATAATAGAAATGGATATGCAGGATTCCCATTTAATGCAGATAATGAACATTGACCTAGATTCAGTGGTTGTAATGACCTTAAAACGTTTAGCTTTTACCATTGTTACGCAGCCAGAAAATAGGAATAGGCAATTTAGCTCATCAATTTTGTTCCATCATTCAGTTACATAGCTGATTTGTAGATAAATTCTTTGTAGCACCATGCTAAGGGTATTTTAATATTTTCAGAGACCAAAGTTCAATTCATCTCTAATTTACAATTAACAATTAATCAATTGTCATTTGCAGAACAGTGTTCCAACCTCTAGTTCTAACATTTCAAATGTGTCTTCTTGTCTAGTTTTCAATACTGAAAACAGCTACCATCTATCCATTCAATGATTGTTCTTTTCTCAATTTGCTGAGAACTTCAATCAATTTACTCCTTAACATTCTAAATTCCACAAACATGTACATTAGTTTGTGCAAACTCTCTTGTTAAAATAGCTTCTAGAATAGCAGTGGGCAGTCTGGTAAATCCATACTGTAGTCTCTCATTTAATAAATGCAGTGCCCCAAAATGCACACAGCACAGTCTAAACAGAGTTTTGTATACATGAAAGATGACTTGATCTGTATTCTTTTCACTACTTATAAAGGCCAGAATTGTGTTAGCCTTCTCAATTATTTTATGCATCCGCTCACAATAGCTTGATGAGCTGTGTACCAGGATCTCTGCAGCTCTTTCGGTGTGCACTGGTTTTACCTTTTCATCATTTAGAAAATACCTTGTTTAATGCATTTTACTGTCAGCCATGACTCAGCTGGTCACTGTTGTGCCTCTGAATCAGGGAATATAGACTTATGTTTCACACTAGGAAATGAGCCTCCCCAAAAAAATCAAGATTTCTATTTGAGTGGAGAGTAGAGGGGGTTCTGTGCTGCATTTTGCATGACCAATTATCACAAGGCTCCTTTTACTCTCTGAGGTGGAAGTGAAAAACAAAACACTATTATGAAGAAAAGCAGGGGAGTTATTCCCATTACCCTGGTCAATATTTACTTTTCAATCAACGTGCAAACCAATTATTGATTCAGGCACGGACAAAACAGTTGAATTCCAGACGTGGTGTGGGAGTGACTGCCCTTGATACCGTGGCACAATTTGACTGAGTGTGGCTCTCGCAAAGACAATGTCTATACACAGAGGAACCTCGATTATCCGAATGACATGGGCGATAATATTTTGTTGGATAATCGAATGCTTGGATAATTGAATACCGGACAACACCATTTAGCCAAGCATTGGGACCTTGTAATCGTCCGGATAATCTGAAATTCAGATAATCGAATGCTGAATAATCAAGGTTGCTCTGTAATAGCCTATATGCCTTAGGAGGAGGAGGAAGTGACTTAAAACCTTGAATCTTCTCTGTCCTTTGATCATAACTGTTCTGATTTTGTCTTCTACTTTGCAGTCTACTTCCTACATACTTTGACTTTGTTGAAAATCAAGAGTGTATCCAACTCAGCCTTAAAAATATTCATTGACCCTGCACCTATGCAGCATCATAAGGATTTCTTTTTTCTTTCGCCATTACACCCGTTGGAAGATTAATGAGGGCGATCAAAGGTGCCCGGCTCCTACATTGTACCAGAGCTCAAGTCCTTCATTGTGCTGTGAATTATTGAGGATAATTCATACATAACCTGGCCTCCATCCTGACACCCTTACATTTGCCATTGAAAAAGTGTCAACCTTAGAATTGGTCTTGTAGCCAAGACATAGCCTTTAGGAAAGTAAAGAGGTGGGTAGCATCATTAAGGTGTTAGCACACTACTATCCCAAGCGAGATGTTGTGCTGACATTCGATGCTTCCCTGTATGGTATCAGGGTATGGTGGCTCACTGATGGTCCAACAGAGAGGAACATCTGATAGCTTATGCTTCCTGGACTTTGGCAGATGCCGAATGAACATACACTCAGATAGAGAAGGAAGGTTTGGCTGTCATGTTTGGTTTGAGGATGTTCCAGAAATACCTTTATGTATGTAAATTTGTAGTAGTAATGGACCACAAACATCCGTCAGGTCTTTTTAAAGTGGACAGGGCCATGCCGCCCATAGCTTCAGGTTGAATTCAGCAGTGACTCTTTTCCTGAATGTGTACAAGTACAAATTGGAACAATGTCAAAGAGGCCAAGTGGTAAATGTGGATGCCTTGATCCAGATCCCACTGGCAGATACACCATTAGGGGTGGGGTCCCACTGGAAGACTCTGTTCTAGGTTTAAACTTTCTGGATACCCTTCTGGTCACTGCTGACAATATCAGACTGTGGACACAAAGATGCCATCATAACAAAACTAAAGCACCTGATGCTGATGGGGGAAACAAAATGGCCATCACAACCAAAAGGCCTATCACAGACTTGAAACCTTTCTGGAGCTGGTTAGACTAGATCAATATAGAGGACGACATTTTATTATGGGGAGCAAGATTGATTGTCCAAAGTAGAGTTTCCTGTCAGATACTGGCTGAACTTTACCAGGGTCATCTTAGGGTTTCCAAAATGAAGATGCTGGCGAGAAGTTATGTCTGGTAGTAAGTACTGGATGCTGATAGCCACATTTCTGGGGCAGTGCCCAAAGTGCCAATTACCGCCATCAGCTCCCCCAACATTTATGGGAATGATCAAGTAAACATTGGACTCGGTTATACATCAACTATTCCAGTCCTTTCATAGGCTGCATGTTTTTAGTGATTGTGGACGCCCATTCAAAGTAGTTTGATGCGCGTAGAATTTATTTGTCAAACACAAGGATTATGATTGATAAGTTGCAAGCATCTTTTGCAATACATCGACTCGTGAAGGTGCTGGTCACAGACAACAGGCCATCATTTGAGTTATTTCCTGAAGTCAAATGGCAATCAACATGTAGGGACAGCTCTGTACCTTCCATCATCCATTGGTCTGGCAGAAACAGCAGTCTGAATTTTGAAGGCAGTCTTAAAGAAACAGCCTACAGCTTCATTTGATATCAAACTGTCCTGTTTGATTGTCGGATCACTCCTCACTCAACTAAAGGAACAGCTCCAGCAGAGTTGTTGATGGGGAGAAGACACTGCACCAAGTTAAATGTTCCCCTACTTTGAGGACTGTGGGTTTGAGGGTAGGGGCGTGGTCAAGATGAGGTACATGACGTACACAGATTGAGTGGATGAGGTGGTCCTGAACAAGCATTTGGACCACATAAAAGCTGCTACCTTGCAAACAGGACAGGAGCAAAACATATCCAGCTCCTCATAACATCCAGCAAGGCTATCAGAACCCATGGACTTTTCCCGTCTGCCTAGCATCAAAGAGGACGAGATGGATACAGCAGATGTCACAGTCGGAAGATGATGAATTTTGGCCAATATGCTCCAGGTGCGAGAGGCAGGCTACAGACCAGCGTGAATGGAGCTAGACCTGATGTGAAACTGCCCCAGGAGAAGCTACAGGAAAAACAACGCACCTATGTCCCAGGACCTAGAGGGCGAGGGATATAGTGATCGGACCAATGTCAGCCAGGTAGATCTCACTGACTATGAGTTCCCTGATTTAGGCTGTTAATCTGGTCCAGTAAGGGAGCTGTGGCTGACAAATATAAACAGGAGTGTCAAAGGCCCCTACTCACTCTAGGAACTAGCTGGGTCAGTGTCATGTACTATAAATAAAGTTTGACTTGGTGACGGGATGTCGGCCTATGTAATTTATAAAATCTCAAGTTTGCATATATATTAATCTGTTTGGATCACTGTGTAGACCAGATCATAAAATAATGTCTAATTTCATATTATGTCCATATATCATGCATTGCGGATTAATGTTTGTGTGGACAGCTTGCTGCAGCCTGTGGATGCACGGGGAACAAGGCAATGCATCTGCTGACATCATCCTCCTTCATGGTTAAACATCACTTTTATTTCCCTGGCCTCTGTGTCCAAAAATGATAATGCAAATGAAGTGGTCAGTGATGTCTGGGCCAGTAAGGTATACAGCACCCAGAGAGCCAATATATTAGGATCGCTAGGAATGAGGGAGCCCGTGAGTCTGTGTAGATAGTACTGGTCATCATACTTATAGAGGTATGTTAATACATTGGAAGTGGTTCAGAGAGGTTTTAGTAGACTGATCCTGAAATGAGCCGATTGCCACATGAGGAGAGGCTGGACAGATTCAAACTGCTTCCTTTGGAGTTCAGGAAGACAGAAGTGACTTAGATGGAACATATAAGATCCTGAGGGGATTTGACAAGGTAGATGCGGAAAGGATGGTTCCACTTACTGGAGAATGTAAAACTAGGGGTCATAGTTTAAAAATAAGTGGCTTCCCATTTTAGGCAGACGAGGAAAATCAATTTTCGGTGTTGAGTGTCTTTGGAATGCCCTTCCTCAAAAGTCAGTGGATACAGAATCGTTAAATATTTTTATGACAGAGGTTAGATTCTTGATTACCAAGGGGATAAAAGATTATCAAGGATAAACAGGAATATAGAGTTGGGGTGAAAATCTGATCAGCCATGATCTTATTGAATAGTGGAACAGGCTCAAAGGGCTAAGTGGTCTATTCTTAGTCCTTGTTCGTATGAAAACTAATGAAATCAAGGAATTATGAAGGTAGTTAGGAAATAGCGTTAAGGTAGATGACAGCCATTATCTAACTGAATCGTGGAGCAGGCTCAAGGGTCTATTCCTAAACTTATGTTCATGCATTTCTCCTTTGTGAACCAGCTCTAAGATCTACAAGCCCCAAGCTACAAGCTAAATCACTTGGCACTCAAAAACATGTTTATTAATATTTGTACATTACCACATTGTTTGCTTGAAAGTATTATGTGATTCCACTTTATGGGAATTGTCAGGAGCAAGGGATTCCTTGGTCATGAGTATCTGTTAATAGTACCTCTTTGTCTGAATGAGGAGAACATGAGGTCAGGTAGATCATTAGTTGCTGTTGTCCAAAAGAGTGTTTGGAGGAACAGACTGACAAGATGACCCATTTTCTTCTGTGTGTATAGGAGGAAGTGGTTCAGAGAGGATTTAGCAGACAAATCCTTTGGAGGTCTCACTCAGTCCCTGAGCCATGCTGAAACCTGCTACCGCATATCAGCTGTGGTACTCCATATCTTCAACGGAAGTGGGCAAAGAAGCCCAGTCTTCTGCTTGAGGAACATTGAATCTAATCAGCACTTGAGTGCTCAGCTTATCTTGTCGGGTTCTGCAGAATGCTCAGTAGTGGCACAGATGCAACTTATCAGTGGTTTCTGATATACAGGCAGACAACAATCAGTGGAACTAAATGTCAGTTGCTGTGTACAATGTGCTGCCTTGTTCAACCAATACCAAGATGATCTTCCACCCTACCTGTCTGGCCCCAGCACATTAAATGTATTGTAATCAGACAAAACTGTGTGGAAAAGCCAGGCTTTCACATGACATTTCTTAAGTGCTCCATCATTGAATACTCGTTCTCACCTTTTGGTCAATATAGTTGTCATAATCTTTAAATGTAACATCACAGATTAAAAACATAAATGCTAAAAATACTCAGCATGTCTGGCAGCAACTGTAGTGAGAGAAACAGTTAAGATTTCTCGTCTCTGAACCTTGATCAGAACAAAATAACTTTGAAAATATGACAGTAGCTATCACTTTACCCACTAACCATTGCCTGCATTAGGTTTGAGCCAGTGAAACGGGGACAATGGGGAAAAATTGCAAAAGGGATGGTCTGTGATAGTAGGAAGACAATGAGGTTAAATGATCAAGGGCTTTGTGGCTAAGTTCAAAGGGCATGATAATGGACAAGCAAGAAGAAATGTGTTAGATAAAGTGTGAATGACGGGATCCCAAATCACTGTCTCCTGCAAGCAAAGGAAGTGAGAGAACCCAACCAGCAACTAAGGGGAAGCAAAATGGTTATGATCAAAAATGTGGAACTCCATACTGAGTCCAAACTGCTGTAAATTGCCTGTTAAAAAGATGACCTGCTGTTCCTGATGCTTCAGTTGGGGTTTTTTGGAAAACCGTAGCAGGCCAAGGACTGAGGTCAGATTTGAGCCAAGGTAGAGAGTTGAAACGATAGATAGCATACGTAAATTTCTGTTTAAATTTGAATAGCTTGGAGTCTTGGGTAGTCAGATGGGAGAGATAAATGAGCAGTTGTTGCATCTTCTGCTTTTGCAGAGTAAAGTACTGAAAGAAATGAAGGAACAATTTGAAGAGACTGAGGAGTGGAGGAAGATATTATGGGAGGAACGCCTTGGAACCATCTCTACAACTTAAGACTCCACTTGCCAACCAATCAGCAATCTACTCTCATGCAGTACAAATGTTAGTTTTCCCCTTCAATTGGTATGCTTGCATAATGTATTTTTTGATAATACTCGGATTCTGTGTATCAGTTAACTCAGTTGCTGGACAGTTGGTTTGCCATGCAGAATGATGCCAAGAGCAAGGGTTCAATTACTGCATCAGCTTAGTTTTCCCTGAAGAATTCTCTCTCTGATGGGAGAGTAGCCCTATGATCCTCTGGGCCTATAACAACTTGGCATTTACTACCAGACAACTTTCTGCAACAATAAAAATGTCATGTGAGAAACAACAACTTCTTGTACTAAATAAAATTTTGTCATCTTGCAGTTAACTAGAGGTATATTTTAAGGTTACATAACATACACTATCTTTGCAATTACCTTATATTGTATAAGAGTTTTCATAGATTCCAAGTACGCACCTGTTGTTGGGATGATGCTGTGAATATTAATTGTGCCGAATTCAAATCGCAAATTAATGGGATACACTGCATGTTCCAATAAATATTTCAGATCACTATCACTAATTTCAGATTCTGTTTTCTCTAGTACAATGTCCAGCTTGTATCCCAATTGTTGATAAACTGTGAAATACAACAAACAGACATAATTAGTTTGATGCCAAAAAAAACCTAATAGCTCGGTTTACCCATAAACAGCTAAATTTGATTAATAATTTAAAATCATCATGCCCAAAATGTCAGTTGGAACGAAGTTGATAACACCCATGAAAACTGGATATATTTAAACAGGGAACAAACAAAAAGATCATAATCGAGTCAAACAGAGTTAGCATGGCTTCATGAAAGGGAAGTTGTGTCTGACTAATTTTTTATGAGTTTTTTGAGGAAGTCACAACCAGAGTGGATGGAGGGGAACAGTAGATCTATTGTATTTGGAATTCTAGAAGGTGTTCATCAAGGTACCAATAAAAGGGTAAGTTATAAGAGCCCATGGTGTTGGAGGTAACATATTGGAGTAAAAAATGAGGTCTGCAGATGCTGGAGATCACAGCTGCAAATGTGTTGCTGGTCAAAGCACAGCAGGCCAGGCAGCATCTCAGGAATAGAGAATTCGACGTTTCGAGCATAAGCCCTTCATCAGGAATAAGAGAGAGAGAGGGGACCCCACCACCAAGGATATATTTCCCTCCCCTCCCCTATCAGCGTTCCGCAAGGACCACTCCCTTCGTGACTCCCTTGTCAGATCCACACCCCCCACCAACCCAACCTCCACCCCCGGCACCTTCCCCTGCAACCGCAGGAAATGTAAAACTTGCACCCACACCTCCACACTCACTTCCCTCCAAGGCCCCAAGGGATCCTTCCATATCCGCCACAAGTTCACCTGTACCTCCACACACATCATCTATTGCATCCGCTGCACCCGATGTGGCCTCCTCTATATTGGTGAGACAGGCCGCTTACTTGCGGAACGCTTCAGAGAACACCTCTGGACCGCCCGAACCAACCAACCCAATCACCCCGTGGCTCAACACTTTAACTCCCCCTCCCACTCCACCGAGGACATGCAAGTCCTTGGACTCCTCCACCGGCAGAACACAACTACACGACGGCTGGAGGAGGAGCGCCTCATCTTCCGCCTGGGAACCCTCCAACCACAAGGTATGAATTCAGATTTCTCCAGCTTCCTCATTTCCCCTCCCCCCACCTTGTCTCAGTCGGTTCCCTCAACTCAGCACCGCCCTCCTAACCTGCAATCCTCTTCCTGACCTCTCCGCCCGCACCCCACTCCGGCCTATCACCCTCACCTTGACCTCCTTCCACCTATCCCACCTCCATCGCCCCTCCCCCTAGTCCCTCCTCCCTACCTTTTATCTCAGCCTGCTTGGCTCTCTCTCTCTTATTCCTGATGAAGGGCTTATGCTCGAAACGTCGAATTCTCTATTCCTGAGATGCTGCCTGGCCTGCTGTGCTTTGACCAGCAACACATTTGCAGAGGTAACATATTGGCATGGGCAGAGAATTGGCTAATGAGCAGGAAGCAGCAAGAGAGTATAAAGGGGATCTTTTTCAGTTTGGCGACCTATGACCAGTGGTGCTCCACAGGGATCAGTGCTGAAACCACAACTGTTTACAACCTATAGTAATGACTTGGAGAAAGGAAGCCAATGTACTCTCAGTACATTATGTAGAAATGTAGGTTGCAAGAAGGATACAAACAACTTACAGAGAGATACTAGTTAAGTCTGTGGGCAAAACACTGGAAAATGGGGTTTAATGTGGTAAAGCACAAAGCTGTTCATTTTAGACAGGAGAAAAAAGAACAGAATATAATTTAAATGGGAATAAAACTGTAGAAAGTTGCATTTCAAAGGAACTTGGACTCAGCAATTCTGGTTGCGGCTGTAGAGAGAAAGCAAAGTTAATGTTTCAGGTCTGGCGATCCTTCTTCAGAACATTTGTGTGCTAGCTATGTACGAGCTCTCTGTATTTCATGCACAAATATTCTCAAGTCCTTTCTTACTTATGCATGAAACACAGAAAGGTAGCACACAGGTGCAGCAAGTAATCAGAAAGTGTCATGGAATGTTGGCCCTTATTTCAAGGGGTTTGGAGAAGAAGAGGAGGGAAGTTTTACTGCAAGTGTACAAGATGCTGGTGAGACTATATCTGGAGTTCTGTGAGAAGTTTTGATCGCCTTATTTAAGAAAAAATGTTATTTCAGTGGAGGCAGTTCAGTGAAGTTTCACAGGGTGATCCCCAATATGATGGGATTGTCTTAAGAGCAAAATTAAACAGGTTGGGAAACTACTAATTAGATTTTAGGAAAATGAGAGTGATCTCATTTAATCATGTAGGATTCTTCAAAGGTTTGACAGGGTAAATATTGAGAGGCTATTTCTTCTCATGGGAGAGTCTAGGATTAGAGGGCATAGTCTCAGAAGACAGAAAGTGAGGACTGCAGATGCTGAAGATCAGAGTTGAAAAGTGTGGCACTGGAAAAGCACAGCAGTCAGGCAGCATCTGAGGAGCAGGAGTGTCGACGTTTCATGCATACGCCTTTCATCGGGAATATGGGGAGGTGTGGGTGGGGTGGTGCTGAGAGATAAATAGGAGGGTGGGGGTGGTGGAAAGGTAGCTGAGAAGGCAATAGGTACATGCAGGTCGAGGGGTGATGGTGATAGGTCGGTGGGGGGGGGTGGAGCGGATAGGTGGGTCAGAAGAATGGACAGGTAGGAGAGTTCAAGAGGGTGGTGCTTAGTTGGAGGGTTGGAACTGGAATGAGGTGGGAGGAGGAGAGATGATGAAACTCATGTAGTCAACATTGATGCCATGTGGTTGGAGGGTCCCAAGGCAGAAGATGAGGTGTTCTTTCTCCAAGCGTCGGATGACTTGGATTTGCCGGTGGAGGAGGCCCAGGACTTGCATGTCCTTGGCAGAGTGGGAGGGGGAGTAGAAGTGGCCAGCCACAGAGCGGTGGGGTTGTTTAGTGTGTGTGTCCCATATATGTTCCCTGAAATGTTCGAGAGTTGGCGTCCTGTCTCCCGAATGCAGAGGAGACCACATCGAGAACAACGGACACAGTAGATGAGGTGTTTGGATGTGGAGGAAACTTTCTGCTGACTGTGAAAGGATCCTTTGGAGCCTGGAGCAGAGGTGACGAGGGAAGTGTGGGCACAGGTTTTACAACTGTTGCAGTGGCAAGAGATGGTGCTGGGAGTGGAGGGTAGTTTTGTGAGGCTGTGGGCCTAATGAGGGAGTCGCAGAGGGAATGGTCTTTGTGGAATGCTGAGAAAGACATCTCTGGTGGTGGGGTCTGATTGAAGGTGGGGAAAATGGTGGAGAATAATGCCCTGTACCTGGAGATGAATGGGGTGAAAGGTGAGCACGGAGGTGGGGGTTCTATCCTTGTTGCGGTTTGAGGGGTGGGGTTCAAAGGTGGAGGTGTGGGAAGTGGAGGAGATGCACTGGAGCCTCCTCTCTGACCTATACCTTCATCTACCTATTACATTCCCAGCCATCTTTCCACGAGTCCCACCCCCTCCCATTTATTTCTCAGCTCCCTTAGGCCTCCCTCCATATTCCTGAAGAAGAGCTTATGATCGAAATGTTAACTCTCTTGCTCCTCGGATGCTGCCTGACTGGCAGTGCTTTTCCAACGCCACACTTTTTGACCCCATCTACTGTGCCCGTTGCTCTCGATGTGATCTCCACTACATTGGGAAAAGAGGGTGCCAACTCACAGAACCTTTCAGGGAACATCTCGGGGACACACGCAACAAACAATCCCACCACTCTGTAGCCAACTACTTCAACACCACTTCCCACTCTGCCAAGGACATGCAAATCCTGGGCCTCCTCCACTACCAAATCCAAGCTACCTGACACCTGGAGGAAGAAAGCCTCATCTTCTGCCTTGGGATCCTCCAACCACATGGCATCAACGTCGACTTCACCAGTTTCCTCACCTCTCCTTCCCCCACCTCATCCCAGATCCAACCCTCCAATTTAGCACCGCCCTCTTGACCTGTCCAGCTTCCTTCCTATGTATCCGGTCCACCCTCCCCTTCGACCTGTCACCATCACCCCACACCTGCATGTACCTATCGCTTTCCCAATGAGCTTCCTCCCCCCTCCCCCCCAATTCCTGATGAAGGGCTTATACCCGAAACATCGACTCTCCTGCTCCTCAGATGCTCCCTGACCTGCTGTGCTTTTCCAACGCCACACTTTTCGACCACAGCCTTAGAAGAACCAGTTTTAGACTGAGATGAGGAATTTCTTCTCTCAGAGAGGGTTCAGAAGGAATTTCTTTAGAACTCCTTGCCAAAGAGAACTGTCAGGGTAGAGTCCTTGTGTATACTTCAGACTCAGAAAGATAAATTCTTGGTCAGTAGAGAAATCTAGGGTTTTGGAGTAGGGACGGGAAAGTGAGTGTGAGGATTGTTGGATCAGCCATCATCTATTTGATTCTGTGAAATTCTCTGCCACTAAAATCAGTTGAGGCCAAAGCATTGAATGTTTTCAAAAACAAGACAGATATAGTTTGTAGGGTTAAAGGAATCAAAGGGGATGGAGAGGGGGAGTGGGAACACGATACTGAGTAGGATGATTGGCCATGATCATATTGAATAGTGGAGCAGGATTAAAGGGCCTACTCCTGCACCTACTTTTTATACTCCTTTTTTTACTGCCCTTATCCATATTCATTATAAATCTTAATGAATTCTAGCCATGATCAACAAAATCCTCCTCGTTTCCTAAAATTAGATTCAGCATGCTCCCTCTCTTGTAGTGCTTTCTTCATTGCTGGTTTACAAAGCTCTCCTGAGTATATTTTAAGAAGGCTACCTTCTCTATGACTTTCGCACTTTACTTATCCCAGTTAATATTGGGATGTTGAAATCCCCAATTATAACACTGTCATTTTTATACCTCTGAAACTTGCCGACATATCTACCTTTCTATCTCTCTCTGACTGGCTGGGGGTCTATCGAACAACCCAGCAAAATGATTCCCCCTTTTTGTTTTTTTAAGTTCTATCCATATGGCCTCAGTTGAGGATGTTCTTAAGAAACCATTTCTCTTTATTGCAATAAGTGACTCCCCAATCAAGTTGTGTTACACCCTCTCCTCTTTTACACCTCTCTATCTCGCTGTATTCTACACTTCAGAATATAGAGTTGCCAATCCTGCCCTTCCCTCAATTATAGCACGATAGCAATGTCATCATATCCTCAAGTGTTAATCAAAATTCCGAACTCTTCTGCCTTACTCACAAGACTCTTTGCAGTAAAAGAAATGCCACCCAGCTTTGCCATCCTCCCTTTTCCTTCTAGAGTCCCACTCCCGACTGTGACTCCATTCCTGTCTCATCCTCCTAATTAATTAGTTTAAACACCTACCAACTACACTGACAACCCCTCCCTTCCAATAATGATACTGGTCCCATCCTGGTCATTTGCAATCCTTCAGACTTGTACAAGTCCTATCATCCCAAGACGTGAATCCTTTTGATCTAGGAATCGAAAGCCCTCCCTCATGCATCAACTCTTCAGAATTGCATTTATCTGTCCTATCCAGCTATTCCTATAACTAATGGCACCAGAACTAATGCAGAAATTATATCCTTTGAAGTCCTGCTGCTTTACCTGCTTGCCTAGCTCTGCATGCATAGCTCTGGAAGCTTGTGGATGTGCCGTCAGTTGGAGTGCCTGGTATCAGCAGGTACTATGTTCAATAATTAGCACAGATGCAACCTCATTGTTCTCATAGAGCAGTACTGCTTCCCAAATATTTCGTGACATGCACTGGTTGAAAACCACTATCCGAGAAAAGCCACTCACCATCCTGGAATCATGTCTGAAGGCACAGGAATGTCTGTCTGCCCCCCTCACTACTGAATCTCTGACCATTTCCCTGCAGGAACTGTGACACTCTCACCATTTTCCAACATTGCATCTCACTCCAGTGGAGATATTCCCTCTGGGGCATTCTAGACTACCTGTTTTCCACCCTTCTTCTGACTGACAGTCACCAATTTCCTCTCTGCCTTTCTGTTAAATTTACTATTTCTAAAACATAAAATCATTTGTTCTGGGAGTATGTTTTCCACTGAAAAGGGATCCTCTTTAAACTAATGTTGCTATGCCTAACTGAGGGTGTGGGGATCCAGTTCATCCTTTCTCACCTGGAACTTAATCATTTGTGTGATCTAGTCTGGAACCATAAATTGGGGAATTAGAACAGGGAACAATTGTGCCCTGTGGGATTTATATTCAGCCCTGTTACATAAGTCACAACTTACTACCTGAATAACATGGACTCCTGTTTCCCATCTATCACATATCCACTTGATTCTTGACAAAGAATTGATATTTGATTATAACCCAGAGCATTACGATTTCCTTTATATTTGCATGTCACTTTGACTGGAAGTGGAGATATTTAGATGGTTGGTTGCACCATGGTAATACTAACTTCTTAACATCTGACTCTGACGCTGGCTGTAGCTGCTAGGATCTGCACCTTGCTGAAATTGAGTGGTCTTTCCCTAAAGACCCATGAAAAGAACTTGTTGGCAATTTGTGGCACCTATTTATTAGTTCAATAGCCTCATTCCAGGCCCATTTCTGGAACAACTTATTGCCTTATTCAAAAACTTGGTCTGGATTAAATTGCTGTTTTTGTAGGACACCTACAAAAATGAATCTAGGATTGATTTCTAATGTGAAGGTTTTGTGTATAATTTCTGGGGCTAAATTCCTCAATTTTCCCCAAACTTGTCTTTTGTGCAAATGTTCGTCATTCAAACAGTGACAACTTATTAAGCTGTTCACAAGTATGACTTGAAATAATCTTTAAAAGTGATTCACAATGTTCTCTGATCCTTAATTAAAAGGTAAATAAAAACATCAGCTTAGCCTCACCTTCTGTATTATGTATTCATTTGGAAAGGAAAATAAAAATGCAAACTACCCTGTTGCAGGACATGTGATCGATAATCCAAAAGAAGGAGCAATACCACAGTAACCATCAATTCTTACAATATATCATTCAGTCAACTCAAGGAATTCCTTCTCAAAAGTACTTTCCCCTCATCAACTCTTTGCTAAGACATTCATAAAACCCACTAATCTTTGATTACCAAACTGATTTTTGGTTTCCCTACAATATGTCTCTTAAGTTCTTTGGATGTCATTTTTTACATTAAAGATGCTAAACAACAGCAGGTTGTCGCAGAGTGGTTAGTTGCAATATGTTCAATAGCTATTGACTATATAAGCAAAGTACTGAGTAAAATCATCAAGTAGAATCCCTACAGTGCAGAAAGAGCCCATTTGGCCCTTTGAGCCTGCATCATGTTCCAAAGAGCATCCCCCTCAAAGCCAGTCCCCCATCCTCTCCCCATAGCTCCATATTTAACATGGTCAATTCATTTAAATGCACACCTTTGGACTGTGGGGAGAAACCAGAGTGCCTAGAGAAACCCACTCAGCTGGAGAGAACATACAAACATCACACAGACAGTTACTGAAGGCTGGAACTAAACCGGAGTCCTTAGCACTATGAGGCAGCGGTGCTAACCGCTGAGACACTGTACCACTCTAATGATCGATTAAAATTATTATTATTAATAATATTACTATTCCATTATCATTTTTGTTGGAATCTCCCATTTTAAGTGGAGTCACTATAATGCTGTTTGATCAGCATTACATCTGCTTTTGTTAGACACCCATTCTTCTTCCACTTCCACTGTGTTTAGGTTTCTCGTTTCTCACCAGGTCATTTCAATGCCTTCTTAATTACTTCCCTTGAAACTCCCACAAACTTCACGGACCTCCTGACATGCTAGTTCCTGATTTTAGCTTTTCATATTCCTCTACACGTTCATCTCACTATTTGCATATCATTAGTATTCAGACACTGGTCCCCTTTTCTTGGCATTGCACAAGTTTCTGCATGACACAGTAAGACCCTGTAGTTTCAACAATATCACTTCCAGTTACTCTGACCAGAGCTTATACCTTAGTGGGCGGCATGGTGGCACAGTTGTTAGCACTGCTGCCTCATAGCACCAGAGACCCGTGTTCAATTCCCGCCTCAGGCGACTGACTGTGTGGAGTTTGCACGTTCTCCCCGTGTCTGTGTGGGTTTCCTCCAGGTGCTCCGGCTTCCTCCCACAGTCACAAAGATGTGTGGGTCAGGTGAATTGGCCATGCTAAATTGCCCGTAGTGTTAGGTAAGGGGTAAATGTGTGGGTGGTGGGTTGGTGTGGACTTGTTGGGCCGAAGGGCCTGTTTCCACTGTAAGTAATCTAATCTAATCTTACTTAATTTCCATTTCCAAACTTCTATCTTTTGCCACCACATTCTCCAAGTACTCAAAACTAATCACTTTCTCCAACTCTTCGCACATAATCTACATATCATCTCTCTGATCCTCTTCATAAGCTCAAACTGACAGGCCATTATTGTGGGTTCCTATACTACTGAACTTCATATCCATGTTGTCCATGAGAGGTTTTCTCCAGATATTGTTCTTGTCCTTCCATAGTCTCATCATCACCATTATGTAGTTCAATGTCAACTATAAATCTCATTAATTATGGCACTTCCATTTCATTTGTCCATGAGAACATGTATAACCATCAGGAAAGGTCTCAGTGCTGATCCTTAAAGCTATCCAGTTGTTTTAGTATGATTAACAGATAAGCCAACGGAGGTTCAGCTGAACAGGACTTCTATCTTCTCTAGTCACTGAGCTCATCCCAACTTATTTCTAGCAACTGTGAAAATACAACATAGGCACCTGCCCTGGTGAGGTGAAAAGAATAACCTTCCTACAGCATTGACATATAAGGCACAAGAAAATTGCTTTCTATTTTGCATATATCATATTTCCAGCAATATTGGAATCATCTGAAGTTTAACAAGCTGTAACAGAGAAATGCTCAACTTATTACTGGCTCTATAGTTTCTCAAAATGAATGTTATGTGCTGTAATGTCAACACTTTTGTCCAGCTCCATGAAGTGATTTGCATGATCTGTTCCTGGATGATACTGCAGTCTGACTGAGTGCATTACACATTCTTTATAAATGACAGCATTTTAACAATAATTTCTCCAAATTAAAAGATTTCTGTGCAAGATTAACAACAAATGTGTGTCAGTCTTCCTAATACATTGAAATCCAATATTCAGAACCATAGAATCCTCACAGTGTTGGAACAGGCCATTTGGCCCACACTGACCTTCCAAAGAGCATCTCACCCAGATACAGCCTCCTTCCCCTCCCCGTCCCCACCATTTGCCACAGTTAACCTACCTAGCCTGCATATCCCTGGACACTATGGGCAATTTATCATGGCCAATCCACCTAACCTGGACATTTTGTGGGAGGAAACCTGAGCACTCAGAGGAAACCCACACAGACACAGGGAGAGTGTGCATACTCCACACAGACAATCACCCGCAGGTAGAATTGCACCCAAGTCGCTGGCGCTGTGAGGCAGCAGTGCTAACCACTGAGCCATCATGCCATTATCCCCAATCATGTGAAATTTTCCTCTTGAGTAGTAAAATTGTAAAAATGTTGCTACTTAAAGCAAATGTGTCAGTTTTTAAAAAAAATTTCATCAATAAAGTAAACGTTTAGGAAATAATTCCTCTCATCCTTCTCTTTAGGAACCCTCCACAGGGAATTGTAAAATAATAACAAGTGCTAATCTCAATCAATTCAAATCACTTCATGAGATGCCAAGAAATAACACTGGACACTTCAAAAGGTATGAGGCCCGACAACATTCTAGAAATAATGCTGAGGGCTTGAGCTCCAGAACTAGCTATGGCCCTAGCTGAGCTGTTCTGGAACAGCTGAGGTAATGGCATCTGCCTGGCAATGTCCACTAAAAGCTGGACAAATCTAACCCAGTCACCTTCAGCACCATCGGTTTAACTCGTGACCATAATCAAATTGAAGGAAAGGGTTGCTAACAGTGGCTTCATATGGCATTTAATCAGCCATAACCTGCTCAGCTTGGGTTCTGCAAGGGCTTCTCAGTTCATGACCTCATTGCAGCTTTGCTCCGATTATGGACAAAACTGTACAGATTTGAGGGTGACTGTTCTTGACATCAAGCCAGCACTTGACTGAATTTAGTATCAATGTGCCCTTGCTAAACCAAAGTCAACAAGAGACTCTCCACTGGATGAAGTCATGCCTAACACAAAGAAGGACAATATGGATGTTAGAGGTCAATCATCTCAGTTTCTGGACACCACTGCAGGCATTTCTCAGGGTAATGTCCGAGGCCCAACCATCGTCAGCTGCTTTATCAATGAACTTCTTCCCATCATAAGTTTAGAAGTGGAAATGTTTGATGATTGTACAATATCCAGCACCAATCACAATTTCATACATACTCAAGAAGTCCATGACCATTTGCAGCAAGATCTTGGATAGCAGTCAGTCTTGAGTTCATAAATAGCAGTTAACCATTGTGCCACAAAAATGCCTGGCAATGACCAAGTCTAAGACAGATGCCCTCGACACTCAGTGTTATCACCATTATTGAACCCTCATAATCAACATCCTGCAGGACTGAACTGATCAGAACTGAACTGGACTAGTCATATAAATAGCTACAAGAGCAGGTAAAAGGCTAGGAAGTTTGGACATGAATGACTCCCCTTGTGACTCACAATAGTTAGCTCTGATGGTTGGATGGTTGTTTTCCAACAATATCACACCACCAGTGAGGCTTTAATATCTGTACCAGCTTAGGTAACCATGAAGATCCCACTTTCCCAGAGTGTCCTCTTGTCTAATGTGTGTTGATTATTGGATTAGACTCATAAGTCATCTCTTTCTCATGAGAGAGCATCCTTATGGTCTTTTAGGACTATGGTAACGTTATCTTTACCACAGTCTTTAAGACACAAGTTGCCAATCCAAAAACACTCAAGAAGCTCAAAACTGTCTAAGATAATGCAAATCGCTTGATTAGCACCCACCTTATTATCTTAAATATTCACTCTTTCTTTGATCAATGCATAACAGCAGCTGGGTGTACCAAGTCCTAGATTCAGTGCAGCAACTCACCAGGCTCCTTCCATAGCACCTTTCAAATTTGTGGCCTCTCCCACACAGAATGACAACAGCAACAGATATATGATAACACCATCACTTGCAAGTGACCCTCCTGGTTACACAACAACCTAAGTGGGACTATACTGCCAAGGTCTCACTGTCACTGGGTCAAAATTCTGGTACTCCCTTTTCGGTAGCATTGTGATCATCTTTCCACATAGGGTCATAGCGTCATACAGCATGTAAAATGGTTCTTCAGCCCAGCTCGTCCATGCCAACCAGGTTTCCTGAACTAAATTTGTCCCATTTTCTTGTGTTTGGCCCATATCCTTCTAAACTTTTCCTATCCATGTATCTGTCCAAAAGCATTTTTAATTTTGTAATTGTACTTGCCTTTACCACTTCCTCTGGCAGCTCATTCTCTACATGCACCACCTTCTGGGAGAAAACATTTCCCTCAGGTCCCTTCTAAATGTTTCTTCTCGCACCTTAAACCTATGCCCGCTAATTCTTGTCTACCCTTCCCTAGGGAGGACTGCACTGGTTCAAAAACATGGCTTACCATTTTCTCAAGCTCAATCAGGTATGGGCAATAAATGTTTCTCTAGTTAATGGTGCCCACATTCCACATATTAAAAAAGATGAATGAAGGAACAGATAAAGAAACAAACAAATTAATAATTAATTTCTTACCATTGCGAAGAAAATTGTTATTACTATCTTCTTTTAAGGAAGGATCGTCTGCCTAAATTAAAACATGAGGTTATTTTATTGCACAGTTCAATATAAATTCACAAATTCACAAGAAGTCCCTTTGAGGAGGTGGCGAAGTAGTGGTGGTGTCAATGGATCAGTAATTTAGAAGGAATGGCAATTTATTTCCAAGTCAGAATGTTGAGTGACCTGGAGGGGAACATGCAGCTAAGAGTGTTCCCAGGTATCTGCTGCCCTTGTCCTTTGACCTGGAAGTGGTCGTGGATTTGGGACTGTACTATCCAAGGAATCTATTTCAGGAACATTAAGTAATCACTGTTGTTACTGCAGCTTCCCTAACCATAAGATATAGGAGCAGAAGTAAGCCATTTAGCTAAATTTTTTCTCAACCCCATTCTCCTGTCTTCTCCACATAACTTTTGATCTCCTTGCTAATCAAGAACCATCCTTCATATTTTGTCAATGCATATGACAAATTTCAACAAATAATTAAGGGCGCATTTTCCTTAATAAAAACATATCACACTTAGCAATGATTAGTTTTGGTTGGAAGAAGTTCAGTCATATCTGTGTAAGAGCAGAGTTTAAAATATGCCACAAAGCTAGGAATTTATTAGTTTTTTTTTCTCAGTTATAAGAGTTTGTTGAAGCTAGCTACTCACCAGAAAGGAAGAATTTGAACTATGTGACCTACAATCAAATTCTGCCCGTTGACTGATGAGCAATAGCAGCAGGCTGGGTAATACAATCTTATGTTGAAGCATCACTGCTAATGTCTACAACCATAGAAATATTGATCAAACTGGAAAAAAAAAGAAATGTGATTAGAAAACAGTAGCATTGTCACCAAAGCAAAATATGGCAACTGCTGGAAATATTCAAGATATCAGCTTCTCCACACTTTTGAAGAAAGGTTGTGAAACTGAAAGGTTTACTCTTTTCTTTCCCTCAAAGATCACAGAATCCCTGTAGAGGGGAAAGTGGCTATTGGACCCATTGAGACTACACCGACCCTCTGAAGGGCATCCCATCCAGACCTACCTCTCAATTCTTCTGCACAGTTTCTGATCTCCTTTCTCGTGTACTTTTCAATTTCTACCCGTTTAAATTTTGTTTTAATTAACTTGAAAAAAATTCTTAAACACAAGGTGGTTGATCTTTCTCAGTGCTGACATAGAAATTAACTAAGATTACTTTCCAAAATCAGGTACAAAAATACAAGACTTCATTTTTTATGTCTCCAGAGGGCAGCATTGTTGAAAACTTTAACCCAAAGCTCCTACTGTACTGCCACCTAGTGAGCATTCATACTGTGAGTGGAAATCCAAATACAGTATATCACTGCTCAGCTTCAGCTCTGTCATATTCACACACTTATACAAAAGCTAAACGCTGCTGAATTTCAAATAAAAGGCAGAAAGGTTTGGCAATATTCAGCAGATCAGTCAACATCAAATCTCTGAGCATTTTCTCTCTTTCCCTTCCCACTTTTATGGCATTAATTCTGAACTGTTAAATCTTTGGTCCTTCATCTGAACTGGAAGTCAATATGAAACATGAATGCGGTTTCCCTTTCCACAAATGCTGCCTGATAGTACCATTGTTATTGGTGTTCTTCAATGAGATGCCATCACAGAAACATGGGCATGTCTGATCTTTTTGGCACTTAAAAGAATAACATAGACACAATGAAAGAAATGGCAGCCATGATGTGGAGATACCAATGTTGGACTGGGATGGACTAAGTCATACGATACCAGGTTATAGTCCAACAGGTTTATTTGATATCACAAGCTTTCAAAGTGCTGCTCCTTTGTTGGGTGAAAATTTAGGCAACATTCAGCAAATCAGTCAACATTGAGCCTCCTACCATTTTCATGGATTAGGGAGGATGCTATCTATATATAGCCAATTAACAACAATGTGTTATTATGTTGCACATCACTGTCTCAAACCTTCCAATGGGAAAATGGTCATTGCTGAACTATAACTATTGGGATCACGAAGAAGTGTTGATCTAGCTAACTTTGTGGGAATTCCTCCTGACGTTGAAACTTCGGAGACATTGAACTGTTACCCAGGAAAAATTAGAGGAATTAAAGCATTCTCGAACTCATTGGTGGCTATTAAACTGAATCCCTGTTCCACCAAGACCTTCCCTTCAACAACCCACAGACAATTAACTCTAACCCTCCTTCCTTTGGTCCTGACCCTCATCCCCATCCATCCCATATACTAGTCACACCCCCAGTCCCAGCACTCCCAGCTTGAATTGGCCTGGACACGTACTTCCTCCAATCCCTATCTGAACCAGGCATGATAACTTTGCAGGACACAATCTGTGCCTCCTGAATTTCCTCTAATGAACTCCCAACAACAGCATCCAATTAATAACTTTGGTTCATTTATAAGAAGAAGTATCAAACATCAGTCAAAACTAAAAGAGAGAGTACAACAGGGGACATTCATGATATTATAGATTGTAGTTTGAAGGGAAAAAGAGTAAAAGGGTTTTAGCTATACAGCAAGCGGCCACTATGAACTGAGAGTGGGTTAAGTATCCCATATCAGCAACAGTGCAAAGCAGTAGAACTCTGAGCAGGCATCAATCAAGAGAACGGAATCTGTTTTGCCACTTCCAAATTATTCCTGCAGCAGGTACACATGTGAGTTGACTGGAGAAGACACTTTGCCAGGTATTATGTTCAGGTTATAACTTTGCTTTTGTTCAGTCAGTACCATCATGGATGATACGTTGACCAGAGAAGGTGGATGTTATTTCATCTTCCTTTGACGGAAGACCTGGAAATCTTTGTCATAAGTGCCATTGCCTGAAAAACTCTATTCATTGAACCTTATATAAAATAACTTTTCAGAGGCTGGGATCCCACCACCAAATCACCTTTCATTTACACGTGCATAGTCCTTGACACTGGTACAGCTTCCTCAGAGCCAGCTCTCAGAGTGAACAGGATGTCTGACACTTCTATTTGCATCTGTCAGCCAGGGCTCCATGATTGGAACAGGTTAACAGGCTCATGATAGATGGTATGGAGCTATCCTTATATGTTGAATGCCATTGGACGTTAGGAAATACTTGAATTCCCTGCTGGTAAATGATGGCTCATTATCTGTGACCAACAAGCGGCACGGTGGCACAGTGGTTAGCACTGCTGCCTCACAGCACCAGGGACCTGGGTTCAATTCCCGCCTCAGGCGACTGACTGTGTGGAGTTTGCACATTCTCTGCGTGGATTTCCTCCGGGTGCTCCGGTTTCCTCCCACAGTCCAAAGATGTTCGGGTCAGGTGAATTGGCCATGCTAAATTGCCCATAGTGTTAGGTAAGGGGTATATGTTGGGGTATGGGTGGGTTGCGCTTCGGCGGGTCGGTGTGGACTTGTTGGGCCGAAGGGCCTGTTTCCACACTGTAAGTAATCTAATCTAATCTAATCAACACTTCTGGAAGCTTGTGTATTGCACAAGATGCTCACAGCTTTTCTATTGTCTTCTCTGTGTTTGTGAATTGACTCTAAACACATCCAACCACTTAGTCATCCACAATGACTAAGAACATTGAGCCCATGAAAGGACTGACATAGCTGACATGTAATCGAGCCCAAGGTGTACCCAGGTGTTCCCATGAATGTACATTTTGTACATGCTGGTGCTCTGGGCACTGCCCCACCAATGCAGCAATGTCTGCATCCAGTCCTGGCCACCAGACATAACTCGTTGCTAACATCTTCACTTTGGACACCCCAGGATGACCCTGGTGGAGTTCAGCGAGTGTCTGCAGTGACCTTTGTTCAGGACAATCATTCTTGTCCCCCATAATATGCCATTCTCTATCTAATGATGTAGTCTCACGAGGTCCAGAAAGATTTCAATTCTGGCTGTGATAGCGCTCCTGTTTTGCCCATCACCACCAGCTTTTTTAGTTTTGCCAGGACTGGACCTTTGTGTGTCCACGGTCTGATATTGTCAGTGGTGACCAGAAGGATGTCCAGCAAGTTTAAATACAGAATGGAGTCTTCTCGTGGCAGAACCAAAGTAATGTATCTGCCACGGGGAGGCAGCTTAAGGCATCCGTGCTTGGCCTCCCTGTCGGTGTTACAATTTGTAATGGTATGCACTTAGAATGAGGGCCCACTGCTGAATTCACACTGAAGTTAAAAGTGGCCTTTGTTATCTTTGAGTAGACCTGGCAGGGGGTCCCTGGTCTGTTACTATTACAAATTTATATCTATAAAGGAATTAGTGGAACTTTCTCACACCAAAGATGATCACCAAGTCTTCCTTCTCCATCTGGGTGTATGTGTGCTCTGCATCAGAGAAAGTCCAAGAAGCGTATGCAATCAGGCATTCTTCTCCATTGGGCCATCTGTGTGCAACATTACCCCAATACCAAATGTGGAGGTATCACTTGTTAGCACTAGATCGCATTTGGGAGCATAGTGTGACAGCACCTTAGAGGATGATAGCTGCTCCCTCACTTCCCTAAAAGCCATGCCTTAGGGAAGACAAGCCATCTTAACCTCGTCAAACATCCTGACGTGAATTCCCCTGGTTCTCAAATTGCTGAGTAAAACTGACAGCATCTCAGAATTAGAGTCTTGGATTCATAAAATTCCTTAAGAAAATCCATCAATGTTTGAAAGGTTTTAGCACCTGGTGACTTAGGAAACATTAGGGTCCTAATCACCAAAAAGCTGACGGACCACAAGCTTTCAGGAGAATTATTTGTTGCCTCGTGTCTGTCCCAATATGACTTGCTCAGAAAAGATAGTGCATTCTTTTCACATATTGGGCCCAGTCTTCAATGGCAAGATTGAACAAGTCAAGCTTCCCAAACAATGGCATGATGCCAGAAATGCTTACGTCAATTCAAAGACAACTGTTGCAAGAGAATTTCTTCAGGCGGGAATTTTTTTCTCTCATTTGCCATTGAAATAATTGCACAGAGGCCAAGTCACCCTTTATTTACACATGGAGAGTCCCTGGCACTGTTCCAGCTTCCTCAAAGCCAGCACTCAGAGTGAACAGAACCTCTGACAGTCCTGCTCCAATGTGCCAGCCAGATCTCCCTGAAAGGGGCTGTTAACCTGTTCCACTCAGAATGCTTATATTCTATGAGGTTCACCTGGCTGACCTCATTACAGACGCTACATTATATTTTTCAAATTAACCAATGACCAGGGAACTCCCTTCATTCATGCTTCAATTACATTGTGGATTGGGAGACAATTGTGGATGCAGCAATGAATTAACTCAGTCCACACAGTCTTCAGATGAGACATTGTCAAATATTTTATGCTTGTTACAAACCCTCCTGTTTAATTTAAACCAGTAACACTGAAAATATACTAAATTAAAACTTGATTGGAGCTTGGTATTTTTTGCTTTATAATTTAAACTGATTGGCGTAATTCAGATTTGTTTCTATCTGCAGGCAACCAGCTTCATTAGCTGCTGGACCAAAAGGTTACATTGTATCTTGTTCAGAACAGTTGGTGCTGTCAGGTAGTTCTGCTCGCTTTTAACTTTCTTAAAGGTATAATATACTCACATCTTCAGAACATCTTCCCCCTTAAGAAAAAATGAACCATCGTGATGAAAAGATGGCTTCTTTTTTTTCGATTCTTTAAATACATTACATTAACATACCAATAACTTTAATCTAAAGTTCACCTTAACTTCTTCCCATAAAACATTAAATAAATGCAAATCTCATGTAAACTTTATCAGTTAAATCCACGATAACGCATCTGCGATTACATTCTTAAAAGACTGTAACATAAGACTCCAATAAAACAGTCTCATTCTTGCCTTTAAAGCATTCTATGAATGTAAGCAGATTGTGATCCGTGCACACAACCGTCTCCAACACATTATTCGTGACATACATGTTAAAATGTTGGAAGGCCAGTACCAAACTCAATAGTTCCTTTTCAACTGTGGAGTATTTCCTCTGGTGGATGTTGAGCTTCTTCGAAAAATAACCAACTTCAATCCCTTCCTCATCTTCTTGTAGGAGTACAACTCTATCTCCTATGTCTCTAGCAACACTGGCGACTTTAAAAGGTTTTGAAAAATTTGGTGTCGCTAAAACTGGTGTGGTGGTTAACATTGATTTCAAATGGTCAAATGCCTCCTGGCACTGTTCTGTCCACCGAAACTTAGTGTTCTTCTTCAGCAATTTGGTTAACGGTGCCACTACACTGCTGAAGTTTGGAACAAACTTCTGATAGAACCCGTTGAGTCCAAAGAATGAAAGCACCTCTTTCTTCAAGGTTGGCCGTGGAAATTCCTCAATGGCCTTCGTCTTTCCATTCCGTGGGGTCAACCTTACATGACCGATGTTATGTCCCAAGAATGTCACTTCTGCTTTCGCGAATTCAGTTTCATTTAAGTTTATTACCAGTTTTGTGTCTTGTAGTCAAAGAGATCTGCACCATGCGATCTTTCCAGGACTTAATAAAGATCACTACATTGTCCAAAAAGGCTGCACAGTTTGTTAACCCAGCCACAATTTTGTTTGTGAGTCTTTGGAATGAGGCGGGTGCATTCTTCATTCCAAAGGGCATCACTTAAATCTGATATAGCCCATTTGGAGTTACAAACGCAGAAATTTTTTTCACCGATTCTGATAAAGGTACCTACCAGTAACCACACATTAAGTCCAACTTGGTGATGTAACTGGCTTGTCCAACTTTCACGGTACAGTCCTCCAATGTAGGAATTGGATATGAGTCCGGTTTTGTAACGGTGTCGACTTTCTGATAATCCATGCAGAATCGTTGAGTCCCAGCCAGTTTGGGAACTAAGACAATCGGCGAACTCCACTCGCTCTGGCTTGCGACGATGATATCCCCGTCGAGCATGGCCTCCACCTCCATCTGGACCTGTCTGGCTTTGAAAGGATTAAGCCAATAGGGGTGTTGTTTTATTGGAACAGTACTCCTACAGCCACTTCATATACAATAGCATTAGTCCTCCCCATCTGATTCTTGCATATGTGCTTATTCTGCAGTAACAAATCTTTCAACTGCATTCTATGCTCCTGAGGCAGATGGCTTACTAACCTATCCCAGTTCTCAAGGACTTCTCCATTTTTAAATCTATTTTGAGGCAACTCAAAATCCAAATCATTCGGATTTGATTCCTCACTCTGCAAGGCAGTAACTAACACCTGTTTCTCCAGTTCTTTCTCTCTAGTATAATACTGTTTCAACATGTTCACATGACATGTCCAATACCTTTTATTTCTATCTGGCATCTTTACTAGATAATTCATCTGACTCAACTCTTCTCAATTTGATAGGGACCACTAAACCTGGCTTTGAAGGGATCTCCTATCACTGATAACAGTACTAACACGCCATCCCCTCTGGAAACATCCGGGTCTCAAAACTTTTATCTGCCGCCTGCTTCATTCTGTACTGGGCCTCTTTAGATGCTGTTTAGCTAATTCACCTATTCAATTTAATCTCTCCCTCACCTCCTATACATAATCGAAGTGTGAGCTCTCTGACACTGGTCCTGTCAATTTTTCTTTAAATAATTTCAAAGGACCTCTCACTTCATGCCTGAATAGTAACTCGAAGGGAGTGAACTGAGTAGATTTGTTTGGGGAATTTCTAATGGCAAACAATACGAATGGGATACCTTTATCCCAATCATTGGGGTAATCCTGACAGTAGGTTCTCAATATGCCACCTTTCTAAAGCTTCATGGAATTTACGATGGTAGACAGGAATAAAAGTGCTGTATACCTAAGCTATCCATAACCTCCTAAATCTGCCTAGCAGTAAAATCTGACCCTTAGGCCAATAGAATTTCTCATACTTTGTGAAGAAAGCTACTAATTCCTCTACTACCCTTTTTGCCTTGATAGTCTGCGATGGAATTGCATCCGGAAAACTGGTAGACACATCCATTATGGTTAACAAGTACTGGTTCCCACTTTTAATTCTCGGGAGGGGACCTGCACAATCAATTATAATCCATGTAAAAGGTTCTTCAAATGTGGGAATTGGCAATAAAGGTGCTGGTTTTATTACCGCCTGTGGCTTACCTACCATTGAACATGTATGACACGTTTGGCAAAAGTTAACCACATCCTTGTGCATTCCAGGCCAATGAAAATGTTTTTGTACCTTAGCCTGTGTCTTTCATACCCTGAGGTGACCTCCTACAGATAGTTCATGTGCAACCCATAACACCTTCTGTCTGTATGCTACGGGCAACTTCGGCCCATTTCCTCTCTGCATTAACCTGCCATGGTCTCCATTTCAGTCTTAGAATTCTACCTTTAAGATAATAACCCTCCAGAATATTCTCTGCCTCCTTTTCAGAGTACGCAACCACATATATATATTTTTATCATATTGTCTTGCTGTTGCAACACCCTTAGCCTTTCAGGACTAAACACTTCTGTCTGACCGTCTGTCTGTTCAGGCTTTTCCTGCACCATTACATCAAACAGGGTATCTGCTAACCGAACTTCAACTCCCTCATCTTTTTCTTTTCTTTTCACTTTGTGCTGTGACTTATGATAGTGGGATCTGGTTACCACACAGTCTGGGAAAGTACCAGGACATTTCTGTATTAACTCCTCAGTTTCTTGGTCTTCCTTGGGCTTCTCCACAACAAGGGATGTCACTCCCACAACAAGGGGTATCACTCCCCACCTTGGATCCTGCCAAATCATTCCCAAGAACAAACTGAATTCCTAGAACTGACACTCTATCAATCAGATTAGATTACTTACAGTGTGGAAACAGGCCCTTCGGCCCAACAAGTCCACACCGACCCGCCGAAGCGCAACCCACCCATACCCCTACATATACCCCTTATCTAACACTACGGGCAATTTACCATGGCCAATTCACCTGACCCGCACATCTTTGGACTGTGGGAGGAAACCGGAGCACCCGGAGGAAACCCACGCAGACACGGGGAGAACATGCAAACTCCACACAGTCAGTCGCCTGAGGCGGGAATTGAACCCAGGTCCCTGGCGCTGTGAGGCAGCAGTGCTAACCACTGTGCCACCGTGCCGCCCTAACACTCCCACTGTAACATCCCCAGTCTTTAGTTGGCACTCCACCCTAACCTTACATAGGGGATTGCTAAATTTCCTGTCCATACATCTCCCAAATTACCATACTCTCAGGTAACAGATCGGAAAGAGTGCTTATTCGCTCATCTCTTACTATCAGCGACTGGTTAGTTCCTGTATCTCTCAAAATTATAACTTCTTATCCTTCTCCCCCTGTTCTTTCTGAGTAACCTTTACCCAAAGAGGCAAATTCTTTGTAGAGATCAGGTACTAACTCCATACCCAGCCCCTGCCTAGGCTGTGCACTCTCCTGCAGCTCCACAGCTCTTCTTGGGGTCTCCTTTACTACTTTTAGTAATGCCACTGGCTTAGCTTCTTTTACCACATCTTTTCCCACAGTGCCTTTATTTAATGACCAGCACTGTGACTTTACATGTCCCACTTTACCACAGTGGAAACACCTGAAGCCTTTCACCTCCCTTCCACCCTCTTGGGCTTCTTTTTTATCCTGTGGTAAATTCTTAACAGCGCTCTCTACTCTTGGTTTCATAGTGTAGGATCTCCCCTTCCCCCAACTTCTATCCCTCTCAAATTCTGGTTGGAAGCTTGTCTTATGCACCAACGTATCTTCATTTGCTAATTTTGCTGTCCTTCTCACTTCTTGAACTTTCTGTTCTCCACACGAATTCTCACCATCTCTGGAAATGAGTTTTAAAACTCCTTCAGCAGAATAATCTCTCGTAGAGCCTCAAATGTCCTATCGATTTTCAAAGCATACACCCATCTATCAAAATGACTGCATTTAAATCTTTCGAACTCAACATAGGTTTGACCCTGGTTTCTGACCTGTTGTCTATATGCTTCTGGTACCAATTCATAAGCACTTGAAATAGCCTGTTTAATCTCATCACAATCTCTTGACCCCTCATCTGACAGTGCGGCAAGTACCTCACTAGCTCTGCCGACCAGTTTAGTCTAAACTAGCATTACCCAAAAATCCTCAAACCACTCCATCTGCCTAACCAATTTTTCAAATGAAATAAACAAAGCTTCAACATCTTTCTCATCAAAATGTGACAGAGTTTTTATATATATATATATATATATATATATATATATATATATATATATATATATCACTGCCTTCTCTTTTCATTTCCCTCTTACTAACTGATTGCTGATGAAGTCACAACTTCTCAAGTTCAAATTCTCTCTCTCTTCTCTCTCTCTTTCTTCTCTCTCGTTGCTCAGCTAAGAACCTCCTCTCTCTCTTTTCCCTCTCTCTCTTCTCTATTTCTTTCTCTTTCTCTTTCCCTCTCTTCTCTCTCTTTCTCTCTCCCCCTTCCTCTCTTTCGCTCTTTGTTTATCTTCTAACTCCATTTTCCTTAATTGTAATTTAAGTTTTTCTACCTCTACTGCACTTGTCTGTTTCTCTGATATGCCTGAGTGCTTGAGTAACTCCCTTACAATTTCAGCTTTACCTTTGTCCTTGTTTAAACTCAAATCTAACTTTGTGGCTAATTCTAAAAGTATGGCCTTTTTCTTTCCTTCTAAACATTCTTGGCAAATTTGAGAATCATCTTCAAATCCCAGAACCCCTTTAGCAATTTTAAGAGCCATTCCTCTCAGTTTTAATTTAATCACCACAGGTCAACAAAATTAAACAAATTGCCTCACCTATGTTTTATTTAAAGAAAAGTATATTCCTGTCAGGGTGAAAGGGAAGGCTGGTAACTATAGGGGATGCTGGATGACTAAAGAAATTGAGGGTTTGGTTAAGAAAAAGAAGGAATCATATGTCAGGTATAGACAGGATAGAACGAGTGAATCCTTAGAAGAGTATAAAGAAAGTAGGAGTAAACTTAAGAGGGAAATCAGGAGGGCAAAACGGGGACATGAGATAGCTTTGGCAAATAGAATTAAAGAGAATCCAAAGAGGTTTTACAAATATATTAAGGACAAAAGGGTAACTAGGGAGAGAATAGGGCCCCTCAAAGATCAGCAAGGTGGCCTTTGTGTTGAGCCACAGAAAATGGGGGAGATACTAAATGAATATTTTGCATCAGTATTTACTTTGGAAAAGGATATGGAAGATATAGACTGTAGGGAAATGGTGACATCTTGCAAAATGTCCAGATTACAGAGGAGGAAGTTCTGGATGTCTTGAAATGGCTAAAGGTCGATAAATCCCCAGGACCTGATCAGGTGTACCCGAGAACTCTGTGGGAAGCTAGAGATGTGATTGCTGGGCCTCTTGCTGAGATATTTGTAACATTGATAGTCACAGGTTAGGTGCCAGAAGACTGGAGGTTGGCAAACGTGGTGCCACTGTTTAAGAAGGGTGGTAAGGACAAGCCAGGGAACTATAGGCCGATGAGCCTGACCTCGGTGGTGGGCAAGTTGTTGGAGGGAATCCTGAGGGATAGGATGTACATGTATTTGGAAATGCAAGGACTGATTTGGGATAGTCAACATAGCTTTGTGCGTGGGAAATCATGTCTCACAAACTTGATTGAGTTTTTTGATGAAGTAACAAAGAAGATTGATCAGGGCAGAGCATTAGATGTGATCTATATGGACTTCAGTAAGGCGTTCGACAAGGTTCCTCATGGGAGACTGGTTAGCAAGGTTAGATCTCATCGAATACAGGGAGAACTAGCCATTTGGATACAGAACTGGCTCAAAGGTAGAAGACAGAGGGTGGTGCTGGAGGGTTGTTTTTCAGACTGGAGGCCTGTGACCAGTGGAGTGCCACAAGGATCGGTGCTGGACCCTCTACTTTTTGTCATTTACAAAAATGATTTGGATGCAAGCATAAGAGGTACAGTTAGTCAGTTTGCAGATGACACCAAAATTGGAGGTGTTGTGGATAGTGAAGAGGGTTACCTCAGATTACAATGGGATCTGAACCAGATGGGCCAAAGGGCTGAGAAGTGGCAGATGGAGTTTAATTCAGATAAATGTGAAATGCTGCATTTTGGGAAAGCAAATCTTAGCAGGACTTATACACTTAATGGTAAGGTTCTGGGGAGTGTTGCTGAACAAAGAGACCTTGGAGTGCATGTTCATAGCTCCTTGAAAGTGCAGTCACAGGTAGATAGGATAGTGAAGAAGGTGTTTGGTATGCTTTCCTTTATTGGTCAGAGTATTGAGTACAGGAGTTGGGAGGTCATGTTGCGGCTGTACAGGACATTGGTTAGGCCACTGTTGGAATATTGCATGCAATTCTGGTTTCCTTCCTATCGGAAAGATGCTGTGAAACTTGAAAGGGTTCAGAAAAGATTTACAAGGATGTTGCCAGGGTTGGAGGATCTGAGCTACAGGAAGAGGCTGAACAGGCTGGGGCTGTTTTCCCTGGAGAGTCGGAGGCTGAGGGGTGACCTTATAGAGGTTTACAAAATAATGAGGGGCATGGATAGGATAAATGGATAACGTTTTTACCTTGGGCTGAGGAGTCCAGAACTAGAGGGCATAGGTTTAGGGTGAGAGGGGAAAGATATAAAAGAGACCTAAGGGGTAACTTTTTCAAGCAGAGGGTGGTACATGTATGGAATGAGCTGGCAGAGGATGTGGTGGAGGCTGGTACAATTGCAACATTTAAGAGGCATTTTGATGGATATATGAATAGGAAGGTTTGGAGGGATGTGGGCCGGGCGCTGGCAGGTGGGACTAGATTGGGTTGGGATATCTGGTCGGCATGGAGGGGTTGGACCAAAGGGTCTGTTTCCATGCTGTACATCTCTATGACTTATGACTCTATCTAGGACACTAATCTGCGAGTGTTTAAATCTGCTAGGATTATTCGTACCCCCAAATCTATTCAAATCTCTCTAAACCAGTTCAAATCCCGGACAAACGCCCAAACTGCTATGCCACGGGGTAAACCCTCTTGCTTAATTTAAACCAGCAACATAGAAAAGATTTATCTCGTGCACTAATCTGTGAAAATTCAAGACACCAAGTATTTAAAGTAAAAATTAACAACTTTATTTCTTAAAGTATAATGGAGAATAATTAACTAACTACTATTTATGACTCCTTCCTCTCACCTGTCTTTTACTTTCGCTTCTATTACACTAGTCCGATAAAACCCCGATTAAGATTTACTGGAAAAGTCAAATTTTAAAACCTGTCAGTGAATGAATCTTCTCTTCATATCTTCCTCTGCAGATTTGCTCTCCAGGTCAGTGTAGATGTTTCTTGTTGTGCAAACTCCTTCTCTAGACAGGTACCTCTCAACCAGTTCTGCCTAGCAGCCTACATCTGTTGGTCTTTTGGCAGTTCTCCCCCAACTGTTGAATCTTTCCCAGTCTTATATCCCCAAAGCATTGTATTGTGTCATTTGCTTTTAATATTGTCAATATACTAAATTCAAACTCGATTGGAGTTTGGTATTTTTGGGGCGTATAATTTAAACTGATTGGTCTAATTCAAGTTTGTTTTTATCTCCAGACAACCAGCTACATGAGCTGCCGGACCAAAAGGTTATATTATACTTTGTTCAGAACATTTGGTGCTGTCAGATAGTTCTGCTAGCTTTTAACTTTCTTAAAGGTACAATATACCCACATCTTCATAACAGTATGGAATGAAGACTTAATGCCCATGAAGACAGTACAATATGTGAAGCTATCCAGGATCCAAAAAGTGCCAATAAGTGATCCAACAGTAGTACAAATGCATTAATTGTCATTTTCAAATATTTCAAATGTAACAGGAACAAGGCACATAAGTGAGATGATTGCCAGCATGGGAATGTGAATGCCACAGTTGTAGTCAGCATCCTTTTCATAAATATTGTCATTCTAAACCTGAAAGTAATGAAAGTAAATGGCAAAAAAATTTAAAACACAATCAGATCCAAAAGTAAAAGAGTCAAAGCCATCGATGTTAAGCAACTTTGGAGAGCTCGATTGACTCGATGTTGTATACCGGCAGAAGTGAGTGCTGCAGATGCTGGACATTAGAGTCAAGATTAGAGTCATGCTGGAAAAGCACAGCAGGTCAGGCAGCATCCGAGGAGCAGAAAAATCGATGTTCTGGGCAAAAGCCCTTCATCAGGAAAGTCCTTCATAGATGTTGTATATGCTGGTCATAGAAGGATATAGAAAGACATTCGACTGAGTTTGAATTGTACTTTGGTACAGGGATCAGTATATTGAAATAATTAAAACAAATGAACTTAAAACCTTTTTAAACCATAGAATCCCTACAGTGTGGAAGCATATTATTGGCCCATCAAGTCCATACCGACCCTTCAAAGAGCATCCCACCCAGATCCAAACCCACCCTTGTAACTGTCCGTATCCCATAGTGATTCCACCTAACTTTCACATCTCTGGACAATTTATTATGGCTAATTCCCCCTAACCTGCACACCTTTGGGCTGTGGGAGGAAACACACGCAGACATGGGAGGAATGTGCAAACTCCACATAGACAGTCGCCTGAGGGTAGAATTGAACCCAGATCCCTGGAAGCAGTGTTAACCACTGAGCCATCATGCCACCCACAAACTACAGGGCCCAGAAAAAAAAACCAAGGCGACAAAGTATGGTACTGGAAAAGCACAGCAAGTCAGACAGTACCCGAGGAGCAGGAGATTTGACATTTTGGGCCCAACACTTCATCGGGAATGTGGAGGGGGTAGGGGGCTGAGAGATAAATGGGGGGTGGATGTGGGCTGGGCGAAGGTAGTTGGGATGGTGATAGGTGGATCCAGTAGGAGGTAATTGTGATAGATTGGTGGGAAGGGTGGAGCAGATATGTGGGAAGGAAGATGGACAAGTAGGACACATCTAGAGGGTGGTGTCGAGTTGGAGGGTTGGATTTGGGATGTGGTAGAGGGAAGGAAACCTGTCCATCTTCCCCCAGCCCCACACAAATCCCCCCCACCCTCCCACCCCGCTCCCTATTTATTTCTCAGCTCCCTCTCCCTCCACATTCTTGATGAAAGGCTTATGCCCAAAACATCGACTATCCTGCTCCTCAGATGCTGTCTGACCTGCTATGTTTTTCCGCATTTTTTGATTCTGACTCTCCAGCATCTGCAGTCCTCACACCTCCCAGAAGAACAACTGTAAAGGTCATGTCATGGCACCATTAAAGTGTTAAGTCAGAGCATTAACCAGACTGTTTTGTATCTTACAGAGGAAGGAATGCACTTCTCGGCAAATCAACATGGAAGTCAATATAGAGTCACAGAGCATAGAGTCATAGAGCACAGAAACAGATCCTTCAGTTCAACTCAAACCAAATCAGTCCCACCTACCTGCTCCTGGCCCATATCCCTCTAATCCTTTCCTATTCATGGACTTACCCAAATGTCTTTTAAACATTGTCATTGTGCCCACATCAGGAAGTTCATTCCACACACAAACCACTCAGATTAGAGTCAGAGAGTCACAGAGATGTACAGCATGGAAACAGATCCTTCGGTCCAACCCGTCCACGCGAACCAGATATCCCAACCCAATCTAGCTCCACCTGCCAGCACCCGGCCCATATCCCTCCAAACCCTTCCTAGTCATATACCCATCCAAATGCCTCTTAAATGTTGCAATTGTATCAGCCTCCACCACATCCTCTGGCAGCTCATTCCAGACAGGTACCACCCTCTGCGTGAAAACGTTGCCCCTTAGGTCTCTTTTATATGTTTCCCCTCTCACCTGAAACATATGTGCTCTAGTTCTGGACTTCCTGACCCCAGGGAAAAGACTTTGTCTATTTATCCTATCTATGCCCCTCATAATTTTGTAAACCTCTATAAGGTTTAACCTCCGCCTCAGAGGGTGTAAACCTCAGCCTCTGACGCTCCAGGGAAAACAGCCCCAGCCTGTTCAGCCTCTCCCTGTAGCTCAGATCCTCCAACCCTGGCAACATCCTTATAAATCTTTTCTGAATCCTTTCAAGTTTCACAACATCTTTCTGATAGGAAGGAGACCAGAATTGCATGCAATACTCCAACAATGTCCTGTACAGCCGCAACATGACCTCCCAACTCCTGTACTCATTACTCTGACCAATAAAGGAAAGCATACCAAACGCCTTCTTCACTATCCTATCTACCTGCGACTGCACTTTCAAGGAGCTATGAACCTGCACTCCAAGGTCTCTTTGTTCAGCAACACTCCCTAGGGCCTTACCATTAAGTGTATAAGCCAAGATTTGCTTTCCCAAAATGCAGCACTTTGCATTTATCTGAATTAAACTCCATCTGCTACTTCTCAGCCCATTGGCCCATCTGGTCAAGACTCTGTTGTAATCTGAGGTAACCTTCTTCGCTGTCCACTACACCTCCAATTTTGGTGTCATCTGCAAACTTAGTAACTGTACCTCTTATGATTAAAGCACATTGTTTAAGTAGAGTAAATTGTTCATGAAGACAGCAACACAGAATTTAGAGAAGCATTTCCTAAATTATTTTCAGGATGAGTAAGCTGAGAAATCATTAACATATTACAGTAAAGTCAAATATATTGCCTATTTGCCTTTTTACTGCAAGGGAGGTATATACCTACTCATGCGAAAAGTGAAATAATGCAGTAAAAGGGGTAATTTCATCAATTACATTCTTACTAACAAGTGCTCAGATGTGGGCACTGTTTCTAAACAAACTGAAGTATCAGGATTTGTGTGTACCTAATGCAATTTAACTCGGTTACATAAGGGAAATATATCCAATGTCATTAGTTGATAATAGCTTAGCAAAATTGATAAATAGAACACTGCTCTCTTAATTAGATGCAAACAGTGGATTTTGGCAAGTATTCTTAGACAAGGAGTCAAGATTATTAACTCATTTTATAATATATTTTTATTGATATTTTTTAAATTGACTCATTTGGAATAGCATCAACAACTCAAAACATTCTCAAGAACAATATCCAACAAAGGAAGGGTAGTATGCATATGGATGAGCCCCGAATACATGGTTCAAAGAAAGAGAATGATGGTCGTAGAATTCAATACATTCCAAAAATACCACAGTAATGCCTGAGCTTCAATGTTCTGATCCATTGAACTCCAGCTTCATAGCTATTCAGGTAAAACTCCTGCAAAATCAGTTACAATGGATTGAACACTGCCCTTAGGATTCATATGTGTCTTCTCCACCAGTCCCGACTTTCTCTAATCTACAATGGCAAGTATTCCAGGAGACGATATTTAAAATGCTACCAAAACACACTGAAGTTTTTCTTGAAGTACTGTAACATTGTCATTCTTCTCTGAGAAGAGATTGCCATAAGACATTCAAAATGTTAAAAACTACATCATACTCTACGTCCAGATGGTTTAATAATGATACAAGGCAGTGGCAGAGAAGGAAAGAAAAGCAAACAAATCTTGGTCATTGGAGCCCACTGCTTCCAGCAATAAATTTCCCCATGTGCTCCAAGATCTATGGGTTAAGAATTAATCTGTTCAGTCACATAAGAATCCAAGGCAGAAACTCACAACCCTGAGTGGGTGATATCTGTAACTCAAGGCAACAATGGTGATTTGCTGTGTTTGTGACTAGTTTTCAAATAGCATGCAGCGATTAGCTGGGTATTACAGAGATCAGTGCTAAGACCCCAGTTATTCACAATATATATTAATCACTTACATCATGGAGCTAAGATAATATTTAATGCTAATATAGTTAATTTAATATCTCCAAGTTTACAAATGACACAAAGTCAGGTGGGGAAGTGAGTTGGGAGAATGTAGAGATTCATTCAGTATGATTTCAACAAGCTGAGTGAGTGGGCAAATACATGGCAGATGCAGTTTAATGTGGATCAATGTAAGGTTATTCACTTTGAGCGGAAAAACAGAAAGGTGGATTATTATCTGAATAGTTATAAATTGAGGGAGGAAAATGTGCACTGAGACTTCGGTGTACTTGTACACCAGCAACTGAGGGTAAGTATGCAGATGCAACAACCAGTTAGAAGGCAATTTGGTTAATAGTTTGAAGGTGACTGGGAGAGTGACATTTGGGGTTTGGGAAGTTTGCTGGCTAATGTATAATTTTGGAATATTCTGTGAAAATAAATGAAAACAAATAGAACACAACAAAATATGAGAGAACATTTCCTCATCTGCATCACACAGAACATCTCATACTCTTTTCTGAAATATGGATTTATGAGAACAAGTGTGCTGAAAGACCATCAATATTTCTTCATATCTGCTTTAATCCTCATTCAATCTCGTTGCCCCAAATCCTACACACAGACCTACAGCTACTTTTTCACTGGGTGATTATACTTACCATGAAGTCTGTCCTTCTCAACTCCCCCCCTTGTCTGAGGTGTGGTATCCCACAAGTTAAATGATCACCAGTTGTCTCTGTCTAATGATAGAGTAACCCAATGGCTTGGTAAAACTATGGCGACTTTATGTTCACTGCCTAATCTTGTAATATTTCCCAGCCAATTTATAGTATAAGTCATACAAATATTTCCATTGATAATAATAGTCACATATCAAATTTAAAGAAAAAGAAACTGTCAAGGTCAGAAATAGATTGCAGGGTATAACTGAATGTGGGTATCGCTGGCAAGGCCAGCTTTATTCCCCAGCTCTAATTCCCCAGCAGGGAGGTAAGATACCGTGTTGCTGTGGATCGGAAATCATGGGTTTCTGATCATTTGAAAGAGAGTAATGACTGTTTAATAATTTAAATAAGCATATTTCAAAACTTTAATGATGCATTGCAGCTAAATAATTCAGCTCTTTAAATGCTGACTGACCTGCTGGACATTTAGCAGGTCTAATGTGACAGTTCTACCTTTTGATTTTTCCTCCAGCATTTCAACTATTTCCAGCTATTTTTAGCAATGCTGTACATTCATATAACCTTTAATTACTAAAAAGGCTCAAGGAAATTTAGAGAATGTCATCGAGCAAGCACATTTGTTCTGAGACGCTTGGTTAATAAGAACCTCAGATCCTGACTCTGTTGATGCACAATTTTACAGGGAAATCTGCAATATGCAAAGGGAAACTGTCAAGACCTGAGTCACACTGCAGATTTTAGCTGGCTATGACTCAGACTAATCACTAAATCTGCCATCTTTACCTGGTCTGGCCCACATGTGACTCCAGACCAACAGCAATGTACTGGACTCTTGACTTCTCTCTCAACAAGCCATTCAGTTCATGGGTGATTAGGTATGGGCGACAAATCCAGACCTTACCCATAATCCACATTCAATGAACATTATTTTAAACTCCAACACAGTCTACAGCTCCATACATTCCTACTCCTACAGATACAAAAACTCAATTTTCCAAAGTTTTGGCACACAAATGTAACATTAAAACACTGAATTTCAAGTATTCCATCAATGTAAGTCAATTTAGCCATTTCCAACATAACAATGACAAATTGGAGTTGCACTGCAAATCCTGTGAAACCCCAGCCATTTTGTCACAGAGCATCAGTACCATTCTAAATTTACGCCGCTACCTTTAGATCCATACACATCTGAATTCGCTCAACAGCAATATAAAAGTCAGAATCGAACTGCGATAACAGGTGACTTTAGAGTCATAGAGATGTACAGCACGGAAACAGAGCCTTCGGTCCAACTCGTCCATGTCGACCAGATATCCCAACCTAATCTAGGGACTTTAACATTGATATCATTGTCACAAACTCTTCTAATGTTCCCTGATATAAAGAGCTTGACTATTTCGAAGAGGGAGAATGACCTCTTGTTGGGTGAGTGGTAAACTTGTTTATAAACAACCAGGTTACGATCTCATTGAATATCACACACAAAGGAGATCTTCCACCTATCACAATGTCAATCTGGAAATGTATTTCAGCTTTAATATATGTTTTCTTTGAAGACTTATGTTTACGAACACTTTTCTTTCCGAAACGGGCAGTCTTTCTTACCTTTGATTTTCCTCCGAGAGAAAGGCTGATTCGGTTTACATCAAAGCTGTTCTTACCCCGTCTGAGGATCGCTGGCAAGTTTTGAGTCCAGTCCAATCGGGTAATGTACTTCCTCCTCTGTTCCAGAGTCACTGAGAGTGACTTCAGGCAGGTCCAGGCACCGCCCACTAGCCCCAGGTTAAACTGCGGGATGCCTGAACCAGAAACCGCCGAGGCAGTACAGCGGAGGGGGGTCAGTGGGACAGCTATATCCCGGAGAGATATGTAAAACCTTAAACTCATGCCTAATTTCCTTCTCTAATTTAAAATATTGAAGACGTTAACTTGTGCTTTCATCAGTTCTTTTTCTTGTACGGACGGTATAGCTGGTACCCAGTTCAATTAAATGCTGAGAAATTTAGTCGGATTCAGAGTTAGACTTCGCTTTGCATCAATTTCAAAGTTAAAAATCACACAACACCAGGTTATAGTCTAACAGGTTTAATTGGAAGCACACTGGCTTTCGGAGCGCCGCTCCGCGACAATCACCTGATGAAGGAGCGTCGCTCCGAAAGCTAGTGTGCTTCCAATTAAACCTGTTGGACTATAACCTGGTGTTGTGTGATTTTTAACTTTATACATCCCAGTCCAACAACGGCATCTCCAAATCATCAATTTCAACAACGTCTTCAAGGAATTTTATGTGGAGGGAAGAAAGTATGAAGTCAATAAAATGATAATTCTAATATTTTATAAAACAATAGGGGTAATATGCAGAAGGAAATCTTTCCCAATGTGTATATAATCTGTTGAAGTTAACTAAAAACTCGTATTTTTTTCATATTATTCTTGGAGGTCACCAGATTAATTTCTTTTGTTGTTATGTATCCAGAGTGCTCCTACCACAACTGGGCATCTTTCCTACCACCAAATCACCATGCTGGGTTTTTTTTGTGTTTTTAACTATTAACTGCCACCAGGAAACCAATTTCATTTTTTTCAGTTCAAGTGGCAATGATGGGTGACTTAGCATCAACTCTAGAAAATTGTGATTACCTTTGATTTATTAATTGATGATGATTTGATTAATAAATACAGTTTCAACAAAGGAAGTTGAGCCGTGCAAATAGGGCAGAAATAAGACCATCATGACCTGGAATCGCTGTCTGAGAGTAATGTCATTACATTAATTAAAGTTTCCAGGAAATTAAAAGGCAGGGCATGCCAGTGGTAGAAGCAATATTTAATTAAAACAAGAGAAACAACTTGACCCTTGTGGTTTCAAAATACTGTGTAACAGCTGTGGTATGAAGTATGCTAATTTTTAAGATGAAAATATTTTAAAATATCTAAACAAAGGTAAAATATTTTAAAATTGTCTGATTTTGAATTTGAACATCTTTGTGTTTACTCACTGATCAGTCAGTTTGTGTTGAATAATTGTGTTAAATTTGTGGGTCAACTACAAGGAAGCCCATTTTTCCCCTACCATTATTTATTAATAGGTCAAGGACTTAACTAAAAGATAAAAAAGGTGGATGTATTTAAATAGTTTTCATTCCACATTTTCACATACATAATATTGGCTTTGACAGTTTTACATAATTAAAGGGTATGAATAGTTTCAAAACATTTACAAAACTGCTGCTGTCTAGTAAACCTTGTGGCAGTTTATTGTTATTATTTCTTGATATGAGCCAGGTGATGTACCTCTGAAATCTGAACAATCGGTTCAGCACATACCAACAAAGCCATTTAATTTCACTGATATTCGGAGGAGACTTATTCACTTCGGTTCACTTCCCACCAATCAGGAATGTGTGTGGGAAAATTGTCTGCACTACACCCCTACTATCTCTTGGCTGTCTTTTAATGGATGGAGATGCACTGGCATGAATGTTCAGCATGGATTAGAAATACTCTGTTAGTTTGTAAGATTATCCTACAATATTAATTTCAATAAGCGGCCTGCATTTATATAATGCTCAAAAATATGTTTGCAGTATATTTTTTTCCTATCTACAATATTACTTTGACCATCAGTTAAATAATTGAATGTTGTTACATCTTTCTTCACATTTATATTTTCCATATATTATCTTACCCATAATTATGTAACATATATAATGCAAGGATGGTTGTTTTGTAGTAGATATTGATTCTTGTTGATTTTGTTTAGAACAAGGCAAGAGAAATGTGGTTGATTGATTTTTTTTTTGTGTTTCTGGTGGTGATGGCAAGCTTTTCTTAAATGTCAGTAGTTTATAAAACTAGCATGAATAATGATTATTAAAGGTAATACTTAATGAGAGACTCATGACTTATGATTGCATTCTTCTTAGTGTGATTCCAAGAACAACATTTAGATTTTAGAAGCAATAATGAAGGAAAAAAATCAATGGCCACTTGTGCAAGCGTGCATTGGTTAGTGATAGCCAACAAGGATTTGTAAAAGTCACACGATGCTTGATTTATCTGTTTGAATTTCTTGATGAAGTAACAGAAGATGTTGGTGAAGATATTGTGGCAGATGTTGGCTATATGGATTTTAAGAAAGAATTTGACAAAGTACCATCTGACAGGCTGGTTAACAAGCTTGAGGCATATGGAATAGCAAGGATAGAGTAATACATAGAGTAAATAATAAATTTACGTAAGGACTGAAAACAGTGAGTCATGGTAATAGCTTATTTTTAGGTTTGAATACAGTCGTGACATTACTCAAGAGTCAATCCAGGGCCACTACTTCTTTAAAAAAATGTAAGTTGGATATGGATACATAGTGAAATTTAAAATTTGCAGATAATGCCAAACTTGGATGAGTAATAAAATGTGAGATTGATACTAATTGATAAGCTAGCAGAATGGTAAACCAAGGGCAGATTCAATTTAATACAGAGGAATTTGATGTGATGCATTTGCTCAGAAGGGATAAGGATAGGCAAGGTAGAATTCATGCTAATATTCTGGAGTGGTTTCAAAAACAGAGTCTTTGAGGTACTTGCGTATAACTCCCTAAAGGTGACAGGACATCGTGAAACTATATTGCACAAAATAAATAGGATATTGAGCTTCACAAATAGAGGCATCGAATACATTATAATGAATTATAAAGTTTGGATTAGACAACAATTACAATATTTTAATCCAGCCTGGTCACCCTTCTTTAGGAAGGGTGTGAAATTCTTTGAAAGGATGAAACAAAAGACTTACCAGAATGGTCTTAGGGATGAGAAATCCAGGAGATAAGGTTAGGTTGGACAAGATGGCATTTTTCTCTTTGGAAAATGGAACTTGTTGGTAGATTTGACAGAGGTGACCAACATAATAAGAGGTTTAGATAAAGCAGCAAGTAAAGCTGTTTCCTTTAGTATAAGAGGGAGCTAGGGTTTGGGTAAATGACTCAAGGATTTGGGTAAATGATGCAAGGGACTGATGAAAAATATTTGTATGTGAGGAGTAGTGATAATCTGGAACTTGCCTCATACGAGGACGATGATGAAAAGAAAATTGAATGGGCACTCAAAAGCAATAAATGTGCAAAGATATGGGAACAAAATTGGGAAAGGGACCAGACTGAGTTGCTCTAGAATTGATGGATATGATGGGTTGAATGGTTCCCTTCGGTGCCATAAGCAGTTGTTTCTGAGCAGCTTCATCATGTTTAAAGAAACATTCCATGTCTGGCCTTGAAGTTCACTTGCAGAGGTTACATAAACTCATGTCTTTCTTTTCACCATTTGTGTATCACCAATGTTGCTCATATTACCTTTTAATGAACTGTATAAAATTGTGATCTCCCTTGTGTTCCAATTGCTAATCATGTTGTGGAACAATGGTGTTTAGTAAAACAATTTTTATTCTTTCGTGAAATAATGAATTTAGATTACAGCAGAGTCCTAATTTAAGAAAGGTTGAATTAAAAACTATAAGGTATAGGGTTAAAATTGTGCAGAATAAGGGAACAGGTGTTGTTTCTGCAAAAGCTTACATTATAAAATTAGGTTGCGCATGGAAATACTAAACAGTGAGAAGCGAAAACAGATAGAATTATCTATGACTAATAAGGCAGAGCAATCGTGGAGTGGGATGTACCAGGCATAGGAAAACAGAAATAAGCAAAAACAGGTAGAATTATCTCTGACTAATAGGGCAGAGCAATTATGGAGCAGGATGTACTAGGCATAGGAGAATAGGAGAAGCGAAAACAGGCCGAATTATCTATGACTAATAGGGCAGAGCGACCGTGTAGCGGGATGTACCAGTAACAGGAGAATAGTGTGCCAGTCTCAGGAGGGATGTGGCCAACGGATGGAATTTAGTTTGGCAGGATGATCGCACGAAGACAGCAAACTATGCCAGGATAGTCACATATAAGGACTGAGATAAATAAAAGTAAGGGGCAACAGGCTTAGAGTAATGGTAGAAGTAAACAGAGGCGGAGAGAAGCTAGACAAAGGTGGAGCGAAGCTACAGCTTGTGATAGGCTATGCGCTACAGTAAAAGTAATTAGTGGGGTGAAAAGGGAGGACCGAGAGATGCAGCTGAACAGCATAAATCAGAATGTAACTCTCAGATCGGTGTGCTTACTCATTAGGCACCCGTTCTTGCAAGTACATATCAATAAAATTCGCTGCTTCAGAATTTGACTCGGACTGAAATTTACTAATATGTGAGTTTTGTTTCTCACAAAAACCCAGTTTTGGAATATGATTATTTGTTTTAAGTATCTGCTCAATTATTTTTCCCACTAAGCCTTGTCAGATCAGTGTATTGTTTTTCTTCAGATGTAAAAAATACTAATCATATACACGGATTTGTGAAACAATACTCTGAGGTCTGTATTTGAATATAAAACTATATGCAGATAGAGTTGACAGGGAGATGAACTAGAAGGCATTTGATCTCCACGCTGCAATGCAGGTTGACTGCAAATCATGAGAATAATACATTATTATCTGTTGAGGTAGAAACTATTAACCGTCGTTTAAGTTCCACTCCCTTAAAATGTATCCGCAATGAATTACGACATCAACTTTGTTGCAACTATATGTTTACCCTGAAGGGATCAAACAATTTCTATTAATCCAAAACAAAGTGACATTGCATTTGATGTGATTTAACACAGATTAATAAATTTTCAAGTCTCTGAGATGTATTGGCAGTCTGCCTATCTGTCCAGGTTTAATTATGGTGATCATTGCTGGAGGTTGCTGTTGATGTACAATGTTTATATTGTTATTTTTAGATTGTGTTCTCACTATAAAGAATTGATTGCAGTTTCTGGTTGTGGTATAATTCTGATTTGAAATCTGTTTCATCGCACAATCATGATATTTAGTGCATGCACTTGAAATTACCTTAAGTTTCAGCATAAGCTGACGATTTTTGTTGGATTCTAGGTGCCATCGGTTAGGTGTTGTGCTGAAACTTTCTACCCAATGTTTCCATTTGTAGTTCATTACTTGCATACTATTCAAAGACATCTTTCATTTTCCCCTTGTATTTAAGTAATGCATTGTGTACTCCAGTTTCTATCCATGAGTGATGACTAGAAAAGTTTGTCTGCACTAATCCTCCAAATAATAATTCAGCATTGGTCCCTCAGTGTAACACTTGCATGTTTGGAAAACATTCAATTCAAACAGTATCATGTAGCCTTTTGACTGGTGATTGATAATAATAGAATCCCTACAGTGTGGAAACAGGCCATTTGGCCCAACAAGTCCACACCGACCCTCCAAAGAGTATCCCAACCAGGTCTATTCCCCTGTCCTATCACTTTACATTTCTCCTAACTCATGCAGCTAATCTACATATCCCTGAACACTATGGGCAATTTAGCAGGGCCAATTCATCGAACCTATTTTGCAGAGTTGTGATCATCTCCTAGTGTAAGCATAAGAGTTCTGGTGGTGCTGCTTTTGGTCTGTGGTATTCATCATTGTCTTGATAATACACATAGATGGTGACCAAGTACAGGTTCCTGCATGCCATAGCCCTGCAATCAGTGGAGCAGTGGTGTTCATAACAGAGATATTTGGAATAACCAGTCACCAGATTTTTGCAGCAATACCTGAGTTAATGGATTCCAGAGTCAACATTCCAGTAGAATGTTTCAGAGTTAATGCTTCTGTTGAAGGGTCACAGACATTATACATTAATTTTGTTTCTGTCAACAGATGTTGCTCTTCGCTGCTGAATTTCCAGCTTTGGGTAAAAAATGAGGTCTGCAGATGCTGGAGATCAGAGCTGAAAATGTATTGCTGGTTAAAGCACAGCAGGTTAGGCAGCATCCAAGGAATAGGAAATTCGACGTTTCGGGCATAAGCCCTTCATCAGGAATGAGGCGAGTGTGCCAAGCAGGCTAAGATAAAAGGTAGGGAGGAGGGACTTGGGGGAGGGGCGTTGGAGATGTGATAGGTGGAAGGAGGTCAAGGTGAGGGTGATAGGCCGGAGTGGGGTGGGGGCGGAGAGGTCAGGAAGAAATTGCAGGTTAGGAGGGCGGTGCTGAGTTGAGGGAACCGACTGAGACAAGGTGGGGGGAGGGGAAATGAGGAAACTGGAGAAATCTGAGTTCATTCCTTGTGGTTGGAGGGTTCCCAGGCGGAAGATGAGGCGCTCCTTATTGCAGGTTAGGAGGGCGGTGCTGAGTTGAGGGAACCGACTGAGACAAGGTGGGGGGAGGGGAAATGAGGAAACTGGAGAAATCTGAGTTCATTCCTTGTGGTTGGAGGGTATTGCAGGTTAGGAGGGCGGTGCTGAGTTGAGGGAACCGACTGAGACAAGGTGGGGGGAGGGGAAATGAGGAAACTGGAGAAATCTGAGTTCATTCCTTGTGGTTGGAGGGTTCCCAGGCGGAAGATGAGGCGCTCCTTATTGCAGGTTAGGAGGGCGGTGCTGAGTTGAGGGAACCGACTGAGACAAGGTGGGGGGAGGGGAAATGAGGAAACTGGAGAAATCTGAGTTCATTCCTTGTGGTTGGAGGGTATTGCAGGTTAGGAGGGCGGTGCTGAGTTGAGGGAACCGACTGAGACAAGGTGGGGGGAGGGGAAATGAGGAAACTGGAGAAATCTGAGTTCATTCCTTGTGTATTGCAGGTTAGGAGGGCGGTGCTGACCTCTCTGCCCCCACCCCACTCCAGCCTATCACCCTCACCTTGACCTCCTTCCACCTATCACATCTCCAACGCCCCTCCCCCAAGTCCCTCCTCCCTACCTTTTATCTTAGCCTGCTTGGCACACTCTCCTCATTCCTGATTAAGGGCTTATGCCCGAAATGTTGAATTTCCTGTTCCTTGGATGCTGCCTAACCTGCTGTGCTTTAACCAGCAACACATTTTCAGCGCGAATTTCCAGCTTTTGTCTGTTTTTATTTCAGATTTGCAGCATGTGCAGTATTTTGCTTTTCAATTAGAAAAATTACTTTGTATCAAACAGCAACCAAAACAGATTAAGCAATCAATTCAAATTTGTCAAAATTTGTCATGAAATAACAAGCACTCAGAAAATGACCAAGCAATTTGCCCACCTGAGTCGGAATTTACCCAAATCCTGATTGATGTGGGTCAAGGTGAAAAAAAAGGGAAAATTGGGTGAGACATTTAGGTAGGAGCTTCTCAATGAGAGAACAGAAGTCTCAGTGTCCAACCAAGTGTTCAACAGTGAAATGCCATTCTCACTGGTGAGAGACAAGGCCCTATATGCATTCTTGTGGGTGAATCACCACAAGTTACCTTTATTCAGCTACTTATTAAGAAATCTCACAGACTATCAAGTATTGAAACAATGATTTAAACTTTATTGCATTTAACAACTAAAATAAGGCACCTCAAGTAAACAAGTTAAGTCTCAGAATCCAATTTGGATATTATCCCAGTAATGGTGGAACTTGGCCACAATTCCACCAATACTGTCTGTCTCTGTTTGTGACCAATCTTTATGCAGTGTTGTTCTTCAGAGTTCTGCTAAAGGGTGAGTTCTGGTGTTTGATTCTTATATAAATATATATTTATATCTTGATATGATATTTTATATATTGATGTGATATACTGATGATTCCCCAGAGTCGTTTCATCCAAAATATTGATTATTCTCCTGGAGTCCTTAAGACTGCAGCTTGCTTCCTTATGAGAAGTAACTTCTTTGTTCCTTGTTACATTTAACCTTAACTGCTTGTTTGAAGACACAGCTTTCCTGTGATTACTTAATTCTTCTGCAGGGCAAACCTTGTCCTTTGTGGCAATAAGGCATTTAGTTTACCAGAAGGTGTCAAAACAGTTTTGTTCATGTAGTTTCAACTCCCTCTTTTCATAAATTGTTTCAATTCCTGTAGAGGTTTGTCCTTATTTTTAATAGTTTCATTGAGATGGAATTATTTCTGCTTCTCCTCTCTGACTTGACAATCCTTAGCTTCCTTTATTGCCACAGTGAATCAGACCTCAAATTGAAGGAACAACACCTGCCAGGGCAGCATCCAGACCAGGGGATTCAACATTAAGTTCACCAATTTCAAATAAGCTCTCTTCCCAACCCCTGACTTCCTTTCCAGACCCGACCCTTCCTCGTCCCTTCCATTCCACTTATCGATCCTTCCTTCTAGTCACCAATTGGATTCATTCCTCCCATGACTAACCAGGCCGTACCCTCTACCTGTATTCACCTATCACTGCCTCACCATTCCCCCCCTTTCCCATGCAAAACCCTCTCCCACATCCCGCTTATCTGCAGCTCCCCCCGCCCCCGCACACACCAGCCTCAAGGAAGGGTTCTACCCGAAACATTGACTTCTCTGCCTCCTGATGCTGCCTGGCTTGCTGTGTTCTTCCAGCTTCCTGTTTGTCTTCTTTGGATTCCAGAATCTGTAGTATTTTGTTTGTCTCTTTCCATATGTACCAGTTCATTTTTTGTGGAATCATTCAATCCATCATCTGTCATTAAAGTTCTGCAATTTATAATTTCACGGTATGCATTAGCATTTCATTATTACTTCATCTTACCTCAATAATATACAGTTTTCCCTTCTTACTCTCACCAGATAAAGACTGGATGCTGAGAATTCCCAGCATGAAAATGAGAATGGTTACCCAGCGACTCCAGCTTGCCACTTGCTCCTCCAGATCTCTGCCTTAGACAACTGGCACAAGTATCTCAAGGCACGTTCCATAGACAGGTGATTGCACACATCCAGTGTCCACAGAAACTGGCAACTGACAGGAACCAACTTCACCTCACATTAAACTCGTGGCACAGCTTTGATTAATTTAGAATACCTTTCTGCCCTTCAGTGCTGCACTTTAGACCACATGGTGCTTATCATTGGAGTGTTGCTGCAAGGACATTTGCAAGCAGGGATGTGCACCCAGCCCATTGATTGGACCAGGAAGCATCTCACTCTTTGTGCTGACTCACTTTAGGCCTACTTTAGGTTCCAGCCTTGTCTTTCTGTGCTTTACCTCTTCAGTCAGCACTTAAAGACTCATGGTACTTCTACCCTGTCTCATTATTTAGTGCAGGCACAAAGCCAACCAGTTTTCTTATGGTTGTCAGCAGTCATTCATTAAGGGTGTGGACACCTTGTTGGACAGCACATTACTAGGCTACTCTCACACATGCACCATGTATCATCTGTATGCAGATCAAACACACTGCATGTTTTTCGAGCAAAACTCCCGGCAAAAGTGTAAGGTGAATAATTCTCAATCTGGAATTCCATACAAAAGACAATTGGGGAGCTGTACAGATCATAACTCAGAGTTGTCCATTTCAGTCACTCAAGGGGATGTACTATAGTCAGCCCTCAGAATCCATGTTTAGTCTGATTTAATCAGTCAGGAAAATCAAAGACTTTGAGTAATTTGACTAAATCTTGGGATTATATTTCAGTATGGACTGGTTGGACCAAATAGTCTGTTTCTGTGCTGACTCTATGACTCTAAGGGAACTTGAATATCAGTGCACTTTCCCAAGTGGGTCATGGCACAGAAAAGGGGTAATGCATTTGAATGTTAATCAAAAAAATTAAGAAATACGACAGGTTTATAGCCAAACTGAAGAATAGCCGGTTGTGATTATGAATTGTTTTTGATACATTGTTTTCTGGAAATATGATGACTTTAATATGAGACAAATTGATGACAGTGAAACTTTATTTCCAGCACTGCACTACATATAAACTAATTAGAGAAACAAAAAATCTTTTGCACCTTTTGAAAAAGACTTTCAAAGTGACATACTTTCAGCATTCTAGATTGCAATAGTTCCTTTTAAGTTTTCTTCCCCAGAAAGGGAATTAACCCTTTTCCCTCCTTCCAGCCTGTTTTATGTTGCTTAGATAATAACATGTTTAGACACTCCTGTATTGTTGCCACAGCAGCTTACGCTACATCATTACAGGTTGGCAGGTGGAGTGGTGTAAGCTTTCATTAATATAGGCAGGGCTTTATTTTAAGCATTAAATGACTCATAAGTGATGCCCTGAAGCCTGCAGTGTCTTTTTCATGTCTATATTGAAAAAAAAGACATTATGAGCAATCTAAAGCTCACTGCGTGAAGGGTGGTACTTAGAATGCCTAAGGTATGGAAACAGACTCTTCAGCCCAACAAGTCCACACTCCAAACAGTGACCCACCCAGACCCATTCCCCCTACCCTACATTTACCACTGACTAACGCACCTAACCTACACACCTCTGAACACTATGGGACAACTTTGCATGGCCAATTCACCTAACCTGTACATCATTAGACTGTGGGAGGAAGCCGGAGGACTTGGTGAAAACCCACACAGATACGGGGAGAATGTGCAAACTCCACACGGACAGTCACCTGAGACTGGGATCAAACCGGGGTCTCTGGCGCTGTGAGACAGCAGTCACTGAGTCACCCATTTTAATGACCACACAGAAGCTTATTTTGTTGCATTGTCAATTTTGACTGTTTTTCCTAACATTAGTGGATTTTCTTTTGTCTCTCATGACTGTAGTATCATTTCTCAGCACCATTACACTCAGCAATGGATGTCCAAATGGGAATGCTCCGTTCTGAGATACTGAAAAGAGAAAAATCCTGCAATAATGATAGGCATATTGCAATAGAGGAAAGGGCTCATTGTGCAGCCATTAATACCAACAATGTCCTCTGCAGCTAAAACTAACTAAACTTTGTTTTTGTACATGTTCAGTACAGGGAAAGATTATAAGAAAAAGCTACCTGAATTATTTGAAACAGAAGACAGTTGCATCTCTTCGGCTTCAGTGGTCTGATTTGGTCAGTGTTCTGAGACAGGGCAGAATTACTGTGAGTGAGGTAGGTAAGGGGACCTTGAAGCTAGAAGCACGGGAGTCTCAGCCTTTTCAATTTCAGCCTTTTCAATTTCAGCCTAATAGATTGGAGAATCTTACAGTTTGTTTGGATTAAATTGAGGGCTGCAGCGTGACTAGGCTGACTGACCACAATACCACATTACAAGAAGCCATTCAGGAGGGGAGAAGTAAGGAAGAATGAAGTGTTAATGTAATAATATAATGGGAGGGGGATTGATACTATTCTGCAGCAAAATGAATCCAGGCAACTATATTGCCTTCCCCATGCCAGGGCTCAGGACACCGGCTAAAACCAGTGAGGAACTTGCAATGGAAGGCATTGGATCCAATTGTCATTGTTCGTTTAAGTACAAAAATTAGCAAGACATAAAAATAGAGATTCCACATTGTCAGTATGAAGTACCAGTTGCCCCATTAGGAAGTAGAATCTCAAAGATCATTACTTCTGCTTTATTATCTGAGTCATGTGTAAATTGGACCAATGAGTTTAGAGAGATGAATGAGTGGGTCAGAGATATTTGAGTTCGAATGATCAACCTTATATATGAACATATAAATTTAGAGAATGAGCAAGCCATTCTGCCCCTTCGGCGTGCTCTGCCATTCACTCAGATCATGGTTGATCTAGCTGTAACATCAAACTCATGCCTATTTCCAATAAACTTCCACTTACTTGCTTTACATGAACCTATCTATTTCTGCCTTAGAATATTCAAAAATATTTTGTTTCAATTGTCTTTTTAGAAAAAAAAATCATGTTGTGGGCTTTGAAATGTCAGGACACCCTCAGAATTAGTTGATTAGTTAATCCTATCTCATTCATAATACCAAGTCTAGCATAGATCGCTCCTTGATCGGTTCAGAACGTGCTGGTCAAAGGAACTGTCGCAAAAATGATGGGACATATCTAGGCTAGCTTTGCACAACTGACACTTTCGATCTTTATGGATTAAAATCCCCCATGCTTATCACTGTGCCTTTCTGAGAAGCTTTCATTATTTCTTCCTTTATACTAAATCCTGAGCATATGATTATTGTTAGGGGGCCTGTACACTACTCCAATAATGACTTCTCATTATCATGAACTAACAAAGGCATACGCCCAGTTTTTGCTGCTTTCCTGTTGTACATAAATATTTTGTACTCTTCAAGATTCAGGGCCAAATCTAAGTCATCCTGCAGCCACTTGTCTTGAAAGGCTACCAGATTGTTTTAATTAATTTCCTCTCATTTACGTTTCTTACTCTTACTTAGACTTTCTGATGATCTGTTTTGTTTCAAATACCAAATGAATTTAGATATAGAATCTTTAATTTTATCATTTTATTCTCTGTTTAAAAATTCTAGTTTTAACTTTTCATTAACTTTTGGATTCATACTCTTTTTGTCATACTCCCTTCTTGCAATGATTTGTTTATAATTTCTTGCATTACTACCTTTCCCTTTGATCTTAACTCTACTGTTTGATATATCACATCATTTTAAATTTGTCCCTTTCCCCACTATTTCATTTAAAATCCTCTTTACTTCCCAGTCATGTGACCAGCAAGTATTGGATTGCAATTTTCTGAGTACTCAGTGAACTTGAGCACATTTCTCCTAGAAAATGCAGCAAGTGGAGCATATGAGGTACAGGGTGTACCGATGGAAGTGGCCACCTTGGCCAGGCCGACTGAGCTGGGAAACACCACTTAAGTGTACGCAGTTCCACAGCCTCATGCAGAACATATACTGAACAGAGGGAACTCTAGATTAGCCCAAAGCAAACTCTCAAAACATGCTATTGTAGTTGCTGCCAATATGCAGACATGAGACAGCAAAAAAAGTCCCACTGGGCCTGAATTGGGTAGGCTGGTATCCAGGAGAGTGCACACCCTGGAATGTCCACCTACGTCTGGCTTGGAACAGCCAAATTGCTTAACAAATTCCAATTCAAAACATTTAAAATGAAGGTTTGGTTAAATGGTCACCTGATTTCCAATGGAGGGTGTTACCAGCATGGCTATGTCAGTGATTGCAGAACCAGTCCTTAACAAAATTCAGTCTGAACTCCAACTTTTAAGTTTGTGTTAGCCCTTGGCTAGACTGAGAATCTATACAAGGGAACTTTCACAGATGAAGGGTACAACTTCAGTTCCTGTCTCATACAAGAAGTAACTAGTGCAGTTAACATCGATTGTAGCAAAAGGCTTGGATCCAAGCTTGAAATTGGTTGAGAAAGTTTCTCCTTGATTGGCTCAACATTTTTTGACTAGAAACTGGCTGCTTGACTGAAATCCTCATAAACCAGAAGTTTTCAGGAAGGTCTCGGGGCTATCAGAACAGCAAGGCTACCTTGCATGTTGACCAGGAAGCAATTCTGTAAGGTTACCCAGTACCATTTGCTTTATGAACAAACGTAGAGGCAGAAATCAGGAGGCTGGAAAGCGGAGGGATCATCAAACCAGCCCAGTTTGTGGAATGGGTAGCCTCGGTTTTACTGTGGAGCCCGACAGGTCATGTCGCCTTTGTGGGGAATTTTAAACAAACGGTAAACTGCTTCTCGTAGCTGAATAAATATCCAATCCCTTACAAGAGGATTTATGAACAAAGCTGGTGTGGGGCCTGTCCTTCACGAAGCTGGACATGAGCCTGCAATTGTGGTTAGATGAGGAATTCCAGAGGTATGTACAATTAATACCCATAAGGGTTTTTAGGAGTGTACAAGACTACCTATTGGGGTGTCTTCAGCCTGTGGTATTTTTCAGTATAAAATGGAGAATATTTTAGCCCAGATTGCAGTTTATCTGGATGACGTGCTAATAACAGAGAAGACCAACAAAGAGCACTTAGATAATGTTAGAATACTCCTTAGACATTTCTCCAAGGTGGATGTACACCTTAAAAGGGGAAAATATGTGTTTCAGGCACCCCCAGTGACCTACTTGGGCTGCACAGTCCACAAGCCCAGGGTACGCCTGTTGGAAGATAAAGTGAGGGCGATCAAAGGTGTCCCAGCTCCCACGCCTGCCCTGGAGTGTAGATCTTTCCTGGGTTTGGTGAATTATTATGGAAAGTTCATACATAATCTGGCCTCCATTCTGGCATCTTATATCTGCTACTGAAAATGGGTCAGCCTTGGAAATGGTCTCGTAGCCAAGACGTAGCCTTTAGGTAAGTGAAGAAGCGGCTATCATCTTCTAAGCTGATGGTGTACTATAATGCCAAGCAAGATCTACTTCTGATACCTTGCCTTCCCTTATGGTATCAGGTTAGTGATGGCTCACAGATCACCCAAAAGAGGGGAAGATCCAATAGCATATATTTTCTTCACGCTGGCTGTTGCACAAATACATCCAGATAGAGAAGGATGGTTTGGCAGTAATCTTTAGTGTGAGAAAGTTCCACCCATACTTTTACAGACATACATTTGTAGTAGTAACAGACCACAAACCCTTGCTAGGTGTACTCAAAGAGGACAAGTCTGTGCTGTCCATAGCTTCAGGTCAAATTCAGCAGTGAGTTCTCATTCAAAGTGCTTATAAATACAAGGTGAAACACTGTCCAGGAGGCCAACTAGCAAATGCGGATGGCTTGAGCCGCTTCCTGCTGGCAGATACACCATCGGTGGTGCCTTCCTGGAAGAGTTTCATTTGATTTTAAACTTTCTGGATATCCTTCATTCACCACTGACAATATCAGACTGTGGACATAAAAAGTTCTGGTCCTGGCAAAACTGAAACACCTGGTGGTGATGGGGGAAATAAAAGAGCCATCACAACAAGAACAGAAACCTTTCTGCAGTTGGTGAGACCACATCAAAGTAGAGAATGTCATTTTACTATGGGGAGCAAGAGTGATCGTCCTGAGCAAAGGTCACTGCAGATACTGGCTGAACTCCACCAGGATCATCCAGGGGTGTCCAAAATGAAGATGTTGGTGAGAAGTTATGTCTGGTAGCCAGGACTGGATGAAAATACAGCTGTGTTGGTGGATCAGTACCCAGAGTGCCAACAAGGACACATATTACTGCTCGTAGTTCTCCCACATTCATGGGAATGGCCAAGAAAACCCTGAACTCCATTACATATTGACTGTGCTGGCCCTTTCACCTTAAAGTGGCTGGATAAGCATAGTGTTCATTTGTCAAACATGGAGCAATGATACAAATTTGGTGTCATTGTTGTGTTTTTAACTTCAAGCACATCTATTCTGCTCTTCAGCACAGTCTCTACTTTTGAATTATCCCCTTGTTTGTTTTCCAAACCATCCTCTGTCTAATTGCAACAGCCTACAACTTGCAGTTATATCCCTGTTCATAGAATTCCTACAGTGCAGAAAGAGGCCCATTGAGTCTGCACCAACTCACTGAAAAGCAATCCATCTAAACACAGCCCTCCTGCCTCTTCCCCACCCTCACCCATCCCCCAACCACTTGCCTGTAACCCCACATTTATCACAGCTAATCTGCTCGCCTGCACATCTCTAGACCAGAAACCAGAACATCTGATGGAAACCCATGCACACACGGAGTGAATGTGCAAACTTCACACACACAGTCGTCCCAAGCTGGAATTCAAACCAAGTCCCTGGCGCAATAAGGCATCAGTGCTAACCACTGAGCCATGCTGACACCATGTTCCTATCAAGTTTTTGGTGGATAAGTTGAAATGTATTACTTTACCATCATCATTTAAAAGATTACCAGAAGACAATAATTACTGAAATATGAAACATATAATAATACAAAAACATCTATAAATCTGCATTCTACATGTAAAACTTAGGTCACCATAATTTTAGAGAACATAGGGGTTCTTTCTTGTTCGAGAAAGATGACTGCTGGTGGTTTATCCTGAGGCTCACCATGGCTCAGGCAAGAAGAGACATTGGGAAGGACAATCCTTCTTGGTAACCTCAATTGTTGTAGGAATTGAACACGTTGTTGGCATCAGTCTGCTTCACAAATCAGCTGTCATGTAACTCAAATGGCACAGAGAAAATTCAATAATGTTACACTGAAGGTCCCATCTTTACAAACGGTTTTGTTTCTTTATTATATCATTCCTTCTTTAACTAACAAATTGTGTTCAAAAAGAGTTGTATCATGTAATCACAAATTTCATAAAAATACACAGAGGAAATATCTTATATGAAGAAAATGAAAAGAACAGAACAAATTCATATTTGAACTTCATGGTAATTTCTAAATGACAATTTTGTTTGGATATAATTCCATTCACAGTAATATATTCGTAATATTTAAACCAGAGCTACTCCTTCATAAGTTTAAGTAATTATTCAAAAGAATTTTAAATTCACAAGTTAAAAAAGAGATTTCAAGTCTACTATAAAAGACATTTTAGCGTAAAATTCAGCAATCCTATGCTAATAACTGTAATTGCAGTTTATACCTAACCACATTGTTAAATTTAGTTACATTTACTATAAATAAAATGCAAATTATTTTCTCATATGCTTCCTTTCAAGTATTTTATTTCACGTTACTCAATGGTTTTGAGTTCACTGAGTATTTCATATAGATGAACAAAGGCTTTAGAATTTATTTGAAGATGAGCAAGACAATTATTTTCCTTTTCTATTTTGTAGAAGGTTTTGTGTTGTAGATCCATGAAATTTAATCCATGGAATGGCTTTTGCCTTTGAGGAAACAGCAAGCTGTGCAAACAAAGGGGTGAGTTGTAGTATGTAGTGATATTGGAGGAGATTGGTGGAGGAGGAAGGGAGTGATGGAGGGAGGACGGGGTTACTAAAGCATTACCCAGCTTCCTGGTAAACCTAGAACTCCATATTGCAGAAAGAGGCATTCAGCCCAGCGGGTCTGCGCCGACTCCCCCCAAAGAGCATCCAACCCAGAAGCAACGCATCCCACATTCATCATGACTAATCCACGTAGCCTGCATATCCCCGGACACTATGGGACAATTTTGCATTGCCAATCCACTTGATCCACACATCTTTGAGCTGTGAGTGAAAACAGCAGCACCCGGCAGAAGCCCACAGAGAACATGCAAACTCCATACAGATGGTCACCCAAGGCTGGAATTGAACCTGGGTCCCTCATGCTGTTCGGCAGCAGCACTAACCACTGAGCCATCGTGACATCATCTTTGGCAGCAGGCATTTTTCATTTTTTTTCCTATAACTAATCCTACCAGAACAACTGTGCCAACCTGAGTTATTGAGAACAAACCAGAATGTAAGTTTCCTGAGGAAAGTTTCACCAAAATTCTAGATAACAGAAAATCAAGTAAATTTTCAGTGCCCTACACCAATTTTACATTCTTGTAAACATTTGAAGCCCAAGAATTTAAGGGATTCTGAGCAGACCCATAGTAGGGCCTGGTGGAAAATACCCAAGGTATTTGAAGGGGAAGGAGAGAGAAAAAGAGGGATAAGCACTTTAACAATTAAACAAGACAGGAAAACACTTTTCTAAAGATACTAACAATGTTGTCTGCAAAAATAGATTGATTATAAGAAAAGAAGAATCTATATTAATGGATAAGTCTCTAATATTAATATAATCTTAAAATGAGCTTAATAGCATTGCAGGCAATCATGAGTTTACATCACATTATGGAATCCCTAGAGTGTGGAAGTAGGCCCTGTGACCCAACAAGTCCGCACGAACCCTCCAAACAATAACCAACCCAGACACCTTCCCTATTACCCTACATTTACCCCTGACTAATGCACGTAACCTACACATCCCTGAATACTATGGGCATGGCCAATTCACCAGACCTGCACATCTTTGGATTGTGGGAGGAAATCCACGCAGACACAGGAGAATGTGCAAACTCCACACAGAAAAACACCCAAGGCTGGAATCAAACCCAGGTCCCTGGCGCCGTGAGGCAGTACTGTGCCACACTTGCTCTTATGTTTACTTTTGTTGATAAGAACTATTTCCTCAAGACACAAGAAGATATTTCTGATTGCAATTAAAATAATCATTGTTCATGTCCCATGGTACATAGTTTTACGCATTTTAATTTCTTACATTCTTCAGATAAGCAATATTTTATTTCTTGAATTATTTCTAAAATGTTTTCTAGGGATGTAAATGCATTTTAATTTTTCCTCCTGCATCGAAATATGCTCAGTTTGATGTATTGAGTTCCAGCAGTTAACTCAGACTTGAATAGCTAAGAGATGGGTTGTTATCACTTGAGTGAAGTTGCTGAGTTAAATTGTAACTTTCTGAAAGAGTGAAGAAAACAACAAGATCAGGAAGAGTTGAAATTCAGACAACAACACTGGATTATTCTAAATTAACTTATCTGTTCAGCTTTTATTTAAACTACGGCATTGGGCTACAACAACAACAATAATTTGCACTTCATAGCACCTTTTGATGCAATAGAAACATCTGAAATGGCTTGGTTTTAGGACACTAGTAGTGATGGAAGGAAGGTAAAGCAAAGTAAAATAATAAAAAGGTAAAGATTGAAGATGTGATCCTAAAAGTGAATTATGAAGAGCTTTTCATGTGGTGTGAAGGGATTGTGGAAAGTCATAAAAATATGGAGTTGAGAAAGCTGAAGGTTATAATCTAATGAAATGATGACAGGGTGAGATGGAAAAACTAGAGGGCATGTTCTGGAATGTAGATCTACAGGAACTGGCAGACATAGTGAGAGTTAAGGCAGATTGAGAAAATAATTGAAATTGATAAGAGCTAGAAGATGAAGGAGCAGGATTCCTGGTATACAGCAGAGCTTTGAAATTTGGATGGTTGACAAAAGACCACTACAGTAATGGAAGTCAGAAATGAGGAATACAAACAGAAAGTGCTGGAGAAACTCAGCAGGTTTGACAGCATTTGTAGAGAATGAAATAAAACGGGCAGTTCATGACTCTGTGCATGAGACAAATATTGCTGAGGTGCAAGCTGATAGTCTTAGTAATGGATCCAATGTAGAGTTTGAGACACAAGTCAAGGTCAAACACAATGCTAAAGTTCTGCACAATCTACCAAGAGGGGGGAAAGCAACCTTTAGCACTAGAGCATAGACTTTGTTTGGCAAAGTTGAACAACAAGACTGTGTTAAAAATTTCATTGAAAAAAATAAGATGGAGACCTTTATAACAATGTCACATGCCACGATGTCACCAAGTTGCCTTAAAGCTATATTGCCTTCCGAAGTAATAACACAGCAAAACTTTCTTAAATGCTTCAGGCATTTGCAATAAGATAAACGAAAATGACAAAATTTAAGGTAAATGATTTAGTTCTAGTAGCGATTAAAGAGGCATGGTGATCAAGAGTGAGAAATAAATATTCCAAGGTTCATAATGTTTGGGAAGACAGGCAGAATGGCAAATGATGAGAAATAGCTTTGAGAGTAAAGGAGGACATAAAGACATGAGTGAGAAAAGATATAGTGTCAGAAGATCATGAAGTAGAATCAATATGGGTGGAAATTAGAAAATGCAATTGTTAGAAAACATTGTAAGGGCTAATTTATATCCCTCTTTATAGGAATTACTGTATTATGCAGAGCATTAAACAAGAAATTATTACATGGAATTTTAATCTTCAATAAACTGGGATAATAAAAATTGGCAGGAGTGCAGCAGAAGATAAGTTTGCATAAACTTTCCTGTGTTGGTTCTTGAAGTAATAGTCAACTACAGTAAAGCCATCTTAACTCAAATATCGTGTAATGAAGCAGAAATAATAAGTAATGTCACAGTCAATGATGCTCTGGGAAAAAGTGAATAAAACAAATTGAACTCAATGTTATATTTGAACATGATACTACAAATTTAAACAGTGATCTTTAAATTAAACAAAGCCAGCTATATGAGTATGAGAGGAGAGCAGGCTAAGATTAATTGGGCAAATAGACTAAATGCATATAGCTGGAAGTGAACAGTTAGAAAATTTAAAGAAATAATTGAAAATATTCAACAACAAAAAATACATTGAAACTGAGTTCAGCAAACATAACCATCTGTTGGTTCACTTGGGAAAATTAAGGATAATATTAGAGTGAAAAAAGGCTTATAAAACAGCAGGTTTTAGATCTCAGGTTTAGATGTGTTTTACAAACCAGTAAAGGATAACCAACACATTAATAGGAAGAGAAAAAGTAAAATCAGAGACATGTCGACTAGAAATGGAAAAGCTGATTGTAAGATCTTTTACAAGTACATAAACATATTAAAGTAAAGCTAAGGTGGTTAAAATAAACCCTGATGAAGGGCTCCTGCCCGAAACGTCGATTTTCCTGTTCCTCAGATGTTGCCTGACCTGCTGTGCATTTCTAAGTTTGACTCTAATCTCCAGCATCTGCAGGCCTCGCTTTTTCTCAGCTAAAATAAATGTCAGTCCATTAGAAGCAGAGAGATGAAAACTTATGATGGGGAATAAAGAAATGGCTGAAGCATTGAACAAATATTTTAAGTCTCTCTTTACAGTAGAAGACACAGTTTTCTTTCCAGAAATAGATGGTAACCTAGGGGCTAAAGGGAGTGAAGAATATTAACGTTTTGGGGAAACTTAAGGGTCTAATACCTTCCTATCCTTCGGACCCAATGGATTACACCCTAGGCTTCCAAGAAAGATATCTGCAAAGAGAGTCAGTTTCCTGGTTGCCATTGTCTAAAACGTCTTAGATTTGTGAATGGTCCTTTCAGATTGGAAATTGTCAAATGTTACAATTTTTTTCAAGAAGAGAGGGAGAGAGGAACTAGAAATTACAGGCCAGTTAGCCTAACATCAATTATTAGGGAAAAATTGGGATCTATTATTAAGAAAATTTGAGCAATACTGTCAGAAAAGCTTAATGATTAGGATAAACCAATACGGTTTAATAAATGGATATCCCATTTGATATATCTATTGGAACTTTTTGAGGTTGTGACTAGAGTTAAATGAAGTGCAATCAGTTGATGTAGTATATCTGGATTTCCAAAAAGCATGAAGTATTATGCTGCACAAAAGGTAAATAGTCAAGTTAGGGCTCATGGAGCTGAAAGCAATATATCAACAAGATGATTATCAAACAGAAAACAGTAATATACATATATGTGATATTTTTAACTAGGCAGGCAGTGCATGGTAGAGTGCCACAAGTGTCAGTGCTGGGTCTCAATTATTTATAATGTACATCAATGACTTAGTTGAATAAACAGAGAGTAATGCATTAAGAATGTTGACAATATAAAGCTTAGAGCAAAGGTTAGCAGTAGAGAGGATATGGTAGAGTGCGACTGCAAAGGGATATAGTCTGATATAGGGACAAAGATATTGATGAATTGAGTGGATAACAAGCTGACAAATGAATTATATTGTCGGGATGTGTAAAGTTATTCCCTTTGGTTATAAAAATTGAAAAACTGTGAAGCCTGTAGGTGTAGGTGTTCAAAGGTGTACCCATGCAAGATATGCAGAATTTTATTATGCAAGTATAGCAAGCAATTAGTAAGGCAATATAGCATGTTGGCTGTTATTGCAAGGAGGCTGAAGAGAAGAATAATGAATAATTGTTGCAACTGACCACATGTGGGATACTGTGTGGAGTTTAAAAACAATTGCATTGGAACAAAGATTCAGTAATTTATTACCTTAGTTGAGAAGGTTGTATTATAATGTTCAGGATGTTGAAAAGGTAGATGGTTAAAGATTGAAAGATGTTTGCTGGTTCAGCAGTGATCATATTGAATTGTGGAACAGGCTATCATTCCCCAATTCTTGGTGTTCTTATAAGTTCAGGGACTCAAGCATACATTTACTCTCTGTCAACAGGCAGACATAGACCTGCATGATAATATATTTCTTCCTGCTGACTTCCATTCATGCTTGGCCATTAAAGTCCACCAAGTTTTCTTCTGGTGCAGATGGGCAGAGAAACTCAAATGCAGTTTCTCACCCGAAATCTTCATGTAGTAGAAATTTAGGGCCAATTTGATCACTTATTATACAGAGCAAGATCTCTTCACTTCAGTAACAATCATTAAATTACTGCTAATTGCATAAAATATTTTTTGGATAGCTTCATTTGTGGTTCCTTTTTTTTGTTCGAGTTCATTATTATACTTACTCCTTTTAGCACGAAATCGAGGATGAGGTTTTGAGGAAGGCTTTGCAGTAGAAACGTTCTGACTAGTCTGAAAAACAAAAGAAAACATGTTTTAATGTATGGTCGCATACATGTTTATTCAGTTCTCACTTTTATTCCTGCTTTTCCCATTTCTCTGTTCCCTGTAGAGGGATTTGATAAGGGTTAGAGCTCACTGGGAGCATGTCTCAGGAAATTACCAGCAATCAGCTGGTAATGACAAATCATGAGATTTGTCTCTACAAGCACCACTTGTAGAGACAAGATTGTGACAATTAGGCTTTTTTTTCAAATTTACATAATTCCCAAAGGGAGCCATCAGCAGACAATTTACCTCCATGTCATTTTGTGTCCAGACACCTGTTGTTTGAAAATGGCAAAAGTAATTCATTAGCATTCTAATGATTTTAAGGGCAGCCGAGCTGACCAAATGACCGTGCCACCAATCTATAATATAGTATCTGCAGTTTATCACATTGCAACATCAACCCATTATTGGATCTAAGGTAGTTGGGAACATTGCTAATTATTTCAAAATATCTTATCATATTGTTATCCTCATATTTTAGTGTCCAGTCACCAGGTATATCAGGAATTGGATCCATTCATATATATTCAATACAATTCATCCCTCCAGTTATCAACCTAATATCCAGAGCTGGCACATCCAAAAAACAAAATTATTTCAATGCATTTCATTTTTAAACTCAGAGACAGGGATGTTACCAATAAACTGAAGGTTCAGTCCATTGAACTTAAGATGATCTCGACATTGGGCAACTCCTTGCGAGCTCTCTACAGCAGATCTTATTCTAACATTTCTTGTTTGCTGAGCTGGAAGGTTTGTTTTCAGATGTTTTGTCACCATACTAGGTAACATCATTGAGCCTCCGGATGAAGCACCACTGATATTGCCCACTTTCTATTTGGTGACGAAACGTCTGGGAATGAACCTTCCACCTCAGCGAGCAAATCTACATCCAGAACTACAACCTGAGCTACAAATCTTTTCAAAACTTGTTAATTTCTTGTAAGCATTTCACACTTTGCAACCTAAATTCTAAGTTTGTAAAAATTGCTAATAATGTTCTTTTAAATCACCTCCTGTGCAATGTAACTTGAATGCCTCACTCTGTCTAAGCACCCTATGATCTGAATGTTCTTGCTTTCTATGATCTGCCTGTACTGCTCACAAACAAAGCTTTTCACTGTATTTAGGTACATGTGACTACAGTAAATCAGTAAAATCAAATTTACTTCATAAAATTGAACAATTTCAAGGAGATACAAAATATAGAAATTATAGAGAACTGTAGATATAGGAAACAAAAACAGAAATTTCCAGGGAAGCTCTGCAGGTGTGACAGCAACTATGGAGTGAAAAGGAGTCAATGTTTCAGGTCCAGTGACTATTTTGAGTTCCATCACTCAAATAATACCTGCGTCTTTCATGGACTAAAGTTGTTTTTAAAAGCCGCCAGCAAAACTGACTTATGGTAGTCATAGGTGCTACCTGACTTGCATAGTTTGGCTAAATGTAATCAAACCAATGTGGCTTAAACAAGGAAAATCTGAGCTCCTTTTATTTCCGACCAAGGCTAGTGAGGCAGTCAAAATTGGAGAACAGCAATATTCCTCATAATGGAATTAGAGTATTAATTGAGACAAAATATCAGCCAATTTTTGTCAAGATGGTAATGATACCTACAGTGTTGAAACTGCCTGAAGAGATTAGGTGTTCAAAGTCCATTCTCAAACTTTGCATCTTTAATTTTTGCAGTTGTGGGATTGGGCTGGATTTGGACTACAGTTCCACCACATGCAGTTCCTGGAAGAAGCTGGCAATTAAATGATCTCCACTGAAATCAGATTTTCAAGTCCCTGGTGTTTGTAGTTCAGATCTTAGACTGGTTAAGAACAGGTCTATTCTCATTGCCATCTCCTTGAGAAATTGAGGTACTTCTATGGTCCCAGACCATTTTAGTCTGGTGGTCAGGGATCCTTTGAAGATGGTAGTCACAGATGCATTGGGCAGACCAGTTGCCTTTGGGATTGTGAACTGTGGACAAGATTATATATCAATCCTTTGTTATTGACCAATTTGCCAAGAACGGTCAACAAGTGATGAACTGTCAAGATGAGTCTACAACAGCAGAGAAGTATCAACAAGTGTCAAAATGAATATTTATGAATGAAAGTGCTTTTCTCAATATTTTGCAGTCTAGAAAATAGAAATTTGAGTATTTTCTCTAATGTGCATGGGTACATGAAAATACTCAAAGTGTTGGCACTGGGAGGTGAAAGCAAAAGGACTGTGAGTGAAATAGGCATGGGTATGAGACAGCATTGGGGATGGAAAGATGGCATGAGGTTGCATGGGTTGGCACGGGTGAGCCTTGGTCATGTCTAGATGTAACAAAGGCAAAAAAGGAGTTGCAAAATCAAATTCATGTCTATATAGATTGAAAACAAACGTGCTGGTAAACACAACAGACCAGGCAGCATCTAGACTTGAAATGAGTTAAAAATCAACCAACACCAGGTTATAGTCCAACAGGTTTATTTGGAAGCACTAGCTTTCAGAGAGCTGCTCCTTCATCAGGTGGTTGGAGCGGCGCTCTGAAAGCTGGTGCTTCCAAATAAACCTATTGGACTATAACCTGGTGTTTGCAATTTTTAACTTTGTACACCCCAGTCCAACACCGGCACCTCCAAGTCATAGACTTGAAAATATTAGCTTGCTCTCACTCTACGCAAGTTATCTGACTCGCTGAGATTTCAGTACAAATTCCAGCATTGGCAGTAATTTGCTTCTACCTCAGATCTACATAGACAGTCTTAGTGATGCTAAGTGAGCTTTGTTTGCTCTTTAATTGGTGGAATGCCCTCTTACTGATGGAGTACTGTAGTCAAGAGCTGGGACTATCCCCATCCTGGCAGTGGTGAGACAGGTGGAAGAAGGGATAATAATGGGATGAGTTTGCCTGAGACAGTTGCTGTCTCTTCTCATCATGTCTGCAATGAAATGCTCGGCGAAATGTTGCTCCCTTAATGAGATGATAACCAGTGAAAAGCAAAGTTAATACAATGGTAGAGAACTATTTATTAGCTGTAACCTGACACACTGCCCTCCACACTTTGCAAGAGAAATCGGTAAATTATGCCTGAGCATTCTATTGTCAGATCAGACACAAGTCCCATTCTTCACATCTAAGCTGTGTGTGTGTGTGTGTTGGAATGAATAAGAACCACTGGAATTACTTTCAATCCTTTTTTTGTTAAGTGGTAGTATATTGCTGTTGCCTAGAGTTAGACCTTAGACCCAGCCAGCATCTGCTGTTATCCTGGGATTGACTGACCCACCTTCCAAAGAATGCCAAAATCCTGCACTGAAAATCCCCAGCTAGATTCACAGAACAATGAAATTCACGACTCTGCACTTCTAACCCAGGAATGAAAATTGAAGCCTGTGGTTCTATGATCAGTAACAGTTTTATTTTAGTGTGGTTAAATATGGAGCAGATTATCAATGCATACCCCGATTTTTCTTCACTTCACACATAGTCTCAGGTTTACCTCATCTCTAGAGCCTTTTCCAATCTTGAGTATTTATCTTTATCCTTTGGTGTTCCAAATTGGTCCCCCTTGTATAACTCCTCTCCTTTATATTCACAGCTTCAAAGTTCATACAGTGCAGAAAAGGCCCTTCAGCCCACTGGGTCTCTACTGACATAACTACCACCAAAAGTGCAATAATCCCAATTTCCTGTACTTGTCCCATATCCTTGAATGTTATGATATTTTAATTGTTCATTCAGATACTTTTTAAAGGTTGTAAGGTTTCTGGCCTCCATTACCTTGCCAGGTAGTGCATTCCAAATTCTTACCACTCGCTGAGTTAAAAAAGGTTTTTCCCAAATCCCATCTGAATCTTCTGCCCCTCGCCCTAGAGCCATGTCCCCTTGTGATTGGCCCCTCAAACAAAGGGGTTGATTCTCTCTATTCACCCTGCCATACCCCTGGTATTCCTACACACCTCAATCATGCCCCCATCAGTCTGCGCTCTACAGAAAGCAATTCAAGCTATCTAGTCTCTCTTTACAGCTCAATTTCTCTATCTCAGGCAATATTCTCTGTATCCCCAGCAGTGCTTTCGCATCCTTCCCATAATAAGGTGACTAGAACTGCATACAGTACTCCAGCTGTGACCTGACCAATGCTCGTTACAACATCAATGTTACCTCCTTGCTCTTATACTCTATGCCATGACTGATGAAAGCAAGTGTCCCACATGCCTTAACTATCCTATTTATGTATTCTGCCAACTTCAGGGATCTGTGAATAAGTATCTCAAGATCCCTCCATTCCTCTCAGCTACTCAGTGTGCCCTGTCATTCACTAAACACTTCTTCATCTTGTTTCTTCTTCCTTTGCCCTCTGATTGCAGAAAAGCTTCTTGCTAATCCCTCAGGGTTCAACCTAAGTGGTTGAGAATTTCATTCCCAGACTGTCCGTCTCTCTCTATCCCTCTACCTTCCCTTAAAAACCTACACTAATCTCATTCCTTACAAAGAGTCTTCAAGTATCCATTCCTCTTGTTCATTCTCTGGATCATGCTATGGGACATTGTGTTAAACATACATATATATATAAAAATACATCACATACACTGTTAATATCCTTTGTTTTGTTCATTATTACAATAGCAAACCAATTATATCCATGTTAGCTTTGAGAAAGGTTTCTACCAAAATCATTAATATATTTTTCGGTTTCATATGCATATTGCTGTCATTCTTAGTTTCATAACCTCACCTTTGATCTTGAAGAAAATCCTCTCAATGAAAACTTCTTCAGCAAGGCTTCACGTACCTACATTAACAGCAAAACAAGGCATTTCATCAAGTGAAGTGAAAACAGAAATGTTAGAAAAGCGGTGGAAATGGCATCAATGGCTCACCTTATTGTCCATGAATGTTCCAAAGACTAAAATGAAGAATCCCTAAAAAATGAAGATAATTCTTAAGCAGTTAATCAATAGATCTTTAGATTGTAAACACTTTTTAAAATGATTATCTTAACTATTAGAAAAACTGTCAATACTTTATTCATACTGAAATAGAAGCTAAAAGCATAGGTTTCTTTCAAGCAATAATATCTAACAGAATGCTTCTCAGAGCAAATTTCTGGTGAATCTGCAGAACAACATCAAGCATGTTGCTTGGCTGGCTTTAAGCCTACCAACTCTGCTCCCTCTTACTGCAGATTTCTTCTGCAGAGGTGATCAATAATGCTTAACTTTCTCATTTGTGTTTTCAGATCACTTCATGACCTTATCCCATTCTGGAACATGGGCTGCAATCTTTTGAGATGTCTGTCTATATCTCTGTTATGTCCTCCTGTGTATTGCTCATTATAATCACTCTCCCACTGGAGCTATGCCCCAAATTTGGATGTTCTAATTCTCCCTAATGCGTTCCAAACAGCATTTCCTTGTTTTGATACATACCATGAGATGGGAATGGAGAGTGGATAGACAGTGGCTGTGAAATATAGATAAACGTGGTTTTAATCCTCCGTTTCATGTATGGAAGCTGACCAAACTGAAGGGCTTATCCACAAGACTGCAGCAGAATAGGACACGGAGGATCTGGAGATGTTGGGCAGAGAAATCACAGCGAGAGGGTGTGTGGTTTGATCAGTAAGGAAGTTGTGGGAAGAGGCTGTGAAGGTTACAACATAGTCCAAGATCACAAGGAAGAGAGTGAATAGATGAAGTATGGAGGTCATGTGGAGGTGTTCTGGAATTGGCAAGAGGAAAGTTTTAAGGAGGAGTTCTGGACAAAATGAGGAAGAGCTCTGGAAGAAAGTGCAGAGATCACTACAGAGAGTTCCCAGAGATCACTACAGGGAGTCAGTATTATAATGAAGTGTGGGGTCATAGGGACTGATCAAATGGATTGGGTTCTGGACATTGCAAGAAGAAAGAGGTTTGGAGATTTCACGGAAGATTGTCATGGAAGGGAGGAGCCATCACAAAGAAACCATTGTCAAGGAAAAACTCCAGAAATAAAGGTGGAACAAGCCTTGAAAGAATGAGGAGGAAGAGGACCTGGAGACAGAGGATGAGGCTGTTTAGACACAGTGAGCAGAAGAGGCTGTGGAGATCACAGCAGTTGTTCTGATGATTGCTGGACAAAAATGGTTCAGGAAAATCACTGCTACCTTTGTATCCACAAGCTGTTTTGGAAATGCAATTATCATCTGCAACCTTATCTTCCATATTACTGCCAGATTTTCTGAGCCCATAAATCTCAAAAAACAGTAAAATCTGAGACTGCAACCTTATCATGTTATAATTACTTACTTAGCCATGAAGGTGCAGATACTCACATGGATTCAAACCTAGCAGCTTTAATCAGAAATTGGCTTATTTGCTGGCATCTTTATGTGATATGAAACTTAATATTGACTTGGCAAAGACTTACCCCATGATCTAACTCTGCCACAATTAATACCTCACATGTTCCAAATTTTGCCTCATGATGCACAGAGATAATCATTCCACAATATTCTAAGCGTTTTCATGATCTCAGCTAATAATATTTCTGGACAAGTCAAATCCCGGATTTAAATCTGGCTTGATATATCATATATGGTTTTGATTTCTTTTTAACAAGGTGGTCTCCTACTGAAGCACTCATTTAACAATAAAACAAAAGTCTATCAAATCAAAGAAATGAAAGGAAAATAAAATAAACCATACTGTTTACTTATAAGAAAAACTTAAATGTTTTGGAACACACAGTAACATATCATCTGATCAATTCCCAAAAATCTCCTTTACAGTACCCAAAAGCACACTTTATACTGTACTCACCCAGAGAATAAAATGTCTTCATCGAGTACTTCAAATGATTTACGTTAACTGTGACATCAGCTCCACACTGGGAAAATCTGATAACTTTTACCCGGAGTTATCATATATCTGTGCTTAACCAATTTCAACTTCAAATAACCTCTTCAGGATTTTATGAAATCTTTGGACTGGGACAATTACTATTCCTTGCTCTAAGTTACTTTTCCTTTACTAACCCCTCTATTTCTTGGGAACACTGCTTTATACGTCCATTTTGTTTTATCCATAGACGACTATGGAACATGAAAATGAATAAATCATTTTCTTCTAAGCAATAGGCATTTCCCATATATTTTCTACTAAGGAACCTAGAACAGAAACTTTAATTCACAATTATTAATATTGTTGATTTTTAACTTCCTAATATAAGCAAAAGCCCATTCATCCTAAAGGCAAATTTCCTATCAGGTTGTTTGAAAAGAATTCACCAAACCCATCAGACAAACAGAAAAATCCATTTGTCACGAGTTGAAAATGCGAACATCCAAAGTTAAAAGGAAATAATATTAATATATATATGTAGAACCACTGGTAATCTATGGAAGACTAAAATATCTTCCTTTCTCCACATTATAATGAGTAGACCTCAAAAAGTATACTGGACAAACTTAGGGAAGTTCTGTGAGACACTACATAAACAAATCCCATATGAAATAGTGATATTCCAGTTCATTTCCTTACCATAGAGAATAATTGTCAAGAAAACTAATCCTTTTTGCTCAAAAAGCAGAAATTGCTGGAAATGCTCAGCAGATCTGGCAGCATCTGTGGAGAGAAATCTGTGTAGAATGGGGTCCTGAAGAAAGACCTTAAAAATTAACTCTGATTTCTCTCCACAGATACTGCTGGACCAGTTAAACATTTCCAGCAATTTCAGTTTTTGTTCCTGATTTCCAGCATCTGTAGTTCTTACGGTTTTAATATTTTTGTTCTGTTGGCTGCACTGGGCTGATTTGATGTCGGATTTTCATCATTTCCAGATACAGAAAGTACTAAACTAAAGGATCACAGTTTGTTGATAACTGCCTGATGAATTCTATTGCATAAATATGGGTTAACCAGTAGGAAGTCAAAAGTTAGAAATCTTAAATAATACACACCTGAAAAGCATTGAGAATTGTAAATATATAATGGAAAGCAAGAGGGGAATCTTGTTGAAAGGTTGGTATTCCAAACGCCCAGGTGAGTCCAAGGATTGGGGTTAGCACAGCAATGCTTCTCACAATCTGTTTGAATGCATCGCTCTCCTGATTATTGGCTCTGGATCCATCCCCAATTGTTGGTCGCAGCAACTTAAAAATGACTATAATCAGAATGATGACATTGATTGCGATTATAACCAATGCAGGTATAACAAATGCAAGCAGAGGGTATTCGGTCTCCCAGCCGAGCCAGCAGGCATCTTCTCTGGTGTAACTGTTTCTTGGAAAGGTAACTCCGATTGTGATGATCGAGATTATCAATGGAGGCAGGTAACCAATGGCAAATGATATTCCCCTCATAACTGATCTGCTGAGATCATGGAAAGGGAATAGTAAACGATAGACAAGCAGCAGGCCCAGGGTTAACATCCAGAAGAATAAGGCAAGATAGAAAAAATGAATGAAGAAAGTTGCAGCTGTGCAAGCCTGTATATTTCCTGTTTCTATAGCTGAAGCCACAATGAACCATATGTCAGCGACCAGCAGATTTACTGCAATATTCAGAATTCCAACATGGCGAATGTATGAGGTTTTATTTTTGGTCACGTGCTTCCACACTATGGCCTCGATAATAATAGTGATCAGTAAACTTCCAATTGAGATGGCAACTCCGATAATGGTGATGTAACTCAAAGCCAGGCTGTCTTTGGTATCAGGGGACATTAAAATAGAAAAGGATGTTAAATGCTGACAGTGACATATGATTTCTTCTTCCCTTATTTCGGATTCACAGCCAGTATCATTCCACATATTGCCACTAAAATCCCAAAACGCACACGTGGCACTGTTGAAATCTAATGTGCGATTTCTTGGTGAGAAGGTCATGTTGATGTTTATAGGATTCTCAGCATTTATTGTTACTGTCACGACGAGACTATTAATCAAGAAGTTTTTACCAAAAGTTGAGGTATTGGGTAAAATGTCAATCCATGTTGGATATGCGATACTGATTATTGTGGCATTTGCTGCATCTGAAAATTCTTCAGACGAAATGAATATATTAGCACTTAAATTGGAATATTCCACAGCGGCAAAGTTAGCAAAGGTGACATTAAAATCAGAGACGTCATTCTGTTGAACAATTCTATTAGCACTGAGTTCAAGGTTATTTTCCTTAATACGTAATGTGTTATTCTGCAACTTGAGCCGAGTATTAAAATTTTCTACTGACTGCAATAATTGAGAACTAGGATTGGTATTGCTTTGGCTGGTATTTGAGAGAATTCTCCACGTATTTACTGACTCAAAAGATATAACTGAACTCACGGTTTCTAAGAAATTCTGAAAAACACAAAAGAAAGCTTTGTTAATCAAATAATTACTTGCAATTTTTTCTGAAAATTAACATACTTGGCACCAGAAAATGGCCAAAAGATGGAGGCTTGAATAAGGAATGAATCAAAGTGGCACGCTGAGAAAGCACAACAGGTCTATTAAACCTGTTCCATGCTGAAACTCAGGAATGATCTAAGTAATCATGCCTGCTACACAACCTCACCAACACCACCCACCACCTACCCCCCAAATCCCCGCTACCACCAAGTACTCCATTCCTTCTTGCACAGTCATAAAAATCTCCCAAAATGCTAGAAAGAACATATTTTTCATGAAGTAAAATCAAACTGTTAAAACGTCACTTTAAACCACTCAAGTGATCCAAACCAATCCAGAATGTATTGGACTGGTGGTGTTATTGCTAGACTATTAATCTCGTGACTCAGGTAATGTTCAAAGATCCTGGCTTCAAATCATTCTATGGCAGATGAAGTTTGAATTCAGTAAAAATCTGGAATTAAAGAGTTTAATGATGACCATGAAACCATACTGATTGTCAGAACCTATCCGGTTCACTAATGGCTTTTAGGACAGGAAGGTGCTGGATTACATGTGACTCCAGACAATATGGTTGACTCTTAAATGCCCTTTAGGCAATTAGGGATACACTGGCCTATCCAGTGATGCCCACATCCACTTTTGATTAGATTAGATTAGATTACTTACAGTGTGGAAACAGACCCTTCGGCCCAACAAGTCCACACCAACCCGCTGAAGTGCAACCCACCCATACCCCTATATTTGCCCCTTACCTAACACTACAGGCATGGCCAATTCACCTGACCCGCATATCTTTGGACTGTGGGAAGAAAACGGAGCACCCGGAGGAAACCCACGCAGACACGGGGAGAACGTGCAAACTCCACGCAGTCAGTCGCCTGAGGTGGGAATTGAACCCGGGTCCCATGAGTGAATATTAAAAAATGATGCCTCATACCACCCAGTGAAGGAACATTTAATATTCAGCTTAATTATACTTTAGCACTTAATCTAACTAATTTATTGTGTTATATATATTTATGCATGAAATAGAGATTGGATAAGGCCATTTGGCTCTCTGAGACTACACCTGCAAATCATTAAGATCATGGCGTTTTCTTCAACTTTAATTCCATCTTCTTACACTACCTCCATTTATCAAAAAAAAGATTGAACTGTCTTCAAAATCTCAAGAATTAAGCATGCACAATTCTCTATGCTGGAGATAGAGTCATACAGATGAACAACACGGAAACAGACCCTTCAGTCAAACTCGTCCATGCCGAACAGATATCCCAACCTAATCTAGTCCCCTTTGCCAGCATTTGGCCCGTGTCCATCTAAACTCTGTTATTCATATACCCAAGCAGATGTCTTTTAAATGCTGTAATTGTACCAGCTTCCACCACTTCCTCTGGCAACTTATTCCATACACACATCACCCTCTGCATGAAAATGTTGCCTCTTAAGGTCCCTTTTATATCTTTCCCCTCTCACCCTAAACCTATGCCCACTAGTTCTGGACTCTCCAACCCCATGGAAAAGACCTTATTTATTTACCCTATCCGTGTCCCTCATGATTTTACAAATCTCTATGAGGTCACCCCTCAGCCTCCGACATTCCAGGGAAAACAGCTCCAGCCTATTCAACCTCTCCCTCTAGCACAAATCCTCCAACCCTCACAACATCCTTGTAAATCATTTCTGAATCCTTTCATGTTTCACAACCACACGTGACATCACTTCCGCCCCTCACATCATCGCTGATGTCACACGCTCAGTGACTTCCGCCCCCCCCCGCCACTGCCATGTTTGCTACCACTTCCTCCCCCACCAACGCCACTCACCTGCATTCTGCTGACATGCCCCTCCCAGATCCCACTGTCACCATCCCTGCCCCCCAGAACCCTGAGGGGAACACCAACCCTGCTCATGACACTACCCCTACTCCCCCCACCACCACATCCACTCCAGTTACAGACTCCGCCCCCACTCCCAGCTCCACACCCACACCAGATCCCAGCTCCCAGCCCTGCCGAGTGTTCACCATCCCTCCAGTCCTCCCCCTCACTGAGGACGAACGATTAGTCCTCAGCAAAGGACTCACCTTTATCCCCCTCCGCCCACGCATCAATTAATTTAATACACACCGTGACGTCAAACATTCCTTCCGTCACCTCTGTCTCCGAGCTTACTTTCACAATCTGGACTCCCGCCCACCTTCCGAGGACCCCTTGACTCACCTCCAACACACTCCATCCACCTGGAACCCCGCGCTGGCCTATTACCTGCCCTCGACCTCTTCATTTCCAACTGCTGCCGGGACATTAACCGCCTCAACCTGTTTACACCCCTCCCCCACTCGAACCTATCACCCTCACAACGCGCAGCCCTCCACTCCCTCTGCTCCAATCCCGACCTCACCATTAAGCCAGCAGATAAAGGGGGTGCAGTGGCAGTCTGGTGCACTGACCTCTACACCGCTGTAGTCAGACGCCAACTTGAGGACACTTCCTTCTACCACCCCCTCGACCATGACCTCACCCCATCACCAAACCATCATCTCCCAGACCATACATAACCTCATCACCTCTGGAGATCTCCCACCCACAGTTTCTAATCTCATAGTCTGGGAACCCCGGACTGCCCGGTTCTACCCCCTTCCCAAGATCCACAAGCCTGACCACCCAGGCCGACCCATTGTCTCAGCATGCTTCTGCCTCACTGAACTCATCTCTACCTACCTCGACACTGTCCTATCCCTCCTAGTTCGAAACACCACCCATGCCCTCCACCTCCTCCAAGACTTCCGTTTCCCTGGCCCCCAATGCCTCATTTTCACCATGGATATCCAATCCCTCTGCACCTCCATCCTCCAAGCCCTCTGTTTCTTCCTCTCCCGACATCCCCAACAGTATCCTTCCACTGACACTCTCATTCGTTTGGTCGAACTGGTCCTCACCCTTAACAATTTCTCCTTCGAATCCTCCCACTTCCTCCAGACCAAAGGGGTAGCCATGGGCACCCGAATGGGCCCCAGCTATGCCTGTTTCTTATTTGGCCACGCAGAACAGTCCATCTTCTGTAATTACACCAGCACCACTCCCCACCTCTTCCTCCGCTACATTGATGACTGCATTGACATCACCTCATGCTCCCGCGAGGAGGTTGAGCAATTCATCAACTTCACCAACACATTCCACCCTGACCTTAAATTTATCTGGACCATCTCTGACACCTCCCTCCCCTTCCTGGACCTCTCCATCTCCATTAATGATGACCGACTTGACACTGACATTTTTTCACAAACCCACCAACTCCCACAACTACCTGGATTACACCTCTTCCCACCCTACCTCCTGCAAAAATGCCTTCCCGTATTCCCAATTCCTCCGCCTCCGCCGTATCTGCTCCTAGGAGGACCAGTTCCACAATGGAACACACCAGATGGCCTCGCTCTTTAGAGACCGCAATTTCCCTTCCCATGTGGTTAAAGATGCCCTCCAACGCCTCTCGTCCACATCCCACATCTCCACCCTCAGACCCCGCCCCTCCAACCGGAACAAGGACAGAACCCCCCCCCCCCAGTGCTCACCTTCCATCCTACCAACCTTCGCATAAACCAAATCATCCGCCAACATTTCTGCCACCTCCAAGCAGACCCCACCACCAGAGATATATTTCCCTCCTCACCCCTTTCTGCCTTCTGCAAAGACTGTTCCCTCCGTGACTACCTGGTCAGGTCCACACCCCCCAACAACATACCCTCCTGTCCTGGCACCTTCCCCTGCCACCGCAGGAATTGCAAAGCCTGCACCCACACCTCCTCCCTCACCTCCATCCAAGGCCCTAAAGGAACCTTCCACATCCATCAAAGTTTTACCTGCATATCCACCAATATCATTTATTGTATCCGTTGCTCCCAATGCGGTCTCCTCTACATTGGGGAGACTGGACGCCTCCTAGCAGAGTGCTTTAGGGAACATCTCTGGGACACCCGCACCAATCAACCACACCATTCTGTGACTCACATTTCAACTCCCCCTCCCACTCTGCTGAGGACATGCAGGTCCTGGGCCTCCTCTACCTATGCTCCCTCACCACCCGATGCCTAGAGGAAGAACGCCTCATCTTCCACCTCGGAACACTTCAACCCCAGGGCATCAATGTGGACTTCACCAGTTTCCTCATTTCTCCTTCCTCCACCTCACCCCAGTTCCAAACTTTCAGCTCACCACTGTCCCCATGGCCTGTCCTACTGGCTATCTTCTTTTCCACCTATCCACTCCACCCTCCTCCCTGACCTATCACCTTCATCCCCACCCTCACTCATCTATTGTACTCTATGCTACGTTCTCCCCACGCCCACCCTCCTCTCATTTATCTCTCCACCCTTCAGGCACCCTGCCTGTATTCCTGAAGGGCGTTTGCCTGAAACATCGATTTTCCTGCTCCTCGGATGCTGCCTGAACTGCTGTGCTTTTCCAGCACCACTCTACTCTTTCCGATAGGAAGGAGGCCAGAATTGCAATCAATATTCAAAAAGTGGACTAACCAATCTTCTCTACAGCTGAAACATGTCCTCCCAACTCCTATACTCAATGCGCTGATCAATACAATAAAGCATACTAAATGCTTTCTTCATTATCCTATCTACCTGTAACCCTACTTTCCAGAAACTCTGAACTTGCACTCCAAGGTCTCTTTGTTATGCAAAACTTCCTAGAACCTTACCATGAAGTGTATAAGTCTTGCTCTTATTTGCCTTTCCAAAATGCAGCACCTCACCATTATCTTAATTAAGCTCCATCTGCCACTCCTCTGCCCTTTGGCCCATCTGATCAAGATCCTGTTGTACTCTGAGATAATCTTCTTTGCTGTCCACTACACTTCCAATTTTCATGTCATCTGCAAACTTACTAACTTTATCTCCTATGTTCACATCCAAATCATTTATATAAATGATGAAAAGTAGAGGACCCAGCACGGATCCTTGTGGCACTTCACTGGTCACAGACCTCCAGTCTGAAAAGCAACGCTCCACCACAATCGTCTGTCTTCCATCTTTGAACCAGTTCTATATCCAAATGGCCAGTTCTCCCTGTATTCCATGAGATCTAACCTTGCTAACCAGGTCTCCTAAGAGGAACCTGTCGAATGCCTTACTGAAGTCCATATAGACCACATCTACTGCTCAGCCCTCATCAATCCTCTTTGTTCCTTCTTCAAAAAACTCAATCAAGTTCATGAGACATGATTTACCACACACAAAGCCATGCTGACTATCCCTAATCAGTCCTTGCCTTTCCAAATACATCAAAATCCTGTCTCTTGGGATTCCCTCCAACAACTTGTCCACCACTGATATCAGGCTCACTGGTCAATAGTTCCCTGGCTTTTCCTTACCACCTTTCTGAAATAGTGGCACAATCTTAGCCAACCTCCAGTCTTTCTGGACCACAACTATGACTATCAGTGATCCAAATATCTCAGCAAGATGCCCAGCAATCACTTCCCTATTTTCCCACAGAGTCCTAGGGTACTCCTGATCATGTCCTGGGAATTTATCTACTTTTATGTGTTTCACGACATCCAGCACTTCTTCCTCTGTGATATGGGTATTTTTCAAGATGTCACCATCTGTTTCCCCACATTCTATAACTCCCAATTCATTCTCCACAGTAAACACTAATGCAAAATACTCATTGAGTATCTCACTGCATCTCCTGTGGCTCCACACAAAGGCCGCCTTGCTGATTTTCATGGGCCCCATTCTCTCACAAGTTACCCTTTTGTCCTTAATGCATTTATAAAAATCGTTTGGATTCTCCTTAACCCTATTTGCCACAGCTATCTCATGTCCTCTTTTTGCCCTCCTGATTTCCATTTTAAGTATGCTCCTACTGCCTTTATACTCTTCTAAGGATTCACTCGATTTCTCCTGTTCCTTTTCTTAACTAAAACCTCAATTTCTCTAGTTATCCAGCATTCCCTACACTTACTGGCCTTTCCTTTCACCCCAACCAGAATATACTTTCTATGGACTCTCATTATCTCATTTTTGAAGACTTCCCATTTTTCAACTGTCTCTTTACCTGCAAACATCTACCCCCAATCAGCTTTTGAAAGTTCTTGCTTATTCCCATCAAAATTAACCTTTCTCCAATTTAGAAATTCAACTGTTAGATCTGGCCTATCCTTTTCCATTGCTATTTTAAAACTAATATAATTATGGTTGCTGGCCCCAATGCGCTCCCCCACTGACACCTCAGTCACCTACCCTGTCTTATTTCCCAAGAGTAGGTCAAGTTTTGCACCTTCCCTAGTAGGTACATCGACATACTGAATCAGAAAATTTTCTTGTACACACTTAACAAATTCCTCTCCATCTAAACCCTTAACACTATGATAATCCCTGTCTATGTTTGGAAAGTTAAACTCCCCTCCCATCACCATCCTTAAATTCTTACAGATAACTGAAGTCTCCTTGCAAATTTGTTTCTCAATTTCCCGCTGACTATTGGGGGTCTATAATACAATCCCAATAAGATAATCTTCCCTTTCTTATTTCTCAGTTCAACCCAAGTAACTTCCCTAGATGTATTCCCAGGAATATCCTCTCTAAGTACAGCTGTAGTGCTATCCTTTATCAAAAACATACTCCCCCTCCTCTCTTGCCCCTCTTTTGGTCCTTCCTCTAGCATTTATATCCTGGAATATAAAGCTGCCAGTCTTGTCCATCCCTGAGCCACATTTCTGCAATTACTATGATATCCCAGTCCCATCTTCCTAATCATGCCCTGAGTTCATTTGCCTTCCCGATTAGGCCTCATGCAGTGAAGTAAATGCAGTTTAAATTATCACTCTTACCTTGTTCCTGCCTGCCCTAACGGTTTGACTTGCTCCTTTTCCCATCTGTACCAGTCTCAGATTGACCTCTTTCGGCACTATCTCCCTGGGTCCCACTCCCCCAACCTTACTAGTTTAAATCTCCCAAATTGGTCTAGCAATCCTCCCTGCCAGTATATTAGGCCCCTTCCAATCCAGCTGCAATCCATTCTTTTTGTATAGGTCCCTTCTACCCCTGAAGAGATTCCACTGATCCGAAAATCTGATCTCCAAGGAATCAAAACAGTTCTCCAAAAACACAGGGAGAAGAGAAAATTCACCCTGAAACCTGCCAGTGCCCAGGCAAAAAAATTAATCTCCATAACTGACAGTACCTCTGAAATGCTGCTTCTTTAAGCACAGGCTGATTCTCTCTCCAGTGTTCAGTGCAACTATCAAGATTAGATTACTTACAGTGTGGAAACAGGCCCTTCGGCCCGACAAATCCACACCAATCCGCCGAAGCGCAACCCACCCATACCCCTACATTTACCCCTTACTAATTCACCTGACCCGCACATCTTTGGACTGTGGGAGGAAACCGGACCACCCGGAGGAAACCCACGCAGACACGGGGAGAACGTGCAAACTCCACACAGTCTGTCGCCTGAGTCAGGAATTGAACCCAGGTCCCAGGCGCTGTGAGGCAGCAGTGCTAACCACTGTGCCACCGTGCTGCCCATCAACAGCAAACATGGGAGAGAAACAGCCTATGGTTAGAGAAGCAGTGACAAGTTTAATGGTAACCTTAATCAAATTGGGGCCAGGCTGATAAAATGGAAGTTTCTGGTCTAGCTCTGGAGAAGCACAAATTCCTCTGTCATGGATGGAAAGTGGGGGGGGGGTTACAGGAGACCGATAAGAAAGAGTTTGAAAGGATGGTGAACAGCTGTCAGCTGCAAAGCAGAGACAGCATTTTCATACTACTTAAAGGGATATTCAGCTGATTGGGAACCAGGAAAATGTGAAGACACTGAGGTGAGGAACATCTTATAAATGCTTGTGGAATTTCTGGTTTAAGGCTTGTAAGATTCAGACCTTATACACTGCCGAGAATGTAATCAGTTGTTATTGAAATGAACATTGTCAATTGTTAAATCAATCAAATGCAGTGAAAAAAGAAGTAACCACCAACTTAAAATCTTCTAGCTTTGTGGGTATATAAAGGAAATGCTTTTCATGTGGCCTCAACAGTCTATGGAAGACCTGCTTAGATTGATGGCTTTGTGTCTTGAGATGTGTCTGTCAGTCATTTTGGGATTAACTTTCACTGTTAGCTTGTGTATTCTGTTATGTTAATTTAATTGCTGGGGTGTCTGTGAAATTAGTGAATGTGAATCATAAATTTAAGTTTAATAGAGGGGTAATGATCCAATTCTGATTCTAGGCGCATCTAAATAATTCACATGTCAATACAAATATTGAACCAGCTAATGAATTTGTTTGTGAGAATGAAAAAAAGGGGATACTCCAAACTAAAATGTAAACTTTGAAAATGAAAACATAGCTAATGAGCTTGTTTCTTTCTAAATATGAATAAATTCTATCCCTAAGAGTCTTCTTCAATAAATTCTCTCCCACTGATGTAAGGCTCACTGGCCAGAATATCCCTGTTGCCCTTCTTAATCAAAGGAACAACATTGGCTATTTTCCAGTCCTCTGGGACACCTTCTGTGAGTAAAGAGGACACAAAAATTTTCTACAAGGCCCCAGTAATTTCCTAGCTGCCTCCCTTAGCATTCTGGGATAGATCCCATCCGATTCTGGAGGCTTGTTTACCTTAATGCTTTTCAAACCATCCAACTCCTTTTTTATACTGACTTGTCCTAGAACATCAACATACCCCTCCTGAGGCTCAACAGCCACCAGGTCCTTCACCTTTGTGAATACAGAGACAAAGTATTTGTTAAAGATCTCACCCACTTCTCCGGCTCCACACATTAATTCTCTCCTTTCTCCATGAGTAAACCTACCTTTTCTCTAGCTACCCTCTTACTTCTTGGATATATGTAAAACACTTTGGGATTTTCCTTAATCCTTTTCGCCAAAGACATTTCATGGTCCCTTTTAGCCCACCTGATTCCTTGTTTGAGATTTTCCCTGCTGTTCTTGTATTCTTGTATTCTGTCTGTCCTCAATTTCCTAAACCTTACATATACCTCCTTTTTTTTTGACTAAGTATTAAATTCTTGTATTCTGTCTGTCTTCAATTTCCTAAACCTTACATATACCTCCTTTTTTTTGACTAAGTATTAAATTTCTCTTGTCACTCAAGATTCTCAAACCTTGCCACCCCTAGCCTTCATTTTCAGAGGAACATGCTGTTCCTGAACTCTAATCAATTGACCTTTAGAAGGAAGCTATATGCCAGATGTGGATTTACCCTCAAATAGCTCTCCCCAGTCTACATTTCCTAGTTCCCGTCTAATATTATGGTCATCAGCCTCACCCCAATTTAATGTCATTCAAAGGCTACTCTTGTTCTTATCCATTAGTAACTTGAAACTTACAGAATTATGGCCACTGTTCCTGAAATGCAGCCCCACTAGAATTTCAATCACCTGACTGGGCTCAATCCCCAATATTAGGACTAGAATGGCCACATATTTCAAAGACCATTTGCTTATAAATTTCTTTAGGATAATAAACCTGGGGAAAATGTTATTTCCAAATATAGTAGAAATGATTCTATATGGAACTTAAACAACACTATTGGCCAGATCTCATTAGAAACTGAAGCATGCTATAATCCATATCTGATGCTTCTTCAAATGGATTGAGGACACTGAAATTTCATGTGCAAAAGGATGGAAACCTGTCTATTATGCTACTAGATAATTCACCAAGATGGACCAGCAGCTTTAACAATTGAAAAGGTGGCTTTAACAGGAACATGGACATGCAGAAAATGTTCAGATTATGTAATGGGTTCACAGTTTAAGAAAGACGTTGACCATTAACCATTGGTCAGTCTTCTGAACACAAATTAAATAGCTAAGATATCTCCTAGATTCAATGGTTTAGATTGAGGCTAATGAACAACAACTGAATACGTGCCGAGGAAGTACCACTTGACAGCAGACACAATAACTTGGATACCAATATGTGGAGCAGAGAAAGCAAACACAGATTTCCTAACAGAGTTAAAGTTTACATGTCAGAAGCCAGAAGTCAGTTACCAGCTACAGGAAAGAAACCCTACAAGAAAATTGGGAAGCACACAAATGGTGATGTAGAATTCATCCAAACAAGATCTGGTTTGGAAGGCTAACGAGATGAGATATTAAAGAATGCTATACTGTGCCAGTACTTTGAGCAGTGTAGCATCTTACTATCATCAATAACTTTCTCATCTTCAATGAGAGATTAATGATAGCAGAGCACTTAAACTTGAAAATATTCAGAGAATTCATTGAGGTCATTTGGACATTAGAAAGTGTCATGTGAGGGCACAACTGTCAGAGTGCCAAAGATCTCAAACTCAATGTAAAAAATGATCAATAATTGTGTTTTATGCATAGTGAACAGCCAAAAGAGAAAAAAATTATCATCTTTTCTCTTCAAGGCCATGGGAGTCCTTGGGAATATATTTCTTCAAGTTCAAAGGCAAGGTGTTCATTATTATCATAGATCACTGCTTGAGATGGAATGAGATAAATCACTTTCACAATATTACGACAGAAACTACATAACAATTGCTTAAGATAATCTTCCCAACACACTTATAACTAACCTTCAAATAGGTCTTAGTGTGATTCCATAAACTACACATACAACTTTCACCTTGTTAACCTTCTCTTTCACATTAAACATTAAACAGATACAAATCAGAAAGTAGGCTTGTGATTGTTTCTAGTAGATGATGATTCTTACCCTCATATCTGTTTCATTAACAGTGCTATTTACATTTGAAATTTGTCTCATAATTTCAACCACAGCTTGAACATTGCCAGGCGTGTTCACTGTGTCCTCATCTGTCACATTGGACAACTGTTCAAGAAGACTGGAAAAATTGTTTTCCAAATCAGTCGTGTTTACTGCCTGCAAAATAAAATTAGAAATGATAATTAGCAAAATCATGCATATTCCTGCTGTCATGATACAACTGACAATCATGTTCGCTGTACAGCCTCCAATCCCATCCCATTAGCAGTTGCAGAATTTCGTCATAAAGGCAAAAAAAGCCAAAACTTTTTAAATGCCCTATGGAAACTCAGGAGGAAAAACATTGGAAAATTCCTCTTTAGCCCATAAATGTAATGAACACATGTTTCAAGGAATCACTGTGCTAATAATGCAATGTTCTATTTTCCTTTTATTTGCTACATTATCAGCCAAAGTGAAGATTATGGAGTTTTCAAGCTTGATGTTTTGGAACTGTTTCTTTAGAGTAAAACACAGAAGCACAGGACATTACATGAACAGTTCTGACTTCTGCCTGACAATCTTGATTATTAAAAGCTAAAAGGGGACCTTGAGTGTTTGACTGGGAAAATGGTGCAAGACATTCATACTCTGAATCTGAGATGGACACAGTGGTTGTCGGCGCCTTGGTGCCTTTGCTGCCTGAAGAAGAGGATGAATTTCTTTCGAGACACTTACATGCCGCCTGTATCAGAGACAAAGATGGAGGAGCCTGACATGCTGCTAAAAGGCCCCAGGAGAGCTACAATAAAATAAAGACAGCAATTACTTTAGCTTCTCATAATTCGTACCTCAAGAATATTATTGATTTCCTCTGATATACAGAAATCTAATACTTCTTCATATACTCCATTCCTTCCACATCTTCTTTTCTTGACACCTGGCATGTTTTCACATGGGATTTCTGCGACGATATTAAAATTTGTTGTGCCAAACGTTTGATCCGTACATGGTATTTCATCAGCTGTTTAAAGAAAACACTCATACGGTTTTTCCAAAATCTACAAAATGTAGTCCTTACTGCTCCTTTAAATTTCTAATTTATTTCACACTAACTTAGTCTGTATGTACTTGATTACTGACTTCTGAATAACTTAACATGTTTCCATTCAAGCACATATCTTCAGATCATGCAGAGCAACAGTAGCTTTGTTACTTTTGCACCAGAACATCTAAGTTCAGGCCTCACCTTCCACAGAGTAAAAAAGTGCATCTTTATTGTTTGAGTGTTTAGAAGTATAACATGCTATATAACAATTTGTTATAATGATTCAAATGCCCATTAGTTTGAATGGAATAGAACGTGTTGACTTTCTAAAATATGTAATGAATGAAAGGGGAAGAGACAATTGAAGCAAGGTTGTAAAGTCCAGTACATGAAGTCAGCTATCCAAATAATTGAAGCAGCCAAGAACCATTTTTATGCCTGGGACTCATTTAAGTATAATTGACAAGCTGTCTATAAATCTGTAGTGGATGCATCAAACTATGAATGATTAGATACTAGTTTTTAAACATGATATGTATTTTTCTGATGCCATGTGTTAGTGAACACAGGAATTGGTGGATGGAATAAATGAATACATGGCTGAAAAGGAGCGAGGGCTTTAGATTCCTGGATTGCTGGGGCTATTTCTCGGGAAGATCAGACTTGTACAAGTGTGACACATTGCACCAGAACTGGAACAGAGCCAATGACTGTCTGTCTCTTCTCTGTGTCCCTCATGGCCCTACATACTTTGATAGGGCATGAATGGGACAAAGGGTACAGGGCACTGAACTCTGTTGTTCACGAATTACATACTAATACCTTCCTGCACGATTTACACTTCTGCAAAAGATATTAACCGCTCTCATTGCTGGGTGAGTGCTTATATTCCCATCCATTCTGAAGGGGGAACCCCCCCCCCCGACACATTCCATTCAATGAAGCCAACACTGCCGAGTGGTCAGACATCATGTTCACTCTTGAGACCCAACTTTGAGTGAGCTACATCAGTGTCCAGGTTTTCCCATGAGAATACCAATACTGGACACAAGACTTCTCTAGGTGAGAGAGATAGTTTACTTCAGGGGATGACATTTAATATAGGAATTGAGGGAATGGGCCTGAATGGATAAGAGGCATTGTTGGCAGGAGGTCAGTGGGAAATTGGGAAGCAAATATGTAAGGAGATCTCAGATACCTCAAAGAAAAATAGGGTTGTAAAGGTAGAGGTTCTTAACTTTCCAAACATAAACTGGGACAGTCATAGTGTTAAGGGCTTCAATGGAGAGGAATTTGTAAAATGTGTTCAAGAAAACTTTCTTATTCAATATGTGGATGTGCCTACTAGAGAAGAGCAATAGTAGTTCTATTGTTGGGAAATAAGGCAAGGCAAGTGACTGAGGTGTCAGAGGGGAGCACTTTAGGGCAAGTGATCATAATTTTATTAGTTTTAAAATAGTGATGGAAAAGGATAGAACTGATCAAAAGTTAATGTTCTAAATTGGAGTAAGTCCAATTTTGACAGTATTAGGCAGGAATATTCAAAAGTTGATTTGTGGAGGCTGTTTGCAGATAAAGTGATGGTTGGGAAGTGGGAGACAGTTAAGAATGAGATAATGGGAGTTCATAGACAGTATGTTCCTGTTAGTGTGAAGGGCAAGGCTGGTAGGTATGGGCTTTGAGATATTGAGGCTCTAGTCAAGAAAAAGGAGGCATACATCATATACAAACAGCTGGGACTGAATGAATCCCTGGAAGAGTATAAGGCAGTAGGAGTATACTTAAGAGGGAAGTCAGGAGTGATAAAAGGGGACATTAGAAAGCATTAGCAAATAGAGTTAAGGAGAATCTAAAGTGATTCTATAAATACATTAAGGATAAAAGAGTAACTAGGGAGGGAATAGGGCCCCTTAAAGATCATCATGGTCATCTATATGTGGAACCACAGGAGATGAATGAGATATTAAGGAATATTTTGCATTGGGATTTACTGTGGAGAAGGACATGGAAGTAGGGAATTTGGGGGGATAAATCATGATGTCTTGAAAAGAGTTCACAATGCAAATGGAGGTGCTGGAGGTCTGAAAATGCATAAAAGTAAATAAATCCCTGAGACCTGATCACGTCTATTCCAGAAATTTGTGGGAAGCCAGGAAAGAGATTGCTGGGCCCTTTGCTGAGGTATTTGTATCATTGATAGCTATGGTTGAGGTGTGCCAGAAGACTGGAGGTTAACTAATGTGGTGCCATTATTTAAGAGAGGCTGCAAGGAAAACCAGGAAACTGGAGACTGGTGAGCCTTAAGTCAGTGGTGATGTTGGAGACGATTCTGAGGGATAGGATTTATATACATTTGGAAAGACAAGGACTGATTAGGGATAGTCAGCATGGCTTTGTGAGTAGGAAATTGTATCTCACTAACTTGATTAGGGTTAGGGTTAACTTGATTGAGTTAGGTGAAGAGGTGACAAAGAAGAATAATGGGGGCCGAGTGGCAGACATTGTTTATCAGCAAAGCTTTCAACAAGATTCTGCAGGACAGATTGTTTACTAAGGTTAAGTCACATAGGATTCGGGGGAGGGGGAAGGAGTGGCTTGTCAAACTGAATACAAAATTGGTTTGAATGTGAGAGAGAGAGGGTGGTGATGGAGGATTCTTTTATGGACAGGAGGCTGCGACCAGTGATGTGCCACAAGGATCAGTGCTCTGGGTCCAGTGCTTTTTGTTATTTATATAAATGATTTAAGTGTGAATAAAAGAGGTGTGGTTAGTAAGTTTGCAGATGACACCAAAATCGGTGGTGTAGTGGACAGTGAAGAAGATTACCTCAGAGTACAATGAGACCTTGCTAAGATGGACCAGTGGGCTGAGGAGTTGCAGATGGAGTTTAATTTAGATTGATGTGAGGTATTGCATTTTGGTAAGGCAAACCCTGGGTAGGTCATTTACAGTTAATGTTAGGAGCCTGGGGAATGTTGCTGAACAAAGAGACCAAAGGGTGCAGGTGCATATTTCCGTGAAAGCTGAGTCGCAGGTAGACAGGATAGTGAAGAAGATGTTTGGCACACTTGCCTTTGTTGGTCAAAATAATGAGTATAGGAGTTGGGATGTCATGTTGCTGTTGTACAGAAAGTTAGTGAAGCCACTTTTGGAATATTGCATACAATTCTGGTTGCCCTTCTACAGGAATGAACTTGTTAAACTTGAGAGGGTGCAGAAAAGATTTACAAGAATGTTGATGGGACTGGTGGGTTTACGCATTTTGGGGGGGGTTCCCGGAAGCATCAGAGGCTGCGGGATGAACTTATATGGGTTTATAAAGGTATGAGGAGCATGGATAGGGTGATAGGCAAGGTGTTTTTCCTAGGATGTGGGAGTCTAAACTAGAAGCCATAGGTTTAAGGTGAGAAGGGAAAATTTTAAAAAGAATGTGAGCGGAATCTTTTTCTTGGAGAGGGTGATGCCTGTGTGGAATGAGCAGCCAGAAAAAGTGGTGAAGGCGGGTACAATTACAACATGGTTTCAGCTTCCAAATAGATATACAAATAGAAAGGATTTAGTGGGATATGGGCCAAATACTGAAAATTAAACTAGGTCAGATTGGGATGTCTGGTCAGTGTGAATAACTTGAACCAAGGGGTCTGTTTCTGTGCTGTACGACTCTAAAACTCTACAAAAAAAGGCACTCATCTCTACCTTAAAAGCAAGATGTTTGATGTTTCACCCATATCATCTAGTGTCCCCAAAAGAAGAAACATCCTTCAGATACTCACTCTGTCTCATCTCTCAAGATAGGAAAATACGATCAAGAATAGGTGGAGCCATATTGCCTGTCAAACCTCCCCCACTGTTTAATACAGTCATTGCTGAGGAACATTTCAATGTCTTTTACCCAACTATTCCATAAATCTTTATACCATTGATAACCAAAAACATATCAACTACTACTTCAGATAAACTCAAGACTCCGATTTCACAGGCCTTTGAGATAGACAATTTCAAAGATTGACAATCAGCTGAGTAAAAGCTTTCCTCTCATCTCTCTCCTAAATAGCAGCCCTTTTGGTTTAAAATTGTGCCCCTAATTCTAGACTCCCCACCTTGAGAAAACATTTTATCTGCATCTACCTTGGATACTAATTTAAATATTTTGTAAGTTTCAATGAGATTGACTCTAATTTTTTAAAATTCTGTATTACAGGCTCAGTTTACCCAATCACTTTACAGGACAGTCCACTATTCTGGGTACATCTGACAAACCATCATTTTACTTCCTCAATTACAATAATATCTTTATTGAGATAAGAATACCAAACACATGCACAGTACTCCAGTTGCGATCTAGCCAAATTCCTACACAACTGAAGCAAGACTTCACCATTCCTGTGTTCACATTAACATGTGATAAAGACTACCATTCTACTATTCCCTTAACCTTCCTGTTAGTTTAGTACACAGTAAGTAGAAAGTACACAGTAGCTTTCAGTGACTTATTGACAAGAAAACATAGGTCCCTTTGATATCAACATTTTCCAAAGCTCTCTCGATTTAAGAAATACTCTACACATGTGTTCTTCTGGCCAAAATGTATAATCTCATTTTATTCCACTTCAATTCTAAGCCTGCCTGGATCACCCTAAAAACATTTTACATATTCATCATGACACACATTCCTGCTTAGTTTTGAGTCATTTGTAAATATTACATTTGGTCCCAAAGCATGGTATATATTGTGAACAGCGAGGGCCTAAATACTGATCCTTGTGATACCCATAAGTCACAGTTTGATAATGCAAAACTTAACTATTCATTGAAACATAAAAATCACTTCTCTTTTAAACTGCAGTAGATAGGCCTAGCCTGCTTAACGGAGAAAGTGAGGACTGCAGATTTTCTTAAGAGAGCTTCTTCAAGGAAGGCATCCTTGCAAGAGAATTCGCAGTAGGTTAAAATCTTCTAGGAGATGCCTGAAGAAGGGCTCATGCCCAAAACGTCGATTCTCCTGCTCCTTGGATGCTGCCTGACCTGCTGCGCTTTTCCCGCAACACATTTTCAGCTCTAGCCTGCTTAACCTTTTGTTGTACCTACTAGGAATGGTATTTGTTCAAAAACAGTCTAATACTTTAGTCAAGCATGATTTATTTTTACTCAGCCAACTTGCTTCTGTCTGATCACATTCTGATTTTATAAATATTTGGCTTTCATCTCTTTTGTACTTCTCTATGACAGATGTTCATTTAAATGGCCTATAATTTCCTCCTTTCTGTCTTGAATTAAAGGTCCTACTTTTGTTATTTGCCAAGCTTCTGGGATCCTGAAGAATCTTGGTATCTCAGGAATTCGACTGAAAGATTCTAACCATTACTTGTAGTATCTGCAACATTACGTCTTTAAGCAATGTAAGATCCGGTCTTGGGGATTTATCAGCCATTAGGTTGAACAAGTTTATTAGCACCTTTTCCCTGCTGATGGCGATTATTTTAAATCCATCCTTCCTTCACCTCCTGATGTTCAATTACCTTTGGAAGGTTCCTAAGCCTTGTACAATGGAAACCAATACTAAATATCTGTTGCAAAGCCTCAACCATTTCTTTATTTTCTATGATCAATTCCCCAAATTCACTTCCTAGAGTTTGCTGCTATGTGTCTTTTAGGTGGGAAGTACAGCTCCAATTGTATATAAGCAACAGAGAGAGTACATTAGTTGAGGAGATAGATGAGATGGCAAGCAAGTTGGGCTGCTTTTCCTTCAGTACTGTTCAGCTTCTGGTGTTTTGTTGAAACTGTGGTCACCGAGGTAAGTAGGCAGTATTCCATCATACTGGATATAGATTTGCTCGCTGAGCTGGAAACTTCACTTTCAAATGTTTCATCACCATACTAGGTAACATCTTCAGTGAGCCTCTGGATGAAGCACTGGTGGTGTAGCCCATTTCCTATTTATATGTTTGGGTTTCCTTGGGTTGGTGATGTCATTTCCTTAGGGGATGTCATTTCCTGTTCTTTTTCTTGTGGGGTGGTAAACACTATGAAAGCACTAAGCATTCCAACCAGAACTCTATCAACAAACACATTGACTTGAATCCCATTTACCAAAGTGAGCTACAAATCTTCTCAAAACTTGCTAATTCCATCATACTCCTGACATGTGCCTTGTCGATGGTGGTCAGAATTCAGAGAGTCAGGAAATGTGTTACGCACCACAGAATTCCTAGCCTCTGACTTGCACTTACAGCTGCTGTATTTACACAGCTGCTCCAGTTCAGTTTCTCAGAATGGTTTAGTTTCTATTAAATGTCAGGATGTTGATAGTGGAGGCTTCACTGAATATAATGCCGCTGCATGTCTAGAAATGATCTTCCTGTGCTTGGAGGAGTCATTACTTTGGACGCATGTGCTGCAAATGTGATTTGCCACTTATCAGCCAGGTTTGGATGTTGTCCAGCTTTTGCTGCAAATTAACATGTACTGCTTCAGAACCTGAGGCATCACAAATAAGCGGAATATTATGTGACAGGGTCCCCACCTCTGATGTTATCTCAGAAAAGAGGCATTTGATGACGCAGTTGAAGGTAATTGGGCCTAAAACACTACCCTGAGGAACACATACAGTGATGTTTTGAGACTGAAATGTTTGACCCCCAACAACCACAACCATCATGGTGATATGATTTTAAACAGAAGAGAAATGTTCCCTTGATTCCAATATTATTCAGACTCCTTGGTCATATTTGATCAAATGCTACCTTGATGTCAATGGCAGTCTCTCCAACCTTGGTTCTAGAGTCCAGATTTTCATCCATGTTTGGACTAAGGCACCAATAAGGTCAGGAGCTGATTGGCCCTGGTGGAATCCAAGTGTGGCATCATTGTGTAAGTCACTAAGCAAGTGACTCTTGTCAAAGACCCCTTCTATCACTTCGCTTTAACATCCACTAATGCAAACATAAAAATTCTGTTTCCACAAGAAATAAGTAATCTATTTCTATAAATTATAATTTCAAGCCCTTTTTCACAAAATATTGCATGAAAGACTACTTACAAGGTAAAGACTCAATTTTATAATCTGTAAGATTGTTTTGCAATTTTTCGCGACTGGTGGAGAATTCGTCAGGAGTTAAAGATGCATCGGTGATTACTTCAAACAGTATAATTACACTCCCATTTCTAAATTAATAAAGCGAAAAAAAGAGAATTATCGCAGGCATTTTTTAAATAATGTAATTTAACCTAAACAAACGAAAGGGAAATTCTATCTTTATCTCACATAGTTTAAAGAAAGGTTAAAATAAATGCTGCATTCTCTTCAACAAAGGTTCAAAACTTGAAATTGGAGATTCACCAGTCTGACAGACTCACCAATCTTCCACCAAAGTGGCAGCAGTTCTTTGGAGTAACTTCATTAGTTCCCTTGCCATATCGAGAATCCCTTGATGAAAACGTAATATATTTGTCCATACCCATGAAAATGTTCTGAGATTTGATGCAATTTCCAGAATTTTTTATCCCAGCCTGTTCATTCCTGCTATCCAGGGGAGCAGGAAGGAAGGCCAAATTAAAACAAGAACAAAGTTTGGTTTTTACTGGAATTGTTGCCGAATTATCTTGGAAAACATCATTGACTTTTTCTCTGTTTGGGTTTGTGGAAACCGTGGGCTACCTGTACTGGGATTGATTCCCAACAATCTCTTGCCACCTATACAGCTCACCACCATGACTGAGATAGAGATTCAATACTCTGCTGCCAGTTTAAGGCAGTGGTCCACCCACATTATGATAAAGCTCAGCCTGAGGAGAGTACGAGGTAGATCCACCAAAAGCAGAACTCTTGAGCAATACTTGTCGGGAAGATGGAGAAGAAATTGCTGATCAGGAAATGTTCTTTACACTAAGGGAAGTAACAAAAAGTCTCAACTGTTTCAGTCCAAGTATGAATTGTATTGTGCTACAAAGGAGATACGTGAGAGCCAGTTAATTTGTTCTCGATTATCAGATCCTTACACTGTACAGTGAGAGAGAAGCAAAGTTAATGGACTGAATCCTACCAAAAATTGACAACCTGACATTTTTAGCAAGTTCATAAAAGTTTTCTCTGTGTGATGCCAAGTGAATTTTTTTTACTACATTTGTAAATTTGCCTGATGCTGCTCTAACACCCCATTCATCCTACTCTCCCATTTGCTATGGGTGGAAGTACTAACTATTGCTAGGATATCCATGGATTCCTGGCACCAGTACCATGTTTAAAAGTTTGTTGTGCACCCAATCAAATATTGACAGTCTGGAGATGCCCTGTAAATTGATGCCATTTACTGTAGATAAAGGGAGAATTGGTGTGAGTGTGAATCTTTCAAAAAATAGTGGAAACTACTGGAGGTACAGGGGCAACATGTTCCTCGTGAGGTGGCAACAAATCCAATGAACACTAGATGTTTTTGAATATACAGTGTTGGACAAGAAAAAAATGGAAAGTTTAGAGGTAGCTACCCAGGACTAAAATAACAACCAGAGTATAGAAAAAGGTAACTAAAGGAAAATAAGAGTGCAAAGAGGGGGCTTGAAAAAACTACTGGCAGCTTAAGTAAAGGAAAATCCAACGGTCTTTCATAAATAAGTTCGTAACAAGATGATAGCCAGAAAAAAAATAGGGCCCACAATAAACCAAAGTGGCAATCTGCATGCTGAATCAGAAGATTAAGATTTCCAATTAGTAGTGTGCATCTTTATTCACAATAAAGAACAGAACTGCAGCTGTAGAAATCAGAGAGTAGGACTGTGATAAACTAAAACAAGTAAGCATCGAGAGTGAGGAGATATTAATGGTTTTAGCAGGCTTGAAATTGGACAATTTTGTAAACCCAAATGAGACACTTCCCAGGCTGTTGTAGGAGGCAAAGGAGGAGATGGAAAGGCCTTTGATATAAATATTTAATTCCTCTCTGGCCACAAAGGATTGGAGGACATTTAATGTGGTACCATTTTTCAAGAAGGGTGTTACAAATAGGCCACCAAATCTAACATTGGTGGTAAAGAAAATTTTGGAACAAATTCTGAAGGGTAGTATGGAGGAGCAAAGACTAACCAAAAATCATCACCATTGCTATATTTGCGGGACATCAGTTCTAACAAATTTGATTGAATTTTTCGAGAGGTGACCAGATGTCTAGCTGAGGGTAATGTAGTTGATGTTGTCTATGTAGACTTCAGTGAGGCTTTTTGACAAGGTCTCACATGGGAAACTGATCACGAAGGTAAAAGCCTATACATTCTGGTGCAGTTTGAATCCGAAATCAGCTCAGTGGCTGGAGACAGGGGGTACAGGTAGATGGTCGTTTTCATGGCTAGAAGCCTGTATCCAGTGGTGTAACATAGGATACAAAGCTGAGTTCCTCATGCTTGTTGTATTGATCTAGATCTGAATGTGGGAGGTTTGATCAGTAAATTCACAGATGACAGAGCAATTGGTGGTCAGGTAACTTCCAAGGTGGAGATCTAACTTCTGAAGGTGATAACCAGGCAGATCAGATGTGCAAAATGTGGTAAATAGAATTAATCCTGAACAGTGCAAGATGATGACCTTTTGGAATACTAATGAAGCAAAGGAGTACGTGATGAATGAAAGGATCCTAACAAGTACAGAAGAGCAGAGGGACCTCAGTATGCACGCCGATGGATCATTGAAGACAACAGGACAGGCACATAAGGTGGTTAAGAAAGTTTGTGGAATACTTTTCTTTATTAGTCAAGGCATAGAGTAGAAGAGAAAGGAGGTTATGATGAATTTATATAGAATGTCAGTTAGGCCACAGAGGGACAATATGCAGTTCTGGTCACCACATTGTAGGAAGGATGTGCCAACACTGGATGGTGGTGTGCAGAGGAAATTCACTGGGATATTCCCTGAGCCAGAGCATTTTAGCTGTGGACAGAGATTAGTTCAGCTGGAGTTGTTTTCCTTGGAACATAGAAAGCTGAAAGGAGACTAGGTTTTTTTACAATCGGGAAAGAAAGTAAATTCACCATAGTCCTACAGGACCATCTCTCTCATTGGACAGAGAGAAAGAGAGAGAGAGAGAGACAACTAGCGATGATTAAACATGAGGGTCACCATACCTCAGGCAAGGGAAGACATGAGAAGAAGAATCCTTTAATGGTAACCTTCATGAAGCTCTTCAGGTATAAATAGATCAAATAGGAAGAACCTTTCTATCTAGTGGAGACGTCAATAATCAAGGGCACAGATTAATGTAAGGGGTAAGTAGTTTAGAAAGGATTTAAGGAAAGAAAAATCTCCCAGAGGGTATTGAGCATCTGGAACTCACCACCTAAATGGGTGATAGAAACAGGAACCAACACAACATTTAAAGAAGTATTTACATGAACACTCGAAAACTCATATCATACAAATCCACTCGCCAAGTGCTGAGAAATTAGATGAGAGTGAATAGGTACATGGTGACTTGGCACTGATGACTGCCATAGACATGATGGGTCTCCTTCCGTGGTCTAATACACTTTGAGTCTATGAATTTCCAATTGTGGGCATTGTGTCATCACTCAGATTAGGATACCTCCCCTAGAACTCCACATAGCATTAACCTCTCTGGGTACTTTAGCTGTAAAGTCTTTCTTTGGCTCAACGTGCCATTCTTGGCTTTGCCTTCTGGAGTCATAGAGGTATACAGCATGGAAGCAGACCCTTTGGTCCAACTCGTACATGCTGACCAGATATCCCAACCCAATCTAGTACCATTTGCCAGCACTTGGCCCATATCCCACTAAACCCTTCCTAATCATATACCCATCCAGATGCCTTTCAAATGTTGCAATTGTACCAGCCTCCGCTACTTTCTCTGGCATCTCATTCCATACACACATCACCTTCTGTGTGAAAAGGATTGCCCCTTAAATCTCTTTTAAATCTTTTCCCTCTCACCCTAAGTCTGCACTCTCCAGTTCTGGACTCCCCCACTCCAGGGAAAAGACTTTGTCTATTTGTCCTATTCGTGCCCCTAATGATTTTATAAACCTCTGTAAGGTCACCCCTCAGTGTCTGACACTCCAGGGAAAACAGTCTCAGCCTCTTTAGCCTTTCTCTGTAGCTCAATCCTCCAACCCTGGCAATATTCTTGTAAATCTTTTCTGAACCCTTTCAAGTTTCACAACATCCTTCCAACAATTTTCCAATAGTGGCCTAACCAATGTCCTGTACAGCTGCAGCATTGCCTCCCAACTCCTATCCTCAAAACTCTGACCAATAAAGAAAGCATACCAAATGCCTTGTTCACTATCCTATCTACCTGCGACTTTACTTTCAAGGAGCTATGAACCTGCACTCCAAGGTCTCTTTGTTCAACAACACAAGAACTGGTAATTTATTGATTTCTGGATTGTCACAACTTTTAGGTCCTTACACCCAGTAATTCTGCTACAATCAGATCATGGATCTCTATCATACAAAAAAATGGTGATGCTTGTGTGCAATTAGTATACCTGCACTTTAGTGTTGTCACTCCTCTATAATAGGTGGATGAGTCTTTATACTGTATTAGCATGGCTCTTATAAGTTGTGAAAACAATTGCAACTTGTTCAGATATACCAATAGGTGCATAATAACCAGTAGAATATTAGCAATATCTTGAATGCATGCCTTCCTTGATAAGACTTATGATGCTAATTGTAGCATAATCCTCCAATATAATAATTGTCTTCATGCATTATACTACTTCAGGGAGATGGTTCACTTTTGTGTTAGAGGATTTCTTTTTCAGCATTTTTGACATGGTGTAATTTGCTGCCTCCTTCATGGACGCACTTGTGTTCAGCCTGATCTTAGGCATATTCTTTCTATGTAGCATTTACTTCTTATTTTCTAATGCCTTTTCAGCTACACCGTGGATGAGATTCAAGTAAGTGAACAGTGAAATCCAGGCCCTGCCTTTGCCTCTGATCCCTCATCACTGGATACCCCAAGGTGTAGGCCTTGACCAGCAGACCTTAGGAGTGAAAAGCTGCCAGCCTGTGTCTAGTTGGTGGCTTCTGGCTTCATTCAGTGAGAGAGAGAGAGAGAGAGAGAGAGAGAGAGAGAGAGAGAGAGAGAGAGAGAGAGCGGAAGCAAGTATGCTTGTGTGCGTGTGATATTTAGTAAATTGAAAAATTCTGCCCATGTCTTAAACATATCTTGCTCACCTCACTGACAGCACTTGCTGTTCCTAGAATCTACAGGGCGTGCCTACCTGGAAGAATTATTATAAATATGCTCCCATCATTAGAATTTAAAACATTTTATATACATTACATTGACAACATTCACTCTCTCCACTATTGATGCTTATTAGCAGTAATATATTTCATCTACAAAATGCTTGGCAGAAATTCACCAAGGCTCCTGAGATAGCACTTTCCAAACCTGTGACCACTACCTGTGAGTACTATCTAAAATCCCATCTCAAATGTATCACAGCATTATCATATCCTAAGAACCTCTTTCAAAACCTCCTAAAAGAACCTCTATGGCTAATTTATAAAGCAAGTCACTTTAAGTTTTTTCTTAGTTGCAGAGCAGATATTTGAGGCTCAGGCAATGGTGATAAAAATGAAAAATTACATCTTAATTTTCAAAATAAAAATTTATCTGTAAATGTTTTTTTCCCTTCAGATGTCATTTTCCATCTCTCTCTCTCTATCTAAAATACATATAAGAAACTCTGTGACTGAAATGTGACTGAAAAAGTTTTGCCTCAAAAAAATTCCACTTACGAGAAACCTAGAATAATCACCACAGCACCAGGACGTACACTTTGGATGCTGCTTTCCAGCTAGACAAACAAAAAGAAATTTTAGAAAAATGACATTCTAAAAATAAATTTATAAACAACAGAAGAGTGACAAACTATATTAATTATACAGGAAAATAAAATGAAATACTTTCATATCAATAATCAACAATACTGTGACAGAGAACTTGACATAACTGGCTATGTAACTATATCAACAGTCCATTAGATTTGTGCTTATATATTTAAGTTTTTAAAGTTTTTGCTGGCTTGCAGACAGTGCAACTTCCTTTCAGCTCAGTGAGGAAAACCGTCAATTAACCAAATGAGTAAATACAAAACTTCAAAGTTTTAAAAGCTTTGGCAACAGATAAAATCAAAAGGAATAATATTTCACATTTGTAATGGTTAAGTTTCAGAGGTAAAGAGGTTGGTTGACAGTAATTAATATTTAACACACCGTTAACAGAGCAGTTGGACATATATTTAACCTCTTTGTGGTGAGATTAATTTGTATCTTCATTTGAACTTCACTTTATTCCATGAATGCCAATGATATAGTGGACAATGCTTTTTTTTGTGAAGCTAATGTAACAGCAGCAACATCTTAATGAAATTTTGGTTTTATATTTTCTAAACAACCTGTTCATTGATGTTAAAACACACCTCTAGTGCAGGTAGAACTTGAATCTATGCCTCCAGACTCAAAAAAAGACATGACTACCTGTGCCACAAGGACCCTGAACTTTGCTTTTATTCATTCATTCACAGGATGTTTGCATCACTGACAAGGTCAGGTTTTATGACTTGTCCACAATTGTCCCCAAAGTTCGATGTAACTTAAGGTTTTTTGTTTTGCTAAACCATTTCAAAAAGCATTTGAATCCATTATTTTGTTGTGTCTCGATTCATGTCAGCCAGATGAGGCAAGGGCAGTAATTTCTTCTATTAAAAGGACATTAATAAACCAGATGGGGTTTTGATCCATCTCATGGAGGCCAGTTGCATAATAACTTGGCTATCGTGTTCCACTATAATAGCCAATTAAAACCTGCATTAAATAAACAAGACCACAGGTACAGAAGGTACCAATGCAAGAAGAATTTAGTACCATTATAGAAGAAACTTATGGTTGGGTTGTAGCTGAATTTTTCAAAAATATTATTTGTTATTGGGCTTTGCTGGCCAGACCATTTCTAGCTGACCTGGGAAAAAAATGGTTCAACTGTCCACCACATTCATGACAGAACCAAATCAGGAAACAAATAAATCAATCAAGATCTGGATAGTTTTTATGCTTAAACTTTAGTTTGCAAAACATTTAATTAAAATATTTCATAGTAACTATTTGGGTTAATTTACTGCTAAACCAAACAAGCTATATTTACGTATTATTTAAAAACTCTGCAAATCTGTGTTATGCATTGCCTGAAACATCACTTGCTGCAGATCTTTCATGGTAACATTTAAAATGAGAAGCTACATTGAACTTTTTATATTGGGAATTAATGTGAAAGGAATTATTGTCACTGTTAGTGAATTAAGAAATACATTAATTTTTACTTTAATCACAAGTATTAGATACTGCACAGTGGAAAGACTACATTTTCCTACTTGAAATTTTAAAATCTCAGTGAATGGTTTCACTTTAATATAGCAATAGGAACTTAAATCAAAACTTCTGTTATACACTCCTGACAGGAAGGGTTACCTGCCAGCAAGAGACATTTCACTTTGTAATGTTATCCATTTAATGACATACCGGCATCTTAAATCGATTTAAGAGATCTTTAAACTCAGGTGAAGAAGAATTGCTTAGTTCCTTTGTAAACTGTAGTTCCACAACTCTGAATGCATATCTCTGTCGTTCTGCAAAAAGAAAAATTATTATTTTACTACTTTAACTATTAAAATGCATAATTGCTTTAAGGTACTTTGTTTACTTTATAACCTAATATTCAACAAAGAATTACGGGTAGAATTTTTCAGCAAAAAACAAAATATAAAATTGCCACTCAGATTATTTAGCAAAATAGAATAATCAATCGATGATATTAAAAGAATTACTTGGTGTCAAATTAAGAACATGTGCACACAGCATTTGTGTGTGATCAATGGCCATAGAGCTTGGAAGTGGCATCTGTAATATGCAGAAAAACAACTTTTGAGTGAGTTACAGGGACACCATATTTGTGATGATCTTAGTATGTTGTAATCATTGAGTTGCTGGAAATATCTACAGCGGGTACACCATACGTATTTTTTATGGATAGAGGACATCTTTCCTTTTTTTCACTTCTAGCAAGAACTTGAATGCTGTATCTGAAACCCTAGATCTTGCTCTCCCATACTATTTGCTATTTCTCAGTGTTTCACAGGTAAGATTCACTTCCTGCATAAATACCAGCATCAGAATAGTCACATTGAACACCTCCTTTAAGCCGGGCAGCTAAAATATGAGCCTTTTAAAATCTTGACATCTTGCTGAAGAGTCTTGTTATGAAAAAAGATATTTTTCTTGCTTCCCAGCACCTGCATGAAAATAGTTCCTGAGGCTATATAAGTAAAGGGAGAAATTGTATATGTAAATTTGTAATTTGGACCCATGTGTTCTGCTTCAGACCAAAGCGTTTCCATCAAATCATCCATATGTTACCCTATATGATGTGCAAAAATGCCTTTAAAATGCTGTGTCTGCTCATCACACAGATTCATTTCTTCTCTCATAAAAATCACGTAATGTATATTGGGAGTACATCACCCTTAGGTTTATGCTGTACGAAATCTGTATAGAATGCACTCATCCAAACCCTGTCCCCTTTGTATGAAACACAGCAAGTTGGCGTGCAGATGTCATAAGGGCTAAGAAAGACAAATGGACTGCTGTCAATTATTGTGGAGGCAATTGAATGTAAAAGCAGGGATCTATTGTTACAGTCACATAAGGTACTGATAAGAATATCTGGAGTAACTTGTATAGTTTGGATATAAATTTGTTAGAGAAGGGATGGTGCTGGGGGGGCAGAAAGGGATGGCTTATCAGGCAGAGCCTTAATCCATTAAGTTTGGAAAAATGAGAGGTGATCTTTTATTGAATCTTGCTAAGATCTTGAGGGCACTGATAGGGTGGATGCTGAAAGGAAGCTTTCCTTGAGGGAGAAAACAGAACTAGAGGCCACAGTTTAAGAACAAGGGGTCACCCATTTTAGATGGAGATGCGAGGAGTTTTTCTATCTCTCAGAGCAGAATGGATCATTGTAATTTTCTTCTCTGCATGTTCGGGAAGCAGCATCATTGAATATTCTTCAAGATAACTCTTTGAATCTTACTGAAGGAGTCAAAGGGTGTTGGAGGTAGGTAGAAAAGTGGAGATTAAACTACAACAGGCTTAAAGGAACTGAATGGACTACTCCTGTTCCATTTTGTTTTAATTGGCATGTACAAAAATGTTATTGCACATCTCTGAAGCAGATGGGACTTGAATTCAGGCCTCCAAGTTCAGAGGTAGGTGTGTCACCATTGCGCCACTACAGCCCCTAATTAAAAATCTGTATATTGTAATAGAAAGTGCACTTGTGATAGTATTATGCAATTTCAGGCCTGAAATTGTGCAAATGGTTTCTCTCATGTCCCTCAAATTTGTCAGGGTTGAGGATTATGTACCTTCAAAACAGATTGGGGTTTTTGTACGACAGCTTTTCTTACATTCTTAAGTTCTAAATGGGATACCTGAGGAGGTACTTAATGCACTAGCTATGTCTTCCAAAGTTCCCAAGATTCTTAAACAGTCCCAGCAAATTGGAAGTTAACAAATGTAATACATTTCAGGAAAGAAAGTAAAGAACACAGGGAATGACAGGCAGTTTGCCTGACGACAACCATTAGGAAAGTGCTGAAATATGTTTTTAAGAAAGCCTGAATAACACATTTAAAAGTTCATATAATTATCAAAGTCCGCATAGTTTAACAAAAGAGAAACCATGTGAGAAAAATGTATTTTTTTTTAATAGGATGGAACTGATTAGGTTGACAAAGGGAAAATATCAGATGTAGTATACATGAATTTTCAAAAGGTATTCAAAAACAGACCATGAAAATGTAAATATAAAAGATAAGGTCTCAAGGAATAAAGGGCTGAGACAGAAAGTGATATCACAGGCCCTAGGACAGCTCCTGGCCATCCCATGACAATTGTAAAGGACGTGGTGAGACCACACATGGAATACTCTATGTTGTTTCAATCACCATGGTTAAGCAAGGATATAATTACATTGACTATAGAAGAAATAAACATTGTTACCTAAACCAGGTGGCAAAGTTGTTTTTGGTGTCATTGTTGTGGGTGTTGTTGGTGTTGTTGTGGGTGTCATTGATGTTGTTCTGGGAGTTGTTGTTGTGGGTGTCATTGATGTTGTTCTGGGAGTTGTACTTCTTAGCGTAGTTGTGGACATGGTGCTTGTTGTAGGGGTTGTCATTATAGATTCGGACATGCAGAACATCCCTTCGGTAGGTTCACTCCTGATGCAGTCACAGCTCTGGCCCTCTGTGATACTCCCACTGCAAGACTGGTATTTACTACAGAATGTTGAATTCCAAATAAATCCACCCTCGCACGTGCACTGAGTTTCATTGTTCACATTCCGACAAACTAGGTGAAAATAAATATAATTAAAACATTTCCATTATCTTATGGGGGAGAAATGAGTTTATGTAGTAACAATCAAATATATACAAACAGTGTAATACGATTCCAAAGTGGTAAACAATAATTCTCATTAGTTTTATCAATGATTCCAATCAGGAAACCCATACAGTTCATGTAAGATTGTAGGGTGCGCTTTCACCCAAAACAGCAACACTTTCCAAACAACTTTCTCCTCCATGTTTTTCATGTACACTGAAAATAATTATTTTCCCTATCACTTAGTAATTGAATAAATATGTACGTAACAAATCTAACAAGTCAATGATAGTTAAGTTTCTTGAGGCACTTTGTGAACTAAGTGTAGAGATCTACAAATTTAATCTAGCCATCAAAGCACCTTGAGATGGAAAACCGTTAACAAATACATTCTTATGTAAATTTTCATTGAATTAAAAGGGTCAGAAACTATAATTGCCTGATATATGATGAGAAGGTGCTGGTGCTGGTGCTGAACTGGGGTGTGTCGACAAAGTTAAAAATCGTACCTACCTGATGAAGGAGCAGTGCTCCGAAAGCTAGTGCTTCCAAATAAACCTGTTGGACTATAACCTGATGTTGTGTCATTTTTGACTGATATATGATGCCGTTTATAAAAATTAAAGCCCAATTTACTCTGGAAATGTGTCATTTCATTCTTATTTGTATTGTAGTGAAATGAACCAGCAATAATATTCAATTAATTCTTAACCTTTCTTTAGTGTTCCTCTTTACATAAAAGGAATTGAGATACATGATGCATGCGATATTCATAATAATGGTCCAGGTATTGTAGTGGTAATGTTCACAAGACTGCTTCATTTTTGTGATTTTTTACGATGATAGGAACAGACAATTTACCTCAAATCTGTTCTGCCATTCAATTACATCATAGTTATTGCAAATCCTGTAACACCTTTCGGAGACCACAAATCAATCATTCTCAGGTTTAAAACTAACAATTGATCAGTTGTCATTTGTGAAGGTAGTTGCAACCTGATAGGTATGGAAAGGTTTTCTATTCTTGAAAAGTCAGGAACAAACATTCTAATCATGTCCCCTAGTCAAACAGTTCTTATTACCAGAAATAGTTTTGATCTACTTATCTACTCAAATTTTCTTAATATCTTAAAAACTCCTACCAAATCACTCCATAACCTTCTAAATTTATTGGATTACCACATCAGTCTGTGTAACCTCTCCCTGTATTCTGATCCTTAGAATCCAGATGTCAATCTACCCCTGAAGACACTGACTCTCACTGTCTCAGTGTGGAATGTTAGTATGACATTGTTAGTCTAAAGTAACTCTCTCCAACAACACTCAAGTTTGAAACCATCCAGGACAAAGCAGTCCACTTGATTAGCACCACATCTACAGATAAACAGTCAATCTCTCCACGACTAATGCTGAGTAGCATTGCATATCATCTCCAAAAATATTACCAATGTTTCTCAAACCTTCCAAAGTCACTAACATCTAGAAGGGCAAGGAATGCAGATGCATGGGAACACCATCACCTGCAGGTCCCTTCCAAGACTCCCCATCCTGACTTGGAAATCTATTGCTGTTTCTTCAGTGTCATTGATTCAAAATCCTGGAATTCCTTCCCTAATACCTACAGCACAGGGACTGCAGTGGTTCAATAAGGTAGCTCACCCCCACCTTCTCCAGCGCAACTAAGGGTGCGCAATAAATGCTCACCAGCCAGCGATGCCCACATCCTATGAATAAAGAAAATAGTACCAGTAAATCAGTATTTCACCTGGAAGAGAGTTTGGACCATTGAACTGTGAGGTGCAAAGATGTAGAGGAGCAGTTGTTTTTCCTGAACTTGCATGAAAACATACTGGAGAAAATGGAAAAAATCAGTTTGGTGAGGCAGGAAGAGGCTAAAATGTTGATTTTCACTGGACAGGCCTGTTTGTGGAGGTTGGAACAATGTTGAGGTATGCCATTTGAGGTTGGGACACAAAAAAGTTTGAGGTGATGGAGCGAAGATCTCCAAAGAAGATCAATTCAGGAAACAGGGATTTGATGATTGGTGGTGGGAACACAGTCCACAGCAAGGTAGGAGCAAGTGATGAGTCGGCATTCAGTCTCTGGTAGGTAACAGCTGGTGGACTAGACAACAACAGCACCGCATTTGTCAGCACGTTTGTTGATAATAACATGGTAACTCTACAGTGAGGCAGCAGAAGAACTTAGTAAACCTAAACAATCAGATGTATTTGAGAAGCCCCAAAAGACCTCCTCCGTGTCATACTTGTTATGAACCAAGCTTAAGAGACTTTTCTGCTTAAGTGATGTGTAGATTAAAATCAAATTGTCATGTCAAAAGAAAGTATTGGTTATATTTTACCACATCACAATTAACCACAGGCCAAGTTTAAATCAGTATGAAATGTACTATTGTTGCAATTTTGTATTGCATTAAGCTTTTTGATATAATTCATCTACACTCACCTGTTGTAATGTTGATGTTAGTAATATTTAATGTTCCATTTTCAAAAGGGACTGATATTGGATACACTATACTGTTCAGTAATAATTTCAGGTCATCATCACTGAAGTTTTCTGTTATGTTTACCTCAATGTCCAGTTCATATTCACGTTGTTGAATAACTGCGGTATTCAGCAAATACAACAAAGAGTTAGATCAATGCCAAAATAATTAACAGTATCATCTAAGATCAAACCATTCAAATCTGCTCAATACTTTGTCATCACCAAAAATAAAACTTCAATCGGAATAAAAAAAAGAGAATTCTGGAGAAACTCAGCTGGCAGTACCTGTAGAGAGAGAACTGGAGTTAGCATTGAGTCCAATACAGGTCCTCATTATTTTTCCTTAATACTGAGAACTCTCAAGCAATACTAGTTAGACATTGTACTAAAGCACAATTATGGGAGGGAGACATTTGTTTTATCCTCATTGGTTGAAATCTTCATTCATAATTAATCAAGTCCCCTTTGTTAAAGCTGGATTCCCCAACTTTTCCATTTTACCATTCAGTTACAAACTGTGCTGAATTAACTGAGCAGTTCATAAATAGGATATGTGCACATGAAAGAATCTGTCAATGCTCTTTGGTGGAAGATGGATATACATGGAGAATCACAGAGGTGAACCCCCAATCGAGTTAGCATTGAATCTTCCAAACACAATGAGTACATGTCAGCCACCTGGTCAGCCACCCTAAAACATTCTCCCCACCAGCAGACATAAATTCAGACTACAGAGATATTTTCAACAGTGTAACTGATTCCCTGCTACTGTGAGAAGCTAGAGAATTCATCTCAGGTGATAGGAATCGATTTCCATCTGCACCTTCTCAAATTTATTCTCCAAAGTCGCAAATACAGCATCATTAACATTAGAGCCCACCACTGAACCTCCCCAACTGGGAACATAATGACAGATGTACTGGGTGCCCATGGAGGAGAACCACAGCAACCCCCTATTCCAGGACAAATAGACGCCATCGCTGTGAACCAAACTAAGGTTAAGCACTTGGTGCAGGCTCAGAGCAGTGACATCAAGTTACAGTATGTACAGGAGGGAACGATCCCCACCTCGTACAGCAAGTGGGACGACAAATTAAGTACTAAGGACAGACTTGTTCTGAAAGATGGAGGCTGTGTGACTCCAGTTCAGGACTGAAGTCAAGTGATTTATTAATACCACAATGTTCAGGGTCATCAAGAGACAGAAGCCACAACTGACAGAATTGAGGAGTTGTGTTGTCGACAAGAAATTGAGGCACCTCCTCAATGCTTCCTGTCCCTCTGCCTATCTTTGTACTGTCTGCAAACTTAGTGAGAATGCCCTCAGTTCCTTCATCTTGATCATTAATGTGTAAAGTGAATAGTTGTGGTCCCAACACTGAGCCTTGCACAACATCACTTGTCACTAGCTGCCACTCTGAGAAGGATCCTTTTTTCCCCACTCTCTGCTTTCTGCTAGACGGTCAAGCTTCTATCCATGCTAGCACCTTGCCTCTAACACCTTGGGCCCTTATTTTACTCAGCTGCCTCCTGTGCAACACTTTGTCTTTTCGAAGTCCAGGTAGATAATATCCATTGGCTATTCTTGGTCTAACCTGCTTGTTAACTGCTCAAAGAATTCTCACAGATTTGTCAGGCATGACCTTCCTTGATGAAACCATGCTGACTTTGCTCTATTTTATCACACACTTTCAAGTATTCAGAAATCTCATCCTTCACAATGGATTCCAAAATCTTACCCACGACTGAGGTTAGGCTAATATGTTTGTAATTTTTCATCTTTTGCCTTACATCCTTTTTAAGGGGTATCATGTTAGCAATTTTCCAGTCATCTGGGACCCTCTCTGACTCTACTGAATTCCAAAAGATCACAATTAATGTCTCTACTATCTCTTCAGCTATCTCCCTTAGAACTCTGGGGTGTAGTCCATCTGGTTCAGGTGATTTATCCACTTTCAGACTTTTCAGTTTTTCTAACACCTTCGTCTTGGTGATGGCCACCATACTCAGCTCTGCCCTCTCACTCTCTTGAATTTTTTGCATATTACTCATGTCTTCGACTGTGAAGACTAATATAAAGTAATTATTCAGTTCCTCAGCCATTTCCTTGCTCCCCACTACTGTCTCTTCAGCGTCATTTTCCAGTGGTTCAATGTCTATCTCTGCCTCTCTTTTGCCTTTTGTATTTCTAAAGAAACTCTTATAGTTTTCCTTTATGTTACTGGTTAGCTTACCCTCATATTTAATCTTCTCTCTCCTTTTTTTTTTGTTGCCCTCTGTTGGTCTTTGCAAGCTTCTCAACCCTCTGGTTTCCCACTACCCTTTGCCACATTATATGCTTTCTTTTTTGCTTTTATGCTATCCCTGACTTCCCTAGTCAGTCACAGTTGCCTCATCTTCAGTGTACTATGCTTCTTTTTCCGTATGGTGAATCTCTCCTGCGCTTTCCAAATTACTCCCAGAAACTCTTGCCATTGCTGTTCTACTGTCTTTCCTGTCAGGCTCCTCTTCCAGTCAATTCTGCCCAACTTTCCCTCATGCCTCTGTAGTTGCTTGATTCAGCTGTAATACCATTACCTCAGATTCTATCTTCTTCCTCTCAAATTGCACAGTAAATTCAATAGTATTATAATTATTGCCTCCTCAGGTTTCCTTCACCTTAAGCTCCCTCATTGTGCGACACTAAATCTAGTATTGCCTGTTCCCAAGTGGGTTCCACTACAAGTTGCTCCAAAAAGTCATCTTGTAGACATTCACAAGTTCCTTTTCTTGCAATCCACTACCAACCTTATTTTCCATGTCCACCTGCATATTGAATCCTCCATGATCACTATAACTTTGCCTTTCTTACATACCCTTTTTGTCTCTTGGTGTATCTTGTGCGCCAGCTCCTGAATACTATTTGGAGCTTGTATATAACTCCAACTATATTTTTTTCTACCTTTGTGGTTTCTCAATTCTGCCCACACAGATTCTACACCATTTGACCCTATTTTGTTCCTTATTATTGATTTAATTTCATTTCTTACTAATAAGGCAACCCCACCCGCTCTGCCCTCCTGCCTATCTTTTCGATAGAATGCACATACTTGGATATTTAGCTCCCAATCCTAATCCTTTTACAACCGTGTCTCCGTGATGCCCACCACATTATACCTGCCAATTTTGATCTGCGCCACATGCCTTTTATTCCTTTTATTGCATGAATTCAAATATAATACCTTCAATCATGAATTAACTGCCTGTCTTCTCATTGTCATTTGTTTGCCCAATGTGCTTGATGTTTGATTGATTATCCTTTCCAAACACTCTGTCTTATTTGTGTCTGTGCTGGAGCCTTTAATAACTTCTCCTGAGTTCTCCTTCCCTATCATTTCTTTCATATTTTTCCACACAGTTGAATCCAGACCTACAGAAGTTAACCTGTTGCTTTTTTTCCCCACTGGGGAAAGATTTACCCTTCCCCAACCCCCAAATTTCCAGTTTAAAGTCCAGTTGACCACCCTTTTTGCTACATCATTGGTCCCAGCTCAGTTCAGGTGGAGTCTGTCCTAGCAGTATACATCCCTATGGTCCAATATGATGCCAGTGCCCCATGAAAAGGAACCCCTATTTCCCACACCATTCTTTTAGCCACATGTTTACTTCCCCTAGCAACAATGAAGGATATTGGCGTGACTCCACTCGATGATTTAAATCCAGTTCATGATCCCATTGGCTAAAGGCTTCAGAACATTCTAGGAGGTCTGGGGTGGATCAGTCTCAGACTGCTACAGTTAGGAAAAAGACTAAGTCAAATACACAGGACAGGCAAAACAGAGTAGAGAACGAGGTAGGACTGATAAATTGAATTGCATTTATTTCAATGCAAGAGGCCTAACAGGTAAAGCAGATGAACTCAGGGCATGCTCAGGAATGGAGTACTAGGATATCTTAGCAACTGCAGAGACATGGACAGCGATGGACAGGACTGGAAGCTTAATTAACCAGGGTATAGATACTATAGGAAGGATATGGAGAGGGGAGGAAGAAAGAGAAGAGGGGACTGCAGTTTTTGATTAGTGATAATGTTATGGCTGCACTTTGGGAGGATATTCCTGGGAATATGTTCAGTGAAGTTATTTCGGTGGAACTGAAAAATAAGTAAGCGATGATCACCTTATTGGGATTGTACTGTTCTCCCCATCAGTCAGCAAGAAACTGAGAAACCAATTTGTAAGGAGAGCTCAGTTATATGTAAGAATAATGGGATGGTTACCATTAGGATTTTAAATTTCCAGACATAGACTGGGGCTGCCATAGTGAAAAGGGCTTGGATAGAGAAGAATTTGGTAAGTGTGTACAAGAATTTTTTTTGATTCAATATATGGATGTACTGACTAGAGAAGGTGCATAATTTGACCTACTACTGGGAAATAAGGCAGGATAGGTGACTGACGAGTCAGTGGGGAAGCACTTGGGGGCCAGTGACCATAATTCTATTAGTTTTAAAATAGCATTGGAAAAAGATAGACCAGATCTAAAATTGAAATTCTAAATTGGAGGAAGGCTGATTTTGATGGTATTAGGCAAGAACTTTCAAAAGTTGATTGGGTATGAACGTTCACAGGTCAAGGGATGGCTGGAAAAAGGGAAGCCTTCAGATATGAGACAACAAAAGTACAGAGACAGTATGTTCCTATTAGGGTGAAAGGAAAGGCTGGTAGGTGTAGGGGATGACTAGAGAAATTGAGGTTTTGATTACGAAAAAGAAGGAAGCACATGTCAGGTATAGACAGCAGTAGTGATTTCCTCAAAGAGTATAAAGGCAGTAGGAATGCACTTAAGAGGGAAATCAAGAGGGCAAAAAGGGGACATGAGATAGCTTTGGCAAATAGGGCTAAGGGGAATCCAAAGGGTTTTTACAAATACATTAAGGACAAAAGGGTAACTAGGGTGGGAATAGGGTCCCATAAAGAACAGCACGGCAGGCTATGTGTGGAACAGCAGGAAAAGGGGGAGATACCACATGAGTATTTTACATCAGTGTTTACTGTGGAGAAGGATATGGAAGATAGAGAACATGGGGAAATAAGTAGCGACCTCTTCAAAAATTTCCATGTTACAGAGGTGGAAGTGGTGGATGTCTGAAATGCTTAAAAGTTCAAAGCTTGTGAGAAGATTTGTAGCTCAGTTGCTCATTGTTGTGGTTCTGTTCGCCGAGCAAGGAATTTGTGTTGCAGACGTTTCGTCCCCTGTCTAGGTGACATCTTCAGTGCTTGGGAGCCTCCTGTGAAGCGCTTCTGTGATCTTTCCTCCGGCATTTATAGGACAAACAGGAAGACAGCTAACGATCCGCATCCATGAACACCAACTAGCCACAAAACGACAAGACCAGCTATCCTTAGTAGCCACACACTCAGATGACAAGCAACATGAGTTCGACTGGGACAACACTACTATTATAGGACAAGCCAAATAGAGAACAGCCAGGGATTTCCTAGAGGCATGCCATTCATCCACAGATTCAATCAATAAGCATATCGACCTGGACCCAATATACCGGCCACAGCAGCGGACAGCTGGAACTGACAACTGGAAGCGGCAGATACGAATCACTGTAAATGCTGGTGGAAACATCACAGAAGCGCTTCACAGGAGGCTCCCAAACACTGAGGATGTGACTTAGACAGGGGACGAAACATCTGCAACACAAATTCCCAGCTCGGCGAACAGAACCACAACAACGCTTAAAAGTGGATAAATCCCCAGGACCTGATCAGGTGTACCACAAAATTCTTTGGGAAGCTGGGGAAGTGATTGCTAGGCCCCTTGCTGAGATAGGCAAAAATAAGGACTGCAGATGCTGGAAACCCGAGTCTGAATTAAAGTGATGCTGGAAAAGCACAGCAGGTCAGGCATCATCCAAGGAGCAGAAAAATCGACGTTTAGGGCAAAAGCCCTTCATCAAGAATAAAGGCAGGAAGCCTCCAGGGTTGAGAGATAAATGAGAGGGGAGTGGGTGTGGGGGTGGGGAGAAAGTACCATAGAGTACAATAGGTGAATGTGGGTGGGGATGGAGGTGATAGGTCAGAGAGGAGGATGGAGTGGATAGGTGGAAAGGAAGATAGGCAGGTAGGACTGGTCATGGGGGTGGTGCGGGGCTGGAAGGTTGGAACTAGGGTAAGGTGTGGGGAGGGGAAATGAGGAAACTGGTGAAGTTCACATTGATGCCCTGGGATTGAAGTGTCCCGAGACAGAAGATGAGGCGTTCTTCCTCCAGGCATTGGGTAGTGAGAGAGCGGAGGTAGAGGAGGCCCAGGACCTGCATGTCCTCGGCAGAGTGGGAGGGGGAGTTGAATATTTGTATGATCTATAGTAACAGTTGAGGTGCTGGAAGACTGGAGGTAGGCTAACATGGTGGCAGTATTTCAGGAGGCAGAAAGCAAATGTCAGAGATCTATAGACTGGTGGGCCCGATGTCAGTGGTGGACAAGTTGTTGGAGGGAATCCTGAGGGACAGGATTTACATGCATTTGGAAAGGCAAAAACTGATTAGGGACAGTCAACATGGCTTTGTGCATGGGAAATCATGTCTCATTTGGTGTAATGGGCAACAAAGAAGGTTACCTCAGAGTACAGCAGGATCTTGATCCAATTGACCTATGAACAGCAGAAGTTTAGATCACAGAATCCCAACAGTGTAGGAAACAGGCTACAATGACTCTCCAAAGAGTACCCATTACCCTAACCTATTATTTTACATTTACCCCTGACCACTGCACCTAACCTACACATCCTTAAACATTATGGGCAATTTAGCATAGCCAATTCACCTAACCTGCTCAACTCTGGATTGTAGGAGGAAATCAGAGTGCCCAGAGGAAACCTGTGCTGACATGGGGAGAACGTGCAAACTCCACACAGATAGTTTCCCCGAGACGGGAATCAAACCTGGGTTTCTGACGCTGTGTGGCAGCAGTGCTAACCATTGAGCCACTATGCCACCACATTAATCTAGATAAATATGAGGTGGTGCATTTTGGAAAGGCAAACCAGTGCAGAATTTGTACACTTATTGGTAAGGTCCTGGGAGCAATGCTGAATAAAGAGACGTTAGACTGCAGGTTTATAGTTTCTTGAAAGTGAAGTCGCAAGTAGACAGGATAGTGAAGAATGCATTTGGTATGCTTGCCTTTATCGATTAGAGCATTGAGAATAGGAGTTGGGAGGTTATCTTGCGGCTGTTGGTTAGGCAACTATTGCAATACTGCAATTCTGGTCTCCCTCCTATAGAAGGATGTTGGGAAGCTTGAAAGAGTTCAGAAAAGATTTACAAGGATGTTGCCAGTGTTGGAGGGTTTGAGTTATAGGGGGAGACTGAATAGACTGGGGCTATTTTCCCTGGAGCAATGGAAGCTGAGGGGTGACCTTATAGAGGTTTATAAAATCATGAGGGGCGTGGAGAAGGTAACAGACAAGGTATTCTTACTGAGGTTGGCGAGTGCAATAGAAGAGGGCATAGGTTTAAAGTAGAAGAGAAAGCCTTAAGAGATGTAAGGGGCAATGTTTTCACGCAGAGAGTGGTGCATGTGTGGAATGAGCTGCCAGAGAAAGTGATGGAGGCTAGTACAATTACAATGTTTAAAAGGTATTTGGATGGGTACATGAAAAGGAAGGGTTTAGAGGGATATGGGCCAAATGCTGATAAATGGGGGACCATATTCATTTGGGATGTCTGGTTGGTAAGCACAAATTGGACTGAATGGTTTGCTTCCGTGCTGTATATCTCTATGACACTATAACAAGGACATAAACATATACCTGACAACAACCCCCTCGGTAAAGACTCACAGTGAAGATTTGCAGAAAGTAGATTGCGCATCAATCCAAGAAAACCATGGACAAGATCCATCCTGACCTGTGGGACCCTCCTTTGTGGAAGAGAGCCAGCTCAACAATCGAAAGGAAGGGGATTGCAATGGCCCAGCACAAACATGCAAACCATTGCAGGTAATATCTTTTCTCAGGTGGACACTGCCAAATAGAGTCTAAATATTCTGGGAATTTGGGAAATGCACATATGGTGATTTTAATGAGGAATATTTTGATTATTAAAATCAAGTTGAACTGCAAGCTGAATTTTGTGTCACTTTCTCCACCTCACTGATAAGAGAGGTTGGATAAAGTGTCTTTAATATGTAAACTGGTCCAAGTCTCCAAAGCATGGAAAACACTGTCCCAAATCTTCTGAACCTCTTCCCTAGATTCAAACTGATAAACAATAAATTGAATATTTGATGAACTGATATTCTTTCCCTTCTCTTCCAGAACCATCCTTCATTTCTCCAGATGCCTCCTCGTCCTGAAGAAAGGTTATACCAAAACATTGACTTCTCTACCTCCTTATGCTGCCTGGCCTGCTGTGTTCTTCCAGCCTGCCACTTGTCTCCTTGGCTTCCAGCATCTGCATTTTTTTGGTTTCTAACCACGTTTTCATATGCCCCAACACATAGCAAAATGTGTCATCTGCCAGCATCCTTGGCAATGGCACTTCCGGTCTCGCTTGAGCAGTTGGAACACACACAACAATCTGGAAGGGTCCCAATGCTGATCCTTAGAACTATCCAACATTACTATTAATAAAATAATAAATTAGTTGTCATTTGGTAGCCCTATGAATGTCTCCTTTTGCCATTATATATAACATAAACACAAATTTTACCTTAAAATTGTACACCGAATTGTCTAACATGAAAAGGGTTATGCATATTTGAGTTATGTATTGTCACATTCAATATGTTTCTCACTAATTATGTATTACTGGCTCTGTACTTCTTCAGAATGAAAGTCACTGTGCTACAGTTTAGACCAAAGATCAATTTCAACACTATTGGAAGAACTGTTTGGGATGGATTCCACAATCTAAATGTGAATGCTATTGTAATCTGGAGAATACAGTACTTATCCTTTAAAATAAAAAAAAGCTGAACAACAATTCTACTAGCTTAAAGGATTTTAACAGAAGACTGACAACAAGGTGTTTTGGCATTCTTCCTCGTACTTTGAAATTCAGATTTTAGTTACACACATTAAATGCTGCTTTAGCTTTGACTTAAACAATTTCAAAAGTCAATTTGACAATTTTAAATAAATCTTAACCCATAAAAGCAAATTAAATTAGGAAGTAATTCTGAATGTCTCCTTAATCTTTAAAAATCCAAAGGAATATCTAAAACCATAACATGCACTCATCTCCTACCATTTCTTTTCAGTCTGTTGTGATGAATTTGAATATTACTGTCTTCTGTTAAAGAAGGATCTTCTGCCTAAATTGAAGTACATTGATGTTATTTGGTTGCACAGTTCTGTCTAAAAAATCTACAGATACACAACATTCACTCAAAATATTTTAAAAACTCACAAAGCTTGGCTTTTTCATAAAAGATGTAAAAACTACTATGCTCCCACCAAAGTGCCATAAGTTAGAATGCAGGTGCAGCAAGCAATCAGCAAGACTAACTGCATGTTATTTTTCATTTGTCTTTCTTGGGATGTGGAAATCACTGGCAGGAGCAGTGTTGTCCATCCCCAGTCGCCGAACTGAATGGCTTGCTGGGCCATTTCAGAAGATTGTTACGAGTCACCCATATTGCATTGGGTCGGGAGTCAGCCAGAGGCCAGACCAAGGGCGGGAGTTCCTTCACTAAAGGAGATTAATGAACCAGAATGGGTTTTACAGCAGTCAATGATTGTTAGATTTGTTGAGACTGTATCTGAAGCACTGTCCAATTTGATTCATATATGCAGGGAAATATATATTTACGTTCAGAGGTGCAAGGAATATTCACAAGATTAATCCTTGGGTTGTCGGATGATGATGGGCTTTATTTATTCTCTAGTGATGAGTAAAGTAGGAGGCGTTTTTAATGAAAAGACAATATACTGAAGGGGTTTGATCAGATAGATACTGAGGGATTATTTAAGCTATCAGAACATTTAGATCATGGTGGCATAATCTTATGCTATAAAGCCAATCATTCAGGAATGAGATGAAAAAAAATTTTACTTTACTCAAAGGTTTATGAATCTTTGGAATTCCATCCCCCAGAAAGTTGGGGAGTCATCATTGCTAAATCCGGTTAAAACTAGGATAGATTGATGTTTGGGCTCTCAAATAATCAAAGGATAGATTGAAAAGGTGAAGCCTGAGATCAGCCATGATCGTGCTGAATAGCAGAGCAGACTCATTGACCTAAATGTTCGACTCCTGCTCTCATCTCTTATGTTCTTTGTTCTTTCAGATATCTGATGAAAATTTAAAATTGAAGCTGTGAAACAGTTGTTAGCACCATCACTATGGAGGGGAAATCTGTCTCTATAGCAATTGTTTGGCAACAGCTGCAGCATTTTTAGTATTTGTGATTCGTTTATTGGGCCATTAAGAAGAGTCTCAAGTTACTGAAGCTGGTTGGTTTTTTCTCATTAGCACAATGATAGTACCATGTAACACGATTCTCAGTGCGGAGATGGGACTTTGTTTCTTCAACGGCAGTGGTCACTCATTCAGATATTATTGTGTGACTGGCAGATTGGTGAAGATGAGGTGAAGTATCTTTTTCTCCCTTGTTAGTTTTTTCCTATCTGCTTGAGTCTGGTAGTGCCTTCAATTGGAATCCACAAGCTCACTAAGTACTGGGGCCACATTTCTTTATGGATATTGAAATGCCTCACTCAGAGCACATTCTGGTTCCTGTCACCCTTAGTGCCTCCTCCACTTGCTGTTAATCTCGGAGGAATACTGATCCATCAGTCAAGCGGAGTCAGCCAGAGGTCAGCGTGAGATTTCCTTATCCATGTTTAACCTGATATTATGAAACTTGATTGGGTCCAGAATCAATGCTGACTCCAATCATGACTGTGCACTGTGCCAATGCCTCTGTTGATGATGCTAAAAATCACAGAACACCAGCATATAGTCCAACAGGTTTATTTGGAAGTACTAGCTTTTGGAGTGTTGCTCCTTCATGAGGTAGCTGTGGAGCAGGATCAAAAGATCTGCTGATGATGGTATTGTCTGCTAAATTGTCCATACTGTTCGGTGCAATAGTCAGAGGGAAATGGGTCTGGGTGGGTTACTCTTTGGAGGGTCGGTGTGGACTGGTTGGGCTGAAGGGCCTGTTTCTACACTGTAGGAAATCTATATCTAATCTAACCTAAATCTATTTGTGTATAAGGTATGATTGTATGGGTGCATCACACTGTATCAATTTGTGGGGATTGTCTCCCAGTTTTAGCCCTAGCCCCATATTTGGGAACGAGGACTTTGCAGGGTTGACTGGCTTGAATTTGCCATTGTCATCTTTAATGCCAGGTCATTCTTCCATTTCCTTTCCTTCACTGAGATATCTGGAGTCACATATAGGCCCAGGGAAGATAAGCACGGCAGTTTTATATTCTTAAATGACATTTATGAACCAGTTAATCTATAAACGATGTGGAACTCAAACTCAAGCCCCTAGAAATTTAGCTGAGTTTCTGGGTTACAAGTCCAGTGACAGTATCAGTGTGCCCTCACCTCCCCTGTGATGAAGTATATATTACAGCAACCAAGAGGTGTGTGTGTGTGTGTGTGTGTGTGTGCGTGTGTGTTTACGCACAGCTTGCAAACTCATTGCAGTCTCACAGGTGAACAAAGTCACAACCTTCTGTATACATGGCACAATCTTTCAAGGTACATTCTCCTAAAAGCGAGGTTTACATACTATACACTCTGGCCTAGATTAGGGGAGGCAATGGCCCAGTGGTATTATCGCTATAGTGTTAATCCAGAGATGAAAATGTGTTGCTGGTTAAAGCACAGCAGATTAGGCAGCATCCAAGGAACAGGAAATTCGACGTTTCGGGCTAGAGCCCTTCATCAGGAATGAGGAGAGTGTGCCAGGCAGGCTAAGATAAGAGGTAGGGAGGAGGGACTTGGGGGAGGGGCGATGGAGATGTGATAGGTGGAAGGAGGTCAAGGTGAGGGTGATAGGCCGGAGTGGGGTGGGGGCGGAGAGCTCAGGAAGAAGATTGCAGGTTAGGAGGGCGGTGCTGAGTTCGAGGGAATCGACTGAGACAAGGTGGGGGGGAGGGGAAATGAGGAAACTGGAGAAATCTGAGTTCATCCCTTGTGGTTGGAGGGTTCCCAGGCGGAAGATGAGGCGCTCTTCCTCCAACCATCGTGTTGTTATGTTCTGGCGATGGAGGAGTCTAAGGACCTGCATGTCTTCGGTGGAGTGGGAGGGAGAGTTAAAGTGTTGAGCCACGGGGTGGTTGGGTTGGTTGGTCCGGGCGTCCCAGAGGTGTTCCCTGAAGCGTTCCGCAAGTAGGCGGCCCGTCTCCCCAATATAGAGGAGGCCACATCGGGTGCAGCGGATGCAATAGATGATGTGTGTGGAGGTGCAGGTGAATTTGTGGCGGATATGAAAGGATCCCTTGGGGCCTTGGAGAGAAGTAAGGGAGGAGGTGTGGGCGCAAGTTTTGCATTTCCTGCGGTTGCAGGGGAAGGTGCCGGGAGTGGAGGTTGGGCTGGTAGGGGATGTGGACCTGACGAGGGAGTCGCGAAGGGAGTGGTCTTTGTGGAACGCTGATGAGGGAGGGGAGCGAAATATATCCCTGGTGGTGGGATCCATTTGGAGGTGGTGGAAATGACGGCGGATGATACGCTGTATACAGAGATTGGTGGGGTGGTAGGTGAGAACCAGTGGGGTTCTGTCTTGGTGGCGGTTTGGGGGGGCGGGGCTCAAGGGCGGAGAAGCGGGAAGTGGAGGAGATGCGGTGGAGGGCATTGTCGATCACGTCTGGGGAGAATCTGCGGTCCTTGAAGAAGGAGGCCATCTGGGCTGTACAGTATTGGAACTGGTCCTCCTGGGAGCAGATGCGGCGGAGATGAAGGAATTGGGAATATGGGATGGCGTTTTTTCAGGAGGCAGGGTGGGAGGAGGTGTAGTCCAGGTAGCTGTGGGAGTCAGTCGGTTTATAGTAGATGTCTGTGTTGAGTCGGTCGCCCGAGATAGAAACGGAAAGGTCTAGGAAGGGGAGGGAGGAGTCTGAGACAGTCCAGGTGAATTTGAGGTCGGGATGGAAGGTGTTGGTAAAGTTGATGAACTGTTCAACCTCCTCGTGGGAGCACGAGGCAGCGCCGATACAGTCATCGATGAAGCGGAGGAAAAGATGGGGGGTGGTGCCAGTGTAGTTGTGGAAGATGGACTGTTCCACATATCCTACAAAGAGACAGGCAAAGCTGGGACCCATGCGGGTGCCCATGGCAACTCCTTTAGTTTGGAGGAAGTGGGAGGATTGGACTGGGGCCCATGTGGGTGCCCATGGCAACTCCTTTAGTTTGGAGGAAGAAAAAATTCCCGCCGCACCAACCAGTACCCTTCCATTGAAGAAAATTAACCTACTGTTAATCCAGAGACCCAGGTAATATTCTAGGGACCCGGCTTTGAACCCCCACCCCATGGCAGATGATTAAATTTGAATTCAATAATGTTCTGGATTTAAGAGTTTATTGATGACCGTGAATTGATCAGTGTTGATTATCAGTAAAAGCTCGTCTGGATTTACTAATGTCCTTCAGGGAAGGAAATCTGCCTTCCTTACCTGGTCGGTCCTACATGTGACTCCAGACTCAGAGAAATGTGGTTGACTCTCAATTGCTCTCTGGACAATTAGGGCTGAGCAATAAATGCTGGTCCAGGCAGTGATGTCCATATCTCATGAATAACTAAAAGAAGAATTTACTCACCAGAAGAGGAGGATTTGAACTGCATGGCTGACCAAATTCACTTTGTGCACAATGACAAACTAGCAACAGAAACAGCCAGTATAATACAACCTTGTGTCGAGACATCACTCTGGGCATCTAAAATCACAAAAATATTGAGATGAATGCAAAAAGCAATGAAAACACGTGATTATGAAACCACTATATGGTTGCCAAAGCAGAATACAATAGAGATTGGAAATCTGAAGCAAAAGCAGAAAATTCTTGACATGTCCTCCACTGTGCAGAGAACAAGACAAACATTTCAGCACAGCAGAAACTGTTCTGAAATAACATATTTTCTATTTTATCGATTGTTATATATAATCATCCTTGTAAATTTATTTATAATGAAAATGATGCAAAGTCTGCAATAGTGTGGAGCCTGTCTAGAGTGAGTTACAAAGTGCATTTCACAAGAGTGTCACATGATCATGATGTCTCTGGTAGTGAAGTGATGTAATCGGGACAAGTCACATAATGATTCTGACTGGAGTTACATCGCTTATATTTCTCCTCCTAAACATTGCAACATTGCCTAAGATGTCTAATTTTATATGTTGCTTTGTTAGGTTTCTGTTCAACTTCACTCATGCACTTTCCAATTTTCACATTTTTTTTTCAGTTGTAAGTGAAATATAAATTCTTAGACTCAGCAAAAGCTAATTGATCCATTTTATGTTACGCAACTAATATCCTTTTCCAAAGTCAGGTACAAAAATACAAGACTTCATTTCCCCCAGAGGGCAGCATCACTCAAAATTTCGACAATAACAATACAACTGCACTGCCACCTAGTGAGTGTCCACACTGTGAACAGAATCTCATGAGAATGTTGTTGCTCAGCCTCAGCAGAATACCACATTCATGTCTTTCAACAAAAGCAGAATTCTGCAGAATTTGGAATAAGAGACAGAACATTTTGGCAGCACCTACTGGGTTATTTTCTTTCATTCATGTGATGTGGGTGCACGAGTGCTGGGCCAGCATTTTTATCTCTAGGTGTCCTTGAGAAGGTCGTGGTGAGCTGTCTTCTTGAAATGCTGCAATCCAATTACTGTAGATGCTGTTAGGGAGGGTGTTCCAGGACATCAAAGCAGAAACACTAAAGGAACAGCAATATATTTCCAAGTCAGGATGGAGGGGGAGTAGAGGTGCAGTTGCTGCCCACATCCTTCTAGACAGTAGTTGGCTCTGGTTTGGAAGATGCTGCCTAAGGAACCTTAGTGAAGTTCTGCTTCAATTTATATAAATTGTACTCACTGCTGTTACTGAGTGTTGGCGGTAGATGGAATGAATGTTTGTGGATGCGCTTCTGAATCTTTGCTTACGTCTGTGGGTTTAAATTGCGGCATGACATCCGCAACCCTGTTATAATCATACCCCTGTTGAAATTCCCTGAGTTAGATGTTGCCCAAATTGTTAAGTCCCCATGTGAGAAGGGATGAATGGGCTGACGTTCTTTATTCCAACACTACTTCAAGTGGTTGTAACAAGATTAGTTTATAAAGGATCGGAGCCTTTTGGATGTTTTTACTCTCATAAAAGACTGAGTTTATAAGTTATGTAAGTCATAAAGCAGTAAGTAACTCAAAATACATGAAGTAGTGGAGGGTTGTGCAATTACAACATTTAAAAAGGCATCTGGCTAAGTATATGAATAAGAAGGTTTTAGAGGGATATGGACCAAATACCGACAAATGGGACGAGATTAATTTAGGCTGTACAGGACATTGGCTAGGTCACTTTTGGAATACTGTGTACAATTCTGATCTCCCTCCTAAAGGAAGGATGTTGTGAAACTTGAAAGGATTCAGAAAAGATTGACAAGAATGTTGCCAGGGTTGGAGAATCTGAGCATGCTGAAAAGGCTAGGGCTATTTTCCTTGGAGCATCGGAGGCTGAGGCGTGACCGTATAGAGGGGTCATGAGGGGCATGAGTAGAGTAAATAGATGAGGTCTTTTCCCTGGGGTGGGGGGATCCAGAACTAGAGGGCATAGGTTTAGAGTGAGAGGGATAAGATTTAAAAGGGACCTCAGGGGCAACTTTTTCACACAGAGTGAGGTGCGTCTATAGAATGAGCTGCCAGAGAAAGTAGTAGAGGATGATACAATTACATCTAAAAGGCATTAGAATGGGAATGATTTTGATAGATATGGGGCAAGTGCTGGCAAATGGGACTAGATTTATTTAGGATATCTGATCGGCATGGATTAGTTGGACCGAAGAGTCTGTTTCTGTGCTGTTCATTTCCATGACAAGAAGTAATAACTTAGAGTCATGCAGTCATAGAGATGTACAGCATGGAAACTGACCCTTCGGTCCAACTCGTCCATGCCGACCGGATATCCCACCCAATCTAATCCCACCTGCCAGCATCTGACCCATATCTCTCCAAACCCTTCCTATTCATATACCCATCCAAGTGCCTCTTAAATGTTGCAATTGTACCAGCCTCCACCAATTCCTCTGGCAGCTCATTCCATATATGCATCACCCTCTGCATGAAAAGGTTGTCCCTTAGGTCTTTTTTATATCTTTCTCCTCTTATCCAAAACCTATGCCCTCTAATTCTGGACTCCCCCACCCCAGGGGAAAAAAAAACTTTGTCTATTTATCCTATCCATGCACCTCATGATTTTATGATTCTATAAGGTCAGTCCTCTGCCTCCGATGCTCCAGGGAAAATAGCCCCAGCCTATTCAACCTCTCTGTATAGCTCAAATCCTCCAACCCTGGCAACATCCTTGTAAATCTTTTCTCAACCCTTTCAAGTTTCACAACATCTTTCTGATGGGAAGGAGACCAGAATTGCATGCAATATTCCAACAGTGGCCTAACCAATGTCCTGTACAGCCGCAACATGACTTCCAAACTCCTGTACTCAATACTCTGACCAATAAAGGAAAGCATTCCAAACTCTTTCTTCACTATCTTATCTACCTGCGATTCCACTTTCAAGGGGCTATGAATCTGCACTCCAAGGTCTCTTTGTTCAGCAACACTCCATAGGACCTTACTATTACAATATAAGTCCTGTTTAAGATTTGCTTTCCCAAATGTAGCATTTCACATTTATCTAAATTAAACTCCATCTGCCACTCCTCAGCCCATTGACCCATCTCATCAAGATCCCACTGAAATCTGAGGGAACCTTTTTCGATGGCCACTACACCTCCAATTTTGGTGTCATCTGCAAGCTTATTAACTGTACCTCTGATGCTCACATCCAAATCATTGATACAAACGATGAAAAGTTGTGGACCCAGCACCAATCCTTGTGGCACTCCACTGGTCACAGGCTACCAGTCTGAAAAGCAACCCTCCACCACCATCCTCCGTCTTTTACCTTTGAGCCGTAGACACTCAAATGTATTTACTGAAACTTTTTAATATATGCTTTGTTTCAGTTGCAGTTACACAACTGTGAGTGCAAGATCTAAGTAATGTCCTTTTCAAACTTTTCTAGTTCAACCACAACAGTGACATCAAACTTAGAAAATGGAAAATCTTCGAGGAATGCTTTTTCCATGCAAAGCAAGACAAATCCAAATCATTGCTGCCCCTTCAGTCCACTCCAAATCATCAGCAAAGTGATGGAATATGTCACCAACAGTGCTACCTAGTGATAGTTACTCAGTCCTAACCTGCTTAGTTTAGGTTCTGCCACAACTTTTGTGAGTAGGCAGCAAAGAGGGCATACAGACTTAGTGGTTTTGGGGGCTGTTGTTGGTCAGAGTGATTGAGGGAAGATATTGCAGGCAATAATGAGAGTGGTAATGCATAATCCTTGTTAGGTGGCAGAAGATGGAGTGAGTTCAAGGTATCGGTAGGAGGATTGTGGCACCTCGGCTGGCAGAGTAGAGAAGGTCATTGACCGTCTTTCTACAGTGTTGAGCATTCCTACAGATGGCCAAGACTGCACTGAGCCTGGTGGCAACCTTGGACCATGCTGTCATGGTTTGGTGTTGTGGCCTCCTCTACTTGTCTTGTGGGAACAAGATGTCTCACGTACACTCCACCCCATCCAGCAGGATCTCTAGGTCCCTGCCTGAAAAGTGGAGCACCAAATTGCCTTTTTTCTCTTGTGTCCAGGGCAAATGCGAGGAACTGTGCAGGGCAGCTCCAGTGCTTGTCTGGATGAACAACATCCTGCTAAAGATGGTACCAGCATAGAGATAATGGTCAATTCCAAGATATACCAGCACAGGCAATCTGTTCCAGTAACATCATGGTAATATAGGGTTAGAATCAGACATGAGGTTCAACAAAGCAGTAGAGTCGGTGGTTAACCCCTTACCCGGCAAAGACGAGTTAACATGTCTTCACCCAATTTGTCTTTTTCAGAGTGCGACGAGTAAACTCGTCCAAAACGTATAATTTCAAAAACAGCCGCAGGCGAGTTTATACGTCAATTCTCGGCATTTCTGGGCCCTTCTCAGCTAGAAATGAGTATACTTGGTGACTCATACGTCTGGTAGCTGTGTCTCTTCCGCCTCAGGCATTGCAAGAAGCGTCAACGCACCGCTTTTGGGCACACACTGTCATTCGGTTTTTATTGTTTTTTTTCACAAATTACGCCCAGATGTCGAGCTCTGAAGATGACAATGAGGATGAACCTTCTATTAGAAGCTTGGATACATCAGATGAGAGTGCAAGCTCGTCTGATAAGTTATTTCCATAATCAGCATTAAAAATACAATAAAAAAAAGCAATAAAAAAATTAGTCTGAAAATTAAACGTTTTCTCCAAAAAAAGTCGCCAGGGAAGGGGTTCATGCATTTGGTAAGGTATGGTGAGAAATCTCATTCGGTCTTGCAGTGAAAATCCTTTCAGGAATATCAAAGGAACTCAGACAAGGCCAAAAAAGACATTGAATTGAGCCCAGGGTTTTTCAAGAACATTACTCAAATCAAATTTCTTTATATTACTGTTATGACATGAATAAAATTGATCGCTATATAGAAACATGCTGATATTCCTACAGTTACATTGGCACATTATGCTTTATCTAGAGTAAACCTTTTGACAGCAGGCATAAGCTTATTGGGACATAATAATTTGCCAGAAACTTTCAGGTGGGAAAGGGATTGAAGGTGCGGCTAGTAAATTCAGTCTGATCCATTTTTGACTTGATGTCTTTTTTTGTGATGATGTAGTGATGCAGTACAGGTAATAGTGGGGTTACCTTTTAGGCCAAACAAGACAAAACAATTCCCACTGGCAAAACTTTGAAGAAAGGCACACATGGAAATTATTGGAGATGATTTCCTACAACACATTTGAAATGTGGACTGGGATTTCTTAATGAATCAAATAAAGGTTGGTCATGCACATGAACATGGCAAACCATGATGACTGATGAATATATATGCCTGAGAATTAAGGTTAAATGGCATGGGGTTTGGGGCTATCAGGACAAGGGATTAGAAGGAGTCAAGAGATGGACGTTCTATGCGGGGAGGAAATCATGAGGGCCTTGGGTCTCAGGCTGAGATGAGGGGTAAAGCTGGAGATTGGGTCTTAGAGAGGCCGATTAGGAATCCATGGAAGATCAGGCTGTGGTCGTAGAGACAGGGACAAAGGATCAGTTATATATCAAAGTTCAGGTTTATCACTTGTCAGTAGTTACAGCAGTTTAAAAACCTCTAATATTCCCTACATAACTATTCAGGTAAATGAGTTGAAATCATCCAAAGTCTCCAACTCCAATTCAGCATTGAAGACTTTTCAGAGGATTCCAGATGCAGGGTAATTACTGATTTATTAATCCTGCAGAATGAGCAATATCAGGACTTGTGCATGACCTCAACATGCAACTCCAATTGACAATTTGGCAAGTGCTATTGTCCTACTGGAAGATTTGAATCCAATCAACTTATTTCTCTTTACTCTTCAAAGATATCGATGGAAATATTTACAAAACTAGCCATACCTTATTAGGTTGACCTTGGATATGGAGGGATTTTCTACTGAGGACAGGTTCACTAGTTTGGATTGGTACTCACTGGGGTTTAGAGGACTGAGAGGAGATCTTATTGCACCATGAATGGAGCATAGAGGCTTACCATCATGGATGCAGGAAGGTTGTTCCCCCGTCTGGGTGAGCTTAGGACCACAGGGTATAATCATAGAATGTAGGCTTGCCTATTCAATACAGAGATGAGGAGGATTTTTTCTCTCTTAGAAGATCATGAATCTGTAGAGTTCTTTGCCACAAAGAGGGTTGTCGAAGTTATGTCAATGAGTATACATAAAGGCAGAGATAGACAAATTTTTAATCAGGAAGGGGATCAAGGGTAATGGGGACATTGCAGGAATGGTGAATTGAGGATTATCATATCAGCCATGATCTCACCAAAAGAGTAAGCTCAATGGTCCAAATGGCATACTCTACTCCTATGTCTTATAGTTACCTTACGTACATTATATGTAACATACAGATAACATAGGCAAGAGGAAAACAGAGGCAAAAATGCAACAATGTGTAGTATTTCAACATTATGCTCAGAATGATGAAACTGGCATGAAATCAAATGGAAACAAAAATGTTTGAGCTTTTGTAAATGCAGCCTCTTATTAGAGTTATTATCGTGGACTAAACTTACCAAAACAAAATACTTGAGTAATTGTTCCACTTCAGAACTCTAAACCCTCACAAAAGTTTGTACCAATGTGACCACACCTAATAAAAGACAGGTGGTAATAGATTGGGAGTGGATCATTTCCCAGACATATTCCTGATGTGTGAGAGGTGAGTCAAAACAAAAATCTCTCCTCCTATTACCAGCAAGACAAGTTAATGGTTTCAATGGTATGTGTAAATCAAGTTGTTAAATACCTTTGGGCAATTAACTGATGCATGGAAACTGGTAGTATAGGTAAACTGCCACTTCAAGGATACTTCAAGTAAACAGTTAAAAATCACACAACACCAGGTTATAGTCCAACAGGTTTATTTGGAAGGACTAGCCTTTGGAGTGTTGCTCCTTCATCAAGTGGTTCGGACTATAACCTGGTGTTGTGTGATTTTTAACTTTGTACACCCCAGTCCAACACGGCTTCCCCAATCAAGTAAACAATAATTTTAATTTTGACACTATTCATCTTCATCTTCCATGTAATAGTATCAATGTCTGTGGAATAATATTATTGGAAAATGGGATGAAATCAAACCATATTTAAATATATATGACCACATTTTTATCCTTTGCAATTGTTCAGACACCAAAATGTGTTACTGGAAAAGCGCAGCAAGTCAGGCAGCATCCAAGGAGCAGGAGAATCAACGTTTCGGGCATGAGCCTGAAGAAGGGCTCATGCCCGAAACATTGATTCTTCTGCTCCTTGGATGCTGCCTGACCTGCTGCACATTTCCAGCAACACATTTTCAGCTCTGATCTCCAGCATCTGCAGTCCTCATTTTCTTCTTCCCATTGTTCCGACAGTTCTGTTGGAGATTTATCATCTGTCAGTAAAAGGTCATGGGTGCAGCTCTATTTTTCTCCTGTTGTATTCACAAATGTGCTCGCATCAGCCGAGTGGAACTGGCCAATCAGTAGATAACCACTGATGTGCTCATCTGAAACTATTGCTGAACTGTGCATTTACCATCACTGCATCATGTGTAATGGGACTAATGCACAGGGAATGGAAGCATCATTGTGAAGGTGACTAATACCATCTTTCTTGAACTAACACTGATGACCACCCTCAGATCAAAGGACAGCCCCATAACCAACTTTGGGACTAAATTGTGCGAATGTCTGCTGTTGACATCTGCAAAAGATGTCAATCTCAAAAAGGTAAAAAATAAGGTCATAAAGAAGCTAATTGACTTAAAGCCAATCAGCAAAAAATTGCAGAAATATAACTCCAAAAAGTGTCACCTCTACATTGCATCTGTAAATTTAAATACATTAATTATTAAAGTAAATTAATTAATTTAATTAATGAATTGTCCATATTTGATCCTGGATTAGGACAGATTTGTGTACAATGGAGTGCAGCATAGGTGTAATTAATAATGCTGCGATTTATGTATTTGAAAGGTGAAGTCAAAAGCTTCAATCATTTCTGCTGCTCGTGCTCTTTATTGAAATCAAAAATTTGTATCTAATTCAGTACAGAACTTCAGGCACATCAAAAGAACTGTGGCTTCCTTCAAGACTGAAATTCCTATCAATACTCTGAGGGTACAAGAAAGATTCTAATTATTTAGGAATGCAGTGTGATAGTTATCTGGAACTGCTTTTGTTAGTGTGGTTATCTTATTCCACAGAAATCAATGACTCATTCTGTTACAAACAAGAAGAACCGGTACCAGCGAATCTACCTAAGGTGTCCCAAATGGATCAGGTGGACATCACCACAACAAAAAATATCAGCAACTGCTGTAAAAATCCAGCTGAGCCACTGAAGCCACTTTGAGAAGGAAATCTGCCATCCTGATCTGGTCTGGTCTATGTGCGATTTCAAACCCACATCAATGTGATTAAATCTTATCTGCCCCTGAAAATAGCTAAACATGCCAATCTGTTCGAGGGCAGTAAGGAATGGGGAGTGCTCTTGCCTGTCAAGCCCATGGCCCATGAACTAATAATGAAAGAAAGTGATTATTTTAACTGATCTGGAAGATGGTGCTTATATTCAATATAGCAGGAGGCAATGATGAAATTATGTGACTAGTTCCGACAGTTGAGGGCCAGAAGTGAATTCAAGAACTTCAGCAAGCAAGAAAAAATTTTGAGCTGTAAATTAGGAAAATATGGAATCCTATCATGGTGATGGACATCCTGTCACCCTCATGGCTGGTTTCTTAAAATAAAAACTGAAGGTCAGCAGCTGAAGGACATTCTTCTTGTGATTCTTTTTCCAAAGTAATAATAACAACTGATTGTCACACTGTATCACAGCCAGAACCTATTTGCCCTATTTTAGAGGCTAGTCATCAGAGAAACCTCCTACATTGGCCCTTTTATAAAAGTGAAACATCAGTAAGTAGTCCCAGACTGAATCATGAGTAGATGGAAGAGACTGTGAACATCTGGACTGTCAAGGGAGACAAATGGGCAATGGCTAAAGGAATATCAAAGTTGTAGAGAAAATACTCCAAAACAGAATCCCATGATGAGATAAAGACATGAATGGGAGGCTAACAGAGGGATATAAACCACATAGACATAGAATCTCTACGGTGTAGAAATAGGCCTCTCAGTCCAACAAGTCCACATCAATCCTCTGAACAGTGTCCCACTCAGACCCAGTCCCCAAACTACAAATCCGTGAACACTATGGGCAATTTAGCTTAGCCAATTCACCTTACCTGCACATGTTTGGACTGTGGGAGGAAACCAGAACAAATTCGCACAGACATGGGAGAATAGGCAAACTCCACACAGACAGTCATCTGAGGATTCGAACACGGGTCCCTAGCACTGTGGGGCAGCAGTGCTAACCATTGAGTCACTATGCCGGCAATTAGTAGCAGGTCTAAATAAGGATCAGGAATGAAAGCTTGACGTGCTGCAGGGCCTGCTCCTGCGTTGTATTGTTCTTTGTTCTTTATTTAATAATTTATATAATAAAAGGGAAAGTACTTCAGGAGAGCAACAGGTTTGGTTGCTTATCTAAAGAGAGAAACAGGGCCAACGAAGCCAAAAAAGTCCAACATTACATTTCAAATGTTAACTCCCTCCATAAAAGCAGCCAGACTTGCTGATAAGATTTTCAGCATCTGTATTATATTTCATTATAATTTAGGTGCTGGATCCATGAATGAAAAATGCTTAAGACCCACTGGTATCCCTAATGCATGTTCAGACATTCTAAGTAAGTAGGAGTAAATTACTGCAGATTCTGGTTTCTAGGCTGAAAACGACCAACGCTGGAGATCACAGCAAGCCAGACAGCATCCCTGGAGAGACAGCAAGTTAATGTCTCGAGTCTAGTGATGGAATCATTCCCGAATGATGTGGGCATTGTTGAGAAAGTTGGTAAAATAAGGCGAGATCAGCAGTAATGAGATTTGAGTTATTGAGGTATACTGCAGGGAAACAGACCCTTTGGTCCAACTCATCCATGCAAACCATAATCTTAAACTGATCTAGTCCCATTTGCCAGCATGCCACTCATATCTTTCTAAACTCTTCCTATTCATGAACCCAGCCAGATTCCTTTTAAATGTTGTAATTGTACCCTGTTCCACCACTTCCTCTGGCAGCTTGTTCCATGCACCCACCACCATCTACATGAAAAAGTTAGTGCTCAGGTTCCTTTTGAATCTTCTCCCTCTCACCTTTAACCTTAGCCTGCTAGTTTTGGACACTCTTACCCTGGGAAAAACAAAACTTGGCTATTCACCCAATCCATGCCCCTCATGAATTTATAAACTTCTTTAAGGTTAGCCCTCAACCTGTGATGTTCCAGGGAATAAAGCCCCTGCCTATTCAACCTCTCCCTAGAGCTCAAACCCTCCAATCCTGGCAACATTCTTGTAAATCTTTTCTGAATCTTTCAAGTTCAACAACATCTTTCCTAAAGCAGGGAGACCTAATTGAATGTAATATTCTGAAAGTGGCCTCATCAAAGTCTTATGCAGCCACATTATGGCATTCCAACTCATATACTCAATGTATATGTCCAGTACTCGAGTGTGCCAAGGACTGATGATTGCTTCCGAGTCACCATTACTGAGGTGATCATAATATTCCAGATTTTTTAAACTAAATTTTTAAAAATTAGCTGATGTTGTAAGATTTGAATCAGAGCCCAAGAGTGTTAGCGTGGGCCTCTGGATTACACATTCACCATTAATGCCACTGCATCCCCATATCAGCAAGTTGAGTAACCACAACTAGTTTGATTTTCTAGATCGTAGACCTTTGTTTTATATCAAAGAATCAATTGTTTCACTTCTGAAGCAGTGGCTCGCAATCAAAAGCATGCTGCTTCAGCTCTGGTCTCAGGGCTAGTGAAAGAGTCAGTGTGTTTCAATGAATTATCTGCAGACGCTACCAGATGCAGGGAAAGTTGTGCTCAAAGCATTGACGAGATGAATTACTGGAGGTTGTGAGTGGCGAAAGCCTCTACTCCACCTCTGTTTGTCTCCGCCAAAGTTGTTCAAAGCGTCTTATGTCTTTACAAATGAATCTTTTTAAAATTTTAGCTAGTCAGAAACCAGGGCCTCATGCATTTCAGAGATGTCTGACCTCCTCAGGATGCTTTTAAGACATTCCAAAATCAGTTTTAAGACCCCTAGAGTCGCTTGCCATGATCAAGACCGGAGAGGAGCAGTTGCTGCAGGAATCTTGTCATCCCTACGCATGACATACCTTGCTCAGTCAAGATGATTTGAATGATTAGCACTTTAATTCTGGGCTTATTGATCTAGGAGAGGTTGCTGCTGTTGGACTATTTTACATTCTTGATGTTGAAAACAAAGAGTCCAATTCTCTGACGAAGTGTGAACACAGATGAAATTGCTGCCAGTGAGTGGCAAAAGGCTATTTGCAATTATTTGCATGCATCACATATTATTATTATCTAATTTTGAGTTATTTGTCTGTGGTTTCCCATTCCCAAACCCACTGGACTGAAATCCAGTCAGTAATGATTTCTGACATGAAATTCTGAGGGGGTACTTGGTGACTCTAGCTCATTGTTTGCTCCTCCAGCCCTCTTGGAATCCCTAGACAGCCACTGTCCCCTCTCTTGTTCATGGATGTTAGCAGCAGACAAGTACCTGCGCCACTGAACTCTCCAACTCCCGTACATTATATGTACAATGTATGGGATTGAACCAATATGCATCTCAGGGCTTCTTAATTGGTTTTTTTTAGTGCTCACTCACTTTGTGCCTACTTCGATGTTCACACTATCTCTGCTTTGCCTTGCCTTTTTGTGCCTTGGCCCTCAACAAGAGCTTAAAATTTCACTGTCTTTCTACCTTGCCTTGGGCCTTAGTGCAGACATATCATGGTTGTCAGCAGAAATCAGTCAAGGGAGCATATATGTTAGTACCCACATAGTGCTACATCAAACTCGCACTTACTCTGTTTGTCAGCAGCACACACAGCAAAACCACCACTTATGTCTATCTAGTTCCCAGTCAGGACAAGGGAAGATACCTTCAGCCAGGAAATCTTGCCACTGTAAGTCAAGGGCTTCATTGTTTATTTGTCCATGGATTTCAACATGGTCCATCTTCCACTGAGAGTGGTCAGGAGCAGTGAGTATGTACTTTTACAATCCAGGGAGTTGGCTGTTGTCAGTTCTGCAGGTCCAGTGTAACTGGTCCAAAAGCAGTGATAAATCAACTGGGGAGCTGTACTCAGATCTACCAGGGGTCTGGTAGGTTAGCAGTTGGGCTGTCCTGGAGGTCAACTCACTGGAAGTCACTTCGATTATGGGGATTGAAAGCAGTTCACTAGGACGAGAAGGGAACAATGAATTGTGAAGGCTGTAGGGGGTTGAAAGACATGGGTTGCTGTGGGAGGGGGAAATCATGGAGTATTGCTGGTCACAACTATCTTGGCTTTGATGATTGTACAGTGAAGCATGGCAATTCATGGAATAATAGAATCCCTACAGTGTGGAAGCAGGCCATTCAGCACATTGAGTCCACACTGACCCTCCTACCCTGTCCATGTAACATTTTTCCATGGCTACTCCACCTAGCCTGCATATCCCTGGACCATCTGGGTAATTTAGCATGGCGAATCCACCTAACCTGCCCAAATTTGGACGGTGGGGAGGAAACTGCATTATTCAGAGGGGACTCACACAAACATGGAGGAATGTGAAAACTCTACGCAGTCACCCAAGGCTGGAATCAAACGCAGGTCCCTGGACTGTGAGGCAGCAGTGCTAACCACTGCATTATTGTGCCGCCTAATAATTAATACGCGATAGGCTACATTGGGTATTATGGAAAGTGTAGCACTCCTTTATGCAGGATTGTCAGATGGGATGATGCTAAGGATGGACAGCCTGTGGAGCTTGGTTCCTAAACAGCAACACCTTTACAACTTGTATCTGTAAATGACATGCCACTACTACACCTATGTGCCCTGAGAGGCATTTTATTTTGCTTCCCTTCCCGATATGTATATGGTGAAGGGCAACTCCTGTGTGGAAGCACTTGACTGAGTGCATGGCAGAGCTTTACAAAAGGCACCAGCACCGTGAAACCTGGGTGAGCCTGACGATGACAAGTACTTCTGCCTCTGGCAAGAGGAAAGGTAAGACGAGTAAGGCATCGGAGAGGTATGGTGCATAACTAATTTGGCCAGTTTTAGAAATCAGAGAAATTGAGAAATTTTTCTAGGGCTCAAGGAGAGAAACCACCCCCACTTCTTACCAAAATTGACACTTAGCCAACTTCTGGAAAAACCTGAGAATCCTAGGAAATTAATAAGGAAAGCAAAGTGGAAATGTGAGGAGACAATCTTGAAAGTAGTAGCATAATGTGAAGCAATCTACACATAACTCAATAAAAATTAAGTTCATCAATGTGAAATGGAGTCCAGGAGCTGCATTTACTTAGAAAAGAAGGAAGAGAGTGTTTACAGCTACTTGATCGGCAAGTTGCACAGTCAGAAGATCTGCACCAGTGTTTTTTGAGAGTTTGTCCCAGTTATTGTAGAAGTTCTTAGATCCTTTACCCTCACAATCCTTCACACTCTCTCTCTGCTTCACTATCACCACCTAAGTAACATTTCACAGTCTCTCACATCCTCCATGCCAACTCAATAAGACCATTAATAGCTGCAGCCTGTTTTATAACATTTAACATGCAGGAGACTTAAAAATCTTCAGATCAGACATTATCCACCCTTCAAGAGCTTTTACTTCTACTAAAAAAAGTTGTAACTGCCAAAGGGGGCTCTGTTTGTCCTCTCTCCAGAGTTCAAAGGTACTTCCTGAGTTCAGGCTTGCCTCCTGTACAACATGCTCCCTGTACCCTGGAGCAAATAATGGACATCAGATATTAAGTGTTTCAAGAGAGATAGAGGTTTTATTAAGTAATGGAATTAAGTGTTATGAGAATAGACAGGAAAGTGATCGAGGATTATTGGACACCCAATGAGTCAGGACCTCATTGAATGGCAGAGCAGACTCAATGGGCTGAATGGCCTGCTTCTGCTCCTATGTCACATGTTCTTATAGACAAGAGGGCAGGGACTTCCTCATTTGAAAAAAAAATTATAAAGTCCCAACAGGTTTTCCTGACTCCTCAACAAGCATCCCTTGGGATTAGGTAGGTGGACCAAGCACAATGTTATCAACAGATCATATTGGGACAGGGAAGTAAGAAAGTGGCATTGTCAAATGCCAAGTAGATTTCAGAATGATTTTGTTGCATTTGAGCCAATTCTAGAACTTACAGGAGGATATCCAGAATGACTGATGTACATCATTCTTTGCTGCAATAAGAAATTTATAGCTCCCTCATTAGCCTCACTTTATGTCTCCTTTCATTGGTTTGATCATTCTATATTATTCATTTCCAAGAGTAAAATGATGCTGCATATTGGAGAACCTCAATGTGGTGGAAGATTTTAGGATTCCAATAGTGTATTTACTGTAGGATTCTGCCTGCGAAACTGGAAAGCATAGTGATCATCCTCCTGGGTTGGGGGTGTCTCTGACTGCCCCTACCTGGGGCCATCAAAGGTAGAGATGAGGTAATGGGACGATCTATGAAAGTCAAATTTTTGTCCTTGCTTCTGACCCTGTCCTCTCTACAGGACCTACCTTGAACTTTGAAAAAGGACTTAACCTGTGATAGGGTGTAATACGTGTCCTTTCTTGCCTTTCAGCTCTTGAGCTGTTTGGTTGGTAGAGACTGTATGTTAGTTGCCACCAAATACACTTGTATCCACACATTAAGAAGAAAATAAATTGCACCTATAAGTTCTGTCTGCGGCATTTTTCTTTTCAATCAAAAGGCCCAGGGAGGTTCCTTAATATAAAACCATTAAGTTACATTTGCCTATGCTGCTGTTAACAAACCAATTGGATATTAATGAGTAATGAATAGTCTTATATACCATTGGACAAATGACTGCAAGTATGGAGTCAGTGATCTCCTGGGTCCTGAGGAAACCAGCAGAACCATACAATTGTACAGGTGAAGCCCAATAAATCTAGAATCATGATTACATTGTATATCTTGCAAATACAGAGAAAGATATCAATTATTTACTTGATGCACTTATTGCCAATGAAACTGAATAGTGCACATCTTCCCTCAGCTAGCTCTGGGTAGAAACATTGATCAACCCAAGAGCTATCAGTATCTTTTGTGATTATTGGATGTTGTCAGCAGGTGCTTTTGAGCCAGTGGTAAAAGTCTGCCAATGACTTTTGGTTTGACTTCTAAGAAACTGCTCTAGGTAGCTGTATGAATAGAATACTCAATGAGTCTTGAATACCACTCAATATGTAATCTTCATTTTCCTCTACTGAATTGCCCACTAAAAATGCAACAAATTAAGCTCCATATCTCAATATTCTGAAAATTACCACTGTTTTAAATTTTCCTTGCAACTGGTCACTGAGTATTAAATCGAAGCTACAGTTGAAGCATCAACTCTAGCCCTAATTGTTATGATCTCTCAGTGTCTCTGCTGTTTAGGATTTTCATTTGTCTTCCCAATCTACTTGGAAGCCATCAACTGTTGTCCTAAATTGGTCGCTCAAATCCTTCCAATCCATATTGTACATTCTTTTTTCCTCCTGCTCATGAATGCTAATTTTCTAGGTCATTGCTAGCTTCTTATTGAACGCATCCTCCAATACATTAATGATTAAAGCTTGCTCAATCTTGGAGCAGGAAGTAAAATTTAAGATAAATTCAGGTATTTGTTTTCTTAATGTTCATCAAATTATAATATTACTTCCTTGTGTTTTCGAAGCTTCGGGCTTCATTTCAAATTGACGTGGTCAACTATTTCTATGCTCTGCAGTCCCTTCTCCCACTTCAATTAATTTCATGTTTAAACTCACTCACCTTTCGCGCACCTTTAATGTAATGAAATGTTACACAATGCTCCAGTCTAAGCGGCAGTTTTTGAAATGTCTTAGAGGAGGAACGTGAGCTAGAGAGGCCAAGTGATGAGAGGAGGGAATGTCAGAGCTTTGGGGCAAGGTTACTAAAGGCACAGTCACCAAAGGAGGTGTCATTAAAATGTGGAATGGTCAAGAAAGCAGAATTAAAGGAGTACAGAAATCTTGGAGAGTTGTGGGGCTGGCAGACTTTGAAAATAGGTGGTGCTACAATTTAAAAACGAGGGTGAGCATTTTAAATCAAAATGCTTGCATGACCAGAAACAATTGTAGGTTACAGAATATAAACTGGGATTTCTTATAAATTGGGAAACAGGCAGCAGCATTTTGAATAATTTCAAGTTTACAAAGGGACAAACAGGGAGAACAAACATGTGTATATTGTAAATTCCTGAGGTTACAAAGGCATGAATCAATATTTCAGCAACAGCTGAGGTAAAGTGAGCTCAGCCAATGTACCAGAATTGAAAATGTAGTGTTCTGATAATGGCATGATTATATTGTTAGAAGCATATCATGGGTTTAATTAAGCTAGCAAGATTCCAAATAGTCTAGTTTAATGCCAAATAGCTAGGCAGCTAGGGAATGAAGTTGGAACCAGTTGCTTATATACAGTAGGAGAAAGTGAGGACTGCAGATGCTGGAGATCAGAGCTGAAAAATGTGTTGCTGGAAAAGCGCAGCAGGTCAGGCAGCATCCAAGGAGCAGGACAATCGACGTTTTGGGCATAAGCCCTTCTTCCTGAAAGTGGAGTCGCAGGTAGATAGGATAGTGAAGAAGGCGCTTGGTATGCTTTCCTTTATTGGTCAGAGTATTAAGTATAGGAGTTGGGAGGTCATGTTGCATCTGTACAGGATATTGGTTAGGCCACTGTTGGAATATTTCATGCAATTCTGGTCTCCTTCCTATCAGAAAGATGTTGTGAAACTTGAAATGGTTTAGAAAAGATTTACAAGGATGTTGCCAGGGTTGGACAATCTGAGCTATAGGGAGAGGCTGGGGCTGTTTTCCCTCAAGCGTCGGAGGTTGAGGGGTGACCTTATAGAGGTTTACAAAATTATGAGGGGCATGGATAGGATAAAGAGGCGAAGTCTTTTCCCTGGGGTCAGAGAGTCCAGAACTAGAGGGCACAGGTTTCAGATGAGAGGGGAAAGATATAAGAGAGACCTAAGAGGCATCTTTTTCACGCAGAGGGTAGTACGTGTATGGAATGAGCTGCCAAAAGATGTGGTGGAGGCTGGTACAATTGCAACATTTAAGAGACATTTGGATGGGTTTATGAATAGGAAGGGTTTGGAGGGATATGGGCCGGGTGCTGGCAGGTGGGACTAGATTGGGTTTGAATATCTGGTAGGCATGGATGGGTTGGATTGAAGGGTATGTTTCCATGCTGTGCATCTCTATGACTCTACGTAGACTGAGACCAACTTGCTATGGCAGTCCTCTTCTAGCTTTGCACTCTTTCACTTGTTCTGCCACTAAGGACATTTTGGACCACACTTTCTCTGCACCTCTCACTCCCCATTTGGGAACCTTGTCACTAGGGTGACCCTATCAGGAGGAAGAAGTCAAATTTCTGTCTATAAACTTCAAGGAACTGTTGAAACACACAAGCCTCTCCATTGTGTCAAGGTAATAAATTAAGTAAATGTACTATTTAACGGGATACTATACCAGACAAAATACCTGATTTAATCTTTGGTGTTTCTTAACATGTTTCTTGCATACAAGTGCGCATCCTTGAGCTAAACAGGGAAAAGCAATTATTCTAATTGTTATATTGCACACAGACATAATCATAAAGTTAAAAATCACACAACACCAGGTTATAATCCTACAGGTTTAACTGGAAGCACACTAGTTTTCAGAGTTTTACATGAGCTCAAAAAACTGCATGAATTTATGTAAAACTCTTATCTCACTTTTTAGATTAGAATCAATCTAAACATCAGGTCATAGACAGAGAACACAGGGGGCTAACACCTTCAACATATTGTCTAGCTATCACCATTGTTAACAGCTGACTCGAGAATGCAACTTTAAAAAAGAGTTTTGTGATTTACACATGAAAGAAGTGAAACTATCACTGTATTCTAACAGATGAAAGGATTAACAGACAATCAATTTTTCAATGTATAATTTCAGTTACATCACACTGCAAACTTTTGCTATAAATCTGTGTCACGATCGAGCCCTCCACAATCACCTGATGAAGGAGCGTCGCTCCGAAAGCTAGTGTGCTTCCAATTAAACCTGTTGGACTATAACCTGTTGTTGTGTGATTTTTAACTTTATACACCCCAGTCCAACACCGGCATTTCCAAATCATGCAAAATCATGAGATGAAAGGACTGGGCTTGGTTACAATGTCCCTCACCTATACACGTAGATCACCCTGTCAACACCCTTATAACAAGAATAGAATTTACGTAACTTTCTGGAAGCTACTTGTTCTGTTTGAATGATTCAGTGCCTTCAAAAAAAGAAAGAAAATTGTTGGGAACACAAATCATTAAAAAACATAACATTTATACCTCATCTTTGACATGAAACCTATCTAAACTGAAATTTCATATAAGATTATTGAGTGCAATGTAAATGATGTCATTTTCTTAACAAATTGTTAAACGCTAAGTGATTTAGCAGGTTTTACTTTTTGGTAGGCAATCTGGGAAAGTCAGTAATTCACAGAGGGGAGAGATTGCTGGGGAGGACAGGGAGGAAGTGCGTGCAGGCAGTGTTAGTTAGACGATTGATCATTTATGAACATTGAAATATATCCAAGGCAGCCTGCTCAACTAACATTTCCTTATCTGGTTGATGTAGCACCTTTCATATTCTAAATTCAACTAGGTTAAAAATCAAACAATACCAGGCTATAATCCAACAGGTTAATTTTGAAGCTTTAGCTTTCGGAACAACGCTCCTTCATCAGGTGGTTGCAGTGCTCCGAAAGCTGGTGCTTCCAAATAAACCTGTTGGACTATAACCTGGTATTGTATGAATTTTAACTTTGTACACCGCAGTCCTACACCAGCACATCCAAATCAAAAATTCAATCCATTTCAGATTCTTTCCTTGAATCAAAAACTTGAAGATAACCAAGGTCACCAGGACGATAAAAGAAAAAACAAAGTGCCTTGCTAAGCTATTACCTGAAATGAATTTTGACCCAAGTTTTCTGCTATGTGTAGTAGGGTTACCAAACAGGAAGGATGGATTTAAAATGATTATGCTGAAAGAACACTGACCTACCCCAAATCTTTAACACAGACCCATAACTTGTTTATTATTGGACCAATATTGCCTAATGTTATAGTACTCCCATCCCAGCCACGTTCTTAGATGGATTATATAAATTTGATCACTGACACTAACAGTCCCATTCCTTATCAGATTAAACAGAGAAACTGTGATTGTTAAAAAAAAGCTACTCCACACTGGAAAAGTTCAAAGTCAATTTATTATTTTATAGAGGTACACTTTGCAACGACTTAAATGTTGAATTACGAGTAAAAATATTCAGCAATTTCTCTTCTTTAGGCACCGACTGACGTTTTGGACATTTCAGTGTTTACTGGGACTATTAGTGCATTTTTTTCAATTCAATACCTCAACCTAAAATTGCAAAAGAGTGTTTGATTTGTGTACCTTCTTTGTTTTTTAATAAAATGCCCCGATGTACTACACAGAACGTCATCAGACAAGTACATTTGATCTGAGACTCTGTGGGGAGCTGGTAGGCACCAGGATGGGGCTGTCCAGAACCTGTGACCCTGCTGAGGCAAGATTATAGGAAAATCTCTGAGGAATGTAAAGGGAAATGACCCAGATTGGATTCAAACTGCGGATTTTATCCAGCTCTCATTCAGACTATTCTCACCACGAGTGGAACTCCATCAATTCATAATCAAAGTGTTAAAATTTCGTTTTCCAGTGGAATATTTGAGCATAGCAAGAAGAGATGTCCACTTCTTTGTAATATTAAAGAGATTCAATATAAACTTTTTTAAAGTGCCCAAGAAATTTAAGTCTATTTTAAATTTTTCAATTCCTGATTAAAACTGTAAAGCTTCAGCACTTTCTTTTCCTGCATAAAGTTTCACATCAGTACCAGACTAACTTTAGGCCGCTGCCTTTAGCTTCATGTACACCTGAACTCGCTTCACAGCAACATGTAAGTTAGAACCGAACTGCAATAATAGTTAACCGACTTTAAAGTTGATATAATTCCCGCAAAATCCTCGCCTATTTCCCTGATATAAAGAGCTTGACTATTTCGAAGAGGGAGGATGACCTCTTGTTGGGTGAGTAGTAAACTTGTTTATAAACAACCAGGTTACGATCTCATTGAATATCACACACAAAGGAGATCTTCCACCTATCACAATGTCAATGTATTTCAGCTCTAATGTATATTTTCTTTAAAGACTTATGTTTACGAACACTTCTCATTCCGAAACGGCAGTCTTTCTTACCTTTGATTTTCCTCCGAGAGAAAGGCTGATTCGGTTTACATCAAAGCTGTTCTTGCCCCGTGTGAGGATCGCTGGCAAGTTTTGAGTCCAGTCCAATCGGGTAATGTACTTCCTCCTCTGTTCCAGAGTCACTGAGAGTGACTTCAGGCAGGTCCAGGCACCGCCCACTAGCCCCAGGTTAAACTGCGGGATGCCTGAACCAGAAACCGCCGAGGCAGTACAGCGGAGGGGGGTCAGTGGGACAGCTATATCCCGGAGAGATATGTAAAACATACAAAATAATCACCATTAATGGCAGAGTGTGAGGGAATTGAAGAGAAAGTATTCTCAAAGGTCGTTGAATTCCCATTCTTTTACAGAAATTCATGCTAAACAAAGGCGCTGTTTTATTACACAAAGACGACAGAACAATGTTTTATAGTCAGGCAGGTCCTGAGATTTGAACAGTGAGTTAGTCACTGCATTTCCGCAGGGAGACCAAGGCACTGACCTGAGCCAACTTTTGAAATGTGAACTGGAACCCAACACAAAACCATGTCCTGATAGTGAATGCTGTCGTGGGCAAAAGTGAGGACGGCAGATGTTGGAGATTAGATAAAAACAATGACTGCAGATGCTGGAAACCAGAGTCTAGATTAGAGTGGTGCTGAAAATGCACTGAAGGTCAGGCAGCATCCAAGGAGCAGGAGAATCGACGTTTCGGGCATAGTGGAGACAGGGCAGATCACTCTTCAGCAGCTCATCATCTTTCTCTAGGAGGCTGTCAAGCAGGAAGAGAGAGTGCTGGAATTAGTGAAATTGCCTGAATTTTAAGAGCTACGGTCTGTAACATAACTATAAGTATTATTAGTTTACAGTTTTTTGTTCTGGACTGAATTGGGGAAAAAAACTTTCACAACGGACGATTGAGAAAGAAATTGCTGTACTTTTAAAAAGCAAGTTACTGAAACTTGTTGCTTACCCTTGCCTTGGTCGCTGAGAGAGGTCGTAAATAGATGGCATGGCTCTGGTGTATGTGTAGAAGTGAAACTTGGCTGGTAACAAGTAGCTAATTGGTTGTGGAGTTGTGACCAGTTGTGGATGCCAGATGCATTACAATGACTCGCTGATTGATCCATGAGTAGCTGAACAGCTTATAGGTGTAAATGTTACAGGGATCACTGGGAGGGGAGGTGGTGACCCCTCTCTCTCAAGCAAAAGATGTGAAGCTAAAGAATTGAAGTTGTTTACTCCCACCAGTTGTTGTAAGCTTTTGATTAGATTACTTACAGTGTGGAAACAGGCCCTTCGGCCCAATAAGTCTACACCGACCCGCCGAAGCGCAACCCACCCATACCCCTACATTTACCCCTTACCTAACACTACGGGCAATTTAGCATGGCCAATTCACCTAACCCGCACATCTTTGGACTGTGGGAGGAAACCGGAGCACTCGGAGGAAACCCACGCAGACACGGGGAGAACGTGCAAACTCCACACAGTCAGTCGCCTGAGTCGGGAATTGAACCCGGGTCTAGGCGCTGTGAGACAGCAGTGCTAACCACTGTGCCACCGTGCTGCCCACCATTTTGATTCAAATCAGTAAGTCACAGACTTCCCAATTTGTCAATTAGTCACTCTGTATCTCCTGTGTAGAAAAACCCAAAGTAAAATCTCAGAAAACTAAAGAATTTGGGAAACCAAATAAACCCATTCCATCGAATCCTGTGGACATGTGCTACTGAAGGGTCCTCCCTACTTTTCTCCTCTCCATGCATACAACCTTTTTTGTCTGTCTGTCTGTCTGTGTCGGACTGTGTGCACATGTTGGGAGCAAGTCTCAGAAGTGGATTGGAATTTTAACCAGTAGAGTTACATGTTGGCAGTTCAGAGTTGTCTACCTGTAGTTAGAATCTATTTATTTGTAATGAATAGTTCTTGTTAAGTACAGAAATCTGGTCTGTGTTTTCTGTTAACCCAAATCTATTGGGGACTTGCAAACTTGCATAAACTTTTTAACATGTGTGACAACTCCAGGAATAGCAGGGATTGATTTCCAGCATGCTGCTCCAGAGAGGTGTAACAATAAACTGCATCCATGTAACCTATGTATTTCCCATTAGGAAAACCTTTTTCTTAATCTAATGGGCATCTATACATTTGATATACAATTAGTGACTGGACAGAGGGTCATGCAGGTCTGAGTTTGAATTCCTGATGGTCCTGATGTATAAATAATGTATTAATTCCCAATCCTTGTGTTCCACCCAGACTCTCAGGTAGCAGATTTATTTGAAAGGGACAAGCGATAATTTCTCACCAACTATCTGAAGAACTCTAGTCGCTTTCATCAACATTGTTTCCTTGTACTTTTCAGGTTGACATCCAATTGAATTAAATTTGGAGAAATTCATTTTGATTCCAGGATTTAAATTTGCTTTGTGATCAGTTCCAATGACATTTTTAAGGAGCTTTACCTACAACAAGGAAACACAAATTCAATAAAACTATGATTCTAATATTTCACAAGCTATTAGAAATAATGTACAAAAGGAAATCTTTTCCAACAAGCATATAACCAACTGAGTTTAGCCATAACCCGCGTTATTCACGGAGGTCACCAAGTCACCATTCCACTATATTTGAGTTAAAGTTGCAACAATAATAACTCACCATTTATTCCAGAAAATTAGAATTTACATTGACTTAGAAGAGGAACAACAATTTGATAATTAACTTAAATACTGTTTCAGCAAGGGCAAGTGCAAATAGCACAGAAAACCGCGGCATGAATTAAGTCAGAATTAGATCACAGTTTCCTGGAACCTCTTTTCTAGAATAATAGAGTACATAATTATTATAGCATAAGTTTTCGGGGAATTCAATGGCAGTATGTGTCATAGGACTGGAATACGCCCAAATCAATATCTAATTTGAAAACAGAAGACAGAGATAACCCAGTGGTTTCGGGTTATAAGTGTAAATAAAGAAATATTTTTTACTTCTAATCAATGATAAAAAAACACTCAGATGAATGGAACATGAGTACATTGCTTATGCACTGATTTTTTGAATAGAGGAATAGAGATTTGCCCTGCTATCTGTACAATCCTGCCCATTGTATCACTCCCAGCACAGCATGGTTAATGAAGAAGACCATCATCACTTTCTCATGAACTGGTAGGATTGAGCAACAAGTACATGCCTTGCCTATGACACTCATCCTAAAATTAAGTGTATTAAAAAAATTCCTCAAATAGAGAATACGTGATTGTGCAAATATATTCATTAAAACACTGCCAAATTACATTCTTTAAAAAAAATCCCACTAATGCTTGCTAGAAACATAATATATTCATATGGAGGGCCTTGACCTCTGTAGGCATAATGAACATTTCCATGAATTATTCACTTTTTGAATGAAATAGAAGCATAAAGGGTTAGTATAATAATGTCAATATCTTCCTGGTGCAGTGTCCATGTCAATGCTTTGATCAATCAGAAGCCTTTTCACACACAATTACATTTTGTAGCTTCCTTTGAAAATTGACACTCTTGTGTCTGTCTTGATAAGTTTCTTCTTATTCATTGCATGTGGACATCATTGGCTGTCCAGCATTTATCATCCAACCCTAATTGCCTATCAGAAACTGGTGATGAGCTGCCTTCTTAAACTGCTGCAGTCCATGTGCTGAAGTTGACACAGTGCCATTAGGGTGGGAAATCCACAATTTTGATTCAGTGACAGTGAAGAAACAGTGATTAATTTCCAAGTCAGGACAATGATTGGCTTGGAGCAGAAATTGCAAATGATAGTGTTGCCATTTATGTTTGCCCTTGTCTTCCTATATGGAAGTGGTCATGGGTTTAGATGGCCCTGTATATGATAATTTCTGCAGTGCCTCTTTAAGGTAGTGCACACTGCTGCTACTGAGTGTTGAAGGAGGATGGAGTGGATGCTTGCAGATGTGATGCCAATCATGTGGGCTGCTATGTCTGGACAATGTCCTGGATAAGTGCAAAGTGAACGGACTTGACAACATTGTTGTGGTTCTGTTCGCCGAGCTGGAAGTTTTTGCTGCAAACGTTTCGTTCCCTGGCTAGGGAACATCATCAGTGCTATTGGAGCCTCCTGTGAAGCGCTGCTTTGCTGTTTCTTCCGGTATTTATAGTGGTTTGTTCTTGCCGCTTCCGGGTGTCAGTTTCAGCTGTAGTAGTTTGTATGTGGGGTCCAGGTCGATGTGTCTGTTGATGGATGTTCTTGCCGTTTCCGGGTGTCAGTTTCAGCTGTAGTGGTTTGTATATGGGGTCCAGGTCTATGTGTCTGTTAATGGAGTTTGTGGATGAATGCCATGCCTCTAGGAATTCCCTGGCTGTTCTCTGTCTGGCTTGTCCTATGATGGTAGTGTTTTCCCAGTCAAATTCATGTTCCTGGTTGTCTGAGTGTATGGCTACTAGGGATAGCTGGTCGTGTCGTTTTGTGGCTAGCTGATGTTCATGAATGCGGATTGTTAGCTGTCTTCCTGTTTGCCCTATATAGTGTTTTGTGCAGTCCTTGCATGGTATTTTGTAAACTACGTTGGTTTGGCTCGTGCTGGCTATTGGGTCCTTTGTTCTAGTGAGTTGTTGTCTGAGTGTGGAAGTTGGCTTGTGTGCTGTTATGAGTCCTAAGGGTCGCAGTAGTCTGGCTGTCAGTTCTGAGACGCTCCTGACGTATGGTAGTGTGGCTAGTCCTTTTGGTTGTGGCATGTCCTCGTTCCGTGGTCTATCTCTTAGGCATCTGGTGATAAAGTTGCGTGGGTATCCGTTTTTGGCGAATACCTTGTATAGGTGTTCCTCTTCCTCTTTTCGCAGTTCTGGTGTACAGCAGTGTGTTGTGGCTCTTTTGAATAGTGTCCTGATGCAGCTTCGTTTGTGTGTGTTGGGGTGGTTACTTTCATAGTTTAGGACTTGGTCTGTGTGTGTTGGTTTCCTGTGTACCCTTGTGGTGAATTGTCCGTTGGGTGTTCTCTCTACTAACACGTCTAGGAATGGGAGTTGGCTATCCTTTTCCTCTTCTCTCGTGAATCGTATTCCTGTGAGTGTGGCGTTGATGATTCGGTGTGTTTTTTCTATTTCTGTGTTTTTGATGATTACAAAGGTGTCATCGACGTATCTGATCCAGAGTTTGGGTTGGATTTGTGGTAGGGCTGTATGTTCTAACCTTTGCATAACTGCCTCTGCTATGAGTCCCGAGATTGGTGATCCCATGGGTGTTCCGTTGATTTGTTCGTATATCTGATTGTTGAATGTAAAGTGTGTGGTGAGGCACAGGTCTAGTAGTTTAAGTATGCCGTCCTTGTTGATAGGTTCGGCCTCCTGTGTTCTGTTATGTATGTCCAGTAGGTTGGCTATTGTTTCTCTGGCTAGGGTTTTGTCAATTGATGTGAACAGTGCCGTCACGTCGAATGATACCATGGTTTCTTCTTTGTCTATGTGTGTATTCCTGATGATGTCCAAGAATTCCTGTGTTGATTGTATGGAGTGTTTGGATCAGCTGACTAGGTGTTTCAGTTTTTGTTGTAGTTCTTTGGCCAGTTTGTATGCTGGTGTCCCTGGTAGTGATACTATGGGTCGGAGTGGGATGTCTGGTTTGTGTACTTTGGGTAGTCCGTAGAATGTGGGGGTGTTGTTGCTTTCAGGTTTCATTCTTTGCTGGTCCGCTTTGGTTATCTGTCCATTTTTTTGTAGATTCCTTAGTGTGTTGATTATTCTATTGGTGAGTTGTGGTGTGGGGTCGGAATCCTTCATTTGGTAGGTGTTGGTGTCTGCGAGTAGTTGTTGTGCTTTATTGATGTAGTCTGATTTATCTAAGATGACCGTCATTCTGCCTTTATCTGCCGGTAGTATGATTATGTTCTTGTCATTTTTCAGTGCTTTCAGTGCTTCCCTCTCCTTGGTGTGGACCTGTGCCTCACCACACACTTTACATTCAACAATCAGATATACGAACAAATCAACGGAACACCCATGGGATCACCAATCTCGGGACTCATAGCAGAGGCAGTTATGCAAAGGTTAGAACATACAGCCCTACCACAAATCCAACCCAAACTCTGGATCAGATACGTCGATGACACCTTTGTAATCATCAAAAACACAGAAATAGAAAAAACACACCGAATCATCAACGCCACACTCACAGGAATACGATTCACGAGAGAAGAGGAAAAGGATAGCCAACTCCCATTCCTAGACGTGTTAGTAGAGAGAACACCCAACGGACAATTCACCACAAGGGTACACAGGAAACCAACACACACAGACCAAGTCCTAAACTATGAAAGTAACCACCCCAACACACACAAACGAAGCTGCATCAGGACACTATTCAAAAGAGCCACAACACACTGCAGTACACCAGAACTGCGAAAAGAGGAAGAGGAACACCTATACAAGGTATTCGCCAAAAACGGATACCCACGCAACTTTATCACCAGATGCCTAAGAGATAGACCACGGAACGAGGACATGCCACAACCAAAAGGACTAGCCACACTACCATACGTCAGGAGCGTCTCAGAACTGACAGCCAGACTACTGCGACCCTTAGGACTCATAACAGCACACAAGCCAACTTCCACACTCAGACAACAACTCACTAGAACAAAGGACCCAATAGCCAGCACGAGCCAAACCAACGTAGTTTACAAAATACCATGCAAGGACTGCACAAAACACTATATAGGGCAAACAGGAAGACAGCTAACAATCCGCATTCATGAACATCAGCTAGCCACAAAACGACACGACCAGCTATCCCTAGTAGCCATACACTCAGACAACCAGGAACATGAATTTGACTGGGAAAACACTACCATCATAGGACAAGCCAGACAGAGAACAGCCAGGGAATTCCTAGAGGCATGGCATTCATCCACAAACTCCATTAACAGACACATAGACCTGGACCCCATATACAAACCACTACAGCTGAAACTGACACCCGGAAACGGCAAGAACATCCATCAACAGACACATCGACCTGGACCCCACATACAAACTACTACAGCTGAAACTGACACCCGGAAGCGGCAAGAACAAACCACGATAAATACCGGAAGAAACAGCAAAGCAGCGCTTCACAGGAGGCTCCAATAGCACTGATGATGTTCCCTAGCCAGGGAACAAAACTTTTGCAGCAAAAACTTCCAGCTCGGCGAACAGAACCACAACAACGGACACCCGAGCTACAAATCTTCAACCAGACTTTAAACTTGACAACATGTCTCCTCTCAGCAATACTTAGAAGAACATTTATCAAATCATGATCTTGTTCTTCTGATTAACAGCAATGTGATGTCATGGAAATTGATGTCAACACTACACACTTCTCAAAAATTGGGACTGGTAAAGGAAGAATGTTTGACCACCTGCTGATGATGCTGAATCATCTAGTGCACCAATGGATGATGATACCAATTTAGAAGCACTTTCAAAGACAGCAGATTCCAATATTGCAATAAAATAGGTGAGGCACAGGCAGAGCTGCATGTCCTCACATTACCAGTGCTGAATTATTAAATAAATTAGATTCATTGCATAACTATTTTCAACAGGCCATCAAAACAAACAAAAAAGCATTTGAGTTACTGGCAGTTTTCCATTCTTATCAGGAAACAATTGTCAAAAATGAAACAATTGTCATTGAAAACTATTTTCAAAGGGCAGGTATACAATGAAAGCAAGTTTTGGGATTTGGCAATTCTCATTTTTGTATTCATTTTGAAATTGGTAATTAGAGGTGCACGCAGACGTCAACAAAAATTTGTAATATGACCACTATCATTGAGCTCACAATGCGCACATATGTGGCCACCACTATTTCGCATCAGTAATGACAATGGCCTGTAATGTTGACAAATTTTATGTGCCCAGATGTATTGACATAAATATGTAATGCTGTCAATGCTTGTATATTAATTTTCCAAAATTCATGCATTCTAGAAAGGTTTCATCAGGCTGGAAAGCAATAAATACTACCCCTCTTCAAGAAAGGAGGGAGGCAGAAAACAGTAACCTATAGGTCAGGTAACTTGATGTTTGTCATGGATGAAGGTGTTGTAAATGATCACTAATTGTTGTAATTGTGTGTTATAGACTCATAGAGTCATAGGGTCATATAGCATGGAAACAGACCCTAATGTCCAATTCATCCATGCTGACCATGATCCCAAACTAAATTAGTCCTATCTACCTGCATTTGGCTCATATCCCTCCAAATTCAAATGTCTTTTAAACATTGCAACTGTATGTGCATCCATCACTTCCTCTGGCAGTTCTTTCCATACTCTAACCACTCTCTTGTGTAAAAATGTTGCCCCTCATGTCCTTTTTAAATCTTTCTCCTCTCATCCTAAAAATATGCAGATCAGTTTTGAACTCCCCCACCTGAGGGAAAGAAGTTTGCTATTCACCTTATCTATGCCCTCATGATTTTATAAACCTCTGTCAGGTCACCCATTAATCGCCTACCCTCTAGTGAAACATGTTTTATAATTCAAAACCTCCATTCCTGGCAAAATCTGGTAAATCTTTTCTGAGTAAAAAGTGAGGTCTGCAGATGCTGGAGATCAGAGCTGAAAATGTGTTGCTGGTTAAAGCGCAGCAGGTCAGGCAGCATCCAAGGAACAGGAGAGTCGACGTTTCGGGCTAAAGCCTTTCATCAGGAATGAGGAAAGTGTGCCCAGCAGGCTAAGATAAAAGGTAGGGAGGAGGGACTTAGGGGAGGGGTGATGGAGATGTGATAGGCTTCCAAGGAGCAGGAGATTCGATTCCTGATGAAAGGCTTTAGCCCGAAACATCGAATCTCCTGGTCCTTGGATGCCTATCACATCTCCATCGCCCCTCCCCTAAGTCCCTCCTCCCTACCTTTTATCTTAGCCTGCTGGGCACACTTTCCTCATTCCTGATGAAGAGCTTTAGCCCGAAACGTTGAATCTCCTGCTCCTTGGATGCTACCTGACCTAAATCTTTTCTGAACCCTCTCCAGTTTAATAATATCCTTTCTCTAACAGGGTAATCAGAACTGGACACAGTATATGGAAAATAAAGAGCATGAAAGCATGGAAAGGGTTAAAGCATGAAGACCACTGTCAATCTGTGGTTGTGGAAGGCAAGGTGGGATAAGAATAGTGGAATGCTCTTAGCAGAGTAAGGTTAAGGCTGAAAGGTCATGTCGGCAAGATGAGATAACAGTAGAGCCAATTTCCCTGTTAAGTATCATTATGACAAGATTGGGACCATAAATATTTGGGACATGACATTAAATATCTAATTAATAGTTAGCAGAGTCAGCTTAAGACAGGAGACTACTGTAATAGATGGAATAGCTAAATATCTATCATGACAGGTTAATCTGGAATGGAAGATCACTGTAGCAGAGGTGATAATAAACATCTAACCATGATGTTAGAATAGCATTAAGTAGAATGTACAACTAAAGAGATAATGGGAACTAACATCACTGGTTTATTGTGTAGTTAGAGTGAGGTACTTTGATTCATATAGTTGAACATGCTGATAAGCTAACAGAAACATAATTAAAATAATATGAAAATCCACAGACCCTGAGGTTCATGGGCATTCAAGAATCTGCTTTCTCAGTGTTACGGCTTTTTGTTTGCAAATAAAAGACCTACTTCTTGAAGAACTCTCGGTGTCTCCTGGTGATTCTCTACATTTTCTCCATGACAAGTACTTCAGAAGAGGCCTCATCAATGTCCTCAACCTCAATATAATATCCCAACTCCTATATCCAAGCAGTGTGAGCAATGAAGACAAACTTGCTAAATGCCATCTTAATCACTCTGTCTACCTTTTATACAAATTTCAAAGAATTGTGCACCTGAACCCCCTAGATCTCTCTGTTCTACAACTCCATCCAGGGCCCCATCATTAATTGTATGTTTGTTTTATCAGAATGCTGTGCTTTTCCAATGCCACACTTTTTGACTCTAATCTCCAACATCTGCAGTTTTCACTTTCTCCAATTTACTAACTATGCCTCCTACATTCTCATCCAAACCATTTATATAAATGACAAACAATAGTGGACCCGATACTAAGCCCTGTGGTATTAGGTCTCCTGTCCTAAAAGCACTCCTCCACCACCATCCTCTGTTTCCTACCATAAAGCCAATTTTGTATCCAGTTTCCAAACTCACCCTGAATCCTATGTGATGTAACTTTATGAGTTGGTGTACCATGCAGAAAATTATCACAGCCTTTACAAAAGTCCAAGTAAAATGATTTCCACCACTGTGCCCATATCAATCTTTTTGGTTACTTCCTCAAAAAAATTCAAGCTTGTAAGACATGAATTCCCTGGCACAAAACCATGCTGATTATCCCTAATCATTTCTTGCCTCTTCAAATGCATATAAATCCTATCTTTCACAATTACCTCCAACAACTTACCCACCACCGGTGCTCACAGGTTTATAGTTCTATAATGTGCTGTAACTGATTATTGAAAATATTCAAGGTAATGAGGATAAATTAGCACAATCATGTAAAAGGGATAATGTGTTTAACCAATTTATTGGAGTTGTTTGAGTAAACTTTGAGTAACATGCAGTATGGATGAAGGGGGGCCTCTAACGTGCGGTACTTGGATTTCCAGAAGATGTTAGAAAAGATTTTATATGAAAATTTTTTTGTGCAAAATCAGAGTTCATGGTGTGGGGAAGTGATATACTAGCATGGATAAAATAAATTGGTTGGCTGACAGGAAACAGACTGTTGGGTCATTTTCAGACAGGCAGGATATGACAAGCAGGGTTCTGTCCTGGGCCATCAACTTTTTACAATTTATAGCAATAACTTATGTGAAGGAATGGAAGGCATAGTGGGTGAATTTGCAGATAACATAAAGATAGGTAGGAATGAATACAGTGAAGTTGGCACAACAAAGATGTAGACTGAGTGAATGAGGACAAATCTGACAGATTAAGTATAATGCTGAAAAATATGAAGTTGTTCACTTTGGTAGAAAGAATTATTATTTAAACAGAACAAGTGCAGAATTCCAAGGTGCTGAGAGATCTAGATAATTGAATGCATCAGTCACAAAACATTAATATGAGATACATCAAGTCATTAAGAAAGGTGATGATGTGCTCTCCTCTATTATAACAGAAATTGAACATAGAGATGTTATGCTCAGTTATATTTGCTGATTGTGAGTGTAGTTTTGGCCTCTTTATTTCAGGAAGAATGTAATTGTGATGGAATCAGTCCAGTTCAATGATACCTGGAATAAACAAATTGTCTTATGTGGAAAGATAGGATACACTGTGTTTATTTCCACTTGCGTTTAGAAAAGTGAGGGGTGATTTGATTGAAGCATGTAAGATCCTAAATGGTCTTGATAAGGTGGACTCAGAAAAAATATTCACTCTTGTGGGCAAGTCCAGAACAATGAGTCACTATTTTAAATTTTCCGTGGTAGAAGTAGATAGGTTTGTGTTAGGTAAAGGCATCCAAGGTTATCAAGGGATTAATGGGAATATGGAATTCAGAACTCAAACAGATTAGTCATGATCTTTTGAATAGCAGGGCTGGCTTGAAGGGTCAAAAGGCTTACTTGTGCCCCTAAGTCATATCTTTCTATGAAACACCCTGAACGAATGACAGGCATATTATAATACTGGTGCAGTACTGCTTGTGCACCCACTGATACCCATGTTTTGTATCTGCAGCTACTCATAGCAAGACCCTGATTTGGTTTAATTTTTAGTATAGGTGTTGCATCCACACCATTTAAGATTTTAAGAAATATCAGGCGATTGACTGTGTGGAGTTTGCACGTTCTCCCCGTGTCTGCGTGGGTTTCCTCCGGGTGCTCCGGTTTCCTCCTACAGTCCAAAGATGTGTGGGTTAGGTGAATTGGCCATGCTAAATTGCCCGTAGTGTTAGGTAAGGGGTAAATGTAGTGGTATGGGTGGGTTGTGTTTCGGCGGGTCAGTGTGGACTTGTAGGGCCGAAGGGCCTGTTTCCACACTGTAAGTAATCTAATCTAATATGTTAAATGGAAATTTCTACTTTAAAATTAGAACAAGAGACACTAAATGAAACAAAAATATCTCTTCCCTAATCTTGGTGCAACTCCTCAATTGTCTTAACACTAAGCTCTTGATTGGTTAAATTCCATCTGCAAGACTGGTGTGGCCCACTCCCTGGACTGTAACGAGATAGATCCTAGAATCCTAGTTGCACAAGAGGCCAGCTGTCCACGTCCAAAGCCTGGACTGAGACTTCCTGCGACTGACTGTGACGGCATTCCCTGACTGACTATCGTATGCCTTGAATAGATTAAGGACTATTCTCCTTGCAACTTCAGACATGGCCATTTAAAGCACTGCTTTGCATTTGCAGCCCAAGCTATTGAAACATGTTGGTGTGACTTTGAAGTAGCACATTATCCTACAATCACATGTCTATCCTCTTTCCTGTACATCATTGACAAACACGCCATACTGCTTTGCTTTCTGATTGCACTAAAATGCAAGTCAAAACAGAACTACAGTGATTTGATGAGTTCTGAATGAGATGGCAATGCATAAAAACATAAAACAATGTAGAAATGCTGTGATTATCCAAGTAGGTATAAAGTGAGTGAATGTTAAGAAAGTCAATTAACAGCCTCGAGATGCACACTAATCCGACGCATGAATTGGTTGCCAAGGCCTGTCTACAGAGTTGCCTGCCTGCAGCATTACAATGTAGGGTGTCGGTGAGCTTCAAACTGGAGTACCGAAGTGCTGGACTGTATTATAAGTGTGTCTGAGATGTACCATTATGATATGGTGAGGCTGGTGCTTTGCTGATGCCAACCTTCGTGGATGGAGGGGGCAATTGGTTGCTGCCCTTGAATTTGCCCTGAGACGTTGGACAATTGTTGAACAAGACCGGTGATGGATGAAGCACTAATGAACTGCAGCCATTAGGTAACCACACTGGCTTTTATACTGAGAATTGTTGCTGTCTCGTTTCTTTCTACTATCTGGAAAATAGCAGCCTGCATATAAATGACTTGAGATTAACTAATAATGAGATGCTAAGGTATGCAAATAGGCACCTTGCCACTCACCAGCAAGTTTCTCATCTACCTATTGAAAGTTCATGTGGAAAATCTAGATTTTTCCCCTCGATTTCAAAACTCTCTTTTCCTCTCTCACCACATTTTCCAACTGTCTCACCATTGCTCACACCATTCAGAGTCTGGCAAAGTTGAATCTATTGGATGAACTGTTAATTTCATATCTTTATTTACATTCACCATGAACTCATGTACCTACAAAAATGGTCCAGGACTCTAGTTACCAGGCTAGTATACTATAATCCACCATCCCACATGCCATCACTCCCAAATAAAATAATTGCCTTTCCCTTCACTTTGTTGTCCCATTGTCAACTCAAGACTTGCAGAAACAATGTGAGTAAAATTGTTTGAGCGGGAACAAATGGAACGTACATTGGGCAACATTAAGGTCCGGCAAATTCTGAGCAAGTGAAGGCAGTCAGCCTGTGTTGTTCGTATTACTTATTAAAGAAAATGCAGCTTATGCTCTTAAAACCAAAATGTAAACAGAGGATGCTGGAATTGTTTTAGCAAGTCATCTAGCTAATGTAGAGGGAGAAACGGAGTTAGTGTTTGTTTATTTATGGTTGTACTGTCATGATCCATGTGCAGTAATTTTTCTGTTATTTTACGAGGTGTGAATGTCACTGTTATGTAAGTATCTGTTGCCTATTTGTAATTGCCCTCAAGAAAATAGCTAACCAGCAGCATTACATGTCAAAGCCCTGTAAAAGCCATTCTTCTGATGGTGATTGGTACTATATTCGAATTATTCACAATGAGTAAAGATGAGACAGTTAAAATTTTCGCATCTAGGATGCAATACAGGACAGCAATGAATTTGAATCACCAGGGATTAGAGACCTGCAGTTTTGTTTCCTGTACTGTGCATGAATCAGTGTGTAGTGTTCCTGTACTCTAACATGTTTCATATCAGTTGGTCTTGAAGCCTCCTCCCTCACAGGTCGAGACATTTGCCCCAATTGCTGCAGGTGGGATTTCCTTCCATATTGTTTATGGAAAGACAATGTCAACCAGGCCCCAAACATCAAATTCCCCTTCCTGACAGCCCTGTGAACCCCACAGGTTTCACACCTCCCCAGATCATAGCTCAACCCATCCACATGAGCTTGCACCTGCCCACCTTTCGCCATGCCAGGTACCCTTGCCGCTAGGGTGTTCCTGGTTGGGGATGTGGATGAACCCTCCTCTTACATTGCCCAGTTTTTATCCATATTGTACCAAATTGTTCCTTTACAAATACTTCACGATTGTAATCCCCCTCTTGCCAGAGCCTGAAGCCCAATCTCACAAACTGGTTCTCAGTTCAGCTTCCTACAACAATAACATCTCACTTTGTTCTCCCACACCATTCCTCCTCTCCCCCATTTTCTCTGAATGGACCCAACTGATAACCATGGTCCACCAACCTAGAAAGACTTCTCCAGCTGAAAAGTACCTAGACCCTTGAATGATTGCTGGACATCTCCCAAGAGTGGCCGCTGTGGAACCACAGCACTTACTATGATGTATTTTTGAGACACCAGAGGCGCAGACCCCTGACCAAGGTCATCTCGATTGGACACTGAACATGGCCAATCCACTGGACTGATACTGGGGACTGTCCTTGACTTACTGATGGCTGTCTCCATGGATGTCGATAAGAAATATCTCATAAGATTTTCAGACATGGCTACTTACTTACCATGTATTTGGCACATTAGCTGCAGGCATGAGATTGGCATATAGATTGGCATACACTGCTGTACAGAAAGATACCTGTCCTCATGACTGAAGACTGCTGACCAGCAAAGTAAGCCACCTGGTTGCTTGACTGCACTAATTGGCTCGTTAGGCAGGGATGCTGGATACTTGCAATAGATACCAAATGAGCAACAGCAATGAGTGTGAGCGAGCCACCCTCAGATACAACCTGGTTCAATCTATGAGCTGGATGTCTGCCCCGTACACAAAGTGATCATGCAGCAGCCTAATGCTAGTTGTTGATGTGCCCTGAAATGCAGGTGTCAACTTCCTAAGCATGTGTGGATCAGAGAGGATCCTGAGTGACTGACAATTATCAAATGCCAATATCTGGGGTCGGTGTGGATGGAGGGGATGGTTGTGGAGCTGGTGCCCATGGATTATGCCCTGAATTCTTGTTGTGCGTTGAGCGCCATGGAGGCTTCTCACACCCTGTGGTGAGCTGAAGTTGCCAGATGCCTGCTAAGACGTCCACATTGAGAATTCTCAGCATCTAGTTTGCTTGGGGCAGATGGAAAGATAAGAAACTGCTTATTAATAAGGTGAAGTGCACAGTTAGTAAAGTTGTTAACAATAATTTCCCCGTAATAGGACACTCACTACTGCCTGGTGAGGATTTTGCCTTGATGCCCTGAGCACAGTTAAAAGAGGCAGCAAGTTGCTCCCAACAATGAGTTAGGCCTCTCTGTCTTCCTTGAATGATGCTGTGATATTTCTTGCTGTTGTTCATGTCATTCAGACCTCAATGATTCTACACCCAAAAAGATTACAACACTGAAGGATATAATTGGTCCAATGGATTTGAACTAATGCTTTATTTATTCAGGGTGTTAATGACTAGCCGAGCATTTATTGCCCATAAAAAGGTTATGGTGAACTTCTGTCTACAACCACCGTATTCCATCAGAGCTGACACACTATTAGGGAGGGATTTCCAGCATATTAATCCAGCTAAAATGAAGGAACAGAGATACAGTTCCATATTGGGATAATATGCAGCTTGGAGTGGGTTCTGCAGCAATGCATCTTGTAGAAGATACTCAGTGCTGCCCCTGTGTTTTATTGTGGGACAGAGTGAATGATTAAGATCGTGGGAGGAGTGGCAAGCAAGTAGTCTGCTTTGCCCTGGATGTTATTGAGCATCAAGTGTTGTTGGAACTGCATTCATCCAGTCAAGCAGAGAACATTTCATCACAGTCCTGACTTCTGCTATGTTGATAGTGGAAAGGCTTGAGGAATATGGAAGATTTGCTTGTCACAAACATTCCAACTCCTGTCCTGCTCTTATAGCTTAGATTAGATTAGATTCCCTACAGTGTGGAAACAGGCCCTTCGGCGCAGCAAGTCCACACCAACCCTCCAAAGAGAAACCCACCCAGACCCATTCCCCCTTGACTAATGCACCTAACACTATGGGCAATTTAGCATGGCCAATTCACCTAACCTACAGGTCTTTGGATTGTGGGAGGAAACCAGAGCACCCAGAGGAAACCCACGCAGATGCAGGGAGAATGTGCAAACTCCACACAGTTGCCCAAGGTGGGAATTGAACCTGGGTCCCTGGCGCTGTGAGGCAGCAGTGCTAATCACTGAGCCACCGTGCCACCCTCTGAGTGAAGTTACGTAAGCACCATATCAATTGATATTTTTCAATTACTGATACTTATACAATTACGTTCTGAATTATGTTATAACCTCCACTTCAATATCTATTTGCAGTAAACAGTTCCTTGTTTTATCATCTCTCTTTTAATTTCTCTTTACATTCATCTAGTGATAATCCTATATCTATGATGAGGTTGCAATTTTACCACCAGTGGAAACAATACTTTCACTGTTCATCTCGATTAACCTTGTGCAATTTCAGAAACTATAGTGTAATTGGATTTTGCCTTAATCTTCTCTTTTCCAAAAAGGAGAAAAGCAAAACAAATGAAACTTCTTATTCCTGGTTTATCCAGTGAATCTTCATGATGCCCTTTTGACAGCTTAGAAATCTGACTACAACAGATATTCAGAATACCCACACAGTGATTTGACTAAACTCTTGTAAAAATTCTATGTCAATATTGTGTTTCTACATTCGAGCACAGTTATTTTGTTCTCCAATGCAATTATTACCATTGAATTTCCCTCTTATTTGTTTTTTAAACCATCCTCAGGCTCACTATTACATACTATTCCATTCCAACTAGAGACATACTATTCCATTCCAACTTCTGTTGAATTTATTGATGGGCAAATTGAACTTTATTACAGTACTTCATTGTTATCAATTAAAACATCTGCAACACAACATAATTATAGAAATGGTAAGTATAGAATAATACAGAAACATCTATATATTACATAATCATGCTACTCAAATTACAGTTTTTAGGAGGTGATGGCAGTGTGGTAATGTCAATGGGCCAATAACCAAGATCCTTAGGTTAATTTTAGATTAGATTACTTACAGTGTGGAAACAGGCCCTTCGGCCCAAGTCCACACCGACTCGCTGAGGTGCAACCCACCCAGACTCATTCCCCTACATTTACCCCTTTACCTAATACTATGGGCAATTTAACAAGGCTAATCCACCTAACCTGCACATTTTTGGACTGTGGGAGGAAACCGGAGTATCCGGGGGAAACCCACGCAGTCACGGGGAAAATGTGCAAACTCCACGCAGAGTCGCCTGAGGTGGGAATTGAACCCAGGTCTCTGGTGCTGTGGGACAGCAGTGCTAACTACTGTGCCACCATTAATGAGTGGGCACAGGGATTCAGAATCTGATCATGGCAGATGATGAAATATGAGTGTACCTTATATAAAAACTAAAATAGAGAGCTGGCTTAATGACAACTATGTGTAACCATTGTTGAAAAAATCCATCTGATTCATTAATGTCCTATAGGAAAGTAAATGTGCTGTCTTACGTGGTCTAGTCTACAAGTGACCTCAGACTCACAGCACTATATTTGACTCTTAATTGTCTATGGGACGTAAATACTGGTTTAGCCAGTGACTCCCACATCCTGTGAAAGAATAACAAAAGTATTGCATTCATGTGGCAATAATTACATTTAGTGCATTAAATGCAGTTTTTGTTTATTTATCTATGCCACTCCTTCCATACTCAAATCATCAATTAAGTCTTCACAAAGGGTTGTATCTTGTAAGCTTCATCAGAATGAACAAAGAAAAATCACAATTGCATATGATGATAATTTCTAAACACCAATTGTACACAAACAACTTGTATTTCTGTCAATAATATACTCACAATCTTTAAACCAAAATTACTTCTCAAAATCCTTTCCTAAGGCTTAATGTGTTGTTTAATTTTTTAAAAAACCATCCAAGTAAGAAATACATTATAACAATCCACAAATGATTTTTACACAGCAACATGCAACAATTTTACAGCAAACTTATCACGTTAATGATTTATTGCATTGAAACAGCATTTAAAATAGCCATAAGTCTTAGTTACATTATCTGCGAAAGAGTTGAAATTCTTTCTAATATATGGCCTTTAATAAAACATTTTACCCAGTTTTCCTGTGTTTTGAAGTTCATTGAGTATTTTGTACTGACCCAGAGACTATGTAAATCCATTTGATTGATAAACAGCAAGATTTTTTTTAACTTTCCTATTTTAGAACAGAGAACATAGAATAGTACAGGTTCTTGATGTTAGATTACTTACAATATGGAAACAGGCCCTTCGGCCCAACAAGTCCACACCGACCCTCTGAAGAGCAACCCACCCAGACCCATTCCCCTACATTTACCCCTTCACCTAACACTACGGGCAATTTAGCATGGTCAATTCACCCAACCTGCACATTTTTGGATTGTGGGAGGAAACTGGAGTGCCCAGAGGAAACCCACACAGACACGGGGAGAATGTGCAAACTCCACACAGACAGTTGCCGGAGACGGGAACTGAACCTGTGAGGCAGCAGTGCTAACCACTGTGCAACCGTACGGCCCAATGTTGCGCTGACCTTTCATTCTACTCTAAGATCAAACTAACCTATGTACCTTCATTTTACTATCATTTATGTGCCTGCCCAAGAGACGCTTAAATGTCCCTTATGTATCTGACTTTACTACCACTGTTGGCAATGCATTCCCCACATTCACTACTCTCTGTGTAAAGAATTGACCTTTGACATCTCCCCTAAACCTTCCTCCAATCACCTTAAAATTATGTCCCCTTGTGATAGCCATTTCTGCCCTGGGAAAAAATTTTCTAACTATTCACTCTATCTATGCCTCTCATCATCTTGAAAACCTCCATCAAGTCACCTCTCATTATTCTTTGCTCCAATATGAAAAGCCCTAGCTCCATCAACCTTTCTTCATAAGGCAAGGCCTCCAGTCTGGCAGCATCCTGGTAAATCCCCTCTGCAGCCTCTCTAAAGCTTCCACATCCTTCCTAGAATGCGGCGATCAGAAATAACACAATATTCCAAGTGTGCTCTAACCTGGGCACTGTAGAGCTGCAGCCTAACCTCATAGCTCTTAGATTCAATCCCCCTGCTAATGAAAGCCAATACATCAAACACCTTCTTAACAACCCCATGAATTGGATAGCAACTTTGAGGGATGTATCGATGCGGACCCTAACATCCTTCTGTTCCTCCACACTACCAAGAATCCTGCCTTTAACCTGGTAATCTGCATTAAAATTCAACCTTCCAAAGCGAATTACTTCACACTTTTCCAGGCTGAATCCTGTCTGGCACTTATCAGTTTTGTTCTGCATCCTGTCATTTTTCCCATCTTAACTGAAGAAGGTTTTGTTGTAAAGGTTCAAGGATAGAAGGGATGTCCCCAAATCAGCATTTTTCCTCCCCAAAAAAATGAAAGAACTGCAGATGCAGGAAACAACACCTCATTTACCACTTGGGAACACACTTTCTCCCATGACCTTACCCCAACCCTAACAAACCAGGCCTTGTCATCACATGGGCTGCTACTACACACAACCCATTGTTAGCCACTAATAGTCCCCACTAGTAACTATTCATTCTCCCAGGCTGACCTTTACCCACTCCTTTGTCTGTCCAAATGTTTTTCTCTCTCTTTAGGATTTACCTCCACCTATTGTTTACTCCTCCATTCCCCGACCCGGTCTGCTGCATAAAAACCATCCTTTTCCAAGCGACAACCAATGTGAAGAAGGGTCACTTGACCCAAAATGTTAACTCTGATTTCTCTCCACAGAAGTTGCTAGACTTGCTGGGTTTTTCCAGCAATTTCTGTTTGTATTATTGCTTTTATGGAACCTAGTGAATATGTCACATCAAGCTACACAAACATGGAAAGGAGTGTCTATCTGCAGAGATTGGGGGCAGCAGAGTTCAGGGACAAAAGCATTATCATGTGTCCTAAGAAGCATCTTTGGCAGTAGGAGTCAGTAAATGGTGATCAAACTTTGCAGTTATTGCCCCTTCCTTCAATACCAAGGTTTACTCTTATTAACAATTGAATTGCTCCATGCTCACCTGAGTTATGACAGGAAATCAACCCAGTCTATTCATTTCCTGAGGAAAACCTTTGCAAAGGTTTCTATACTTTCAATAAAGTCAAGCAAAATTTCAGTGGCCTAGAGTCATTGAGGCATATAGCATGTAACAGGCCCCTCCCGTCCAACTCATCCATGCCCACTAGATAACCTAAATTAATCTAGTCCCATTTGCCAGCATTTGGCCCATATCCCCCTTAACTCTTTCTGTTAATGTATCCATCCAGATGCCTTTTAAATATTCTCATTGTACCAGCCTCCACCACTTCCTCTGGTAGCTCATTCTAGACACGCACCACTCTCTGCATGAAAACATTGCCCCTTAGGTCGCTTTTATATCTTTTCTCTCTCACATTACACCCATGGGCTCCCCTACCTTGGGTAACGAAGTTGGCTATTTACCCAATCCATGACTCTCATGATTTTATAAATCTCTTTAAGGTTACTTCTCAGCCTCCAATGTTTCACAGAAAACAACCATATTCTATTCAGTCTCTCCTGATATCTCAAACCCTCCAACTCTGGCAACATCCTTGTAAATCTTTTCTGCACCCTTTCAAGTTTAACAACATCTTTCCTATAGTAGGGAGACTAGAAGTGAATGGAGTATTTCAAAAGTGGAGATTAGAGTCGTGCCAGAAAGGTAAGTCAGGCAGCATCCGAGCAGCAGGAAATTCGACATTTCAGGCATAAGCCCTTTATCAGGAATGAGGCGTGTAAGCCAAGGGGTGGAGAGATAAATGGGATGGAGGGTGGTTTGGGTGAAAGGTAGCTGAGAGTGCAATAGATAGATGAAGATGGGGTAAATGGTGATAAGTCAGAGAAGAGGGTGGAGCGGATAGGTGAGAAGGGAGATGGATAGGTAGGACAAGTCATGAGAGTGATTGGATCTGGGATAAGGTGAGTGGAGGGGAATTGAGGAAACTGGTCAAGTCCACATTAATCTCTTGTGGGTGGAAGGTGCCAAGGCGGAAGTTAAGATGTTCCTCCTCGAGGTGTCAGATGGTTGAGGTTTGGTGATGGAGGAGGTCCAGTACCTGTATGTCCTTGGTGGAGTGGGAGGGGGAGTTAAAGTGTTCAGCCATGGGGCAGTTAGGTTGCTTAATGCACGTGTCCTGGAGATGTTCTCTGAAACGCTCTGCAAGTAGATATCCTGTCTCCCCAATATAGAGTACTGCTCCTCAGATGCTGCCTGAACTGCTATGCTTTTCCAGCACCATTCTAATATAGACTCCCCAATGTAGAGGAGACTACATCGGGAGCAATGGATATAGTAAATAACATGTGGAATTGCAGGTAAACATATGATGGATGCGGAAGGCTCCTTTGGGGCCTTGGACGGAGAAGTTTTGCAATTCCTGCAGTGGCTGAAGAAGATGCCGGGAGGAGGGGATGGATTGTTGAGGGATGGGGAGGGGGGTGGGGGGGGGGGGGTCATCCTGACAAGAGAGTCACAGAGGGAATGGTCTTTATGGAATGCAGATAGATGTGGGGAGGGAAATATATCTCTGGTGATGGGATCCATTTATAGGTGGTGGAAATGGTGGAGGATGATGTAGTTGGATGGGTGAGGTTCAAAGGCGGAGGTGTGGGAAGTGTAGGAGATGTGCAGGAGGGCAATATCAACCACGTGGGAGGGGAGGGGAGGGGAAATTGTGGTCTTTGAAGAAGGAGGCCATCAATCCTTGTGTTTCCAAATACATGTACATCCTGTCCCTCAGAAACCCCTCCACAAACAACTTACCCACCACTGATATAAGTCTATAGTTGCCCGCTTTTCTCTACCACCTACCTTAAAAAATGGTACTACATTAGCTATTCTCCAATGTTCCAGGACCTCCCCTGTGGCTATTGATAATATAAGTATTTCAGCGTTGGGTGGGGGCAGCAATCACTTCCCTAGCTTCCTACAAAGATCTCAGATACATCTCATCAGATCCTGGGGATCTATCTCCCTTTATAGTTCAATCTTACATTGTTGGAAACATTTGAAATTCACAAAGACATGAGTACCTAGCAGACCCAAAGCAGGAATTGGCTTATGCGGGGGATGGAAGGAGAGAAAGAAAGAATTTCACTCTAAAAAATGAGCTAAGATACAAAAACACCCTCCGACAATTTATAATGATATTATCTGCAAAACCAGATGATCTGGTTTACTTACATACCGAGGAATGAATAATTCCATTACTATTAACACAGCGTTAGAATGAACTGAATGATCCTGCAACCACTTGGGTGGTATTGTGGCTCAGTGGTTAGCCCTATTGCTCTCCATGTCTGTGTGCATTTCCGTCGGGTGCTCTGGTTTCATCCCATAGTCCAAAGTTTGTGCAGGTTAAGTGGATTGGCCATCCTAAATTGTCCACAGTGTCCAGAGATGAGCAGGTTAGTTAGACTAGCCACAATAAATTCAGGCTTATAGGGATAGGTGAGGGGCTAGGTTTGAGTGGAATGATCTTCAGAATATCAGTACAAACTCAATGGGCCAAATGGCATCTTTCTACATTGCAAGGATTCTATGATTATGCTAAATGTTCTGTTTTTAAGTTGATGTGAACTATAGCCCCAATGAACAATGAAAACTTTGTTATCCCCATTCAATAAATTAAAGGTGTTTATTAGGTGCTTAATGCCACAATTCTTATATATTTCTAAGAGGAACAATAATTTCTTCTCAAATAACTTTTAAAATAGCTTCATATACAGTAAATTGATTTTTGTTTTCTAATTTCTTCTACAGACGAAGAGCAGCAGTATTATCTATTGCGCTCCGGTAGTTAATTCAGAGTGGAACAATAAATATGGGTTTTTATTGTTTGAGCGTGATTCGTGTGTTAAGTTGTAGCTTTCTGAAAGATTGAAGCAGAAAAATTATCAATAAATTTGATACAACTTAGCAACATTATCTGCATTAACTTATAGATTCAGCCATTTACAACACTGAAGGGGGTTGCTCAGCCCATTATGTCCAGCTGGTCAACAAAGGTCTGTCTGTACTAATCTTATTTTCCAGTTTTGGGCACATAGCTCTGGATCCTATGGCAACAATGACTTAGTACCTTTAGATAAAAAGAGGAGTATTTTATGTTGTTTGAGAATAGGACACTGTAACTAGTGGCATGCCTGAGGGAACAGTGCTTGGGCCACAATCATTGACAATATATTAATGACTTGGAAGGGGAAAATGAATGTACTAGCACCACGTTAGCAGATGACATAAAAATAGGTGGGAAGACAAGTCATGAGGATGACAGAAAATGTCTGCAGAGCGATATAGACAGGTTAAGCAAGTAGGCAAAAACTTTGCAGATAGAATAAAATGTGGGAAAATTTGGGGCGATGAACTTTGATAGGAAGAGTAGAGGAGCTCGACTCTTAAGTACTCTTATTTAAGTAGGGAAAGGGAAGGGAGAAGAGGAGCAGAGCAATAGTCATTGGGGACTCCATAGTTAGGGGGACAGATAGGAGGTTCTGTGGGAACGAGAGAGACTCATGGTTGGTGTGTGCCTCCCAGGTGCAAGAGCTCATGATGCCTCTGATCATGTTTAAAGGATCCTTTAGGGGGAGGGAGAGCAGTCCCAAATCATGGTCCAGATAGGCACCAACAACATGGGTAGGAAAAGGGATGAGGTTTTAAGGCAGAAATTCAGGAGCCAGGGTGGAAGCTTAATGTTCGAACAAACAGAGTTGTTATCTCTGGTTTGTTGCCCATGCCACATGCTAACGAGGCGAGGATTAGTGACAGACAGGAGTTGAACATGTGGCTACAAGGACGGTCTGGCAGAGGGTTTTGGATTTCTGGACAACTGGGATTCTTTCTGGGCTAGATGGGATCTCTACAAAAAGAATGGTTTTCACCTGAACCAGAGGGGTAAAATATCCTGGAGTTGGGAGGAGGGGGGGTGGAATTTACTAATGCTCTTCCGGAGCGTTTAAACTAATTCAGCAAGTGAGTGGGAACCAAAATTGTAGTTCAAGTATAAGGGAAGTTGACAGTAGTGATGTTAGAATTAAGATTTCAAGATCGCAAGAAAACACCGGCAAGCAAGAAGTTGGTTTGAAGTGTGTCTACTTCAATGCAGGAGCATCCAGAATAAGGTGGGTGAGCTTGCAGCATGGGTTGGTACCTGGAATTTCAATGTTGTGGCCATTTCAGAGACATGGGGGAGGGCACGGACAGGAATGATTATTACAGGTTCCAGGATTTAGATGTCTCAGTAAGAACAGAGAAAATGGTAAAAAAAAAGGGGGGGTGCAGCATTGTTAGTCAAGAACAGAATTACAGTTGCAGAAAGGACATTTGAGGTCTTGTCTACCGAGGTAGTATGGGCTGGGGTTAGAAACAGGAAAGGAGAGGTTACCCTGTTGGGAGTTTTTGATAGTCCTCCGAATAGGTCCAGAGATGTAGAGGAAAGGATAGCAAAGGTGATCCTCGATAGGAGCGAGAGTGATAGGTTAATTGTTAGTGGGAACTTTAACTTTGAAAGTATTGACTGAGAATACTATAGTTCAAGTACTTTAGATGGGTCAGTTTTTGTCAAATGTGTGCAGGAGGGTTTCCTGACACAATATGTATGCCCCAACAAGGGGCAAGGCCACATTAGATTCAGTACTGGGTAATGAACCCGGCCAGGTGTTGGATTTGGAGGTAGGTGAGCACTTTGGTGATAGTGACCACAATTCTGTTATGTTTACTTTAGCGATAGAAAGGGATAGGTGCATAACTCAGGGAAAGAGTTATAGCTGGGGGAAAGGCAATTACAAAGCGATTAGGCAAGATTTAGGATGCATAGGGTGGGGATGGAAACTGCAGGGGATGGGCACAATTGAAATGTGGGGCTTATTCAACGACTAGTTACTGCGGGTCCTTGATTACTTCCTCCTCGTCAAGCAGGGAGGAAGTTGTCGAGCGTGGGAACCATGGTTCACAAAGCAAGTTGAATCGCTTGTCAAGAGGAAGAAGAAGGCTTATGTTAGGATGAGATGTAATAGCTCAGTTAGGGTGCTTAAGAGTTACATGTTATCCAAGAAATACCTAAAGAGAGAGTTAAGAAGAGCCAGGAGGGGACATAAGAAGTCATTGGCGGATAGAATCAAGGAAAACCCTAAGGCTTTCAACAGGTATATCAGGAATAAAAGAATGACTAGAGAAAGATTAGGGCCAATCAAGGATAGTAGTGGGAAGTTGTGCATGGAGTCAGAGGAGATAAGGGAAGTGCTAAATGAACACTTTTTGTCAGTATTCACACTGGAAAAAGACAATGTTGTCCAGGAGAATACTAAGATATAGGCTACTAGACTAAATGGGATGGAGGTACATAAGGAGGAGGTGCTAGCAATTTTGGAAAGTGTAAAAATAGATAAGTCCCCTGGGGCAGATGGGATTTATCCTAGAATTCTCTGGGAAGCCAGGGAAGAGATTGCCGAGCCTTTGGCTTTGATCTTTATGTTGTCATTGTCTCCAGGAATAATGCCAGAAGACTGGAGGATAGTAAATGTTGTTCCCTTGTTCAAGAAGGGGAGAGAGACAACCCTGGAAATTATAAACCTGTGATCCTTACTTCAGTTGCGGGTAAAGTGTTGGCAAGTGTTATAAGAAATAGGCTTGATAATCATCTGGAGAGGAATAAGTTGATTAGGGATAGTCAGCACTGTTTTGTGAAGGGTAGGTCATGCCTCACAAGCCTTATTGTGTTCCTTAAGAAGGTGACCAAACAGGTGGATGTGGGTAAAGCAGTTGATGTGGTGTATATGGATTTCAGTAAGGCATTTGATAAGGTTCCCTATGGTAGGCTATTGCACAAAATATGGAGGCATGGGATTGAGGGTGATTTAATGGTTTGGATCAGAAATTGGCTAGCTGAAAGAAGACAGAGGGTGGTGGTTGATGGGAAATGTTTATTCTAGAGTTCAGTTACTAGTGGAGTACCACAAGGATCTGTTTTGGGTCCACTGTTGTTTGTCATTTTTATAAATGATCTGGATGGGGGCGTAGTAAATTTGCAGATGACACTAAATTCAGTAGAGTTGTGGATAGTGACAAAGGATGTTGTAGGTTACAGAGAGACATAGATAAGCTGCAGAGCTGGGTTGAGAGATGGCAAATGGAGTTTAATGTGGAAAAGTGTGAGGTGATTCACTTAGGAAGGAGCAACAGCATTGCAGAGTATTGGGCTAATGGTAAGATTCATGGTAGTGTAGATGAGCAGAGAGATCTCACTGTCCCAGCACATAGATCAATGAAAATTGCCACCTAAGTTGATAGGGTTGTTAAGAAGGCATATGGTATGTTAGCTCTTATTGGTAGAGGGATTGAGTTTTGGGACAATGAGATCATGTCCAAAACTCTGGTGTGGCCACATTTGGAATATTGCGTACAGTTCTGGTCTCTACATTATAGAATAGATGTGGAAGCTTTGGAAAGAGTTCAGAGGAGATATGCCAGGATGTTGCCTAGTATGGAGGGAAGGTCTTATGAGAAAAGACTGAGGGACTTGAGGCTTTTGTCATTATAGAGAAGAAGGCTGAGAGGTGACTTAATTGAAACCAGAGGGTTAGATAGGTTGGACAGTGGAAACCTTTTCCCTCAGATGGCAATGGCTAGCATGAGGGGACATAGCTTTAAATTGAGGGGTGATAGATATAAGACAGAGGTAGTTTCTTTCCTCAGAGAATAGTAGGGGTGTGGAATGTACTGCCTGCAACAGTAGTAGACTCGCCAACATTTAAGAGCATTTAAATGGTCATTGGATAAGCATATGAACGAGAATGGAATAATGTAGGTTAGAAATTTATGCAAATCAATGTCCTGCCACATTAATAGGATTGAATACAATTTAGACTAGACTGTGCTTGACAATTGAAGTAGGGGAGCTGAAGCAGCGATAGGTAGAAACACATTTAAGGACAGAGACACTTTTGATGTGAAGTGTAAAACATTTCATTTGAGATGGTCAGGAAAAGCTGGTGTGCTGCAGACTTGTGACTGTCACCCCTAATCCTTCTCAATCACAGGAACCCTCAGAAGATGAGTCTGAGAACAAAGTATGAACCTGCTGAGCATTAAGGGCACTTTCCTTTAGACTTCCACTCAGGAAAAAAGTGAGTGTTTATACGAGGCTTCTCCATTAAAAACTGCCGGGTTTTCAAGTTGGCCCAGAATGAACTCAAATGCAGTTTCCCACCAGATATCTGTTAGCAGTTAAAATTCAGGCTCAAGCTGATCATTTATTATCCAGAACATGAATCCCTTCCCCTCAGTAATAGCCATTAAGTTACAGATAATGACACAGAATATTTCTTTAAAGTAACTTTCATCAAGAAACTATTTCCAATTTTGCTCAGCTTCATTAATATACTTACTCTTTCTAGAATGAAACCAATGATAGGATTTTGGGGGAGATTTTGCATTAGAAGTGCTCTGTAGAGTTTGAAAAGTACAAAGAAAATCATGTGTTAATGTTTGAAGCTGTCCTTGATTATTCATTTTCTTTCTGTACTTCCTATTTCTATGAAGAGTGATTGGATAAGGATCGGTGATCACTGAGACACATGACAAATAATTATCAGCAACCTGCCTGGGGATTCTTGTGACTTGTCTCTAAAAGCACAGTTGCTTGCTGGAGACATAAGATTATGACAATTATTTTTAAAATGAATGATATTCCCAAAGGAAGCCATCAGCAGACAGCTTGTCTCCATGTCATTTTGGTCCAACACTTAGAATTTGAGAATGGCAAAAGTAATTCATTTTTCCTTGCCCTGATAGAAACAGTTCCATTTTCACTTGACTTATCATTCTGGCCAACCAAGATTAGCAAGTCATCATAAAAAGAAACAATAATGTTGTGTCTTTCGTTTATCACTATATAACTTCAACCCATTGTAGTATCTATGATAGATGGAGAATACTTGGAATGATTTCAACATGTAGTAGGATGCTTTAGTACTGTCAGAGGTAATGTAATAGTCGCTAAGTTGCAGTCTCCAGTCATCAGCAATGTTAGGAATTGTATCCACCCATACCTGTTGAATACAATTTGCCATTCCAAACATAATTTAAGATTCAGAACAGATAAAATAGTTTCCATTGGCAACAGACAGAATTCTTTTAATAACTTTCACTTTCTAACTTAAAGTTAGAAATATTACCAATAGATGAAGGTTTCACTCTAGTGCAAAGTACATTTAAACATTTACTTCATGAAATTAGACAGTAATAATATTAAATGACTTATTAGACCTATAAACAATTATATTGGAATAAACATTGTTCAGACCATAAGACATAGGAGCATAAATTGGGCCATTCAGTCAATTGATTCTGCTCCACCATTCAATCATGGCTGATACATTTCTCAACCCCATTCTCCAGCTTTCTCCCCGTAACCCGTGATCCCCTTGATGCTCAAGAACTAATCTATCTCAGTCTTAATCAAATTCAATGATCTGGCCTCCACAGCTTTCTGTGGCAATGAACTCCATAGATTCACCACTCTCTGGCTGAAAAGGTTTCTTCTAATCTCTGTTGTAAGAGGACTTCCTTTTACTCCAAGGTAATGCCTCTGGATCCTAGTCAGTCCTACCAATGGAAACATCTTCCCGACATCCACTCTGTCCAGGCTATTCAATATTCTGTATATTTAAATTAGATCCCCCTTATCCTTCTAAACTCCATCAAGTATAAACCCAGAGTCCTCAAACATTCCTCATTTGTTAAGCTTTTCATTCCTGGGACCATTCTTGTGAACCTCCTCTGAACACACTCCAGGGCAGAACATCCTTCGTGAGATATGGGGCCCTAAAATTGTGCAAAATACTCCAAATGTGGCCTGACTAGAGCCATATAGAGCCTCAGAAGTACATCCCTGCTTTTATATTCAAGCCCTCTCAAAATGAATGTCATCATTGCATTTGCCTTCCTAATCACAGACTCAACCTGCAAGTTTACCTTGAGATAATCCTGGACAGAACTCTCAAGTTTCTTTTCACTTCAGACTTCTGACTTTCTCCTCATTTAGAAAGCATTTGTTTCAATTTTGTGCTACATGATTAATTGAAGTGGAAAATGCATTCCTAATTAAAGTTGCAAACTTTGAGTGACAGATAGCACTTGAATACAGAACAATAAGTTAAGGTTCAGTAAGAATAAGAGAGAAATTCACACTTTCTAAACCAGAACACACAGAGTATAAGTAAATAAGGTTGGCAAGTTACAGGCAGATTGCCATGCGAAATTACTGTGTTGTGGCTATAACAGTAAAGGAAGAAAAGGAAGAGAATTGGTGGTAGTGATAACGGAGAACAATATAATGCTGTAGATAGAGAACCCAAAGGCTCAGGGCCAGAATTAAAGGAACTGGTAGGAAGGATGTACAAGAACAAGTGAGCAAAGATATTAAAGAGATATGCAAACATTATGGAAAATTTATAATGGAAGACTTTAATTATCTGAATATAGACAGGAACAGTGGCATGACTTCAATGAAGCAATAGAGCTGGAAGCCAGCAGTTGGCAGGAGAAACTGTAAGTGAACAGTAGGCTATTTTCAAAGAAGGGATGTTTGGATATCATCAAGGCAGTACAGCAAACACATTCAGAGTTCCCTGGATAAAAAAGGAGATAGAAATTAAGATTTCAAAAAGTGACCCAGAATGATATCCAAAAGGCTAAAATACTTAACTGTGCAACAGAGGTTCACTCGGTTGATTCTAGAGTTGATTGGGTTGGCTTATGAGGAGAGATTGAGTAGACTGTAACTATACCCATTGGAATTGCAAAGAATGAGAGGGGAATCTTACAGAAACATATACAATTATGAAGGAAATTGTTAAGCTCAAAACAGGAATGCTGTTACCACTGGCAGGTGCAACTAGAACTAGGGGGCATTGCCTCAAAGTAAGGGGGAACATATTCAGGACTGAGTTAATGAGGAATTTCTTCACCCAAAGAGTTGTGAATCTGTGGAATTCCCTATCCAGTAATGCAGTTGAAGCTACCTCATTGTATGTTTTTAAGACAAAGAAAGATAGATTTTTGAATAGTAAAGGAATTAAGGGTTATGGTGAGCGGGTGGGTAAATGGAGGTGAGTCCATGAAAAGATTATCCATGATCTTATTAAGTGGTGGAGCAAGCTTGGCTGGCCAGATGGCCTACTCCTGCTCCTATTTCTTACGTTCTCCAAGAGTGCATGTTACATCTTCAAAGAAATTTTAGCAATTTAAGATCTTCTCTAACCAGTCCACGATTTGGACATCCCACTAGTGAAAATCAGATCAGTTGATTGATTGCATATTAACTTATGCTGTTGCTTCAATGAACCACAACTAGCAAATCAGAAATATCCCCATTTGCTCCCTACAAAGGTGGCAGGTGGGAGATTCAGACAATAGGTTTCTGGATTCAAGCCTCTGGAGCAACTTTAATAACAACTAAGAATTTCTCTTCTTTTACAAAAATGATGGAGGAAAATAAACTCCCAAAATTAACTTCAAGGAATTTCAATTTCCCACTACAAATTCCATGTCTGCCTCTTTTCTGATGTGCCCCCAATCCACCTTCATCACTAGAACCTGATCTCCCCTCTCCTCTCCAGATCCTGTGGAATTGAATGCATGGCAAGTTTTGTGAGTGTTGGTTGGAGCTGCACCCATCATGGCAAGTGATGAGTATTTGATCACACTCCTGACTTGTATCTTGTAGATAATGGACAAGCTTTGGGTGTCTGGAGGTGAGTTACTTTGATTCCTTTGACCTGGTGTTATAGTCAATTTATTTATATGTCTAGTCCAGTTCAGTTTCTGGTTAATGGTAATGCCCTGGAAATTGATAGAGGGTGTTTCAGCAATTGCAATACCATTGAATGTTTATAAGACCATAAATGGAGATGGTTCAATCTCTTTTTGTTGGAGATGGTCATTCCCTGGCACTTGTGTAGTGCAAATGCATATATATGCTATTTGCCACTTGGCAACCCAACCCAGATGCTATCGAGGTCTTGCTGCATTTGGAAAAGGGCTGTTTCTGTGTCTGAGCATTTGGAAATGATGCTGAATATTAATGCATTCATCAGCACGCAACTGCACTTCGCACCTTCCGGAGGAAGGAGTGGCTTGGTTTGAGGCACAATAAGTTTTGGAGCCTAAGTCTTCAGTACCAATGCCAGAATATTGTTCGGGTCCACAGCCTTTGATGTTTTCAGTTGCTGCATCCTCCAGCCATTTTTTGATAACATGTGGAGTGAAACAAATTATTTGAAGACCGGTATCTGTGATGCTGAGGATCTCTGGAGGAGGCTGAGATGGATCATCCACCCAACACTTTTGCTGAAGATTGTTGCAAATGCTTTAGCCTTTTCTTTTGCGCTAATATTCTCGTTTTCTCCCATCATTACAATGGGAATATTTGTGGAGCCTTCTCCACCTGTGAGTTAATAGCCCACCACTATTGACAATTTGATGGGTCAGGATTGTCGCGTTTATCTGATCCCTTGATTGTAAGCTTTGCCATCCTGCCACTTTACTTTTGGGGTTCACAACATAGATTGTGAACATTGAATCCATTTCCTTGTTTTGGTTTAGAATAGTCAGGGATTTAACTTAGCTTTGAAATCCTATAAATTGAAAGCTTTTTAGGGCAGTTTTGAGGGAGACCTGACTGGGTCAAAAGCAAATACACTTTCCCTCTTATAAAGGAGTGCCAGGCCTTGATGTAAAAGTTTAGTTTGTTAATTGCAGGCCAGGACTATTAGTTAGAAACCGGTTGATTTCTATAAGACTGAGAAAGTCTAAACTTTCAGTTTTCTGAGTATTCTTGTAAGAAAACTATACAGAGGACAGGAAAGATTTGGGGAGAAGTCGTTAAATTGAATCTAGAAGTTTAGTATAGAACAGTGATATTTCTAGATTTGAAATATTGTAAAGTGATGGTGTTGGGAAACAGATGAAACTTTGTTTAGCTGCGTGGTTTAAGATTTTCAATCTGTGTTCTATTCTTAAATAGCTTGGTTTGCTTTACTTTATCTTTTTATTTCATGTAATGAAATCTATTTTATTGTTAAAGAAAATCTGCAGCTTTATGTACTTTGTGTTGGGGAATGATCACCATGTTAAACGAATATCTGTCAAGCCAGATTATGTTGTGGAATCTTGTCCAGTAGCAATATCGGTTGGGATCAGAATAATGCCACAACACTGGTTGCAGCATTCTTTATATATGACCTTTAACCAACCATTCGTCTTGTTAATTCTCTGAACACTACCTTGGGACACCATGAACATTGTTATTGTCCTTCCATTCCCATTGATTTATTCACTCTGACCAACCAATTCCAACCAATTCTGAGGAAAGGTCTTCCCATCTAAAGCATTGATGCATCTTTTCTTTTTCAGATGGTAACATTGTGTCATGCTCAATTTTATTAATCTCACCTGTGCTTCGGAAGAGGATTGTGACAACATAGACTTCTTCATCAAGGAATGCCGTACCTAAATTAGTAGTGCAAGAAAACAAATTGTTAGATGTTGTGAAAATAGAACATGCCAGACAACTGCTCAAAATAGCATCTGCAGCTTACCTTATTATCTAGCAACACTGCAAAGACCAAAATAAAGAGTCCCTAAAAAAATAAAAAGCAGTTAACCAATGGATCTTTAATTAATTGCAACCACTTATTTAATAGCCCATTAATTATTCCAAATTGACCATTTGTAAATAATTTAATAGAAAATAAAATCCAAGCTTTCTTTAAAGTACACTAACATGTTGATCAAAGCAAAGTTTTGGTGGGTCTGGTGGTCCTTCGGCCACAATGTTAAACATATTTTCACAACATCACTGGCAGCCACGTCTTCATGCTGCCTGAGCCCTAGAATCTGGATTTATCTTCCTATAAGTTCCTTGCTCCTGCTTTTTACCATGAATGGTTATTGAGGAGAAGAGCAGTGACTGGGAAATAATGGGGAGGTAAAGAACATGGCAACTGGCCAAATTGAAGGGTATCCCTACAAGAGAGTAACTGGAGAGCGGAGACAATGTCTGGAGATTGAGAGGGGGAGTAATCGTTGGGAGTGATTAATATTAAGATTGAGGAAAGCAATTATGAAATTTGAATGCACTCTGAGATCACATAGGAGACACTGAACAACGGTGTCAGGAGATGATATGGGGTGAGGGGAGTGGGGTGGGGTGGGGTTAAGGTGTAGATATGACAAGAGTAAAGTTTTGAAGTGAGTGGCTGCACAGATCAGCAATGGAGAACTTTCACTATGGAAGTAGCTGAATATTAGAGTCATAGAGATATACAGCATGGAAACAGACCCTTCGGTCCAACCTGTCCACGCCGACCAGATATCCCAACACAATCTAGTCCCACCTGCCAGCACCCGGCCCATATCCCTCCAAACCCTTCCTATTCATATACCCATCCAAATGCCTCTTAAATGTTGCAATTGTACCAGCCTCCACCACATCCTCTGGCAGCTCATTCCATACATGTACCACCCTCTGTGTGAAAAAGTTGCGCCATAGGTCTCTTTTATATCTTTCCCCTCTCACCTTAAACCTGTGTCCTCTAGTTCTGGATTCCCCCACTCTAGGGAAAAGACTTTGTCTATCTACCCTATCCATGCCCCTCATAATTTTGAAAACCTCTACAAGGTCACACCTCAGCCTACGACACTCCAGGGAAAACAGCCCCAGCCTGTTCAGCCTCTCCATGAAAAATCGTCCAAGCCTGGCAACATCCTTGTAAATCTTTTATGAACCCTTTCAAGTTTCACAACATCTTTCCAATAGGAAGGAGACCAGAATTGCACGCAATATTCCAAAGTGGCCTAACCAATGTCGCAACATGACTTCCCAACTCCAGTACTCAATACTTTGACTAATAAAGGAAAGCATACCAAGCGCCTTCTTCACTATCTACCTGCAACTCCACTTTCAAGGAGCTATGAATCTGCACTCCAAGGTCTCTTTGTTCAGCAATACTCTCCAGGACCTTACCATTAAGTGTATTAGTCCTGCTAAGATTTGCTTTCCCAAAATGCAGCACCTCGCATTTATCTGTGTTAAATTCCATCTGCCACTTCTCAGCCCATTGGTCCATCTGGTCAAGATCCTGTTGTAATCTGAGGTAACCTTCTTCACTGTCCACTACACCTTCAATTTTGGTACCATCTGCAAACTGACTAACTGTACCTCTTATACTCACAACCAAATCATTTATGTAAATGACAAAAAGTAGAGAGCCAGCACCAATCCTTGTGGCACTCCACTGGTCACAGGCCTCCAGTCTGAAAACCAACCCTCCACCACCACCCTCTGTCTTCTACCTTTGAGCCAGTTCTGTATCCAAATGGCTAGTTCTCCCTGCATTCCATGAGATCTAACCTTGTTAACTTTTCTCCCATGGGGAACCTTGTCAAACGCCTTACTGAAGTCCATACAGATCACATCTACCACTCTGCCCTCATCAATCCTCTTTGTTACTTCTTCAAAAAACTCAATCAAGTTTGTGAGATATAATTTCCTATGCACAACACCATGTTGACTATCCCTACTCAATCCTTGCCTTTCCAAATACAAGTACATCCTGTCCCTCAGGATTCCCTCCAACAACTTGCTCACCACCGACATCAGGCTCACTGGTCTATAGTTCACTGGATTGTCTTTACCACCCTTGCCAGCAGGGCAACACATACAAGAGATGGTGCTGAAGTCATCTGGGATTTTGTGCATAAGGAATGATTCTATAAGTATAACTATGTCAGGCTTTTGTGTTGACTGGTTGATCGGACAGTTCCTCCAATTTTGGCACAGCGTACCAGATGTTGATAAGGAGAACATTGCAGGATCAACAGGGCTTGGGTTTTGCCATTTTGTTTCCGTACCTAGGTCAATGCCAAGTGACTCATCTTGTGTCATTTCTTTGTTCAGACTTTGTCGCACTTGATACAACTGAGTGACTTGCTGGGCTATTTCAACAGTTTTTCAAGAGTCAACCACATTTCTGTGCATCTTGGGTCATATTAGGCCAGGCCAGGTGAGAATGGTAGATTTCCAGGTAGGTATTAAGGACATTAGTGAACCAGATTGTTTTTACAACAATGATTTCATGGTTATGATTATGCTAGCTTTTAATTCCAGATTTACCAATTGAATTTAAATTTCACTGCCTGCCTTATGAGATTTGAAGAGCGTCAGTTTGGTACTCTCAATTTCCAATGCAGTGACAATATCGCTATTCCACTGTCACTCCTAATCTACATGTTCAGTTGTTGGTAATGCTTTTTGTGAATTCTATTGCATATTTTGAGCTAACATAAGAGAAGTCAGAAGTTATGAAACATAATTGACACATACCTGAAAAGCATTGAGAATTGTAAATATATAATGGAAAGCAACGGGGGAACCTTTTTGAAAGGCTGGTATTCCAAACGCCCAGGTGAGTCCAAGGATTGGGGTTAGCACAGCAACGCATCTCGCAATCAGTTTGAACACTTCTCTTTCCTGATTATTGGCTCTGGATCCATCCCCAATTGTTGGTCGCAGCAACTTAAAAATGACTATAATCAGAATGATGACATTGATTGCGATTATAACCAATGCAGGTATAACAAATGCAAGCAGAGGGTATTCCATCTCCCAGCCAAGCCAGCAGGCACGTTCTCTGGTGTAACTGTTTCTTGGAAAGGTAACTCCGATTGTGATGATTGAGATTATCAATGGAGGCAGGTAACCAATGGCAAATGATATTCCCATCATAACTGATCTGCTGAGATCATGGAAAGGGAATAGTAAACGATAGACAAGCAGCAGGCCCAGGGTTAACATCCAGAAGAATAAGGCAAGATAGAAAAAATGAGTGAAGAAAGTTGCAGCTGTGCAAGCCTGTGTTCCTGGTTCTACAGCTGAAGCCACAATGAACCATATGTCAGCGACCAGCAGATTTACTGCAATATTCAGAATTCCAACATGGCGAATATACGAGGTTATATGTTTGGTCACATGCTTCCACATTATGGCTTCTATAATAATACTGATTAGTAAACTTCCGATTGAGATGGCAACCCCGATACTGGTGATATAATTCAAAGCTGGGCTGTCTTTGGTATCAGGAGACATTAAAATCGAAAATGATGTCAAGTGGTCACAGTGACATGTAATATTTTCTTCGTTGATTTCAGGCTCACAGCCAGTATCATTCCACGCACCCCTGCCTGTAAAATCCCAAAAGCCACACACTGCAGTGTTGAAAGCTAGTGTGCGATTTCTTAGTGAGAAGGTCATCTTGACATTAATAGGTTCCTTAATGTTTATTACTACTGTCAGGACGAGACTATTAATCAAAAAATTTCCATCAAAAGTTGTGGTATTGGGTAAAATATCAATCCAGGTTGGATATGCAATACCGATAACTGTGACATTTGGTGCCTCATTAGGTTTTTCAGATGAAATGAATAGAGTTGCACTTAAATTGACATATTCTGCAGTGGAAATATTATCAAAGTTTAAATTAATAGATGTTTTATTATCTTGATGGACATTTCTACGAACTTTGAATATAAGATTCTCTTCTTTGATATCTAAACTATTATTCTGCATATTGAAACGAGTGGTAAAATTTTCCACTGACTGTAGTAATCCAAAACTAGGGTTGCGAATATTTTCACTTGAGTCTGATAGAATTTCCCATGTACCCTTTGATGAAGAAGAGATCATTCTGCTCACTGTTTGCAAGAAATTCTGAAAAATACAAGTAGTCTTTATTACTCAACTACTGATTTGCAAATTCGCAGAAATCAAATATTCTTAGCATCTGAAAATTGCTAAAAGATACATATTTGAACATATATAAATTGAATGCATGGATAGAACACTGTCCTTTAAACTTGTTTCACATTCATAAAGGTGGAAAAAAACCTTATTGACACCACCTCCTTGCACAATTATATATATCCTCTGAAAAAAAAGAGACAAACTAAGTGAAGTAAAATCAATTGAGGAAGAGTTTCTTTGAACCCTTCAGGTGATCAAATCACTTCCAGCTGGCCATCTTGACCATATGTACATTAACTATAAATCCACATCTATAGAGAATCCAAAGGTTCACAAACCTTTGAGTGAAGCGATGTCTGTTCTATATGGCTACCTGCCTTGTTTTAGTATTCTTGATCCCCAGCTTCTAGATTCTCTGGTCAGAAGGAATATGGGAGAGTGTGGTGCTGGAAAAGCACAGCCGGTCAAGCAGCACCAGAGGAGCAGAATAATTGACGATTCGGGCATAAACACTTCATCAGGAAGGACTCTGATCTCCAGCATCTGCAGACTTAACTTTCTCCCCAAGGGAATATATTCTCAGCATCTATCTTGTCAAGCCCTTTAAGAATTTTGTATGTTTCATTGAGGTCACCTGTATTTCCACCAAACCAATAAATGCAACCTGTCACTCATCACTTATTTTAAGAGCCAGGGATGAAGTTCATCAAGACCTGGGCACTTCTCAGCCTGCAGCTCCAACAGGTTGCTCAATCTGCTTCCTTGATGATAACAGATTTCATCAGTTCCCCTCTCCCGTCAAATTCCTGATTTTATATTTCGGCTATTTCTCCAATATTTCTTGTACACTTGTAATAGTGGGTCAGATGAATGCTCAATTCATCTACCATCTCCTGATTCTTTTTCCCATTACTGATGGACACATTTTTATAGGTTCAACACTCACTTTTCTTCTTAAGGATCTCTAGAAACTCTTTACTATATGCTTTTAAAATGTTTTTATATTTCTAGCCAGCCTACTGTTCAATGTAAATATTTGTTTAGCCATTATGTTTGTTTTGCTTTTTGTACCTACTTAGGATTCTGGGTAATCCAAGATGTAGGACAGGGAAAAATTGTGGCTGTGAGAACTGCTCCTTTTTTGAGGTATTTTTGATGTTGGAGCTGATTTCCTTGAATACCAGGAGCATTAATGCAGGTTTTATAAGCTGTTTCATTGTTTTGGAACTTTGGGGTCACAAGACCAAAACAACAGCATTTTAAAAAAGAGGAAGACAGACAAAGGCCGAGATTGCATGGGCAGTGAGGGTGAGTGAGATAGAGAGAGAGAGGAGAAAGAAACCCACAGTGCTGACTGACACAGCAGTGAATCTGCACAGTTACTACCTTTGCTGTTTGACGTCAAGTTTTTCTGGACATTGGAATGTGTCTAAGAAAAATTAACAAATTGCGAAATTCACAGCTGACCTTGTAGGAACTTGAGAGGGGGAGCTCATAGCATAGGAACAGATAAGAACATAGTTTTTAAGTGTAACCTTGGTGTCTTTTTTAAATAGTGAGTAGAGTTTTTTTTTGGTTATATATTTTATTGAGATCTGTCTCTTGATTAAAATTTTAAAATATTAGACATAGGCACTAAGTTAGTCTGGAGCAGCAAGAAGTTATAATGGTGTATTGCCTCCCTGGTGCCAGGATTAATTATGTCTCAGAGAGGGTGCAGAATGTTCTCAAAGGGGAGAGGGACCATCAGGAGGTCATTGTACACATTGGAACCAATGACACAGGAAGGGAAAAGGATGAGATTCTGAAGGGAGAATACAGGAAGTTAGGCAGGAATTTAAAAAAGGTCCCCAAGGGTAGTAATATCTGGATTACTGCTGGTGCTGCGAGCTAGTGAGGGTAGGAATAAGAGGATAGAGCAGATGAATGTATGGCTGAGGAGCTGGTGCAGGGGAGAACGGTTCACATTTTTGGATCATTGGAATCTCTTATGTGGTGGAATTGACCTGTACAAGAAGGACGGATTGCACCTGAATTGGAAGGGGACTAATATACTGGCAGAGAGATTTGCTAGAGCTGCTCGGGAGGATTTATACTAGTAAGGTGGGGGGTGGGTGGTGGGATCTGGGGAGATAGTGAGGAAAGAGATCAATCTGAGACTGTTACAGTTGCGAAAAGGAGCAAGTTAAACCGTCAGGGCAGGCAAGAACAAAGCAGGGAACAAGGTAGAACTGATAAATTAAACTGCATTTATTTTAGTGCAAGATGCCTAACAGGGAAGGCAGTTGAACTTAGGGCATGGTTAAGAACATGGGACTGGGATATCATAGCAGTTATAGAAACATGGCTCAGGGATGGACAGGACTGGCAGTTTAATGTTCCAGGATATAAATGCTACAGGAATGATAGAAAGAAGGGGCAAGAAAGGAGGGGGAGTGGCACTTTTGATAAGGGATAGCATTACCGCTGTACTGAGGGAGAATATTCCTGGTAACGCGCGAGGGAAGTTATTTTGTGTGTAACTAAAAAAAATGAAAGTTATGATCACCGTATTGGGATTGTACAACAGACCCCCAATAGTCAGTGGGAAATTGAAAAACAAATTTCTCAGGAGACCTCACTTAAAAACAAGAATAGTAGGGTGATTATGACAAGGAATTTAACTTTCCAAACATAGGCTGGGACTGCCATAGTGTTAAGGGTTTAGGTGGAGAGGAATTTGTTAAATGTGTACAAGAAAATGTTCTGATTCAGTGTGTGGATGTACATACTAGAGAAAGTAGAAAATCTGATCCTACTCTTGGGAAATAAGGCAAGGCAGGTGACAGAGATGTCAATGGGGAAGCACTCTGGGGCTAGCGACCATAATTCTATTAGCTTTAAAATAATGATGGAAAAGGAGAGACTGGATCTAAAGATTGATGTTCTATATTGGAGGAAGGCTAATTTTGATGGTATTAGGTTGATTTCATGTGAATATTCGCAGGTAAAGGGACAGCTGGAAAATGGGAAGCCTTCAAAAATGATATAACAGGAATCCAGAGATGGTATATTCCTGTTAAGATGAAAGGAAAGCCTGGTAGGTGCAGAGAATGCCAGCTGACTGGAGAAATTGAGGTTTTGGTTAAGAAAAAGAGGGAAGCCCATGTCAGGTATTGACAGCAGAGATCGAGAGAATCCTTAGAAGAGCATAAAGGAGTGGGAGTATAGTTTAGAGAGAAATCAGGAGGGCAAAAAGGGCCATGAGATAGCTTTGGCAAATAGGGTGAAAGAGAATTCAATGGGATTTTCTAAATACACTAAGGACAAAAGAGTGACCAGGGAGAGAATAGAACCCATCAAAGATCAGCAAGGTAGCCTATCTGTGGAACTGCAGGAGATGGGCGTGATACTAAAGGAATATTTTACATCAGTATTTACTGTGGAGAAGGATATGGAAGATACAGAAGGTCAGGAAATGGATGGTGAAATCTTGAAAAATATTCATATTACAGAGGAGCAGGTACTGGATATCTTAAAATGCATAAAGGTGAATGAATTCCCAGGACCTGATTAGGTGTACCCTAGAACTCTATGGAAAGCTAGGGAAGTGGGATTGCTGGACCTGTTGCTGAGGTGTTTGGATCATCAATAGTAACAGGTAAGGTACTAGAAGACTGGAATTTAGCCAATGTGATGCCAGTATTTAAGAAAGGTGGTAAAGAAAAGCCAGGGAACTATAGACTGGTGAAACTGACATTGGTGGTGGCCAAGGTGTTTGAGGGAATCCTGAGATACAGGATATACGTGCATTTGGAAAGGCAAAGACTGATTAAGGATAGTCAACATGGTTTTGTGTGAGGGAAATCACATCTCTCCAATTTGATTGAATTTTCAAAAGAAGTAACAAAGAGGACTGATGAGGGCAGAGCGGTGGATGTGATGTATATGGGCTTCAATTAAGAGTTCAACAAGGTTCCTCATGGTAGACTGATTAGCAAGGTTAGATCATAGGGAGAACTAGCCATTTGGATATGGAACTTGCATGCCTGTGACCAGTGGGGTGCCACAAGGATCAGCATTGGGTCCACTGCATTTCGTCATTTATATTAATGATTTGAGTGTGAACATAGAAGGTATAGTTAGTAAGTTTGCAGATGACATCAAAATCGGAGGTGTAGTGGACAGCGAAGAAGATTATCTCAGATTACAACAGGATCTTGCTCAGATGGGCCAATGGGCCAAAGAGTGGCAGATGGATTTTAATTCAGATAAATGTGAAGTGCTGCATTTTTGGAAAGGGAAATCAGAGGCAGGCCTTATACACTTAATGGTCAGGATCTAGGGAGCATTTCTGAATGAAGAGACCTTGGTGTGCAGGTTCATAGCTCCTTGAAAGTGGAATTGCAGGTAGTTAGGATAGTGAAGAGGGTGTTTAATATGCTTTTCTTTATTGGTCAGAGCATTGAATATAGGGATTGGGAGATCATGTTGCGGCGGTAGAGGGTGTTGGTTAGGCCTCTTTTGGAATATTGTGTGCAATTCTGGTCTCCCCCCTATGGGAAAGATGGTGTGAAACTTGAAAGGATTCAGAAAAGATTTACAAGCATGTTGCCAGGGCTGGAGGTTTTGAGTTATAGGGAGAGGCTGAGTAGGATAAGGCTGTTTTCTCTGGACCATCAGAGGCTGAGAGGTGATCTTATAGAAGTTTCTAAAATCATGATGGGTTTGGATAGGGTAAATAGACAAGGTCTTTTCCCTGGGGTGGGGGAGTCTAGAACTAGGGGTCATTAGCTTAGGGTGAGAGAGGAAAGATTTAAAATGGACCTAAGAGGCAACTGAGCCGTCAGAGGAAGTGGTAGAGGCTGATAAAATGACATCATTTAACAGACATCTGGATGGGTGTATGAATAGGAAGGGTTTAGAGGGATATGGATCAAGTGCTGGCAAATGGGACTGGATTAATTTGGGAAATCTAGTCAGTGAGTTGGACTGAAGGGTCTGTTTCCATGCTGTACATCTCTACGTGCAGGGTGGTGGCTTGGTGGTTAGCACTGCTACCTCACAGCGCTAGGGATCCAGGTTCGATTCCAGCCTTGGATGACTGTCTGTGTGGTGTTTACACATTCTCCCTGAGTCTGCGTGGGTTTACTCCCACAGTCCAAAGATGTGCAGGTAAGGTGAATTGGCTGTACTAAATTGTCTGTAGTGTTAGGTGCCCTAGTCAGGGGTAAATGTAGGGGAATGGGTCTGGGTGGGTTACTCTTTGTGGTCTTGTTGGGCTGAAGGGCCTGTTTTCACACTGTGGGTAACCTAATCAAATCGGACTCTACTGCCTAATTTTCTGGCCTGCATAATGCATGCAGTTTCTTCAATTTAATATAATGGTAACAACTGTTTAATGAAGAAAGTTTGAATAATCAAGCCCCACAACTCCAACAATTTCACCACTGGTGTAAGTCTGTTAATTCAATTATTGGAATGACTAATTGCATCTCATTGGTGCTATTATCTAGAATAAAAGGAAAGTCTATCAGGCTTCTTTAATGATCAACCTATTTTCACCAGTCCCAAATACTCTGTGATATATGAATGACCTCAGTATTCATAGATTGTATAGACAACTCCAACCTTTAATTTCTTTGTCAATTCAACTAGTTTAGTATCGGTTGAACTGGGAGAAAGTGAGATCTGCAGATGCTGGAGATCAGAGCTAAAAATGTGTTGCTGGAAAAGTGCAGCAGGTCAGGCAGCATTCAAGGAACAGGAGATTCGACGTTTCAGGCATAAGCCCTTCTTCAGGAATTCCTGGAGAAGGGCTCATGCCCGAAACGTCGAATCTCCTGTTCCTTGGATGCTGCCTGACCTGCTGCACTTTTCCAGCAACACATTTTCAGTATCGGTTGAACTAGGGAAACCAATCCAGGATACCCCCTTCATCTGCTTCCAATGTCACCCTGATCTAATAATATGACGAACCTGATATCTAGTTTTTTTTCACATTGCAGGATTCAATATCCCAGACTAACCCTTAAACTGCACTAACACTGTGACTGGGGAATGCACTGATAACCAAAACGTAATATTCCACCATTTCCAAAGATGGGGAGGTTAGGAGGATTAGCCGTAATAAATTGCGAGAGTGTCTAAGGATTTGCAGGCTAGGTGGATTTACCATGGAAAATGCAGGGATACAGAAACAGGATAGAGGGATGGATCTGGGTCGGATGCTCTTCGAAGGGTCAGTGTGGACTTGATGGGCTGAATGGTGGGAATTTAATGAATCTACAATTCTATGATTTCCATCATTAGGACAAATAATTTGATTTATTTGCCAGCATTGACAATTACTTTTCTTTAATGCTACTATATAACATAAAAGAAAGAGAAAATAGGAACTACAGTAGGTTATTTTCTGTCCTATAGCCTGCTCTACCATTCAATATGATCATGGCTAATTATCCCAACTCAGTCTCCTGTTCCTGCTTTCTACACAGACTCTTTGATCCCTTTAGCTCTAAGAACTATATTTAATTCCTTCTTGAAAACACTAAATGTTTGGCCTTGATTGATTTCTGCGGCAGAAAATGCACAAATCTCTGGTAAAGAAATTTCTCGTTCCAGTCATAAATGGCCAATCCCACATTTTGGACTGTAACACCTAGTTCTGGACTTCTCAGTCATAGAGTCAGAGAGTCATAGAGATGTACAGCACGGAAACAGACCCTGTTCATGCCGACCAGATATCCCAACACAATCTAGTCCCACCTGCCAGCACCCGGCCCATATCCCTCCAAACCCTTCCTATTCATATACCCATCCAAATGCCTTTTAAATGTTGCAATTGTACCAGCCTCCATCACTTCCTCCAGCAGGTCATTCCATACACATACCACCCTCTACATGAAAAAGTTGCTCTTTAGGTCTCTTTTATATTTTTCCCCTCTTATCCTAAACATATGCTCTCTAGTTCTGGACTCACCCACCCCAGGGAAAAGACTTAGTTTATTTATCCTATCCATGCCCCTCATAATTTCGTAAATCTCTCTAGGATAGCCCCTCAGCCTCCGACGGTCCAGAGAAAACAGCCCCAGCCTGTTCAGCCTCTCCTTATAGCTCAAATCCTCCAATTCTGACAACACCCTTGTAAATCATTTCTGAACCCTTTCAAGTTTCACAACATCTTTCCAATAGGAAGGAGGGAACACGCTTGCTGTCTCGTCCTGTTAGAATTTTGTAGATTACTATGAGATCTTTCCTCATCCTTCTAAACTCCAATTAGTGTAATATAACTGATCCAGTCCCTCTTCATATGTCAGTCCTACCAATTCAAAATCAGTCTAGCAAATCTTCATCGCATTTCATAATCAGGACATCTTTCCTCAGATAAGGAGACCAAAACTGCACGCAATACTTGAGGTATGGTCTCACCAATGCCCTGTACAATTGCAGGAAGACATCCTGCTTTTAAATTCCGATCCTCTCACTATGAAGGCAAACATACCATTATACTTCTTCACTGACTGCTGCACCTATTTTCAGGGACTTGTGTATGAGAACACCCAGGTCCAGTTATCCCTTCCCATATTCCAATGTGCCACCATTTAGCTAATAATCTGCCTTCCTTCTTTTACGACCAAAGTGGAAAAGTCTCACATTTATCAACATTATCTTTCAGCTGCCAAGCATCTGCACACTCGCTCAACTTGTTCCTATCACACTGAAGCATCTCTGCATCCTCCTCACAGTTCGGCCTCCCACCCAGCTTAGTCTCACCTGCAAATGTGGAAATATATTTGGTTCACTTAATGAAATCACATGGGCAGCACGGTATCTCAGTGGTTAGCACAGCTGCGTCACATCACCAGGGTCCTAGGTTCAATTCCAGCCTTGAAATGTGTTGCTGGAAAAGCGCAGCAGGTCAGGCAGCATCCAAGGAGCAGGAGAATCGATGTTTCGGGAAGAAGGGCTTATGCCCAAAACGTCGATTCTCCTGCTCCTTCGATGCTGCCTGACCTGCTGAGCTTTTCCAGCAACACATTTTCAGCTCTGATCTCCAGCATCTGCAGTCCTCACTTTCTCCTCAATCCCAGCCTTGGGTGACTGTCTGTGTGGAGTTTGCGCATTTTCCCCGTGTCTGCGTGGGTTTCCGCCCACAGTCCAAAGATGTGCTGGTTAGGTGAATTGGCTATGCAAAATTGCCCACAGTATTAGGTGCATTAGTCAGAGGGGAAAAGAGGTTTAGGTGGGTTACTCTTCAGAGGGTAGGTGTGGACTGAAGGGCCTGTTTCCACACAGTAGGGAATCTAGTCTTTATGTTGTAAATAGATAGGTCCCAGCACTGATCCCTGTGGTACTCACTGTCTGCTATTACATTTATTCATGTTATTTGTTTCCAGTCTGCCACCATCCCAGCTTTAACAAGGGTGACAAAACATTGGTATTTGGAAATCCTGCCCAGTTGAAGAAACTTGCACCTATATTAACAGTTCAGGATATACCCTTGTAGCTTCTAGCTTGTCTTCCTTATTCTGACTCTTGTGTTTGTCAAACAGAGTCCAGAGAGGGCTGCAAGGCAATAATTAACTCGACCTCTCAAAGCTAGATATTCATAATGATTAATGCAACACGATCCATGATCTGAATATGATGATGACTTTTAGCTAAGAGTGAGTTGCATTGAGCTCTTTGGAGGGTCTTTTGCTGTGCAGCCTAACAGGAATTCCGAGCATATCTTCCCAAATTCACCCCAATAATTAAAACCCAAAAGAAGGACAGATGCTGAAAATCCAAAACAAAATCAGAAATTGCTGTAAGACCACAGCAGTTCTAACAGCACCTGTGGAGAGACATACTGCAGAAGGGTTACTGAATACAAAATGTCAACGGATTTCTCTCCACAAAACAGTGTTGATGTTCGGATTTTGTGATCCCCTTCTTCAGAACATCTGTACACAGATGCTGTCAGACCTGCTGTGTTTTTAGAGCAATTTCTGTTTTCGTCATCCCATCACTTAGTTTTCCTCATCCCTATGGTGGACCTCTTGTTCGGCTTTGATCCCAAATTACCTTGTGGGAACAATTGCCACTCACCAGAAACCGGGCAAAAGGTTGATATCCTTGAGGCCTGCGCCATGTTTGACAGGTAATGTTGCACCAGGACGAACAGTGGCATGGCGAAGGTGTACCCTGTCAGTGATATACACAGTGTGGAGCTGCCCCTCCAAGTGACAGACACAGTGTGAAGCTGCCCCTCCCGGTGACATACACAGTGTGAAGCTGCCCTTTTCAGTAATATACACAGTGTGAATCTTCCCCTCCCAGTGATGTACGCAGTGTGAAGCTGCCACTCTTGGTGATATACACAGTGTGAAACTGCCTTTCCTGCTGATATACGAAGTGTGAAGCTAACCCTCTCAGTGATATACACAGTGTAAAGCTGCCCCTCTCGGTGATATACACAGTGTGAAGCTGTCCGTCCAAGTGATATACACAGTGTGAAGCTGTTCCTCCCGGTGATATACACAGTGTGAGCTGTCCCTCCCAGTGATATGCACAGTGTGAAGCTGCCCCTCCCAGTGATATACACAGTGTGAAGCCGCCCATCTCAGTGTGAACCTGCCCATTCCCATGATATACACAGTGATATACACAATGTGAAGTTGGCCCTCCCAGTGTTATACACAGTGTGAAACTGTCCCTTTCAATGATAAACACGGTGTGAATCTTCCCTTCTCAGTGATATACACAGTGTGAAGCTGCCCCTCTCAATGTGAAGCTGCCTCTTCCCATGATATACACAGTGTGAAGTTATTCCTCCCGATGATATACACCATGTGAAGCTGCCCCTCCCAGTGATATACACAGTGTGAGGCTGCCCCTCTCAGTGATATACACAGTGTGAAGCTGTCCCTCTCGGTGATATACAGAGTGAGAAGGTGCCCCTCTTGGTGATATACACAGTGTGAAGCTGCCCCTCTCAGTGATATACACAATGTGAAGTTGCCCCTCCCAGTGTTATACACAGTGTGAAGCTGTTCCTCCCAGTGATACACACAGTGTGAATTTGCCCGTCTCAATGATATACACAGTGTGAAGCTGTCCCTCCCAGTGATATACATAGTGTGAAGCTGCCCCTCCCAGTGATTTACAATGTGTGAAGGTGCCCCACCCAGTGATATACACATTGTGAAGTTGCCCCTCTCAGTGTTATACGCAGAGTAAAGCTGCCACTCTCGGTGATATAAACAGTGTAAAGATGCCCCTCCCAGTGATATACACAGCGTGAGGCTTTCCCTCCCGGTGATATACACAGTGTGAAGCTGCCCCTCCCAATGGTATACACAGTGTGAAATTGCCCCTCTTAATGATATACAGTGTGAAGCTGCCCCTCTCGATCATATACACAATGTGAAGCTGCCCCTACCAGTGATATACATAGTGAGAAACTGTCCCTCCCAGTGATATGCATGGAGTGAAGCGGCCGCTCTCGGTGATATAAGCAGTATGACGTTGCACTTCCCGGTGATATACTCAGTGTGGAGCTGCCCCTCTCAGTGATATACACAGTGTGAAGCTGCCCCTCTCAGTGTGAAGCTGCCCCTCTCAGTGATATACACAGTGTGAAGCTGCCCTTTTCAGTAATATACACAGTGTGAATCTTCCCCTCCCAGTGATATACACAGTGAAATGCTGCCCCTCTCGGTGATATACATATTGTGAAGTTGCCCCTCTCAGTAATATACAAAGTGTGAATCTTCCCCTCCCAGTGATGTTCGCAGTGTGTAGCTGCCACTCTCGGTGAAAGACACAGTGTGAAACAGCTTTTCCCACTGATATACAAAGTGTGAAGCTAACCCTCCCAGTGATATGCACAGTGTAAAGCTGCCCCTCTCGGTGATATACACAGTTTGAAGCTGTCCGTCCAAGTTATATACACAGTGTGAAGCTGCCCCTCTCAGTGATATACAGAGTAAGAAGCTGGCCCTTTCAGTGATATACACAGTGTAAAGCTGCCTCTCTCAGTGACAAACACAGTGTGAAGCTGCCCCTCTTAGTGATATACACAGTGTGAAGCTGCCCCCCCCAGTGATATATACAGTGTGAAGCTGCCCCTCCCAGTGATACACACAGTGTGAAGCTTTCCATCCCAGTGATATGCACAGTGTGAAGCGGCTGCTCTCGTTGATATACACAGTGTGAGGTTGCACTTCCCGGTGATACACAAAGTGTGAAGCTGCCCTCTCAGTGTGAAACTGCCCCTCTCAGTGATATACACAGTGTGAAGCTGCCCTCTCGGTGTGAAGCTGTCCCCTCAGCGATATACACAATGTGAAGCTGACCCTCCCGGTGATATACACAGTGTGAAGCTGTCTCTCCCACTGATATGCACAGCGTGAAGCAGCCCCTCCCAGTGATATACACAGTGTGAAGCTGCCCCCTCAGTGTGAAGCTGCCCCTTCCCGTGATATACACAGTATGAAGCTGCCCTCCCCCGTGATATACACAGTGTGAAGCTGCCCCTCCCAGTGATACACACAGTGTGAAGCTGCCCCTCTCGATGTTATACACAGTGTACAACTGCCCCTCCCAGAGGTATACACAGTTTAAAGCAGCCCCTCCCACTGATATACACAGTGTGAATCTGCCCCTCTCAGTTATATACACAGTGTGAAGCTGCTCCTCCTGGTGATATACAAGGTATGAAGCTGTCCCTCTCAGTGATATCCATAGTGTGAAGCTGCCCCTCTCGATGATATACACAGTGTGAAACTGCCCCCGCCCATGAATATACACAGTGTGAATCTGCCCTTCTCAGTGATATACACAGTGTGAAGCTGCCCTTCCTGGTGATATACACAGTGTGAAGTTGTCCCTCTCAGTGATATACACAGTGTGAAGCTGTCCCTCTCAGTGATATACACAGTGTGAAGCTACCCCTCTCGATGATATACACAGTGTGAAACTGCACCTCCCAGTGATATACACAGTTTAAAGCTGGCCCTCTCAGTGATATACACAGTGTGAAGCTGCCCCTTCCCGTGATATACACAGTGTGAGGTTGCACTTCCCGGGGAAACACAAAGTGTGAAGCTGCCCCTCTCAGTTTGAAGCTGCCCTCTCGATGATATACAGAGTGAAATGGTGTCCCTCTTGGTGATATGCACAGTGTGAATCTGTCCATCATAGTGATATACACAGTGTGAAGCTGCCCCTCTCGATGATATACAGAGTGAAAAGGTGTCCCTCTTGGTGATATACACAGTGTGAATCTGTCCATCATAGTGATATACACAGTGTGAAGCTCCCCCCCCCCACCCAGTGATATATATAGTGTGAAGCTGCCCCTCCCAGTGATACACACAGTGTGAAGCTGCCCCTCTTGATTTTACACACAGTGTACAACTGCCCCTCCCAGTGGTATACAAAGTTTAAAGCTGCCCCTCCCACTGATATACACCGTGTGGACCTGCCCCTCTCAGTTATATACACAGTGTGAATCTGCCCTTCTCAGTGATATACACAGTGTGAAGCTGTCCCTCTCCATGACATACACAGTGTGAAACTGCCCCTCCCAGTGATATACACAGTGTGAAACTGCCCCTCCCAGTGATATACACAGTTTAAAGCTGCCCCTCTCAGTGATATACACAGTGCGAAGCTGCCCCTTTCAGTGTGAAGCTACCCCTCCCACTGATATACACAGTGTGAAGCTTCCATTCTCCAGATATACACAGTGTGCAGCCGTCCGTCCAAGTGACATACACAGTGTGACGCGGTCCCTCTGGGTGATGTACACAGTGTGAAGCTGCCTCTCTCGATGATATACACAGTGTGAAACTGCCCCTCCCAGAGATATACACAGTTTAAAGCTGCCCCTCTCAGTGATATACACAGTGTGAATCTGCCCCTCTCAGTTACGTACACAGTGTGAAGCTGTCCATCCTAGTGATATAAACAGTGTGAAGCTGCTCCTCCCAGAGATATACATAGTATAAGCTGCCCCTCCCAGTAATATACACAGTGTGAAGCTGCCCCTCTCAGTAATATACACAGTGTGAAGCTGCCCCACCCAGTGATATGCACAATGTGTAGCTGCCCCTCTCAATGATATACACAATGTGAAGCAGCCACTCTCAGTGTGAAGCTGCCCCTCTTAGTGATATACACAGTGTATGCTGTCCCTTCTATTGATATATACAGTGAAGCTGTCCTTCTCAGTAATATACACAGTGTCAAGCTGTCCCTCTCAGTGTGAAGCTGTCCCCTCAGCGATATACACAATGTGAAGCTGACCCTCTCAGTGATATACACAGTGTCAAGCTGCCCCTCTCGATGATATCCACAGTGTGAAACTGCCCCTCCCAGTGATATACACAGTTTAAAGCTGGCCCTCTCAGTGATATATACAATGTGAATCTGCCCCTCTCGATGATAAACACAGTGTGAAGCTGCCCCTCCTGGTGATATACACAGTGTGAAGCTGTCCCTCTCAGTGATATACACAGTGTGAAGCTATCCCTCCTAGTGATATACACAGTGTGAAGCTGCCCCTTCCCGTGATATACACAGTGTGATGCTCCCCCTCCCCCACCCCACCACACTGATATACAGTGTGAAGCTGCCCCTCCCAGTGATATCTTCGAGGAGAAAGTGAGGTCTGCAGATGCTGGAGATCAGAGCTGAAAATGATGAAGGGCTTATGCCTGAACCGTCGAATCTCCTGCTCCTTGGATGCTGCCTGACCTGCTGCGCATTTCTAGCAACAAATTTTCACCTCCCAGTGATATACACAGTGTGAAGCTTCCCCTCTCCATGATATACACAGTGTGAAGATGCCCCTCCCAGTAATATACACAGTGTGAAGCTTCCCCTCTTGGTGATATACACAGTGTGAACCTGCCCCTCCCAGTGATATACACAGTGTGAAGCTGCCCCTCTCAGTGAAGTACATAGTGTGAAGATGCCCCTCCCAGCGATATACACAATGTGAAGCTGACCCTCTCAGTGATATACACAGTGTGAAACTGCCCCTCTCAGTGACATACACAGTGTGAAGCTGACCCTCCCGCTGATATACACAGTGTGAAGCTTCCCCTCTCCATGATATACACAGTGTGAAGATGCCCCTCCCAGTGATATACACAGTGTGAAGCTTCCCCTCTTGGTGATATACACAGTGTGAACCTGCCCCTCCCAGTGATATACACAGTGTGAAGCTGCCCCTCTCAGTGAAGTACATAGTATGAAGATGCCCCTCCCAGCGATATACACAATGTGAAGCTGACCCTCTCAGTGATATACACAGTGTGAAACTGCCCCTCTCAGTGACATACACAGTGTGAAGCTGACCCTCCCGCTGATATACACAGTGTGAAGCTGCCCCTCTTAATGATATACACAGTGTGAAACTGCCCCTCCCGGTATATACACAGTGTGAATCTGCCCCTCTCGATGATATACACCATGTGAATCTGCCCCTCTCAATGATATACACATTGTGAAGCTGTTCCTCCCAGTGACAAGCACAGTGCGAAACAGGCGCGCTCGGTGATATACACAGTATGAAGTTGCACATCCCGGTGATATACACAGTGTGAAGCTGCTCCTCCCAGTTATATACACAGTGTGAAGTTGCCCCTCTCAATGATATACACATTGTGAATCTGCCCCTGCCGGTATATCCACAGTATGAATCTGCCCCTCTCGATGATATACAACATGTGGAGCTGCCCCTCTCAATGATATACACAGTGTGAAACTGCCTCTCTCAATGACATACACAGTGTGAAGCTGCCCCTCCCAATGTTATACACAGTGTGAAACTGCCCCTCTCAATGATGTACATAGTGTGAAGCTGGCCCACTCGGTAATATACACATTGTGAAGCTGTCCCTCCTGGAGATACACACAATGTGAAGCTGTCCATCTCAGTGATATGCAGAGTGAGAAGCTGCCCCTCTCGGTGATACACACAGTGTGAAGCTGCTCCCAGTGATATACACCGTGTAAACCGGCCCCTCTCAGTGATATACACAGTGGGAGCTGTCCGTCCAGGTGACATACACAGTGTGAAGCAGCCCCTCCTAGTGATATACACAGTGTGAAGCTGCCCCTCTCAGTGATATACATAGTGTGAAGCTGCCCCTCCTAATTATATACACAGTGTGAAGCTGCCCCTCTCAATGATATACACATTGTAAAGCTGTCCCTCCCAGCGACAATGCACAGTGCGAAACAGCCGCTCTCGGTGATATACACAGTATGAAGTTGCACATCCCGGTGATATACACAGTGTGAAGGTGCCCCTCCCAGTGATATACACAGTGTAAACCTGCCCCTCCCAATGGCACACACAGTGTGAAACAGCATCTCTCAGTGATATACGCAGTGTGAAACTGCCCCTCTCAATGATATACACAGTGTGAAATTGCCCCTCTCAATGATATACACATTGTGAATCTGCCCCTGCCGGTATATCCACAGTATGAATCTGCCCCTCTCGATGATATCCACATTGTGAAGCTGCCCCTCTCAGTGATATACACCATGTGAAACTGCCCCTCTCAGTGACATACACAGTGTGAAGCTGCCCCTCCCAATGTTATACACAGTGTGAAACTGCCCCTCTCAATGATGTACATAGTGTGAAGTTGCCCCGCTCGGTAATATACACATTGTGAAGCTGTCCATCTCAGTGATATACACACAATGTGAAGCTGCCCATCTCAGTGATATACATAGTGAGAAGCTGCCCCTCTCGGTGATATACACAGTGTGAAGCTGCTCCTCCCAGTGATATACACAGTGTGAAGTTGCCCCTCTCAATGATATACACAGTGTGAATCTGCCCCTGCCGGTATATCCACAGTATGAATCTGCCCCTCTCGATGATATACACCATGTGGAGCTGCCCCTCTCAATGATATACACAGTATGAATCTGCCCCTCTCGATGATATACACCATGTGGATCTGCCCCTCTCAATGATATACACAGTGTGAAACTGCCTCTCTCAATGATGCACATAGTGTGCAGCTGCCCCGCTCGGTAATATACACATTGTGAAGCTGTCCCACCCGGATATACGCACGTGAAGCTGCCCATCTCAGTGATATACAGAGTGAGAAGCTGCCCCTCTCGATGCTACACACAGTGTGAAGCTGCTCCCAGTGATATACACCGTGTAAACCGGCCCCTCTCAGTGATATACACAGTGTGAAGCTGACCCTCCCGTTGATATACACAGTGGGAGCTGTTCGTCCAGGTGACATACACAGTGTGTAGCAGCCCCTCTTAGTGATATACACGGTGTGAAGCTGCCCCTCTCGGTGATATACATAGTGTGAAGCTGCCCCTCTCAATGATATACACCATGTGGAGCTGCCCCTCTCAATGATATTCACAGTGTGAAACAGCCGCTCTCGGTGATATACACAGTATGAAGTTGCACATCCCGGTGATATAAACAGTGTGAAGCTGCCCCTTCCAGTGATATACACAGTGTGAACGTGCCCCTCTTAATGATATACACATTGTGAATCTGCCCCTGCCGGTATATCCACAGTATGAATCTGCCCCTCTCGATGATATACACCATGTGAATCTGCCCCTCTCAATGATATACACATTGTGAAGCTGTCCCTCCCAGTGACAAGCACAGTGCGAAACAGGCGCGCTCGGTGATATACACAGTATGAAGTTGCACATCCCGGTGATATACACAGTGTGAAGCTGCTCCTCCCAGTTATATACACAGTGTGAAGTTGCCCCTCTCAATGATATACACATTGTGAATCTGCCCCTGCCGGTATATCCACAGTATGAATCTGCCCCTCTCGATGATATACAACATGTGGAGCTGCCCCTCTCAATGATATACACAGTGTGAAACTGCCTCTCTCAGTGACATACACAGTGTGAAGCTGCCCCTCCCAATGTTATACACAGTGTGAAACTGCCCCTCTCAATGATGTACATAGTGTGAAGCTGGCCCACTCGGTAATATACACATTGTGAAGCTGTCCCTCCTGGAGATACACACAATGTGAAGCTGTCCATCTCAGTGATATGCAGAGTGAGAAGCTGCCCCTCCTAGTTATATACACAGTGTGAAGCTGCCCCTCTCAATGATATACACAGCGTGAATCTGCCCCTCCCGGTATATACACAGTGTGAATCTGCCCCTCTCAATGATATACACCATGTGGAGCTGCCCCTCTCAATGATATTCACATTGTGAAACAGCCGCTCTCGGTGATATACACAGTATGAATTTGCACATCCCGGTGATATACACAGTGTGAAGCTGCCCCTCCTAGTTATATACACAGTGTGAAGCTGCCCCTCTCAATGATATACACCATGTGAATCTGCCCCTCTCAATGATATACACATTGTGAAGCAGTCCCTCCCAGTGACAAGCACAGTGCGAAACAGGCGCTCTCGGTGATATACACAGTATGAAGTTGCACATCCCGGTGATATACACAGTGTGAAGCTGCTCCTCCCAGTGATATACACAGTGTGAAGTTGCCCCTCTCAATGATATACACATTATGAATCTGCCCCTGCCGGTATATCCACAGTATGAATCTGCCCCTCTCGATGATATACAACATGTGGAGCTGCCCCTCTCAATGATATACACAGTGTGAAACTGCCCCTCTCAGTGACATGCACAGTGTGAAGCTGCCCCTCCCAATGTTATACACAGTGTGAAACTGCCCCTCTCAATGATGTACACATTGTGAAGCTGTCCCTCCTGGAGATACACACAATGTGAAGCTGCCCATCTCAGTGATATGCAGAGTGAGAAGCTGCCCCTCTCGGTGATACACACAGTGTGAAGCTGCTCCCAGTGATATACACCGTGTAAACCGGCCCCTCTCAGTGATATACACAGTGGGAGCTGTCCGTCCAGGTGACATACACAGTGTGAAGCAGCCCCTCCTAGTGATATACACAGTGTGAAGCTGCCCCTCTCGGTGATATACATAGTGTGAAGCTGCCCCTCCTAATTATATACACAGTGTGAAGCTGCCCCTCTCAATGATATACACAGTGTGAATCTGTCCCTCCCGGTATATACACAGTGTGAATCTGCCCCTCTCGATGATATACACCATGTGGAGCTGCCCCTCTCAATGATATACACAGTATGAATCTGCCCCTCTCGATGATATACACCATGTGGATCTGCCCCTCTCAATGATATACACAGTGTGAAACTGCCTCTCTCAATGATGCACATAGTGTGAAGCTGCCCCGCTCGGTAATATACACATTGTGAAGCTGTCCCACCCGGATATACGCACGTGAAGCTGCCCATCTCAGTGATATACAGAGTGAGAAGCTGCCCCTCTCGATGCTACACACAGTGTGAAGCTGCTCCCAGTGATATACACCGTGTAAACCGGCCCCTCTCAGTGATATACACAGTGTGAAGCTGACCCTCCCGTTGATATACACAGTGGGAGCTGTTCGTCCAGGTGACATACACAGTGTGTAGCAGCCCCTCTTAGTGATATACACGGTGTGAAGCTGCCCCTCTCGGTGATATACATAGTGTGAAGCTGCCCCTCTCAATGATATACACCATGTGGAGCTGCCCCTCTCAATGATATTCACAGTGTGAAACAGCCGCTCTCGGTGATATACACAGTATGAAGTTGCACATCCCGGTGATATACACAGTGTGAAGCTGACCCTCCCGTTGATATACACAGTGGGAGCTGTTCGTCCAGGTGACATACAGTGTGTAGCAGCCCCTCTTAGTGATATACACGGTGTGAAGCTGCCCCTCTCGGTGATATACATAGTGTGAAGCTGCCCCTCTCAATGATATACACCATGTGGAGCTGCCCCTCTCAATGATATTCACAGTGTGAAACAGCCGCTCTCGGTGATATACACAGTATGAAGTTGCACATCCCGGTGATATACACAGTGTGAAGCTGCCCCTTCCAGTGATATACACAGTGTGAACGTGCCCCTCTTAATGATATACACATTGTGAATCTGCCCCTGCCGGTATATCCACAGTATGAATCTGCCCCTCTCGATGATATACACCATGTGAATCTGCCCCTCTCAATGATATACACATTGTGAAGCTGTCCCTCCCAGTGACAAGCACAGTGCGAAACAGGCGCGCTCGGTGATATACACAGTATGAAGTTGCACATCCCGGTGATATACACAGTGTGAAGCTGCTCCTCCCAGTTATATACACAGTGTGAAGTTGCCCCTCTCAATGATATACACATTGTGAATCTGCCCCTGCCGGTATATCCACAGTATGAATCTGCCCCTCTCGATGATATACAACATGTGGAGCTGCCCCTCTCAATGATATACACAGTGTGAAACTGCCTCTCTCAGTGACATACACAGTGTGAAGCTGCCCCTCCCAATGTTATACACAGTGTGAAACTGCCCCTCTCAATGATGTACATAGTGTGAAGCTGGCCCACTCGGTAATATACACATTGTGAAGCTGTCCCTCCTGGAGATACACACAATGTGAAGCTGTCCATCTCAGTGATATGCAGAGTGAGAAGCTGCCCCTCCTAGTTATATACACAGTGTGAAGCTGCCCCTCTCAATGATATACACAGCGTGAATCTGCCCCTCCCGGTATATACACAGTGTGAATCTGCCCCTCTCAATGATATACACCATGTGGAGCTGCCCCTCTCAATGATATTCACATTGTGAAACAGCCGCTCTCGGTGATATACACAGTATGAATTTGCACATCCCGGTGATATACACAGTGTGAAGCTGCCCCTCCTAGTTATATACACAGTGTGAAGCTGCCCCTCTCAATGATATACACCATGTGAATCTGCCCCTCTCAATGATATACACATTGTGAAGCAGTCCCTCCCAGTGACAAGCACAGTGCGAAACAGGCGCTCTCGGTGATATACACAGTATGAAGTTGCACATCCCGGTGATATACACAGTGTGAAGCTGCTCCTCCCAGTGATATACACAGTGTGAAGTTGCCCCTCTCAATGATATACACATTATGAATCTGCCCCTGCCGGTATATCCACAGTATGAATCTGCCCCTCTCGATGATATACAACATGTGGAGCTGCCCCTCTCAATGATATACACAGTGTGAAACTGCCCCTCTCAGTGACATGCACAGTGTGAAGCTGCCCCTCCCAATGTTATACACAGTGTGAAACTGCCCCTCTCAATGATGTACACATTGTGAAGCTGTCCCTCCTGGAGATACACACAATGTGAAGCTGCCCATCTCAGTGATATGCAGAGTGAGAAGCTGCCCCTCTCGGTGATACACACAGTGTGAAGCTGCTCCCAGTGATATACACCGTGTAAACCGGCCCCTCTCAGTGATATACACAGTGGGAGCTGTCCGTCCAGGTGACATACACAGTGTGAAGCAGCCCCTCCTAGTGATATACACAGTGTGAAGCTGCCCCTCTCGGTGATATACATAGTGTGAAGCTGCCCCTCCTAATTATATACACAGTGTGAAGCTGCCCCTCTCAATGATATACACAGTGTGAATCTGTCCCTCCCGGTATATACACAGTGTGAATCTGCCCCTCTCGATGATATACACCATGTGGAGCTGCCCCTCTCAATGATATACACATTGTGAAGCTGTCCCTCCCAGTGACAATGCACAGTGCGAAACAGCCGCTCTCGGTGATATACACAGTATGAAGTTGCACATCCCGGTGATATACACAGTGTGAAGGTGCCCCTCCCAGTGATATACACAGTGTGAACCTGCCCCTCCCAATGGCACACACAGTGTGAAACAGCATCTCTCAGTGATATACGCAGTGTGAAACTGCCCCTCTCAATGATATACACAGTGTGAAATTGCCCCTCTCAATGATATACACATTGTGAATCTGCCCCTGCCGGTATATCCACAGTATGAATCTGCCCCTCTCGATGATATACACAATGTGGAGCTGCCCCTCTCAATGATATCCACATTGTGAAGCTGCCCCTCTCAGTGATATACACCATGTGAAACTGCCCCTCTCAGTGACATACACAGTGTGAAGCTGCCCCTCCCAATGTTATACACAGTGTGAAACTGCCCCTCTCAATGATGTACATAGTGTGAAGTTGCCCCGCTCGGTAATATACACATTGTGAAGCTGTCCCACCCGGATATACACACAATGTGAAGCTGCCCATCTCAGTGATATACATAGTGAGAAGCTGCCCCTCTCGGTGATATACACAGTGTGAAGCTGCTCCTCCCAGTGATATACACAGTGTGAAGTTGCCCCTCTCAATGATATACACAGTGTGAATCTGCCCCTGCCGGTATATCCACAGTATGAATCTGCCCCTCTCGATGATATACACCATGTGGAGCTGCCCCTCTCAATGATATACACAGTGTGAAACTGCCTCTCTCAATGATGCACATAGCGTGAAGCTGCCCCGCTCGGTAATATACACATTGTGAAGCTGTCCCACCCGGATATACGCACGTGAAGCTGCCCATCTCAGTGATATACAGAGTGAGAAGCTGCCCCTCTCGATGCTACACACAGTGTGAAGCTGCTCCCAGTGATATACACCGTGTAAACCGGCCCCTCTCAGTGATATACACAGTGAAGCTGCCCATGTCAATGGTAGACACAGTGTGAAACTGCCCCTCTTAGTGATATACACAGTGTGAAGCTTTCCCTCCCAGTGATATACACAGTGTGAATCTGCCCCTCCCAATGGTAGACACAGTGTGAAATTGCCCCTCTTAGTGATATACACAGTGTGAAGCTGCACTTCCCAGTGAGATACACAGTGTGAAGCTGCCCCTCTCGGTGATATATACAGTGTGAAGCTGTCTGTCCAAGTGACACACACAGTGTGAAGCTGTCTGTCCAAGTGACACACACAGTGTGAAGCTGCCCCTCCTAGTGATATACACAGCGTGAAGCTGCCCCTCTTGGTGATATACACAGTGTGAAGCTGCCACTCCTAGTGATATACACAGTGTGAATCTGCCCCTCCCAGTGATATACACAATGTGAATCTGCCCCTCCCGGTGATATAGACAGTGTGAACTTGCACCTCCTGGTGATATACACAGTGAAGCTGCCCATGCCAATGGTTGACTCAGTGTGAAACTACCCCTCTTAGTGATATACATAGTGTGAAGCTGCCCCTACCAATGGTATACACCGTGTGAAATGGCATCTCTCAGTGGTATACACAGTGTGAGGCTTTCCCTCTCGATGATATACAGTGTGAACTTGCACCTCCCGGTGATATACACAGTGTGAAGCTGCACTTCCCAGTGAGATACATGGTGTGAAGCTGCCCCTCCCAATGGTATACACAGTGTGAAACTGCCCCTCTCAATGATGTACATAGTGTGAAGCCGCCCCACTCGGTAATTTAGACATTGTGAAGCTGTCCTTCCCGGAGATACACACAATGTGAAGCAGCCCCTCTCAGTGATATACAGAGTGAGAAGTTGCCCCTCTCGGTGATATACACAGTGTGTTGTTGCCCCACTGGACGATATACACAGTGTGAAGATGACCTTCTCAGTGATATACACAGTGTGAAGCTGTCCGTCCAAGTGACCTATACAGTGTAAGCTGCCCCTCTCAGTGATGTACATAGTGTGAAGCTGCCCCACGCAGTGATATCCACAGTGTGAAACTTCCCCTCCCAGTGATATACACAATGTGTAGCTGCCCCTCTCAATCGTATACACACTGTGAAGCTGTCCCTCCCGGAGATACACACAATATGATGCTGCCCCTGTCAGTGATATACAGAGTGTGAAGCTGCCCCTCTCAGTGATATAGACAGTGTGATGTTGCCCCACTGGACGATATACACAACGTGAAGCTGCCCCTCGCAGTGTGAAGCTGCCCCTCTCAGTGATATACACAGTGTGAATCTGTCCCTCCTGGCGATATACACAATGTGACGTTGCCCCACTTGACGATATACACAGTGAAGCTGCCCCTCTCAATGTGAAGCTGCCCCTCCCGCTGATATATACACAGTGTAAAGCTTCCCCTTTCCATGATATACACAGTGTGAAGCTGTCCGTCCAAGTGACATATAGAGTGAGAAGGTGTTCCTCTTGTGATATACACAGTGTGAAGCTGCCCCGCCGAGTGATATACACAGTGTGATGTTGCACTTCATGGTGATATACTCAGTGTGGAGCTGCCCCTCTCAGTGACACACACAGTGTGAAACTGCCCCTCTCGATGATATACACAGTGTGAAATGCCCCTCTCAGTGACATACACAGTGTGAAGCTGACCCTCAAACTGATATACACAGTGTGAAGCTGCCCCTCCCAATGATATACACAGTATGAATGGCATCTTTCAGTGATATACACAGTGTGAGGCTTTCCCTCCCAGTTACATACACAGTGTGAAGCTGCTGCTCCCAATGATATACACAGTGTGAAGCAGCCCCTCTCAGTATATACACAGTGTGAAGCTGCACTTCCCAGTGAGATACATGGTGTGACTCTGCCCCTCCCAATGGTATACACAGTGTGAAACTGCCCCTCTCAATTATGTACATAGTGTGAAGCTGCCCCGCTCGGTAATATACACATTGTGAAGGTGTCCTTCCCGGAGATACACACAATGTGAAGCTGCCCATCTCAGTGATATGCAGAGTGAGAAGCTGCCCTTCTAGGTGATACACACAGTGTGAAGCTGCACCCAGTGATATACACCGTGTAAACCGGCCCCTCTCAGTGATATACACAGTGTGAAGCTGTCCGTCCAGGTAACATACACAGTGTGAATCTGCCCCTCCCGGTGATATACACAGTGTGAAGCTGCCCCTCCTAGTGATATACACAGTGTGAAGCTGCCCCTCTCAATGATATACACAGTGTGAATCTGCCCCTCCCGGTATATACACAATGTGAATCTGCCCTTCTCGATGTATACACAGTGTGAAGCTGTCCCTCCCAGTGACATGCACAGTGCGAAACAGCCGCTCTTGGTGATATACACAGTATGAAGTTGCACATCCCGGTGATGTACACAGTGTGAAGCTGCCCCTCCCAGTGATGTACAGAGTGTGAACCTGCCCCTCCCAATGGCACACACAGTGTGAAACAGCATCTCTCAGTGATATACACAGTGTGAGGCTTTCCCTCACAGTGATATACGCAGTGTGAAACTGCCCCACGCAGTGATGTACATAGTGTGAAGCTGCCCCGCTCGGTAATATACACATTGTGAAGCTGTCCTTCCCGGATATACACACAATGTGAAGCTGCCCATCTCAGTGATATACAGAGTGAGAAGCTGCCCCTCTCGGTGATACACACAGTGTGAAGCTGCTCCCAGTGATATACACCGTGTAAACCGGCCCCTCTCAGTGATATACAGTGTGAAGCTGTCTGTCCAAGTGACATACACAGTGTGAAGCTGTCCATCCCAGTGATATACACAGTGTGAAGCTGCCCCTCCTGGTGATATACACAGTGTGAACTTAGAACATAGAACATAGAACAATACAGCACAGAACAGGCCCTTCGGCCCACGATGTTGTGCCGAACATCTATCCTAGATTAAGCACCCATCCATGTACCTATCCAATTGCCGCTCAAAGGTCGCCAATGATTCTGACTCTACACTCCCACAGGCAGCGCATTCCATGTCCCCACCACTCTCTGGGTAAAGAACCCACCCCTGACATCTCCCCTATACCTTCCACCCTTCACCTTAAATTTATGTCCCCTTGTAACACTCTGTTGTACCCGGGGAAAAAGTTTCTGACTGTCTACTCTATCTATTCCTCTGATCATCTTATAAACCTCTATCAAGTCACCCCTCATCCTTCACCGTTCCAACGAGAAAAGGCCGAGAACTCTCAACCTATCCTCGTACGACCTATTCTCCATTCCAGGCAACATCCTGGTAAATCTTCTCTGCACCCTCTCCAAAGCTTCCACATCTTTCCTAAAGTGAGGCGACCAGAACTGCACACAGTACTCCAAATGTGGCCTAACCAAAGTCCTGTACAGCTGCAACATCACTTCACGACTCTTGAATTCAATCCCTCTGCTAATGAGCGCTAATACACCATAGGCCTTCTTACAAGCTCTATCCACCTGAGTGGCAACTTTCAAAGATCTATGTACATAGACCCCAAGATCCCTCTGTTCCTCCACCTGACTAAGAACCCTACCGTTAACCCTGTATTCCGCATTCTTATTTGTTCTTCCAAAATGGACAACCTCACACTTGGCAGGATTGAACTCCATCTGCCACTCCTCAGCCCAGCTCTGCATCATATCTAAGTCCCTTTGCAACCGACAACAGCCCTCCTCACTGTCCACAACTCCACCAATCTTTGTATCATCTGCAAATTTACTGACCCACCCTTCGACTCCCTCATCCAAGTCATTAATAAAAATTACAAACAGCAGAGGACCCAGAACCGATCCCTGCGGAACTCCACTTGTGACTGGGCTCCAGGCTGAATATTTACCATCTACCACCACTCTCTGACTTCGACCGGTTAGCCAGTTTTCTATCCAATTGGCCAAATTTCCCTCTATCCCATGCCTACCATGGGGAACCTTATCAAATGCCTTACTAAAATCCATGTACACTACATCCACTGCTCTACCCTCATCCACATGCTTGGTCACCTCCTCAAAGAATTCAATAAGATTTGTAAGGCAAGACGTACCCTTCACAAATCCATGCTGGCTGTCCCTAATCAAGCAGTGTCTTTCCAGATACTCATAAATCCTATCCCTCAGTACCCTTTCCATTACTTTGCCTACCACAGAAGTAAGACTAACTGGCCTGTAATTCCCGGGGTTATCCCTATTCCCTTTTTTGAACAGGGGCACAACATTCGCTACTCTCCAGTCCCCTGGTACCACTCCCGTTGACAGTGGAGACGAAAAGATCATTGCCAACGGTACTGCAATTTCCTCTCTTGCTTCCCACATAATCCCAGGATATATCCCGTCAGGCCCGGGGGACTTGTCTATCCTCAGGTTGCTCAGAATGTCCAACACATCTTCCTTCCTAACAAGTATCTCTTCTAGCTTACCAGTCCGTTTCACACTCTCCTCTTCAACAATACGGTCCCTCTCGTTCGTAAATACTGAAGAAAAGTACTCATTCAAGACCTCTCCTATCTCTTCCGACTGAATACACAATCTCCCACTACTGTCCTTGAACTTGCGCCACCCGGTGATATACACAGTGAAGTTGCCCATGCCAATGGTAGACTCAGTGTGAAACTGCCCCTCTTAGTGATATACACAGTGTGAAACTGCCCCTCTCAATGGTGTACATAGTGTGAAGCTGCCCCGCTCGGTAATATACACATCGTGAAGCTGTCCCGCCTGGAGATAAACACAATGTAAAGCTGCCCCTCTCAGCGATGTACAGAGTGAGAAGCTGCCCCTCTCGGTGATATACACAGTGTGATGTTGCCCCACTGGACGATATACACAGTGTGAAGATGACCCTCTCGATGATACACACAGTGCGAAATTGCCCCTCTCAGTGAAGTACACAGTGTGAAACTGCCCCTCTCAGTGATATACACAGTGTGAAGCTGCCCCTCCCTGTGATACACACAGTGTGAAGCTGCCCCTCTCAATGATATACACAGTGTGAACTTTCACCTCCCGGTGATATACTCAGTGTGAAGCTGCCCCTCCCAATGACATACGCAGTGTGAAACTGCCCCTCTTAGTGATATACACAGAGTGAAGCTGCCCCTCCCAGTGATACACACAGTGTGCAGCAGTCCGTCCCACTGACATGCACAGTGCGAAATAGCCACTCTCGGTGATATACACAGTATGAAGTTGCACATCCCAGTGATATACACAGTGTGAAACGGCATCTCTCAGTGATATACACAGTGTGTTGCTTTCCTTCCCAGTGATATACAGTGTGAAACTACCCCTCTCAGTGATATACACAGCGTGAATCTGCCCCTCACGGTGATATACACAGTGGGAAGTTGCCCCACTCGATGATATACACCATGTGTAGCTGCCCCTCTCAATGATATACACTGTGTGAATCTGCCCCTCTCAGTGATATATACAGTGTGAAACTGCCCCTCTCAGTGATATACACAGTGTAAAGCTGCCCCTCTCAATGTTATACACAGTGTGAAACTGCCCCTCTCAATGACGTATGTAGTGTGAAGCTAACCTGCTCGGTAATATACACATTGTGAAGCTGTCCCTCCCGGAGATACACACAATGTGAAGCTGCCCATCTCAGTGATATACAGAGTGAGAAGCTGCCCCTCTCGGTGATACACACAGTGTGAAACTGCACCCAGTGATATACACCGTGTAAACCGGCCCCTCTCAGTGATATACACAGTGCGAAGCTGACCCTCCCGTTGATATACACAGTGTGAAGCTGTCTGTCCAGGTGACATACACAGTATGAAGAAGCCGCTCCTAGTGATGTACACAGTGTGAAGCTGCCCCTCTCAATGATATACACAGTGTGAATCTGCCCCTCCTGGTATATACACAGTGTGAATCTGCCCCTCTCGATGATATACACCATATGGAGCTGCCCCTCTCAATGATACACACAGTGTGAAGCTGTCCCTCCCAGTGACATGCACAGTGCGAAACAGCCGCTCTCGGTGATATACACAGTATGAAGTTGCACATCCCGGCGATATACACAGTGTGAAGCTGCCCCTCCCAGTGATATACACAGTGTGAACCTGCCCCTCCCAATGGCGCACACAGTGTGAAACAGCATCTCTCAGTGATATACACAGTGTGAGGCTTTCCCTCCCAATGGTATACACAGTGTGAAACTGCCCCTCTCAATGATGTAAATAGTGTGAAGCTGTCCCACTTGGTAAATATACACATTGTGAAGCTGTCCTACCCGGAGATACACACAATGTGAAGCTGCCCCTCTCGGTGATATACACAGTGTGAATTTGCCCCTCTCGATGATATACACATGTGGAGCTGCCCCTCTCAATGATATACACGGTGTGAATCTGCCCCTCTCAATGATACACACCGTGTGAAGCTGTCCCCCCCAGTGACATGCACTCTTTTGGTGATATACACAGTATGAAGTTGCACATCCCGGTGATATACACAGTATGAAGCTGCCCCTCCCAGTGATATACACAGTGTGAACCTGCCCCTCCCAATGGCATACACAGTGTGAAATGGCATCTCTCAGTGATATACACAGTGTGAGGCTTTCCCTCCCAGTGATACACACCTTGTGAAGCTGCCCCTCTCAGTGATATACATAGTGTGAAACTGCCCCTCTCGGTGATATACACAGTATGAAGTTGCACATCCCGGTGATATACACAGTATGAAGCTGCCCCTCCCAGTGATATACACAGTGTGAACCTGCCCCTCCCAATGGCATACACAGTGTGAAATGGCATCTCTCAGTGATATACACAGTGTGAGGCTTTCCCTCCCAGTGATATACACAGTGTGAAGCTGCCCCTCTCAGTGATGTACATAGTGTGAAACTGCCCCTCTCGGTGATATACACAGTATGAAATTGCACATTCCGGTGATATACACAGTGTGAAGCTGCCCCTCCCAGTGATATACCCAGTGTGAACCTGCCCCTCCCAATGGCATACACAGTGTGAAACGGCATCTCTATAATATACACAGTGTGAGGCTTTCCCTCCCAGTGATATATGCAGTGTGAAGCTGCCCCTCTCAGTGTCATACACACAGTGTGAAGCTGCCCCTCTCAATGATATACACTGTGCGGATCTGCCCCTCCCGGTATATACTCAGCGTGAATCTGCCCCTCCTGGTGATATACACAGTGTGAAGTTGCCCCTCTCGATGATATACACCATGTGGAGCTGCCCCTCCCAGTGATATGCACAGGGTGAAACTGCTCCTTTTCGTGATATACACAGTGTGAAGCTGTCCTTCCCAATGGTAGACACAGTGTGAAATTGCCCCTCTTAGTGATATACACAGTGTGAAACTGCCCCTCTCAATGATGTACACAGTGTGAAGCTGCCCCTCTCGGTGATACACACAGTGTGCAGCTGCTCCCAGTGATATACACCATGTGAAACCGGCCCCTCTCGGTGATATACACAGTGTGAAGCTGCCCCTCCCAGTGATACATACAGTGTAAAACTTCCCCCTTCAGTGATATACACAGTGTGAATCTTCCTCTCTCGGTGATATACACAGTGTGAAGCTGTCCCTCTCTGTGATATATGCAGTGTGAAGCTGCCCCTCTCAGTGTGAATCTGCCCCTCTTGGTGATATACACAGTGTGAATCTGCCCCTCCCGGTGATATAGACAGTGTGAACTTGCACCTCCCGGTGATATACACAGTGAAGCTGCCCATGTCAATGGTAGACTCAGTGTGAAACTGCCCCTCTTAGTGATATACACAGTGTGAAGCTGTCCATCCCAATGATATACACAGTGTGAAGCTGCCCCTACCAATGGTATACACCGTGTGAAATGACATCTCTCAGTGGTATACACAGTGTGAGGCTTTCCCTCCCAATGGTAGACACAGTGTGAAATTGCCCCTCTTAGTGATATACACAGTGCAAAATTGCCCCTCTTACTGATATACACACTGTGAAATTGCCCTTCTTAGTGATATACAAAGTGTGAAGCTGCACTTCCCAGTGAGATACATGGTGTGAATCTGCCCCTCCCAATGGTATACACAGTGTGAAACTGCCCGTCTCAATGATGTACATAGTGTGAAGCTGCTCCGCTCGGTAATATACACATTGTGAAGCTGTCCCTCCCGGAGATACACACAATGTGAAGCTGCCCCTCTCAGTGATATACAGAGTGAGAAGTTGCCCCTCTCGGTGATATACACAGTGTGTTGTTGCCCCACTGGACGATATACACAGTGTGAAGATGACCTTCTCAGTGATATACACAGTGTGAAGCTGCCCTCCTAGTGATACACACAGTGTGAAGCTGTCCGTCCAAGTGACCTATACAGTGTAAGCTGCCCCTCCCAGTAATATACAGTGTGAAGCTGCCCCTCTCAATGATATACACAGTGTGAATCTGTCCCTCCCGGTATATACACAGTGTGAATCTGCCCCTCTCGATGATATACACCATGTGGAGCTGCCCCTCTCAATGATATACACAATGTGAATCTGCCCCTCTTAATGATATACACAGTGTGAAGCTGTCCCTCCCACCGACATGCACAGTGCGAAACAGCCGCTCTCGGTGATATACACAGTATGAAGTTGCACATCCCGGTGATATACACAGTGTGAAGCTGCCCCTCCCAATGGCACACACAGTGTGAAACAGCATCTCTCAGTGATATACACAGTGTGAGGCTTTCCCTCACAGTGATATACGCAGTGTGAAGCTGCCCCACTCAGTGATGTACATAGTGTGAAGCTGCCCCGCTCGGTAATATACACATTGTGTGTATATCCGGGAAGGACAGCTTCACAATGTGAAGCTGCCCATCTCAGTGATATACAGAGTGAGAAGCTGCCCCTCTCGGTGATACACACAGTGTGAAGCTGCACCCAGTGATATACACCGTGTAAACCGTCCCCTCTCAGTGATATACACAGTGTGAAGCTGTCCGTCCAAGTGATATACACAGTGTGAAGTTGCCCCTGCCGGTGATATACACAGTGTGAACTTGCACCTCCTGGTGATATACACAGTGAAGCTGCCTATGAGAATGGTAAACTCAGTGTGAAACTGCCCCTCTTAGTGATATACACAGTGTGAAACTGCCCCTCTCAATGATGTACATAGTATGAAGCTGCCCCGCTCAGTAATATACACATTGTGAAGCTGTCCCGCCTGGAGATAAACACAATGTAAAGCTGCCCCTCTCAGTGATATACAGAGTGTGATGTTGCCCCACTGGACGATATACACAGTGCGAAGATGACCCTCTCGATGATACACACAGTGTGATGTTGCCCCTCTCAGTGATATACACATTGAGAAGCTGTCCCTCCCAGTGATATGCACAGTGTGAAGCAGCTGCTCTCGGTGATATACACAGTATGAAGTTGCACGTTCCAGTAATATACACAGTGTGAAGCTGCCCCTCCCAATGGCATACACAGTGTGAAACGGCATCTCTCAGTGATATACACAGTGTGAAGCTGCCCTTCCCAATGGTAGACACAGTGTGAAATTGCCCCTCTCAGTGATGTACACAGTGTGAAACTGCCCTTCTCAGTGATGTACATAGTGTGAAGCTGCCCCGCTCGGTAAAATACACATTGTGAAGCTGTCCTTCCCGGAGATACGCACAATGTGAAGCTGCCCATCTCAGTGATATGCAGAGTGAGAAGCTGCCCCTCTCGGTGATACACACAGTGTGAAGCTGCTCCCAGTGATATACACCGTGTAAACCGGCCCCTCTCGGTGTTATACACAGTGTGAAGCTGCCCCTTCTAGTGTTATACACAGTGTGAAGCTGCCCCTCCTAGTGTTATACACAGTGTGAATCTGCCCCTCCCGGTATATACACAGTGTGAATCTGCCCCTCTCGATGATATACACCATGTGGAGCTGCCCCTCTCAATAATATACACAGTGTGAAGCTGTCCCTCCCAGTGACATGCACAGTGCGAAACAGCCGCTCTCGGTGATATACACAGTATGAAGTTGCACATCCCGGTGATATACACAGTGTGAAGGTGCCCCTCCCAGTGATATACACAGTGTGAACCTGCCCCTCCCAATGGCACACACAGTGTGAAACAGCATCTCTCAGTGATATACACAGTGTGAGGCTTTCCCTCCCAGGGATATACGCAGTGTGAAACTGCCCCTCTCAGTGAAATACACAGTGTGAAGCTGCTCCTCCCAGTGATATACACAGTGTGAAGTTGCCCCTCTCAATGATATACACAGTGTGAATCTGCCCCTCTCGATGATCTACACTATGTGGAGCTGCCCCTCTCAATGATATACACAGTGTGGAGCTGCCCCTCTCAATGATATACGCAGTGTGAAACTGCCCCTCTCAATTATGTACATAGTGTGAAGCTGCCCCGCTCGGTAATATACACATTGTGAAGCTGTCCTTCCCGGAGATACACACAATGTGAAGCTGCCCATCTCAGTGATATACAGAGTGAGAAGCTGCCCCTCTCGGTTATACACACAGTGTGAAGCTGCTCCCAGTGATATACACAGTGTAAACCGGCCCCTCTCAGTGATATACACAGTGTGAAGCTGTCCATCCAAGTGACATACACAGTGTGAAGCTGCCACTCTCAATGATATACACAGTGTGAATCTACCCCTCCCGGTGATATACACAGTGTGAAGCTGCCCCTCTCGGTGATATACACAGTGTGAAACTGCCCCTGTCAATGATGTACATAGTGTGAAGCTGCCCCTCTCGGTGATATACACAGTGTGAAGCTGCCCCTCTCAATGATATACACAGTGTGAATCTGCCCCTCCCGGTATATACACTGTGTGAATCTGTCCCTCTCAATGTTACACACCGTGTGAAGCTGTCCCTCCCAGTGACATGCACACTGCGAAACAGCCTCTTTCAGTGATATACACAGTATGAAGTTGCACATCCTGGTGATATACACAGTGTGAACCTGCCCCTCCCAATGGCATACACAGTGTGAAACGGCATCTCTCAGTGATATACACAGTGTGAGGCTTTCCCTCCCAGTGATATATGCAGTGTGAAACTGCCCCTCTCGGTGATATACACGGTATGAAGTTGCACATCCCAGTGATATACACAGTGTGAACCTGCCCCTCCCAATGGCATACAGAGTGTGAAATGGCATCTCTGTAATATACACAGTGTGAGGCTTTCCGTCCCAGTGATATATGCAGTGTGGAGCTGCCCCTCCCGGTGATATACACAGTGTGAAATTGCCCTCTCAGTGATATACACAGTGTGAAATTGCCCCTCTCTGTGATATACACAGTGTGAAACTGCCCCTCTCAGTGACATACACACAGTGTGAAGCTGCCCCTCTCATTGATATAGATTGTGCGGATCTGCCCCTCCCGGTATATACACAGCGTGAATCTGCCCCTCCCGGTGATATACACAGTGTTGAAGTTGCCCCTCTCGATGATATACACCATGTGGAGCTGCCCCTCCTAGTGATATGCACAGGGTGAAACTGCTCCTTTTCGTGATATACACAGTGTGAAGCTGTCCTTCCCAATGGTATACACAGTGTGAAACTGCCCCTCTCAATGATGTACATAGTGTGAAGCTGCCCTGCTCCGTAATATACACCATGTAAAACCGGCCCCTCCCAGTGATATACACAGTGTGAAGCTGCCCGTCCCCATGATATACACAGTGTGAAACTGCCCCTCTTGGTGATATACACAGTGTGAAGCTGTCCGTCCAAGTGATATACACAGTGTGAAGCTGCCCCTCCCAGTGATACATACAGTGTAAAACTTCCCCCTTCAGTGATATACATAGTGTGAATCTTCCTTTCTTGATGATATACACAGTGTGAAGCTGCCCCTCTCGATGATAAATACAGTGTGAAGCTGATCCTCCCGGTCATATACACAGTGTGAAGCTGCCCCTCTCGGAGATATACACAGTGTGGAGCTGCTCCTGACTGTGTGACGCTGCTCCTCCCAGTGATATACACAGTGTGGAGCTGCTCCTCTCAGTGTGAAACTGTCCCTCTCTGTGATATATGCAGTGTGGAGCTGCCCTTCCCGGTGATATACACAGTGTGGAGCTGCCCCTCTCGGTGTGAAGCTGTCCCTCCCGGTGATATACACAGTGTGAAGCTGCCCTCTCTGTGATATATGCAGTGTGGAGCTGCCCCTGCTGGTGATATACAGTGTGGAGCGCCCCTCCCAGTGATCTACACAGTGTGAAGATGGTGAAGAGGAGAATGATGGTGCAATGATTCTCTGACAGAGACTTGGAGGATCTGGTAGAGTTGGTTACCATCTTCCCAGAGAAACAGCGGAAGAGGCCATGACACCACACCCTGGCAGCCACCTCCAAGGTCTCCATCCAACTCAGTGTCATATCCACAGTGTGAAAGAATGGCCAGCAGAGCCACAAGATGTTCAATGACAATGCCACAATCATTATTGCCTGTAAGATTCTCTCTCACTTGCTGCCAAATGACCAACTTCCCACACCATTCATCCTGCATGGACATTCTGCTGGCTACTCATTCCTTCCAAAGACCTATCAGCTTTCTACCTGCACTAGCAATAACATCTGTATCATCCACTTTCATCTCACAAAACCCCTCCCCTACCCCCTCACCTTCTGTCATTGTCAGAGAAAACTGCTCACAATAGGGCAGAAATGGTCCCAATAAGTGGAGGGGTGCCAATATCAGATTCTTCACCCACTATCAGGAGAAAATTCAGCCCTTAGCAGAAGAAGACTTGGATCACTCTTGTGGAGATACAGAAACATCCACGTTCTGCCAATAGATTAAGTGCCACTCTATATTCCATTGCAACTCTTATATTATCCCCATTGTCAGTTGCATGCATTGCACACCACTTTCTAACCATTGTCAGCGACAAAGCCTTCTCTCCCTTTGGTCTTGAAGGTCTCTGGGGATATCTACCACCTAAGTTGCCTCTTATCTGTGTTTTCATATATGTGGACCTCTAACATTCATGCGCAACAACATCTTCAGAAACTGGAAGTTAATGCTGGGAACAACATTTGCACATCAGTGTGCCCGGGCTCACTGAGCAGCTGCATGGCCGCTCGGATCAGAGAAACAGTCTGCCTCTCCTGATGCCATCGCTTGATCTGTGAGGACAAGGGTATTGTGGAGGAAAGAGCTCAGAAAAGCTGCCTCATGTACCCCCAACCAGTTGATCCTGACTTCTTATTAGGAATGTCATACTTAGAAAGTTTTGGAGCACTTTCTTCTGAGTACCTCACTGTGACATTCCAGTCAGGCCACAGGAGAATGCCCCAACTCTGCTGGCACTCAAGAGGACCGATGGAGACCAGGCGAAAGTGAGGACTGCAGATGCTGGAGATCAGAGACAAGATTAGAATGGTGTTGGAAAAGTACAGCGGGTCAGGCAGCATCTGAAGAACAGGAAAATCGACGTATCGGGCCCTGATGTAGGGCTTTTGCCTGAAACATTGATTTTCCTGCTCCTCAGATGCTACCTGACCTGCTTTGCTTTTCCAGCACCACTCCAATCTTGACTCTGATGGAGATCAGGCACCTGCTCAGCCCCAATGCAATAGCAGGTCCTGCAGTATCAGTAATGAAAGACTTCATCCACATCCACAGGAAGAAGAGCAGCAGCAAGCAGGACTGTGGGATACAATGACCTTCATTGCCCAGAAGCTGCCTGAGTGCAGCTACAGTATGGAACACAGCTTTCTTAAGCAAATGATTGTCCGGGTGCCTCCTCGAATGGTTTGACAGCTGCCATAGACAGCCAGACCTTCAGGGTCTGCTAAAGAGGCATACATCCCTGCACTCCATCACTCCAGTACCAAAGGAATGATGACTGGGGACAAGGACCCTGGCTAGTTCTGTACAAACTCACTCATTGCGTATCTCTCATTCTCTCCATCTTTATTGATGAATGTCTGAGACTAAGAATGATTAGAAAATTGTTTGCTAGGGTCAGATCATTCACACTTGCCTTTTAAGCATATATCAAGCTGGGGGGGTTGGAGGGGGGGAGCAGGAATAATCTCTTTACCAGTGATATTGCATTAAGATGCAGCATTACAAAAACTTGGTTTGTTGCTCAGTACATAATGCTAATTGATTTGTTAATATGTTCCAGATATTCGGCTAAACAGTCTCGGCATAATTAGTAATGAATTGACATGGATCATTCCCATATAGTACATGTCTTGAAACAGTTTGCCTGCAGTCTATTGTCAAATGCTCTCTGTTCTGGAATATTAGTACTCATTGTATCAGCAACAGTCATGGTATTTGTATCAATGGAAACCAATGGAAAAGTTGAAAAAGTTGAAAAAGTAATCCATCACATTTTTCCCTGAGGACTGTGAATAGATCAGCTGCCATACTGATCCAAGGAATGGATGGAACATCGAGTGGTTAGAGTGGTTCCCTCTAATGCTGAGCTGAATTTGTTTAGTATGCATCATATTCAATCTTGACCCGCACACAGATTAGCGATCTTATGCATTCTATACCCAAGTTCCCTAGTGAAGCATGTATATGTTGGCATAATGCTTTTGGGACAACAACTTGTTTACCCTTGAAAATGACATGTTGTGATACACCAAGTTTGCTTCCTTATGGACAAAATGACTAATTAATCTCAGCTATTTTTAATACTGAGAGGCCATCCCTGGATAATAATCTTTTGCTGTCTTTTAGTTGCTAATCTTTGGCATTTGCTGATTATGGTTGCTCGTGCTGATTCTGGCCAAAGTATCACAGATTAACTTTGAGAATGCATTTAGCTTCGAAGTCAAGAGTATCAATGTGAAGATCAAGAGGAACATCTTAGTCTTTGTGTGGGTTGTAATGCATGCAGTATGTCAGATATAATCATCCCAAAGTTCTGAAGAACACTCGTACTGGGTTTAAAATATTAACTCTGTTTTTCTCTCTGCAGGTGCTGCTAGATCTGCTGAGTTTCTCCAGCATTCTCTGTTTATAATTTTATTGATATCTCATGTATATATTTCATATATATCACATACATATCGTACCTCATCAAAAATCACATCCTTGGTGATTGTTGACTGATTTGATTGTGTCATGTGTGATCTGTTCTGCCATAGTGAATGGGTTTAGAATATCATGAATTGTGGTGGTAGTGAGAATCTGTGCATACTGATGGTTCTGCTATTGCTGGACCATTGGTATCAACAAGATTAAAGATTTCAAGAAACTACTATAAGCTTAGGTATTGGTACTGTCATGATTTCTGTCAATGCACGGTGTTGATGATCTACACTGTGAAATGGTCTCTAGTAGGGTGTATAATGAGGCATCACTTGTTGAGGTACATATCTTTCAGGATGTGTACTGGTAATATGTTGGCACAAGCTCCCATGTTGTCCTTAGTTTTTAATATCTGTAGACTTGTTTTATCTTGATGGTGATATTGGTGGTTGTAAAAGCTTCTGATCACTTTATAGAACTTACATGGTGGAGGAGTTGAGAGTATAGAGGGGTTGGGCATCTTCTGAAATAGCCTTTCACTTGGTGAACTCTGAACTTCATTGAATGTTTTGTTTGTATAATTTCTTAACATTCCCTTTGCTGCTGATGTATTGGTGTTGTAGGGACTTTGTTGGACAATCTGTGTCTCGTTCTGGATTCACTTTGATCTCTTGAATGAGATTGCCTAGGTGCTCAATGCCTTTTTGTGCCAAATGCTTTACTGATAGCAAGAAAATCTGCACAGCTTCTGAATAGTTTGACAAATCACGTGTTACAGACTTTGCTGGTTTAATGAACTTCACTGACTGCAGCAATGGATTTACCTAAAATGTGATAATTGTTGTCAGTCTGCAATTCCAATTTCATATTTGTGTCTACCCTGAAGTAATGCGTGAATGGGAGGGCATTTTTCCTTACCCAACTAAAGGCTTAATTTAGTGTGCTGATGATGACCAACTCAATAATTCTCTCAGTTTACTTTTCAAAGAACAGTAGAAACAATGTTATGAAGGGGACACATGAAAATTGCATATACATATTGATATATTTGAGTGAAAGAGCAGAGACCTGGCAGTTTGAGTACTATATGGGAAGAGATCGAGTAATGTGAAATTGTTCACATAGTTGGGAAGAATAAAGTAAGTAGAATATTATCTGAAACGAAATGACAAATTCTGAGGTCTAAAGATCATCCCAGCAGGAATTTTATTTAATATTAACTTTCATCAAAGAATTGGAATTAAAATATTATAGCATTATACTGGAAATATGCTCCCTTTAAGTATGATGTCATACTGATACTGTGGACTAAGTGAAACTACACAGTAATTTCACACCATTCAACAACCCTCAGGAACTTTAACCAAGTTATTCTTCTTTACATTTAGTTGGAAATTGACCTTCAATAAGTATCTATTCGTTTGATTCCTGAGAGCTAAACCCAATGTGAATAGTAATGGTTCAAATCACTTGAAATAGACAGTTGTTGAGAACTCAATTAACTATCCTAAACAAAACCTACAATGCAGATGAAAATTAGTGTTAACTTAATTCTAATAACAGCATTAATTAATCAGTGGCAGCAAATCCCAAATGTGAATCACTGATTTTTTAGTTTCTTCTTGAAATTCCCATTGAATTCATGAGTGACCATCCTAAATTATTGTCCCTCTAAATTCATTCTCCCAACAAATGGAAGCATCTAATTTAAACTTACACTATCAAACCATTCAATTATCTTATAGATCTTACTTCAAATCATCCCTCACATTTTCTCAAGAAACGAGCTCTTCTCAGGTCAGTCTTTCCTGGCAGTATGCACAACAACAGATTGCAACTCACTTCAGTGTCATCCTTTTTCTATTTAAATCACACAACACCAGGTTATAGTTCACAGGTTTACTTGGAAGCACCAGCTTTCGCAGCACTGCTCTTTCATCAGCTGGTTGTGGAGCATAACAGCACAAGACACAGAATCTATAGCAAAAGATTACAGTGTCATGGAACTGAAATGATATATTGAACAAACCTGGATTGTTGTTTACTCTTTCATCTTTTAGAATGGGTTGCAGGTTTCAGTTCATTAATATATAAATCCCAGAACTTATTTTAAGTCACCTTCCCGAGATAACTTAAGGTTTTATAACAAAAGGTGACCTCACCGCTCAGATAATGCATTAAAGGTGTGAGGTTGGAGTCTGTCTGCATCCCAAGCCTAAGTCAGATTGGTTCTATTTCCAAAGTGGAATTTCCAAAATATTACATGTATTAACTGCCTACAGTGACTGCCTGCAGATTGTGCATTTTTTGAGCAAAATAGAATGTATCTGCAAATATAATGCTGCAAATACAAAATCACCCCATAGAATTATATGCATGTGCGCGTGCATGAGAGAGGGAGACAGAGAGAGTGAGTGTGTGCATGTGAGAGAGTGTGTGTTTGCATGTGTGAAAGCTTGGTAAAGTGTGTGTGTGGGTGCATTTATATGGGTTTGAAGATAGCACGCATTTGAGAGAGGGTCTGCATGAGTGTGTGCATATGTAAGAGTGTGTGCATATGTAAGAGTGTGTGTGTGTGTGTGTGTGTGTGTGTGTGTGTGTGTGAGAGAGAGAGAGAGAGAGAGAGAGAGAGAGAGAATGTGTAGTGTACTGGGGTCCCCTGTAGTGTGGCATGAACTCAAGGTCCCGGTTGAGGCCATACTCATGGGTATTGAACTTGGCTGTCAGACTTTGCTTGGTTGCCTATCCCAAATCCACCTTGGACATTGGTCACCTGAAGATCCGAAGCCAAATGTCCTTGACCGCTGAAGTGTTCCCCAACTGGGAGGGAACACCCCTGCCTGGTTGTTGTTGCATGGTGTACATCCATCCGTTGTCAAACATTTGCTTGGTCTTGCCAATGCACCATGCCTTGGGGCATTCTTGCCTGCAGCATATGAGATAGCCAACGTTGGCCAAATAACATGAGTACCTGGCGTGTACGGGGTGGGTGGTGTCCCATGGATAATGGGTGTATCCATGTTGATACCCTTGACAACAATCCAGGTGTATTCAATATATTATTTCAGTTGCATGACACTGTAATCTTTTGCTATAAATTCTGTGTCTTATGATGTCATGCTCCACAACCACCTGATAAAGGAACACCACTCCGAAAGCTGGTGCTTCCAATTACACTTATACCCTGATGTTGTATGATTTTTAACTTTGTCCACCTGGAAATTTGTATATTACAATGGAACAAAGCACAACCACCAAATCAGTCACGAGGGTCTGGATTGTCATTTGTGAGTTGCGTGCACAGAGTCAGGCCAGCTCTTGGCTCTGCAAACTCAATTTTTAAAAATTTCTGCCAAAGTCAGATTTTTAGCCCAGGTGAAGAGCTCTATTGGATGTCAGGGTGAGCAACCAAACAATACTGAGGACTACACCATGTGCAGAGGCAGACTGAGCAGAAGAGCTGCCTGTATGCATGGGTGCCATATTGAAGTTTAAATAAAGAATAAAACATAAAATGGCCCTCCAACTCTATCATTTATTCATCCTTAACCTCACACAAACACTCCATGCACCATCCATACTAAGCCATGCCACTACCCATCCCCACTGCTCCTCACATCTTCCATGCCAAGTTACATGCCTCATCTATTATAACAAGCCTTGGAATTCAAAGTCACATATCAAAGATTTATAACCACTCACAGCTGTCTTATGCATATTGAAATTGATTCAAGTGTAGTAATACTTGATTGCGAAATCAGTTATGTAGCACTAATCCAATAATGGAAGCTTTTAGGTTCATGTCAACAGACAGAGGAAGAAAACAAAAAACTATTTTTTAAACACTCCAGACGCTTTTTTAAAAGGCCAGGATTTCTATATACCTTAAATGCTTGATAATTCCCTTTGATGAGTAATTTTGAGCATTCTTCCTCATATCTTTGATAATACCCTTTACCAGGTTATTTGAAACAGGTCCTCTTGATAATTTTGGCAGATCTTCTTGTTATGGGCTCTAACAAATACTTTAGATATTTGTTTTTGGCTTCTTTTGACAGGTCCATTGACAGTTCATATGAACTTGATAATTATGCATAAGCTCAGGAACTATGCTCATTCATGCCTAGTTTTAACAATCCAAAAGTCAACCTTACTTCTCCAATAGCATACTGGAATTAAAGATGTCCAAGGACCATATGGAAGGGAACATAGCCATAATGCCCCTTTGGAAAGGTTATCTAACTAAATGTATAAAGGTCAGTTCAGACTTGCACTTGCCAAGCCTATTCTGTACACTTGCACTTCATGTTCTGGGGTTACTAAAATCTGCTTTAGGTGGACACAGTTGCTGATTGAAATAGCTATCTACCTCTATGAATCATGCATGCATGAATCATGACAGACTCTGACAAATAAAACGTTGTTGAGATGAAAGACCCCTCAGGAAAAGATGAAGAGTTTTGGCAGGTTGAATAAACCTTCATTTCAACTGGTCTCTTGGTTAAAAATTGAACAATCTTGACTACAATAGCACGCCTATGTAGTTTCTCTTAATTATGAATTAAACGTACATGCCAATCATCCTGGACTATATATTGTGAAAGTTAAAATATGTGACTTTCATTTAAACCTCAAAAGAATAATCCCAAAGCATCATTTGTGATCACATATTTCATTCTCTATACAAGCCAGGTAGTGTAAGCTCGAAATGGAATACTCATCCCCAATTTACGGACAGTTTCTACTACGAAAAAAGAGGTGTAATAATCTAAACTTAAGCAAAGTCAATTCTTTGCAGCCAAAAAAAGCACACCTTACTCTATCACATAGGCTCTGGACCAGGCCATTGAGGTAATAGATTAACTTAATGTGTTGTAATACCAAGAGAAGTGATTCTATAAGTAGCACATGCAACACTTCCCTTCCCAAATTTCACTTAATCACAAAACAAACATCATGTCAAAACATGCTATATTGACATTGTTTCTGGAAGATGTCAGTTCTTACCTTCATATCTGTTTCATTAACAGTGGAATTCACAGTAGAAATGTTTGACAGAATATCAACCACAGCTTTGACATTACCAGGGCTGGTTATATTGTCCCCACGTGTGGCACAGGAGAGTTGTTGAAGAGTACTGGGAAAAGTTTTTTCCAAGTCATTTGTTTTTAACTCCTAAAAAAAAGTGAATTAGGAAGTATTACAGAAATAAACACAGTTGGTAGACTAGGAGACAAACAACCTAAATAATAAAAGCAGTCATGGTGCAACTGATCATTATGATCCCTAGTGCACACTTCACTTCCACCCCACTATCTATTACACAATCTCCTCAAAAAGGGGGGAAAATGACTTTTTAAAGCACTGTGGAAGTTTGGGGGAAATATTTGGGAAATACTTCTCTGGTCCACAAGTTCAATCAAAATAATTTTTATTCATTCACAAGATGTGGGCATCACTGGCTAGTTACCCTTCCCTAATTGCTCAGAGGGTAATTGAGAATCAGCCACATTGCTGTTGGTCCAAGTCACATGTAGGCCATAGCAGGTAAGGGTGACAGTTTCTGACCCTAAAGCTCATTAGTGATCCAGATGAGCTTTCTCTGACAATGAACAACAGGTTCAATGTTAGATTTTTAAAAATTGAATCCTATTCCCCGGAACACTACCTGGATCTCTGCCTACCCATTAGAAGAGAGGACAGTGGCTTTGTGATATTTTGTCAAATCCTTCACTTTCTTTTGTTAGGCTGTTATATCAGCCAAAGATAAGAACTCATCCTATTTGAACATGTGCAACAAGTTCACTCGTAGTCTATATTGGTGGCAACATATTGCAAAAACTGATCTCTGTGTAGAAAGAAAGAAAACTCCTCATGTATGAACTAATTCCACTTTTATATTATGATATCTTACTTTCTAGTATAAAGTATAACATACCAATCATTGCCACAGAATTAGGCTTTGAGAGAAGAAAGGTAGTTTAGGGGGTTGTAGGTTGCTGAACCACACAGAACTTAAAGATCGAGACAAACTGTCCTGCACTTAGGCAGAGAAAATTCTGGACTTGTCAATCACCACACAAAATGCAGATGAGACCTCAAACTCAAGATTGAAGAGTCAAAGTGATGAGGATTTAAGCACTTCTGCCACAATTCATCAGTAGTAAAGGGGCTAAATACTGAAGTCATTGGCACTATGCAAGAAAATAATTTTTGTGTTTGGATGGAATTGGGTTTCTTCAAATCCCTGACGTGCAGCCTTCAGAGATTTAGTGAGACTTTGAGGACTCAGATGTAATCATCCATGACCCTGATCAGACAGCCACAATATTAATGCAGCTGGTTCAGTTAAACTTCAGATCAATCAGGAACATTGCAATGATATGACAACTGTCCTGCTCTTGAAAGAGAAAGGAATATAGTTGGCCTTTATTTTTTGACAATGATCATTGTCTAACGGGTGTCTAGCATCCAGATTTGGGCAGGGATGGTATGTTTTCTTCTTCTTAGGCACCCCTTGATTCTGCTCTAAATCAATGAGAGGGCTGATAAATACAATATGTGACCTTCAGCCTCTGTATTTACTTATTTATTCTACTTTCTCCATTTTTGTCAACCACAAGCCAGAGATTCCCATGAGTCAACATACATTTTTGACTTCCTCAGAGGTGCCTTGAGGACATCCCTAAAGCAGTGTCCTCCTTCCAGTTTACTGAAATGTGAGTTCGAAATACAGCAATTGCTTCAGGAACTGGAGTCAAGTATAAGAATGATATATCTTGCCCAGCAAAACAGGATTTGAAGGAGACAGTACTTAATGCTTGGTTTGGGAGAGGATGCTATTGTTGTATGTCTTTCCAGCCAATGGATTTGGGAGATCTTACAAAAGTACCACTGACAGGGTGTTTCTAGTGTTTGAGATGCTAAGTGTTAGATACTTTAAGTGCAGTGGTTATGTGAGCTCCGTCACTCTGTATTATGTAATCCACTGAACAAGGATAAATTGCGTTTCTGAGCAAAATTTGTTTAAATAACTAAAATAAGACAATGAATATATCGGTGCAAGTGCATTTTAAAAGAACAGCTCTGAATGCAGTTTCAATTCCCGTAATTAATACCTCACAGATTCTGTAGATTTCTTCCGATACACAGAAATTTAATTCCTGTTCATACAGTCCATTCTTTCCACATCTGCTTGTCTTCGTTCCCATCATATTTTCACACTGGAGTTTTGCAGCAGTGTTATAATTTGTTATGCCATATTTTTCATCAATGCATGGTATTTTATCATCTGTTTAAAGAAAGCAACATTCAAAAGCTACATAATTTAGTAATTCCTTGCTCGAATCTAGTAGCTTCCAGGCAGTTGGAGATTGGATGTACAATGGAAGATATACATCAGGGCCCCGCAGAAATCCTGATATGCAGACCAATGAGGAAATTGTATGAGAAGTTTCAATGTCCAATGGACTGGTTAACTATTTCCCGAGACCTTGTATGTATGAGTCTCTTTGAGCTCGAGTTGAATTCTTGGGCTTGATCTACATGCTTTGAAAGTTACTCCAGAATTGTTAGACAGTTGAAAAGCTAGATCATCAAATAGGTAACTCCATAATCAACCTTTGACAATCCAACTTATCACTGACTACTTACTCTCCCAATAAGACAAGACTACCCCAACCTAATTACACCGCTGATTGCCCTCAAACAGACACAGCTACTCCATCAACATAATAACCTGCCCAGTCCCTGACAATTAACCAATTAACTCCTGATCAATTGTTTATTCCTGACCTATTCGGACTAGCCACTAATCAGATTTGATCGCTGATCAAATCTTACTACTCCACAACTTCCTGACTAAACTGCACAAGCATCTAACTATCCTTCTGATCCCTAAACTATAGCTCCAACCACCCTCCCACTTTCAGACCAGACCCAAATGACCCTTAACGCTGAACTACTCCTGACCAAATGAATACCTAACCTCACCAACCTAACCTATCTAGCTCGCCAACATGACTACCCATTCACCTTACTCTGACCCGATCATCCTATTCATCTCACTCACCCATCCCTCTTTTCCATTTGCTACTTATGTAGCTACTAACTAATCCACCTCACCTGCCTATGCATCTCACCCACCTTCCCAGCTTACATGTACACTCACTCAGACATTCACAAATATATGATAAAACTGGAGCTTTAAATACTAACCAGAACATGGCTGATAGTACTGTAAAAGGCAGTTGTGTTCTATCCACCCTCAACTCTATTTGATCTGATGGGGTTCCCTGGGAGACACTGCAATGTGCATTTCTTCTTCAGGCGAGATCCGAATACCCCAGAGGAAGTGCACAGTAGCATCATGTTGGAAAATCTTCACTGGCAATAGCACAGAATTACCGCCGACCAGCAATTGTAGGTCATCTGTTCCATACTCACGTGCTCAATGCACATTCAACTACTGAGATGAGAATATGTGCCACAGCGTGAGATATGTTCAGAAGCAGAATGTGGAACAATTAATGATTGTCAAGCATTTTATCCATGAGTATTTTATGAACATCATATGATTCCTCTGGAATTGGAATGAAAGTTTGCCTTTAGGCAAAACTGGTCAACAACAGATGCCATTTCCCTAGCCCTACACTCAACCCTGGAACATCTGGATGACAAGGACATCTACGTTAGGCTCCTACTCATTCATTGCAGCTCCGCCTTCAACACCATAATCCTTTCAAGATTGATCTCAAAACTCCGAGATCTAGGTATCGGCTTCACCCTCTACAACTGGATTCTCACCTTCTTGGCCCACAGATTGCAACCAGTGAAGATAGACAACTGCATCTCCTCCATGATAATCCTCCACACTGATGCCCCCCAAGGATGCATCCTCAGCCCCCTATTGTACTCCCTGTACATCCACAACTATGTAACCAAATCCTGTATAAATGCCATCTCCAAGTTTGCTGACCACACCACTGTGGTGGGCCAGATATCAAACAACAATGACTCAAAAAAGAGAAAAGCAATAGAGTGCTTGGTGTCATGGTGCACTAATAACAATCTCTCTCTCAATGTCAGCAAAACAAAAGAACTGATCATTGACTTCAGGAAGAAAGGAGGAGGATGCACCCTTATCTACATCAACAGAGTTGAGGTGGAGAGGGTCAACAGGGTCAAGTTCCAAGGAGTGACGATAACTGGCAAACTTCCTGGACTTCCCATGTAGATGTGACGGTCAAGAAGGCACAACAATGCCTCTTCTGCCTCAGGGGGCTTAGAAAATTCGGCATGTCCATAAGAAACTGCACCATCTTTTACTGTTGTACCTCAGAAAGCATTGTATCCGGGTGCATAACAGCCTGGTATGCAACTGCTTTGCCCAGGATTATAAGAAACTACAGAAAGTTATGGGCACAGCCCAGACCTTCATAGAAACCAACCTTCCATCCATGGACTCCATTTACACTTCCTGTTGCCACAGGCTGCCAACCTCATCAAAGACCCCTCCCACCTCGCTAATGTTCTCTTCCAACCTCTTCAGGCAGAAGATACAGAAGTTGAACACACTCACCAGCAGGTTCAAGTACAGCTTTTTTCCTGTTGTTATTAGACTGCTGATTGGACGTCTCTAACTTCAAATAATGTTGATTTTGCTTTGTGCACCTCCTGTGCAGCCATAACCTTGGATGCTTCACTTTGTCAAAGCACCCTATGATCTATATATCCTTGTTTGCTATAATCTGCCTGTACTGTTCACAAAACAAAGCTTTTCACTGTACTTGTGTGCATGTGACGATAATAAATCAAATCAACTAAATCAAATCAAAACAGGGAAGAAAAACTAAAAGGAATGAAAGGGACAAAGCAGACTCAGGATACAATGTGAGTGATTTTGAAGTGTGTAATTCAAGGAAACCTTCCTGCCAACTGATGCAGTCAGGAGACATTTTATATCTTAGATTACTTAAACCATTATGGGTGAGCTGCTTGTGCAACAGTAAATGAGGAGAGATGACAGTTTACATTGTAACAAGGTAAATAGAAATAAGGGGAGATGTATATGACAGTTCTAACAGAGGCACAAGACAGAATCGTTTTGTTTTTGAGACCAGGCATTGTGGTAACTGGAAAAGTGGGGATGAACATGCAAGGTATTCATAATTTTGGTGGAACAGACAAAAATAAAAAGGCAATGGAGTTGCATTGCTCATTAAAGAGGAAATTAACACCAAAGAGAGTAAGTATATTAGCTCCAATGATGTGGAAACAGAAAAGACAGAGCAGTGAAACACCAAGGTGTAAAAAAACCTTGAGTGGAAGTTGCACATAGACTCTGAAAATGTAGGGGTGATATTAGGCATTAAACAGGAAATTAGAAACACATGCAGTAAAGGAACATCTGTAATTATAGCTAACTTTAATCTGTATATAAACTGGAAAATCAAATTAGTAACAATATTAATTGTAGAACAGTAATTCCTGGAATGTTTACACAATGGTTTTCTGGATCATGACATTGAGGAACTAATTAGAGAACAGACCATCCTAGACTGGGTGTCATGAAAAGACCTCTATGACTGTAGACTTAGGTAAAGCATACCTGGCAGCCATCGAACAGGATGTCTAGAAGGAAAATTCGTCCTCATAAAATAACAAACACTCAGAACTTAAGCGTCAGCTATTTGAACTGAGCTACCTTCAGCCACATGCATGTTTTAGCAAGAACAACTTCCAAACACCAAAGGAAAAAACAGTTGCACTTAGGAATACAAGTATATCAGTTATGGAAAAATGTGTATAGAGTAGTATTGGGCCAAAACCATTTGAGAGTGCATGTTCCAATTTATCCGAAATGACAAAACCTGAAAATTTATGAAAGTTCAGTTGAATTTCTTAACTTCTCATAACATCCAGCTCCAAAAATTCCCACAGCATAGGATTTTTTGGATATTCAATGTGCATCATAGCTGTTGTGACTCATACCATTCAGCACCCTAAATAAATAAATGTACTGACAATTACACAGTTGGCAAAGTGCTTTAACATGCGATGATACAAATATAGGCACTCCACTCAGCAGTACAACAGGTATTCAATTTCTACACATTTTTAAAATTAAACTCTCTCTAGTAAAAATATTTTATTATTCAAATAACCGCTTACCGGGTAAAAAGCTAATCTTGTAATGTTTTGACAGATTTTGACGGATTGTGGTGAATTGGTTTGCATTAAAAGTCTTTTTAGAGACTACTTGATGGAGTATAATTGTACTTCCCCGTCTAAATTCAAAAGATATGAAAAGGAAATTATTGCAAATATCTTTTAAAGTAAAAATCCCAACTAACTATTAAATAAAGGTGTAAATGAATAAGAGGTTCTGAATTTGTATAGCTAGGAGTAGTTAATGGTTAAAATATAGGCTGCATTTCTTTAACCAGCTTAAAAATGTGACATAAAAATTAAACTCGCCAGCTTGAACCTTCCACTGAAGGTCAGTTGTACTTTAGGCTATTGTCAGAATTCTTCAACCATAAGCAATAGGATATAGAATAAGTCTGCCCACATGTACAAATTATAAGAATATAACATTCCCGTAGTTGAATGCTAAGTGTTTATTTCTGGTTGAACTGGTTAACCAATTGGATCTCTGCCACCAGAGCCGTGATCCAGGATAAAGGCCTCTCAACTACCTGATCAATTCATAGTTCATGCCTTCCTTACATAAAGCTTAATAGCTTTCTTTCCAATCCTCCAGCCTTAGAATAGAAGGCAAAAGTTGAGAATAATGGACACTGCCTGTGATGTCAACTCTATGACGTAGGTTGGTATCTTCAGACCATGTAGTAACTAACACATTTCTCTAACTGCTTCAATATTGATTGAAGTGTTCAGAGCAAATGTGCTCAGTCATCACCAGTTCTTTTCTCTAATCCAGTACCTAGAAATTGGGAAACACACACTTTTGATAAAGTCTGAGTAATCTTGATGTTGGGCCTCACGTCTTACTAAAAGAAAACGTTAAGTATCAGCACAGATTTGGGTCAGTGTTAGGGTGTCGGCTATCCTCAGTTATTTACATCTAAGGGTCAGCCAGGAATGGAAGGTGATAGACTGAAAGAACTGTGGATTATCATCATTTCAGGAGGTCAACAACCTTGGGACAGGGAAATTAGGGCTGGAAGATTTGGATTGGGAGACTAGGGACCAGGACCAGGGGGAGGTCATGGGAAAAACAGGAGGTATGATTGTTGAAAGTAAAAACTGGACACTGTAGACTCTGATTCCATATTCAAATAAGCTATTTTTTTTGTTAAAGAAAACCTCGGTAGCTAATTCCTCCAAGTACAGCTAGCAACAGTGCTGCCTCCTTCAGCTGTTGAAGTTGGAACATCAAGCGGGTTTAAGTGCCTTGTTTGTTTAGGTCAGCCTCCAGCCTGGTTAAAGGGTCCGTCTTGTGTTCTATGAATGCAATATTGATTAGGAGAGTTCACATAGTATCACCCCACCATTTCAGAGTCTAGGTTGACTCAACAAGTTTTTATATATAGATTTTCTTAAATCTCAATACAGGTTCTTAAACTGTCATACTGCAACAGAACATGGCAAACAACCCTAATTTTCTGCATTATTAACATTCAAATACTGACACATTCCAGAAGTGCAAGCATGTCAAACAATGTGACTGCAGAGATCTGAAACTATGCTGACTCATCATTACTTTCCCATATGAAACTAAAGCTCTCACACACTTTACGAGAATACTTCAAACCAGTTTGACAGGTTAGCTTAAAACCCATGCATGACCATAATCGAAGAGAGACAAGTAAAAAGGATTCCTTGTCAGATTTTTCAGTCTTCAAAAACACATGACATACTAGTACCATAATACCTGTCAAACTGTAAGTAAATCATTGGAGGGATTTTATTGTACATTGTATTCCACACAAGTTCACAAAAACAACTTGTCGTATATGACTTGAAGAAATGCAAAGCAAGGGTCAAAACAGTAGAATTTTAGATTAGATTACTTACAGTGTGGAAACAGGTCCTTCAGTCCAACAAGTCCACACCAACCTGCCAAAGCACAACCCACCCAGACCCATTCCCCTTCACCTAACACTTCAGGCCAATTCACCTAACCTGCACATTCTTTGGACTGTGGGATGAAACAGGGAGAATGTGCAAACTCCACACAGTCAGTCTCCTGAGGCGGGAATTGAACGCGGGTCTCTGGCGCTGTGAGGCAGCAGTGCTAACTTCTGTGCCACCGTGCCGCCCATAAATGATCAGAGTAAACTTTGGAGATTTACAGGGGTGTTGATAGGAATGGAGAATTTTATTTGGAAGCAGATAATTGACAGGCTGGATTTGTTTACTGTAAGACAGAGAAGACTAGGTAGAAATTTAATTCAGTTATCTAAAATTATGAAGGGCTAGGGGATCGCAAAAACAAATAAACAGAGCACACAAATGTAAAGTGATTGACAGAATAATTAGAGAATTGATTTTTTTAAAAACATAGAGTTAGTTTGGGATATGAGACTTGCTGTCTGAAAAGATGATAGAGAAAAAGCTTTCAATGAATTTAAAACTATTTGGATATGCATTTTCCATGCTTATTTCCTTAGGGTACAGAACAAGGAATGCAAGTTGAAATTTGAAAATAATAGCTCTTTCCCAACTGACACAAAACATGGTTAATGGCCTCACTTTCTACTGTAATTCTTATTATGTTTTATCAGTATCAATAGCACATAGAGAGGTAGAAGGAATCCATTAACAGCTGCCTTGAAACTAATGCGCAAATTTAGTAAGGGAAAGTCTTTTATAAACTCTTCCCATGTCTAGCACAGCAACACTGAGGTCATGAAATATGCTACACAAATGCAAGCTGTTTCTTTTCTGTTTTCCAAAGACAATTAACAGAACAATTATTTACCATTTTTACTGCCTAATTTAGTACTGCTTTTATATATTAATAAATTATCTCTGTAATTTATCGGCTGCCCACTACATTTCTTATAGCAGTCTATGTGCTCATTCACAAGATCTAAACAATGTTCAGGATGATGATAAATAAGTGCCAAGAAATGAACATTTGCAACAGAAGGGATTCCACATCGGTGGCACAGTGGTTAGCATGCTGCCTCACAGCCCCAGGGACCTGGGTTGAATTCTAACCTCTGGTGACTGTGTGGAGTTGGCACATTGTCCTTGTGTCTGCAAGGGATTTCTTCTGGATGCTCTGGATTCCTGCCACAGTCCATAGATGTGCAAGTTAGGTGAAATGACCATGCTAAATTGCCCATAGTGTGCAGGCTATGTGGGTTAGCCTATGAGAAATGCAGGGTTACAGGGATAGGATTGGGTCTGGATGGGAGGTCAGCGTGGACTCAATGAGCCAAATAGAGTCAAAGAGTAATACAGCATGGAAACAGGCCTTTTCGCCTGCTGACCATGACGCTCACTCAACTAGTTCAAATTGCTGCATTTGATCCATATCCCTCAAAACCCTTCCCATCCATGTACCATTCCAAATGTTTTTTTAAATGTTGTAATTGTACCTGCCTCAACCACTTTCTCTAGCAGCCCATTCTATATATGCACCACTCTCTGCGTGAAGAAGTTGCCTCTCAAGTCCTTCCTAAATCTTTACCCTTTCACTTTAAACCTATGCCCTCTAGTTTTCAATTCCCTATCCCTCGGACAATGACTATATTCATTCATCCTATCTATGCCCCTCATGATTTCATTTACCTCAATAAGGACACCCCCTCATTTTCCTATGTTGCAAGGAATAAAGTCCTATGCTGACGAAACTCTTCTTACAACTCAGGCCTACTAGTCCTGGCAAACATCCTCGTAAATCTTCTTTGTGCACTTTCCAGTTTAACAATGTCTTTCCGAAAACAGGATGACCAAAATTGTACACAATACTCCAAGTGCTGCCTCACCAATGACTTACATGACTGTAACATAACGTCCCAAATCTGTACTTAATGACTCCACTGATGAAGACCAGCGTGCTAAATGTCTTCTTCAACACCCTGTCTGCCTGTGACGCTGCTTTCAAAAAACTATGTACTTGTACTCCGAGGTCCCTCTGTTCCACAACACTCCTCAGGGCCTTACCATTTGTTGTATAAGTCCTACCTTTGTTTGACTTTACAAAGTGCAACACCTCACAGTTATCTGAATTGCATTTACCAATCCTCAGCCCACTTCCCCATCTGATCAAGATTCCTCTGTAATTTTTGATAACCGTCCTCTCCATCAACAATATGGCCTATTTTTGTATCATTTGCAAACTTTCTAATCATGCCTAGTACATTCACATCCAGATTATTTAAGTAAATAACAGATATGTTGGTCCCAGCACCAACCCCTGTGGCACACCATTAGTCATAGGCCTCCAGTCCAACAAGAAACAAACTTCAACCATTACCCTCTGCTTCCTACCATTGAGCCAATTTTGAATCCAATTAGCTAGCTCCCCCGGATCCCATATGAGCTAACCTTCATGACTAACTTGATGTGCGGGACCTTGTCAAAGGCCTTACTAAAATCAACATAGACAACATCCACTACCCTACCCTCATTTATCCTCTTGGTTACCTCTTTGTCGACGATGCTCTCCACCACATCTCCTCCACTTCCCGCTCCTTTGCCCTTGAGCCCCGCCCCTCCAACCGCCACCAGGACAGAACCCCACTGGTTCTCACCTACCACCCCACCAACCTCCATACACAGCGTATCATCCGCCGTCATTTCCGCCACCTCCAAATGGACCCCACCACCAGGGATATATTTCCCTCCCCTCCCCCATCAGCGTTCCGAAAAGACCACTCCCTCCGTGACTCCCTCGTCAGGTCCACACCAACCACCAACCCAACCTCCACTCCCGACACCTTCCCCTGCAACCGCAAGAAATGCAAAACTTGCGCCCACACCTCCTCCCTTACTTCTCTCCAAGACCCCAAGGGATCCTTCCATATCCGCCACAAATTCACCTGCAACTCCACACACATCATCTATTGCATCCGCTGCACCCGATGTGGCCTCCTCTATATTGGGGAGACAGGCCGCCTACTTGCGGAACGTTTCAGAGAACACCTCAGGGACACCCGGACCGACCAACCCAACCACCCTGTGGCTCAACACTTTAACTCCCCCTCCCACTCTACCAAGGACATGCAGGTCCTTGGACTCCTCCATCGCCAGACCACAACAACACGACGGTTGGAGGAAGAGCGCCTCATCTTCCGCCTGGGAACCCTCCAACCACAAGGGATGGACTCAGATTTCTCCAGTTTCCTCATTTCCCCTCCCCCCACCTTGTCTCAGTCAAATCCCTCGAACTCAGCACCGCCCTCCTAACCTGCAATCTTCTTCCTGACCTCTCCGCCCCCACCCCACTCCGGCCTATCACCCTCACCTTGACCTCCATCCACCTATCGCATCTCCATCGCCCCTCCCCCAAGTCCCTCCTCCCTACCTTTTATCTTAGCCTGCTGGACACACTTTCCTCATTCCTGAAGAAGGGCTTATGCCCAAAACATCGAATTTCCTGTTCCTTGGATGCTGCCTGATCTGCTGCGCTTTTCCAGCAACAAATTTTCAGCTACCTCTTTGTCAGACATGACTTCCTGTGCACAAATCCATGCTGATTATTCTCAATCAGACTTTGACTATCCAAATGTTGGTTGACCCTGTCCCTCAGTATCCTCTCCAATAATTTGCCTACCACTGATTCAAGCTCACTGGCCTGTAGTTCCCTGGCTTGTCTTTGCTACCTTTCTAAAACAATGGAACAACATTAGCCACCGTCCAGTCTTCCAGAACTTTCCCAGTGGCTAAGTGTCCTGCTTCCACACTGTAGGGATTCTAACTATTTTCCCCTGTTTTAAAATGATATTTCCATTGATGGATCCATCACATCAACTTTCTAGAGGCTAATGGTGACCAGAAACTGATTGGGCCTTATGGTCAACCAAAAGAAAAATTAAATTACAGAAGCTGGGAATTTTTGAAGTGAGGAACTCACCTCCTGTCTCCCCAATGCTATCAGGAGAGTTATAGAATACTCTCCACTTGCCTAGATGGGTGCAGCTCCAACATTTAAGAATCTAACACACGAACATACAGAATAAGAACAGAAGTAGACCATCTGGCCTCTCAGCCTGCTCTTTTATTCAATAAGATCATACTTGATCTGTTTGTGCCTCAAATTCCACATTCCCATCTCCTCTGGAACAAGAATCTATTCACCTCCGCCTTAAAAATATTCAATGAATATTCATTAAAAAACATTCAAAAATAATCTTCGCTGCCTTTTGATGTAGAGTATTCCAAAGTAGCACAGCTCTCAGAAGAAAAATTCTCAGCTCTGTCCTGAAAAGGTGACCCATAATTTGAAAAAAATGCCCCATAATTCTTTACTGACCAACAAGGACATTCAAGATGATTTTTTTTTAATCTTTCACAGGACGAGGGTGTCAGCATTTATTGTCATCCCTAATTGCCCAGATGGTAGTTAAGTGTCAGCCATATTGCTGTGAGCCTGAGGTCACATGTAGGCCAGACCAGATAAAAATGAAAGCTTTCTCCCCTAAAGGACATTAGTGACCTGGGTAGGTATCATATATCATCCCATTAAAATAGCCTTTGATCAGATTAGATTCCCTACAGTATGGAAACAGGCCCTTCAGCCCAACAAGCCCATATTGACCCTCTGAAGAGTACCCAACCCACACCCATTCCCCTACATTTACACCTGACTAATGATATATCACTATGGGCAATTTAGCATGGCCAATCTACCTAACCTGCACATCTTTGGAGTGTGGAGGAAACCCACGCAGACAGGGGAGAATGTGCAAACTCCACACAGACAGTTGCCCGAGGCTGGAATCGAACCTGGGTCCTTGGTGCTGTGAGGCAGCAGTACTAACCACTGAGCCACCGTGCCACAGAAAGCTCTTTCAGAACCTAAATCGTAATCTAATACAGACTGCAGCCATGTTATTTCGCAGGGAACTACACTTCATCATAAATAACAAGATGCAACTATCCTAGACCTCTGTCACTGCTGCACCTCCATACTTCCTCCCTACTCGGTTCTACTTTATATCACATATTAATAATGAGTGGAGAAATCTCTCCTCAAAATACTTCACTTACGTGAATCCTAAAATGTTTACCACAGCATCACGGTGCACAATTCGGTAAGCATTTTCCAACTAGGCAAAGGGAGAGAATTAAATTAGAAATGTGACATTCTAAAACATAAATGCCTGGACATAACAAAACATTCAAATTCTACCAGAATATAGATATATAAATAAAATACTTATATCAGCACTCATCAATATTGAGACAAAGAGATTATAGTAGCATGGTATCTTTTGGTATCCTCAATGAGCTATATTTGCTTTCCTGGTAAATATATACCATAAGACCATAGGATGTAGGAGGGAAGTAGGCCATTCGACCTAATTGTCTGCTCTGCCATTCAATTATATCATGGCTGATTTGATTTGGAGATGCCGATGTTGGACTGGGGTGTACAAAGTTAAAACTCACACAACACCAGGTTATAGTCCAACAGGTTTAATTGGAAGCACACTAGCTTTCGGAGCGCTGCTCCTTCATCAGGTGGTTGTCGAGGACACAATTATAAGGCACAGAATTTATAGCAAAAATTTACAGTGTGATGTTGGTAATCCTCAACTCCACTTTCCCATCTTTGTCACATAACCCTTGATTCCATTACTCATTAAAAAGCTATCCATCTCAGCCAGAATACAGAGGAACCTCGATTAACCAGCATTCGATTACCTGAATTTCGGATTATCTAGCAAGACCGCAAGTTCCGGATGCTCGGCTAAACTATGTTATCCAGTATTCAATTATCCAGAATTTGATTAACCAAACAAAATATTCCCCGCCATGTCCTTCAGATAATCGAGGTTTCTCTGTATAGGTAATGACTAAGTCTCGACAGCCTCTGTGATAAAAACATTCCACAGATTCACAATTCTCTGAGAGAAGACATTGCTTCTCATCTGTGTCTTAAATGGGCACATAAATTCTAAAGGTATGCCCTCTGGTCCTAGACTCTCCCACAAGGGGAAACAATTTCTCTGCATCTACCTGGTCAAGTCCTCCAGGAGTCTTGTATGTTGCGATAAGGTCACCTCTCATTCTTCTATATTCCAATAAAGTACAGACCCAACTTAGTGAACCTCACCTCATAAGCTTGTCCCTTCATAACTGGGATCAGCCTAATAAATCTTCTTTGGACTGCCTCCAACATCTGTATACCTTTCCCTAGATAAGGGACCCAAAATTCTTCAGTGTTCCAGCTTGTAGTCTGACTAGTGCTTTATATAGTTTAAGCAAAATCTCCCTACTTTTATATTCAATTCCATTTGAAATAAAGGCAAATTTGCATTTGCCTTCCCTATTACCTACAGAAGTTGGATGTTAGCTTTTTATGATTAATGGACTACCAAATCCCTCTGTTCTGTAACTTTCTGCAGCCTTTAACCATTTAAGTAATATTTCGTTCCTCTATTCCTCCTGCCACTGTGCAAAATCTCACATTTTTCTACATTATATTCCCTCTGTCAAGTTTTGTCCATCCACTCAACCTGCTTGTATCTCTCTGCAGACTCTTTGTGCCAGCCTTACCACTTGCCTTCCAAACTATTCTTCAAAAATCTGCAAATGTGGCTATAATGTAGTCACTTTCCTCATCAAAGTCAATAATATTTATTGTAAATAATTGTGGCTCCAGCAATGATTCATGTGGCAAACTACTAGTTAGAGGCTTCCATCCTGAAAATGCCCCTTTTTGTCAACTCTGTCTTACATTAGGTACTCAATCCTCTATTCATGCTAATATAAAGCCTTCAACACCATGGACTCTTACTTTATTAGGGAGCCTAATGTGTTGTACATTATCATGTTCTTTTCCATGCCAAGTTGCTATATTTTAAATGCCACATTGTTGGTAGCATGACTTACTAACTGCATAGAAAGGTAAACCATTTGCAACCTGGAGCTGAATTTTACCAAAACTTGACCGAGTGTCAATTTCAGGAAGTTCCATTGAGGGTTTTGCCTCAGTGAGTTCAAACACATTTTTTCACGGAGGACCTTCCAGGATTTCCACCATTGGCACCATGTTTAAAAATCAGCTGTGTACTAGGTCAATCATTGCCAGCCATGAATAGCCCTTCACAATGCGCATAGTGGGAGGGCAATGAAATTGAACATTCTCTAAGGGCAAAAAGGTTGTATGAAATGGAAACAGAAACTCACATCTGTAAATGAATTGCTACTTTACATGATCACCTGTCTAAACGATTATCACTGTTACTGCAGCCATAACAATAAAGCAATGCTGATGGTCCATATCATGTTAGAGCTATGTCTAAGGGATTACTACTTTTTGCCAAATGTCACTGTAACATAATACCTTTTCATTGTTCAATGAGGAAACATTATATGTTGCAAAGTCTTCAAAGGGTTGAAAGACTTACTTTATATTGAACAAAAGGAAAAACAAAGATTAAAATAATGCATTTGCTTCTGGGAATAAACAGGGACTGCTTGCCTTTCGAGATTTATAGTTCTCATTATTGTTGCTCCTACTCAATCTCATCTTCCCCCTTAGAAATCTGTCCCAGAGTTTCAGCCCTCCATCCCATCCTTTTTTAACTGTTTCAACTGTGGAAGGATTATGCAGGACGTTCCCTCTGGACCATACTGCAAAGCCTCCCACACCAATCCATATGTCATAAGCTCATCTTCAGAAGGCCCATCATCATCTCCATGATGGCCCTAGCAGAAGACAAGGCTGCTTACTTGGACCAGGCAGAATCAGGGATTCCATGTCATTACGGTCTGGCTAATGGGTCACAGTCCGTCCTGGGGTGTCTGTTCACTCAAAGTCAAAGTTGTTATCGGAGCTGCTGCTGCATTAAGGAAGTTGGGCAAAATCAATTGTGAGGATTAGAAGCAATATGCTGTGATGCAGAATGAACAATGCAACACACATATAAGGGTAGGACAAATGTGCATTGAAAGTCAACAAAGAAACAGTGCATCATGAAAATTAGCATGATTAAGAGTTAGGTTTTGCCTGAGACGTCAATTTTCCTGCTCCTCAGATGCTGCCTGACCTGCTGTGCTTTTCCAGCACCACACTCATCTTGACTGCATTGTATCTACGTTATGCCTCAGTCAGAGGGTTGTGCAATGGCGTCATAAGCCATGGTGCAGACAACAGTCATTGTCTCCTTGGAACCATCCTCGTAAGAATTCCAGCCCCTGAAATGAAGCAGGAAGCTGAGGCTTCTCAAGGACATAGGCATCATGGCAGTTTCCAGGGTACCTGGTGCATTCTTCTAAACTGAGATCCTGATGATCACAGATGACTTGTACATTGGTTCTGTTGATAACAGCAATCACGCTGTATGTACATTACACATGTATACAATCTCAAGCTGGAGGAAACCAGCTATCATGGCAAAGCCCACTGCCCATCTGTAGCAAGGATCTCATCAGGTCAAAAGAGATGATATGGTGTGATCTGTCTCAAATTGTATGAATAACTTGCTTGCTACAATTGGGGCAGTGAGGTCAATCAAACATTCCCATCCAACTCTTTAACTTAAGCCTTCTTCTTCTAATAATACCCAAGCGCAAAACCTATCTCTTAATCATGCTCACTATCATGATGCACTGTTTCTTTGTTGAAGCCAGGATAGTAATGATTATCGATGAGCCTCCCTCCTGCAGTAGACTTTCAATACACATTTGTGCTACCCTTATATGGGTGCTCCAGTTTCCTTCCACATTCCACAAGGTGTGCAGTTCAGGTGAATTGGCCATGCTAAATTGCCCATACTGTTAGGTTCATTAGTCAGGGGTAAATGTAGGAGTGGATGGGTTACTCTTCAGAGGATCAGTGTGGACTTGTTGGGTCGAAGGACCTGTATCTACGCTGTAGAGAACCTAATTTTAAAAAAAGTACTTTGTAAGTCCTGAATCAGGCAGCAAAGTACAAAATGGCAAGACAGTGCAGCGATGCTGTGTGCATCGAAGTATGACCAAATTGAGTGGGTGCTAAGAAAACACATAAAGGGCCACAAGGTATATCCTGCTCCAATATATGAGGTTGGTGCCTGTCCGTCTGAATAAAGTGCCCTGTGGCAGCATTACAATGAAAGATGCTCCAAAGTGCACTACTGAAGTGGAAAATTGTATTCTAAATGATGTGACTAGGGTTATGGTTAAGGCTCGAGTTAGGGTTAATCTCTGTGGATGGAGGGAGCAGGCAGCTGCTGCCTGTGATAGGAGTCCATGGACAGTGGGGACTGCTGGTTAGGATGGAGGCCCAGAGGAGTAAGCAGCAAATTAGCATCACCATGTACCTGCACTGACTGTCATGATGTGAACTGACAGCATTTAGTTTCTCTCCGACATGTGGGGGAATAGGAAAGTGCAAATGAATGAGGTTAGTATAGGTGATGAGATTCAAATGCATATGAGTAGTCCATCTCTCTGTTTATCAGTGAGATTCTAAACTCACCATTCAAACTGGATGGAAAATTTGAATGTATTTATCCCCTTATGTCAAGACTCTCATTTTTCTGCTCTTGCCATATTTTCTCAACAACATGTCATTATTTATGTCATTTAGGGCTGGCAGGATTCCACTTGTGAATGAAATTTAAAGTTAACATTTTTAAAATGTTTGACAAGTATCAAAACTTGAAGAAATAAAACTCCCTAACTGGAATAACTAATCTTCAGTGGCATGAAGTTGATTGGCAATGATCTTGGCGGAAATACTTAGCATGCTATTTGAAGGCTACCTAGACTGGTATGAACAGTACTTAAACTTCTTGAAGAGATTAGCTTGTGTCTCAGCTACAGCTTTATATTATTCAATGAATGTCAGTTATGTGGCAGACAATGTCTTTTTTGCACAGCTAATGGAATAGCAGTGGATTGTAAACAGCAAGATTTGGATTTTTGAGTTTAACCCCTACATGATTCCTGTGCAAAATCATTGTCACATTTAAGCGTAAATCGCATATCCTCAAAGTTATTCTGACAGCAAATTTTAGCCCATTAAATTTGCTTTGTATGACACACACTCCTTATTATCATCCAGCAACATCACCATACATCGTAACAGCTTATCAATAGGATTTAGTATTTTAAAGCTGTTGCAGCTTGCGAAGTTCATATTTCCACCACTAGATGGAACTGCACAAACAGTACAAATTTCCCAAAACTATATCCTGAGCATTATTAATAGATTCTTGAGAATGGAGCAATTCATAAACATTAAGCTGATTTCAAATTTATATTTACACCACTTTGGCTGCTAAAAACATATTACCAATGGTAAGATAATGACCAGGAGTGATCCATTCTTCTGAAACACACTTAATGTACTGAGTTATTATCTAGAGACAAGAAGAACATCACCTGGATGTTGAATAATATCTCTTCATAAACATGAAGGTAGCAAAGGTTTAATGTCAATGGTTTTGATTGATTCACAGAACATGTGCATTGCTGGCAGGCCAGCATTTTTTCTAACAAACATGCTTGTACATATTACAATTCATCCCTATCACAGGTTCAGCCCTTCTGCCCCAAAGGTAGAGAAACTACCCCTGTGCCACAACACCATGTCAACATTGATTATTTTTCTTTTTAAAACTTGCTAGTCCTCCTTGTATATATCAATAAGATTGAGAAATGTAAAAACTTACATCCATAGCAGATGGGGCCCAAACTCTTATCCTCCAACCCAGTTACAGGCACAAAAACACTTAAGGCCAACATTGCTTTATTTATTTTCAGAAGCCAATTGTTTTTCTCCTCGTCACATCAGATATATTATGACACACCTCTGGAGAAGGTAGGACTTGAACCTGGGCATTCTAGCCTGAAAATAGGGGCACTACCACTGTACCACAAGTCCCGTCAAAGCAACGTTTTTGTTGTTATTTTAAACCGGTCAATATTTATTATTTGTCTTTAATTTTCCTTGAGATGTTCTTCTTGAGCAGACAGACAGAGAGAGAGAAAGAGAGAGAGACTAACATAATGAACTCGGGTCTCAGAGAGATAAAAAAAAGACAGATAAGAGGGATCAGGGTCACAGTGGGAGAGAGAGATTAATAATTTGCGAAACTGAATTACAGGACAGTCAAAAGTCAAAAACTTTGCTGTGGAGATGGGCTGGTTGATGTAAGGGCAGTGATTTTCTTCACTAAAGGACATGAGTAAACATGTTTTGGGTCTAATAGTTTCAAAATCACCTTAATTAACACCAGCTTTTTATTCCAGATTTCTTAAATTGATGAAATTTGAATTTCCCAAATGCTGCAAGACACTTTGAATTTGTGTCACCTGATTATTGGTCCAGCCTCTGAATTACTCGTTCAGTAACATAACCATTTTAGTAAAATAATCCCTTACGGCAGCTAATAAAGACACGCTTCAAATAATTAAAGCAACATAACCTGAGAAGGAACTATTGCAAGAGCAATTTACTAACAGTAAAAAAGAAAACTAGCCCTGGGTTTTGATTGGACCTCATGGTTCAATTATCCACCATATTAATGACATAATCAAAGCAGAACAGGGCCTGGGTACCTGAGTGATCAAGATCTATCAGTTTCTGTGCTTCAGCAGAAGACTGCAAACCACTTTATACAAATATTTCACAGTTAGCAAGTCAGATTCATTTCTATATTAAAAACATGCTTTGCTTGTGTATCATTTTAAAATCTCAAACTGTATTCAGGGTGCTTTGCATTAGAAACATCACTTTCTGCAAGACTTCTCATTTGAACACTTAAAGTGGAAGCCATAAGGAAACTTTTTTAAATGGAAAAATAACATGAAACGTATTATTGGCACAATTGTGTAGAGAAACTACTGATGCCCTCAAAATGTTTTGTGAAAAAGGTTTGCACTAAGTCAATGAATCGTTTGTTTCTTAGACTAGATGCTAAACTAATTTTTACAGTAATTAAAAACATCAGATCTGCACAGTGGCAGGCTTACATACTCCCATTTGAAAATTTTAAGATCTCAAACAATGATTTTCATTTACCGAATCAGACATTTCTGAAATGCAAGATTACCTACCAAAAGCAGACAGTAACAAATAAAACACTTTTTGAGTTTATAACTTTACTCATTATTACATACCAACTCCTTAAATCGTTTCGAGTGATTTTTAAACAAGGACGAGGACCGATTACTTAATTCTTCTACGAAGGCCAATTTTCCATCTCTGATCGCATGATTCTGACGTACTGCAAAATAAAAATCATTTTTATTTCAAATAGTAATAATACAAAATTTGTCAGGACTGCACACATCTATCTCCTTCTCAGCACATTGTAATGTAGAGTGCACTTGTAACAGGATTATGTAATCTTGGGGTTGAATTACAGTTTTTGGCTTATTTTATGACCTTCATGTTGTCACCGTTGAGACACAAATATGTTACGAGTAGGGTGAAATTTCTGTGCATTAACTTTACCTGCTTTCTTATATTGTTGGGTTCTAAAAGAGAAATCTATAGCACTGGAACATGCACTAGACCTGATTTTCCAAACTCCCCTGTATTCTGGAACTGTCACTGCAAATCGAAAGCTAGCAAATATAACACTGCTATTCAAGAAAGAAGGGAGGGGATAAAGCAGTGAACTACTGGCATTGACTTGACTGCAGTCAAGTGATGAAATTTATTATTTAAAAAGTCTTAACAATGTACCTAGAAGTTCAAATTATACTCAGAAAAATGAAGATAGTTTTGCAAAACCCCAATTGTTCAACATTTTTCTGACATGTTTTTGAGGATTAACTGATTTGATTGACAAAGGGAAACTTGTAGATAATGGTATGCCTGGATTTCCAAAAGGCATTGGATAAAGTGCTATCCAGAAGTTTTACACACCAGATAAGGAGGTCATGGTGTAGAAGGTGATATAGCAGTGTAGATAGAGGATTTGTTAACTTATAGGAACTAAAATGGACATAGTAATTTATCATTCTCAAGTTAATAGGCTGTGACAAGTGGAGTGTCACAAGGGTCAGCGTTGGGGTTTCAACTAGTTATAATCTGAAGCAATGACCTACAGAGAGAGAGAGAGAGAGACAAACATCTACGTGTCTAAATTTAATGTTGTTACATGGAAATATAAAGTGCGAGGAAAACATAGAATGGTTATAAAGGCACTCATTAAATTGAGTGCTGAGCAAAATGACAGATTGAGTATAATGAGCAAGGTTGTTCAATCTAAATGCAAGAGAACTAGAATACAGGAATAGTATTCTAGCATGTAAATAATTGGAATTGAGATGAGGACAGATGTCTTCAATGCAAAGAGTTGCAAATATTTAGAATTCTCCACTTTGTGGTTGTGGCTGTTTCACTGATGAATTTATTTAATTCTGAAATAGAGAGATGTTTCTGAAATAGAGGGATGTGATGACTGGGCAGGAAAGTGGAGTTGAAGTTGAAGATCAGTCATCGGATTGGTATTGAATAGTAGAGCAGCCCCCAGATGCCCGATGGTTCCTTCCTGCTCCCTCCAGCTTCTGATCTATAAGGACTGCATTCTTATCCAATATTCAGTTTCTAATTTCATTCCTGAAAACTGACCTTCGGTATTCTGGTATAAAAAGACTTGCTCCTAGTTAATGAAATACAGTCAAAATTCAATGGAAATGAAAATGGAAAGTTGCATTTGGCCTGGTCAGAACTTTTCAAATTACATTTCACTTATCAGGTCCCTATATATATCTTGTTCTTTCACTGGATGCAGACATCACACAGTAGTCCAACATTAATGCCCAACCCTTATAGCTCTAAGGATGGTGAACTGCCTTCTTGAACCATTGCAGTCCATGTGGGATAGGCCATTAGGAGTCAGGTAGCTATAATAATGGAAATTTACAAGACGGCAACCTGTAACTAGTAGTGTGCCACAGGGATCATTACTGGGGTCACAATTATTTACAGTAAGTATTAATGATTTGGATGAGGAAAATAACTACTATCGCAAACATTGCGGATTACTCAAAATAGGTGGGAAGGCAAATGATGAAGATGCGACACAGAGTCTGCAGAGGCATACAGATGGGTTAATTGAGTGGGCAAAAACTTAGCAGAAGGAATATTGTGGGCAACTGTGAGGTAATGCAGTCTGGCAGGAAGAACAGAGGTGTTGAATAACATTTACAGTAAATGGGAAAAGGCTGCAGAATACAACAGCTTGGAGTGGAGTGGTGGTTAGTTCAGTGGGCAGGATGGCTAGTTTGTAGTACAGAATAATACCAACAACTTGTGTTCAATTGCCACAGCAGCTGAAGTATCATGAAGATATCTCCTGCTCCACCTCTCCCCTTGTCTGAGGTGTGGTAACCCTCAAGTTAAAACCACCATAAGTTGTGTCTCTTTCTCAAATGGGAGAGCAACTCTATGGTCTGGTAAGAGTATGGTGACTTTACATCACAGAGCAATTTGGGAGTCCTTCTGCAGTCAAGTTCAGCAAATAAAATGTTGCCTTTATTTCAAAGAGAATAGTGTATAAAAGTAGGTAGGTTTTAATAAAACTGTACAAGGTACTCATCATATTACAGCTAGAATACTGTGGACAGTTTTGGCCTCCTTATCTAAGGAAAAATATACTGGCATTGGAGATAGCCCAGAGAATGTTATAAAGAATATGGAGGAACTGTCTTGTGGGACAGGTTAAGAGGTTATCATTTCAGCTATGATCTCATTGAATGGTGGAGCAGATGGGCTGAATGGCCTTCTTCTACTCTTATATCTTATGGTCTTAGGTAAAACCAGAGTGCTATTAGGAAGGGAGGCCTTGGACTTTGACCCCATAAAAGAAAGCTGCAGCGATGTAGTACCAAGTCAGAATGGTGTGTGCAATGGACAGGGACTTGCAAGTACTGTTATCTAATGCATCTGCTGCCTTTGTCCTTCCAGATGATGAAGGTCATGGATTGGAAGATGCTGTCAAATGAGCTTAGGTGATCTGTTGAGCTGCATCTTAGAAATAGCAAACATTGCTAAAATTGTATCCCGTAAATTGTACAGGATAATTATCAAGCAGCTTGCTTTATCCTGAATGATATTGAACTTATTGTGTGCTGTTGGAACTGCATGTGTCCTAGCAGTAGACAATATTCCATCACGTGTATGTTTCGTTTTCCCTGGAATCTATCAGAAGTGGGGGCAGGATTTCTAGGTCTAGGTTCCCAGAGCTATTGGTTCTCCATGCCTCCATAGAAATCTAGGCCTAAGTATCAATTTTCAATTTTTTTTCTGCAAATAAACTGTTAATATAGGTTTGTTACACAGCTCAACATTGTCACTGTTTATTTCTTTGAAATAAGCTTCGCCATAAGGCATTCAATTCATGCATAATATTATATAACTGCAAAATACCACTGCTTGCTGGAGGTCTGAAATATAAACTGAAAATATTGGAGAAACGCAGCAGCCCTGGCAGCATCTGTGGAGAGAAAAATAGTTACAATTTTGAATACAGTATGGCTCCTACTCAGAACTGTGTAAGTGAAAGGAATAAATGTTTTTTCAGTATACCTAGGTTATCCTGTGGGGTCATTGTTGTTGTTGACACAGTTGTGGGTATTGTACTTCTTGGTGTAGATGTGGACATAATGCTTGGTGTAGTGGTTGTCATTGTGGCAGTGGGCTCACAGAATGTCCCTTCTGTTGGTTCACTCCTGATGCAGTCACAGGTCTGACCCGATGTGAAATTCCCACTGCAAGGCTGATATTTACTACAGAACGCAGAGTTCCAAGTAAATCCCTCTTTGCACATGCACTGAAATTCATTGTTCACGTTCTGACAAACTGGTGAAAGAAAAGAAAATTGAAAACTTCTAGTGATCTATGGGGGGAGATTAGTTTGTATAGTATGTTTTGGAGGGAAGAACATGATTAGTGTTAATATCATTGGACTAGTAATTCAGAAACTGTTAGAATTTAAATTCAATTCATAAATATCTAGAATATAAAGCTAGTTCAGTAATGACAACCATGAAACGATCATCAATTTTTGTAAAAAAAATCTTATTCAAGAATATTCATTCAGAAAATAAATTATTTTGAAAAACTCATAGATCTCTCTTAAATTCAAGCATTTACCATTCTGCAAAGAGGTCACAGTTTGTTATGATAATAGCTGATGGTGTGGCTGGAGAAGTCAGATCGTAAAGTGGTACGTAGCAAAATAATCTCTAAAGTTTTTTTGTTTATTGCACAGGTCAGTCACTGAGGGTAGTATTCAAAACAAAATAGATGAATTAATGACACAAACACATTTAACTGGGTATAATATTGTAGCATTAACAGGGACATGGTTACAAAGCAGTATGTGACTTCCTTAAATATAGGAAGGATCTTTTCAGCCCGAGTGCTATTTCCAACTCATTCTTGAAGTCATAAAATGTTTTGGCCTCAGCTGCTTTCGGTGGTAGTGAATTCCAAAGGTTCACCACTGTCTGGGTGAAGACATTTTTTCTGATCTTAATCCCTCATGGTTTGCCTTGTATCGTTACACTTTGAGTTGGAAAGTGTGGCGCTGGAAAAGCACAGCAAGTCAGGCAGTCTGACTCTCCAGTATCTACAGTCCTCACTTTCTCCTTAGATTGTGACTCCTATCTGCATCTATCCTGTCTAGTGCTGTTAGAATTTTACAGCTTTTTATGAGATCCTCCTCATTCTTCTCAGCTCCAGTGAAACATGTTCTAACTAATTCAACCTATCCTTGTTCATCAGTCTCATCATCCCAGGAATCAGTCTAGTAAGTCTTCACTGCAATCCCTCTATAGCAAGAATATCCTTTCTCAGCTAAGGAGACCAAACCTACACACAATATTCCTGGCACAGTCTCACCCAAATAACTGCAGCAAAGCATCCCTGATCCTGTACACAAATCCACTATGGGTAGTACTGTCTACAAATTTACACTTTGAAGGCCAATATAATATTTGCGTTCTTGACAATCAGGGAATGGGCATCCAGGCTTATTGTAAATCTTTCAATTTACAGCCATTCACAAGATAATCTGCCTTCGTGTTTTTGCTCTCAAAATGGAAAACCTCACATTTATCCACACTGAGGTCCTAGGGAGTGTTGCTGAACAAAAAAACCTTGGAGTGCAGGTTGTAGTTCAGAATTCCTTGAAAGTGGAGTTGCAGGTAGATAGGATAGTGAAGAAGGTGTTTGGTATGCTTTCCTTGATTGATCAGAGTTGGGGGGTCATCTTGCAACGATACAGGACATTGGTTAGGCCACTTTGGAATATTGTATGCAATTCTGGTATCCCTGTTGGGAGGATGTTGCAAACGTTGAAAGGATTCAGAAAAGATTTACAAGGATCTTGCCAGTATTGGAGGGTTTGAGCTATAGGGACAGGGTGAATAGGGTGGGGCTATTTTCCCTGGAGCATCAGAGGCTGAGGGGTGACCTTATGGAGATTTATAAAATCATAAGGGGTTTGGATAGGATAAAAAGACAAGGTCTTTTTCCCTGGGGCGGGGGAGTCTAGAACTAGAGGGCATAGGTTTAGGGCAAGAGGGGAAAGATTTAAAAGGGACCTAATGTGCAACTTTTTCATGCAGAGGGTGGTATGTGTGTGTGTGGAATGAACTGCCAGAGGAAGTGATGGATGCTGGTACAATTACAACATTTAAAAGACATCAGGACGGGTATATGAATAGGCAGGGTTTAGCGGGGTAGGAGTCAAGTGCTGGCAAATAGGACTAGATTAATTTAGGTATGGATGAGTCAGACCAAAGGGTTTGTTTCCATGCTGTACATCTCTATGACTCTATGACTTTACACTGTACCTGCCAGGCATTTTTTCACTCAACTTGTCCAAATCACAATGAAGTATCATCGCTCACCCTCCCACCCAGCTTTGTATCATCGTGAGGGTATGTAAAGAAAAGCACTAGAAATCATGCATGGTTTTAATCTTCACATAGCCATTACTGAGATGTGGCTTTCGGATATCAGGATTGGGAACTAAATATACCAGTTATAAAATTTACAGGATGAATTGGGGGGATAACAGAGGATATGGTGTAACCTTACTGATTTTTTAAAAATCTTCAATAATGAGGGGGGATATAATGAGGAGAAAGCAATCACTGGAGATCATATGGGTAGAACTAGGAACTGTAAAGGATTTTAAACTCTACTAGGTGTTGTATACAGATCCTGAGTAGCAGCTCTGAAGTATAAGTGCACAAAGAGGAAAATGTTAAGCAAACCAAAGTAATGGGGTTTTTAAAAATTTTAACATAGATTGGGAGAGGCAGACAAGCATCTGTCAGAAAGGCGGGAATTTCTGAAGGTGTCCAGAATACTTTCTTACGGTCATATGTCATGGATGCAACAAGGGACAAACAACTTTGGTTTTAGTAAAAGAGTCAGATTTAATTAGAAACCAAATTGGGTGTGAAAATTAAACAAATGATAATCGTATTCAACATAGTATTTGAAAGCAAAAAGCATAAATCAGCTCCTAGAGTTTTAGATTTAATGAAATAAGACAGAGAGTGTCCACAGTGAATTGGGAAAATCTGCTAATGGATAAAACAACTAATGGAGTATGTTTAAAGAAACATGTAACACAACACAAAACGCGTTTACACATCTGAGAGAGAAAAGCTCCACTTCACAGTAAAAACAGCTAATGAAATATAGATCCTGTTTGGGAAAAGTACAAACACCAGGAAAGGGCCACAAAGTAGCTTATTAGAGCTGTGAGAAGGGATTAATATAAAACCTTGTCAGGGACATCATAATCAATGAGCAGAAATATTATAGTTATGTAAAGGGAAAGCAGGCGGTCAGGAGTAATGTTGGCCCACTAAAAATCTGAACTGCGAATATTGTCAATGATTATGAAGAAATGGCAGACATGTTGAATAATTACTTTGCCTCAGTATTTACAGTAGGAAAGGAGGATAGCCTGCCAGAAGTCCTGAGGAAATTAATAGTGGATTGGGGACTAAAATTAACATAAGTAAAGCATTGACAATGAGGAAAATAGTGGAACTGAAGAGGAACGAATCCCCAGGACCTCATGATTTTGATCCAAAAGTTAAAAGGAAATAGGGGAACATATTATCAATGCCCTCTTTCAGAGTTCCCTAGATACAGGAGTCATCTCTCTGGATTAGAAAATTGCATGTAACTTTTTCAGAAGGATGGAAGAGGAAAACCAGTAATTTACAAACCAGTTAGCCTGGCATCTGTGATGTGGAAATTGTTGGAGTTTACAATCAAGGATGGGGTAACGGAACATCTTGAACATTCTCAGATAATCAAGGAGAGCCAGCAGGGATTCATGACAGCTGGATGATACTTGACAAACCTAATTGAATTTTGAAGAGGTAACGAATGTTGTGGACCTTAGTGTTGTTTATACTGCTTGCAGAGAAACCTCGATTATTCGACATTCGATTAGCCGAATTTCAGATTATCCGAACAAGATCGCAAGGTCCCGATGCTTGGTTAAACTATGTTATCCGGCATTCGATTATCTGAGCAAAATACTCCCCGCCCATGTTGTTCAGATAATCGAGATTCCTCTGCATATAGATTTTCAGAAGCAATTTGATAAAACACCACATAAAAGGAATTGAAGGGAAATTATTGACATGGGTTGAAAATTGGTTTGAGTGGAAGATGACAGAAAGTAGGGAAAAAAAGGAGTAGGTATTCAAATTGGCAGGATGTGACCATTCGTGTCCAATAAGGATCTATGTTAGTGTCTCAGTTATTCACATTATTTATCAATAACATGGATAATGGCATTGAAAGCCAGATATCCAAATCTGCTGATGACACAAAGTTAAGAGACATTGTAAACGGTCGAGATGATAGCATAAAATTACAGAGGGATATTGAGAGACTAAATAAATGGATGAAAGTGTGACAGATGGATTTCAGTGTAAGCAAGTGTGAGGTTATCCTTTTTGGACCAGGAAAGGATAGATCGGGATACTTTCTAGATGGTGTGAAATTAGGTACCTAAGGAGTCTTGAGTTACAAGTGTATAAATCTTTAAAATGCCATGAACAGGATCAGAAAATAATCAATGGAATGCTGACCTTTATATCTAGAGGACTGAAGTACAAGAGTGCAGAAATTATGCTGCAGTTATACAAAACCATGGTTATACCCCACTTGGTGAACTGTAAGCAGATCTGGGCATCATACATTAGGAAGGATATACTGGCCTTGGAGAGAGCACAACAAGGGTTTGCAAGCATGTCACTGGGCTTTAGGAGGTAAGTATGAAGACAGATTATACAAATCAGGCCTTTTTTCTCTAGAATTTCAAAGGTTGAGGGATGATCTGATTAAGTCTTAAGATGTTGACACGAAAAGACAGGATAGATAAAGATATTTTATTGGTTTGAGATTCTAGAATTAGGGGACATGGTCTTAAAGGTTAGACCCAGACCACTCAGGAGGTATTTCTACGCAAAAGGGGTGGTGGACATTTGGGCCTCTGTCCCACAAATGACATTTGACAATTGATCAGGTTGTTAATTTTAAATCTGAGACAGATAAAATTTGGTTAAGCAAAGGTATTAAGGGATGCAGACCAAAAGCAAGTATATGGAGCTGGGTTACACAATAGCCATGATCTCACTGAATGGCAGAACAGGCATGAAGTGCTGAATGGCCTAATACTGTTTCCGGGTAGATTGGGAGAATCAGATTGGCTAAGGCAACCACAAAGAAGAATTCATAATGTATTTGGGTAGTTTCCATGAACAATATGTTCATGGATCCTATTAAGTTTGGGATATTTTGGATCCAGTGATGTGTATTGAAGCATGTTTATTAAATGATGTCAGAGGAAAAGATCCCCTCAGAAACAGTGATCAAAACATGTTAGAATTTAGTATTCAGTTTGAGAAGGCAAAAGTTAGAACAGAAACAACTGTTAAATAAGAGTAATTACAAAGGTGAGGGAAGAGCTAGTTGGAGTGAACTGGTAAAGGATTTCAGCAGTAAAGACAGTTGAGGAACAATGGCAAACATTTAAAAATATAGTCAACGGCTCACAGATAAAGAATATATCCCACTGAGAAATAAGGATGTTAGGAAGGAGATAGCCAGCCATGGTTAACTAGGGAAGTTAAGGTTAACGTCAAATTGAAAGAAAAATATATGATTGGTTATAAGCCAGAAGATTGAGAAAGTTTTAAAGAACAAAAAATGACCAAAAGAAAGGAAGAAATAAATGTTGAGGGTAAACTCGCAAAAGCAAGACTTTCTTGAGTGAGTCACTGAGTTAAAAACTTACCTCCTGAATAGGTAGAGCGCACGCTAAGCAGGAGCGGCCACGGGACTGCAGAGTAAGTGAAGTAATATCTTTGGGTGGTTGCGTTACCAAAAACACTACTCGGGTAGTGTCTCCCACCCATCCTCATGCTCCGCCAAAAAGCAAGGTTCTGTACGCCGGATTGATAAGGTATCTAGTTTTTTTTACTGTTTATTTTTCTACAGTCTCTTTGGGAATTTAGGATAGTGGGGATGGTGGTTAGGGTAGTTGAATGTTCCTCCTACAGAATATGGGAGGTAAGGGTCACCACTAGTGTCCCTGCTGACTTCATCTGCAGTAAGTGCAACAAAACCCAGCTCCTCGAAAACAGTGTTAGGGAACTGGAGCTGGAGCTAAATGAACTTCGGATCATTCAGGAGGCAACATATTAGAGGTGTTACAGGGAGGTAGTCACACCTCAGGTGCAAGAAAGAGGCAGATGGTGCTAGCGAGGCAAGGAATAAGGAAGAGAGGAGTTGAACACATGGCTGCAGGGATGTTGCAGGAGGGAGAGTTTTGGATATCTGGATAATTGGGGCTCATTCTGGTGTAGGTGAGTCCTCTACAAACTGGAAAGTCTACACCTGAACCAGAGGTTACAATATCCTGGGGGGGGATATTTGCTCATGCTTTTCCGGAGGGTTTAAACTAATTTAGCAGGGGGATGGGAACCTAATTAGTAGCTCCAGTGTCCAAGAGATTGAGAGTAGTTGGGTCAGAAATGAGGTTTCAAGGTCACAAGAGGTCACCGACAAGCCAGAAGGTGATTTGAAGTGTGACTACTTCAACACCAGATGCATCCAGAATAAGGTGGGTGAACTTGCAGCATGGGTTGGAACCTGCAACTTCAATGTTGTGGCCATTTCGGAGACATGGACAAAGCAGGGACTGGAATAGTTGTTGCAGGTTCAGGTATTTAGATGTTTCAGTAAGAATGGAGAAGAGATTAAAACAGGAGGAGGTGTGGCATTGTTAGTCAAGGACAGCATTACGGTGGCAGACAACTTGTCTACTGAGGTAGTATGGGCTGAGGTTAGGAACAGGAAAGAAAAGCTCTCCCTGTTGCAAGGTTCTATAGGCCTTCAAATAGGTCCAGAGGCAAGGGTGGCAAAGATAATTCTGGATGGAGCAAGTTTAACGGGGTATTTCTTATGGGGGACTTTAACTTTCCAAATATTGACAGGAAATACTATAGTTCAAGTACTTTAGATGGGTCAGTTATTGTCCAATGTGTGCAGGATGGTTTCCTGACACAGTATGTAGACAGGCCAAAAAGGGGCGAGGCCACATTAGATTTGGTACTGGGGAATGAACCTGGCCAGATGTTAGATTTGGAGGTAGGTGAGCATTTTGGTGATAGTGACCACAATTTAGTTATGTTTACTTTAGCAATGGAAAGGGATAGATATATAAGACAAGAGTTATTGCTGGGGGAAAGACAATTATGATGTGATTAAGCAAGATTTAGGATGCAGAGGATGGGGAAAGAAACAGCAGGGGATGGGTACAATTGAAATGGGGAGCTTATTCAAAGTACAGCTACTATGTGTCCTTGATAAGTATGTACTTGTCAGGCAGGGAGGAAGTGGTCAAGTGTGGGAACTGCGGTTTACTAAGGAAGTTGAATCTCTTGTAAAGATGAAGAAGAAGGCCTTTGTTTGGATGAGTCATGAAAGCTCAGTTAGGGCTTTGGAGAGTTACAAGTTAGCTAGGAAACACCTAACTAGAAAGCTAAGAAGTGCCAGGAGGGGACATGAGAAGCCATTGGCAGATATGATCAAGTAAAAGCCTACAGCTTTCCATAAGCATGTCAGGAATAAAAGAATGACTAGAGTAAGATTAAGGCCAATCAAGGATAGTAGTGGGAAGTTGTGTGTGGAGTCTGAGGAAATAAGGGAAGTGCTAAATGAATAATTTTTGTCAGTATTCACACTGGAAAAAGACAATGTTGTCAAGGAGAATACTGAGATACAGGCTACTAGACTGAACAGGATTGAGGTTCACAAGAGGGAGCTGTTAGCAATTCTGAACAGTGTGAAAGTAGATAAGTCCCCTGGGCCAGATGGGATTTATCCTAGGATTCTCTGGGAAGCCTGAGAAGAGATTACAAAGCCTTTGGCTTTGATCTTAATGTCATCATTGTCTACAGGAATCGTGCCAGAAGACTGGAGGATAGCAAATGTTGTCCCCTTGTTCAAGAAGGGGAGTAAAGACAACCCTGGTAATTATAGACCAGTTAATCTTACTTCAGTTGTGAACAAAATTATATGAGATAGGATTTATAATCATTTAGGAATAAGTTGATTTGGGATAGTCAATACAGTTTTGTGAAGGGTAGGTCATGCCTCAGAAACTTGATTGAGTTCATTGAGATGGTGACCAGGCAGGTAGATGAGGGTAAAGCAGTGGATGTGGTGTATATGGGTATCAGTAAGGTTCTCATGGTAGGCTTTTGCGTAAAATATGGCGGTTTTGGGATTGAGGGTGATTTGGCAGTTTGGATCAGAAATTGGCTAGCTGAAAGAAGACAGAGGCTAATGGTTGATGGGAAATGTTCATCCTGGAGTTCAATTACTAATGGTATACCACAAGGATCTGTTTTGCATCTACTGCTGTTTGTCATTTTTATAAATGACCTAGATGAGGGCATAGAAGGCTGGGTTAGTAAATTTGCAGATGACACTAAAGTCAGTAAAGTTGTGGATTGTGCTGAAGGGTGTTGCAGGTTACAGAGGGAACACAGATAAGCTGCAGAGGTGGGCTAAGAGGTGGCAAATGGAGTTTAATGCAGAAAGATTCACTTTGGAAGGAGTAAAAGGAATAAAGAGTACTGGGCTAAGGGTAAGATTCTTGATTTGGAGATGCTGGTGTTGGACTGGGGTGTACAAAGTTAAAAATCACACAACACCAGGTTATAGTCCAACAGGTTTAATTGGAAGCACTAACTTTTGCAGCGTTGCTCCTTCATCAGGTGGTTGATTTTTAACTTGGTAAGATTTTTCATAGTGTAGGTGAGCAGATGTACGTTTGATCACTGAAAGTTGCCACCCAGATTGATAGGATTGTTAAGAAGGCATATGGTGTGTTAGCTTTCAATGGTCGAGGGATTGAGTTTCAGAGCCATGAGGTCATGCTGCAGCTGTACAATACTCTGGTGCGGCTGCACTTGGAGTATTGCATACAGTTCTGGTCACCACATTATAGGAAGGATGTGGAAGCCTTGGAAAGGGTGCAGATTAGATTTACTAGGATGTTGCCTGGTATGGAGGGAAGGTCATATGAGGAAAGACCGAGGGACTTTAGGCTGTTTTTGTTAGAGAGAGGAAGGTTGAGAAGTGACTTAATTGAAACATACAAGATAATCAGAGGGTTAGTTCGGGTGAATAGTGAGAGCCCTTTTCCTTAGATGGTGATGTCTACCACAAGGAGACATAGCTTTAAATTGAAGGGTGATAGACATAGGACAGATGTCAGAGAGCAGTAGGGGCATGGAACGCACTGCCTGCAACAGTAGTAAACTCACCAAATTTAAGGGCATTTAAATGGTCATTGGATAAACATATGGATGAAAATGTAATAGTGTACGATAGATAGGCTTCAGATTGTTTCCACAGATTGGTACAACATCAAGGGCCGAAGGGTTTGTATTGTGCTATAATGTTCTATGCCCTATGTTCTTCAAATATATGAAAAGAAAGAGATAGACCATCTCAAAGGTCTGCGCATTACAGAAGGAGGCTGGCGAAATAATAATGGAGGAGAAATTGAATTAATACATTTTTTTTTAGATTACATTACAGTGTGGAAACAGGCCCTTTGGCCCAACAAGTCCACACCGACCCGCCGAAGCGTAACCCACCCATACCCCTACATTTACCCCTTACCTAACACTACGGGCAATTTAGCATGGCCAATTCACCTGACCTGCACATCTTTGGACTGTGGGAGGAAACCGGAGCACCCGGAGGAAACCCACGCAGACACGGGGAGAACGTGCAAACTCCACACAGTCAGTCGCCTGAGGTGGGATTGCATGAGTCTTTGAGGGAAAACACACATAGCATTCCAAAAAATATTAAATGATCTCAGGGCAAAAGGAAGAGAGGAAATAAATGCAATACCTAAAGCTTGAGAAAATGTGGTAGGGAAAATAATTGGTCTAAAGATGGATAAGTCCCCAGGACCTGATGAAATACACCCTCGGTTATTAAAAGGAGTAGTAACAGAGAAAGTGGATACCCTGGTAGTAATTTTCCAGGAATGGTTAGATTTCTGGAAAAGTCGCAGAAAATTGGAAAACTGCCAATGTAACATCTTTATTTGGAAAGGGAAAGAGATTTTAAAAAGCAGGTAACTATATATTATCTTAATATTTGTTATGGAGAAAATGTTAGAGTCTTTTATAAAGGCTGTGAAAGGGAAAATGTCCAAGAAAGTTTGGAAATAGTTCTAAGACAAGCTGCTGGACCTTATTAAGACCAATACGCTATCACTTGTCTGGATTGCACAAATATGGCTAAAAAGCTGCAAGGTCAGTAATCAGTACCTCTGATAGAATACGGAATGAAGTAATGATATCAGTGGAATGAAAAAAGCACTGACAGGTAAAATTAGGGAGGATCCTAAGATGTTCCATAAGTACATCAAGAGAAAGAGGATAACCAGGAATACAGGAGGGCCCATTAGGGATCAAGAGTGCCCCCTTGTGCAAGGATCTGCAGTACATTGGTAGGGTTTTAAATGAGTATTTCATTGTAGCTACTTTGGACAAGGAGACAGGGATACGATTGGAGAAGTGTTTGGAGAGGCAAGGTTCAATCAGTGATAGTCAGCATGGCTTTGTTAGAGAGAGGTCACGTCTAACAAATTAAATTGAATTTTTCAAGGAGCTGATCAGGTGTTTAGACCAGGGTTGTATGATGTTATAGTTTGGATGAATTTTAGCAAAGCCTTAGGCAAGGTAAAAGTATATGGGACACTGATAAAGAAGGTAAAAGTGCATGGGATCTAGGATAGCTTGGCAAGTTGAAGCTACAATTGGGCTAGTGGTCAGAGAGACAGGGCAGTGCTAGAAGGATGCTTGTGTGTCTAGAAGCACTGGGCTGTAATTATATGTAACTACTTGACAAATAGCACAGCCTGAAATGGTTAATGTGGCCTGTAAGGTCTATGGAAAAACTGACCTTAAAACGTTTAGAATTGAGCTAAACACATTGACAGAGCAAAGTTAAAGTAAAAGGAGAAAAAAAGCTTTTGAATAATTACAGGTTTGGGATTAAGTTATTAAGAAGTATCTACAAGATGCAAACAATGAAAGCCCAGCAGAGAATTTTAAGGTATGTGCATGACGTTATTTTAATATTATGTAGTGAAGTGATCTGCAGGTGAGGAACTGAAGAACACCAAATTGAATTAAGGAGCATAAAGTTGACCCCACATTATTTAGAGATTACAGACCATGGAAGTGCAGAAATTAAAATCTAAAAAGAAATGCAGACGATTTAAGAAGATCACCACACTCAAAGGTTAAAGAAAATGATCTTGAATAATGTTGAGACCTGGGATGAGAAAGTTGAAGATTACAAAAAAGGTTTTTGTTAATGACTCACCCACGTTGTAAATAACATTTATGACATCAAAAATGATTGAATTCTGTAACCACATCTTTTGCACCTGCTCTTCCAATCTTAATTAAACCACACATGTGAGAATGTCTGAGTCACCATTCTATGAAATGAATATGCTAATATAATGTAAGATTAAATCTACCCTTCCCTTGTCAGGCAGGCAATCTGTGAAAAGTGTCAAGTCATCACAAGTTAGTAAATCATTTGAACACAATGGAAGACATGCTTGCTTCCCCAAATGGCTGAATTTCTGTAGTCAGAAGTAATGGCAGTAACGCTTCAGATTTTATGAATATAGAAGGACAGAATCAAGGAGGAAGCCTTTGTGGTACTGGATCTGACCTAATATGTAGATGGATCACAGATAATAGTGAAGGGAAGTTCTTGAACTGTGATGGGCAATATTAGAGAATAAAGGAAGAACAAAAGCCACATCAGGGCAAAATATAGCTCAAGTAGCAGAATGCACAACGATAATTGAGGCTTTAAAAAAAATAGAAGATGATAGAGTGAATAATTATATTGACAGTTGGTGCACACCTGGAGTAGTGCACAATTGCAGTGGGCCATGGAGCCAAAGGGAATACATGACATCTAGTGGCCATACCATTCAACATGAAATATTCATCAAAGTTTTGTTGGAGGCTGTCCAGCAACCACACGAGCTGTCAGCAATTAAAACCAAGGCATATAGGACAATAAAGTTAGGAAATAGCCAGTCTGCTAAGGTTACAAGGGATATAATGGGCGGCACGGTGGCACAGTGGTTAGCACTGCTGCCTCACAGCGCCTGTAGACCCGGGTTCAATTCCCGACTCAGGTGATTGACTGTGTGGAGTTTGCACGTTCTCCCCATGTCTGCGTGGGTTTCCTCCGGGTGCTCCGGTTTCCTCCCACAGTCACAAAGATGTGCGGGTCAGGTGAATTGGCCAAGCTAAATTGCCCGTAATGTTAGGTAAGGGGTAAATGTAGGGGTATGGGTGGGTTGCACTTCGGCGGGTCGGTGTGGACTTGTTGGGCCGAAGGGCCTGTTTCCACACTGTAAGTCTAATCAATAATGGACAATGAAGGAGAAAAACATGTAGTGGCAGTGAAAGACCTACTCATGGGATCAACACAACCTGGCTTCAGGGAGTGACCGAGGGAGAGTGATTAATTGAGAAAGCCGGGAGCACAGAAAAAACCCATGGCAATATGGCTAACTATCGTTAGGAGGAACTTGAAAGTGAATTAAGAAGCCAAATGTTTGGGTACCGGACAGGGTAACTCCCATCTGTCATCAGACTCAAGCTGGTAAAAGTAATATGACCAATGAACGTAACTTATACTAAATCTGGAAACCAGTTAGATTCATCAATCCAGGATTTGGATGGACTGGGACTATACTCTTGAATGGTACGCTGCCCTCTTGAAAGCAATTCCAGCTTGTGCTTACTCCCGAGATGTCGATTTCCCTGCTCCTCGGATGTTGCCTGACCTGCTGTGCTTTTCCAGCACCACGCTCTGGACTCTAATCTCCAGCACCTGCAGTCCTCACTTTCTCCTCCTGATTCACTGGTGCTTTATATCAAGTGAAATGCAATCATGATTGCTAATTTGATGTGTGTGGTGTATGCATGTTTCTTCACCCAGATTGTTGAACTTTTTTCGGTAGTGACTAGGACCAGGTTGACCTTGTTGACTACAATGTCATTTATTAAGGTTGTTAACCTGGACCACTCAGGAAAGCCCTGAATGACCACTCTAACCAGGATATTAGATCTCCTCAGTTCACATGACTGACTCTGAGCTGGCTAGCCACAGGCAGTGTAATGTGCACAAGCAAATAAAGGGTGACTTGGTGATGGGATTCTGGCCTCTGTGCAGTTATTTCACTTTCCAAGGAAACTTCCACTTACCTAGAAGGACAGTAGGATTCCTGTTCAATTCAGACAATAATCAATCTGAAGAAGCGAGAGGAGTTCTCAACATAAACGGATGGTATTATTGGGCTTTGTCAATGACCAAAAGGGGGAATGAAAGGGAAAAGTACAGTGAAGTTCAGAAACATAAGCTGCGAGAACTGATTAAGACCAGTCAGATATGACTGTCAGAGTTGGCATAAAGACTGAGTGATAACACAAGAATATAGTCAATAACTTTTCATGGAAAATGTAATGATGTTATGATGGAAGTGCAATGAATTGTGATAGGATAGTATAGCAAGGTTGTGTAAAAACATTTAATTGGATAAGTGTACCAGCCTTGGAAAGCTGAAAATAGTATAACCATAACCCTGTGTAATTAACGAGTAAAACTGTTTATTATCTTGTGATGTGGATAGTCTCCATTACATACACTAAAATAAAGAAATTTGAGTCTTGTTGACCAATATGGTTATGGGAGGTCGGGGAATATCTTTCAGCTTCTGATGTAGCAGCAAAGCATTTGGAAATACATAATATGATTGAAGAGTTGCAGAATAGTTTCAGGAAGGAGGAATCATGCTTGATAAAATTATTAGATTTTTTTGAGGAAGTAACAAACAAGATAGATAAAGGGAAAATAGAAGATGTAATATATGTGGATTTTCAGAGTTTGACAGATTATCATACCTTAGACTATTTAATAAGAGTCCCTGATATTCAGGGTTGTATATTAGCACGGACAGAGAATCAGCTAGCAAAAAGAAGAAAGAGATTTAGGACAAGTGGGACATTTTCAGAATGGCAACCTGTAACTAGTGGAAATGTCACAGTGATCAGTGATGGAGATACAAATATATGCAATATACATGAATGACTTGGGTGAGAAGGGTTAATGTACTTACAACCAAGTTTGTGAATGACACACAAATGTGAAAAAGCAAGTAGTGAGAATGAGACAAAGAGTCTGCATAGGGATTTAGACAGATTAAGAGTGGGCAAAGCTTGTCAGATTGAAAATATGAGGTGATTGGTAAGAAGAACAGACGAGTGGGATATTACTTAAATGGAGCAAGACTGCAGAAAGCCACATCACAGATGGATTTGGGTGCCCTCGTACATAAATCACAAAAACTAATGTACAAATCCATGAGGTATTACGCACTAAAAACAAAAAGTTTAAAACTAGGGAATTCTAGCCAAAATTAGACAAGGCACAAGTCAGACCTGGAACACAGTAAACAATTTTGATCATGTTTTTCAAGGAAAGATATATTTGCCATCCAGAAAAGTTTCACCTAGGCTGAAGCCAGGTATGGAGGGTTTGAGGTTGAGAGGGTCTATACTAATTGGAATTTAGCAGAATGCGAGGCAAAACATATTGAAATATATACATTTCTTACGTGACTCTCAGGTAGATGTGGAAAGATTGTCTCCCCTTGTAGGAGACTTAAGGACCAGCGGGTGTAAACTTGGAATAAGGAATCACCCATTTAATGCAATGGCGAAGAGAATTTTTTTTTGTTAGAGAGTACTGGATCTGTAGAAATATTTGCCACAGATGTCTGGGTGATTAACAATATATGTAAATATATACAAAATATAAAGTAAGACTGAGATAGAGAGATTTTTAATCAGACTGGGAATCAAGGGTGAGATAGCAATGCCATGAAAATGGACTTGAGGATTCTCAGTTTAGCCATGATCTCATTGACTGGCAGAGCTGACTCAATAGGATGAATAGCCGTCTGCTCCAATGTCTTTTGGATTTAACAAATTCATACTTACCTCCATGCTAAAGGTTCCTGCTCAGCTTGCATGGCTGTAATCAATGTACTTTTTGTTAAATTTCTTTGTATGAGTCATTACTTTTTCCCTCCCCTGATGTCTCTCCCTGATATCTTTTATCAAGTTGGAAACTTGTGCTAATGCCTCTTTGAACTCAAGTTTTCAACATCTTTGTAGGATATCAACCTCAATGAAATTTCTTCAGTCCTCTGTTTTTGGAGTCTTGTTCTCAACAATTGTCTACCTCCTCCTGCCTTATCTGGACTGTTTTGTAAAACTCACGTCTGCAAAATACTAATGAAAAGCAAGACCTTCACAGGCAGGTCTGAAATCTAAAAATCAATTTTCCTCCATTTTATAACCTAAGTTTATAAATAACAAAAATATTTTATCTGCCTTCATCACAAAACATACCATTTCTACAATACTCTTTATTTTTTCAGGTTTTTATTATATATTGCAGTCACACTCACCTGTTGTCAGGGTGATGTCAGTGATATTAAATGTGCTTCCATCAGGAGACAATGTAATGGGATTCATAAAACCTTCCAACATTAACGTCAGGTCATTATCAGACAAATTATTTTCTGATATCGGTAATGCAATGTCCAGTTCATATTTACGTTGTTGGTTGACTATAGCATTTAACAAACAAAATAAACAGTTGGCTCAATGTCAAACAATGAACAGAATATTTTAAAGGAAAAATATCAAATCTGGTGAATAATTTAACCTCCTGGAAGTATCAGCTTCAATAAAATTTGTAACATCAATGAAAATTGGATACAGCCTTATCTGGTGCTCATGTTCAGACAGTGAACAAAACAAATGCAAGAAACTATGGACTGACTCTTCATGCACCAATTTTATGTTAACTAATGAAATTGTTTACCTGGAGAAAACATGAGAAATATCTAGACAACAACAACCTAATAGTGAACATTTGATATAGATTCACATATAAAAGCAACTGCCTATTGAATCACCTCAAATTCTTTCAAGACTAGACACCCTTGGTCAATTATATAAATTCTGCAGCATAATGACACTGGACTTTGAAAAGACATTTCATAAAGTTCCACTTTAATGATTGTGTCACTTTTAACTTCAAATTCAGCATTATAAATTAAGATCCAAAGAAGAGTCAAATGGACTCAAATCATTAACATTGTTCCTCTCCTTACAAATGCTGCTGAGTTTAATTGTGATCTAGAACATTTCAGTTTCCTCTGGATATGAATGACTGTTCCACAACCTGAGAAGTTTTAAATGAAATAAAGAACTTAGATGGTTGGTGGCTACAGTGGCAATGATAACCAACAGACAGGGGCAGCGCATTCAATGTTAATCAATGTTATTATTTTCTAAATGTCCAGTTATCACATTTTTAGTAATAGATTCCAAGATTTTCCTTAGAAATGGCAAGATAACATGTTTGTAGGTTCACAATTTCTCTCTCCCTTCATCCTTCCTTAAATAGTGGGTTTAACCTGTGATCTCCCATTCTGCAGGCACTATTCCAGAATCAATTGATATTTGAAAAATGATTAGCAATATCTGTATTGCCATCATAGCCATCCATCTCAACACTCTAGGATGCAGATGATTGAGTCCCAGGGATTTATGTTTCAGTCACATTAACTTGTCCAATTCTACTCTTTTTTACTAACAGTAATTGCTGTTCTTCATTTCTACAAGAGCAAAACAAAACTAACTTTCAAAATATATATGATAGTTAGAACGATCTCAAAACATATGGCTAAACAAAGTTCTAACTTGTTTCCCAAGCTATTGGTTACTGAGAAAGAAGTTTACAATCTGACAGCTGTAACTCTGAGTTCTAATCATCTGCAGGTTTCAAACAAAACTCTCCAAGTTTGGAAGTTTTACAAACTAAACTCTTGCGGAAATAATTGACCCCCAAATTATTCCTAGGAGATAAACTAAAATGGCTTCTAGACTCAACATTGATGTATTCTGAACAAAGAACACATGAATTAAAATGAAAAACTTGCTACTGAACTAGTTTTAAAAAAATAATTGTTCATCCTTGATTTTCTGAACTGAAAACAAAGCTACTCCAAACTGTCATAAAAAACAATAATATTAATATTCCATTAACACCACAAGGGTTTGCAGTTACCCGTTCTCTTCTGGAATATTAAATTTAAATCACATCCAAATCTCGTACTTCCTTGAAAGAAAACTCTTCACAGAGTAAGTAACACCCACTAACATACAAACTTTACAACTTCTCACGCTACAACAACCCAAGATTTCCTATTGTAACTTCTCCTGTCCCAATCTGTAATGAACCTGCACCTCTTTGCAAAGCTTAGCATTTTACTTACCTATAGAAGCTCCTACAGCTCACTTTTTATGTTTCTTATTAGTTTACACGCAAATTTTATTCTACATTTCTTCATCAGTTTCTTGGTGCTCCTCCTTTGAATTCTGAAATCTAATTTTCTGACTCTGAGAGTGTGAACTTGGCTCCATTAGGCAGAAGATACAGAAGCTTGAACAAACACACCAAAGGTTCAAGAACAACTTCTTCCCTGCTGTTATTAGACTGCTGAATGCACCTCTCTAACTTCAAATAATGCTCAGCTTGCTAATGTTGATCTTGCTTTGTGCACCTCCAATGCAGCCCTAAACTCGTACACCGTGCTCTGGCAAAGCACCCAATGATCTGCATATCCTTTTTTGCTATGATTTGCCTGTACTGATCGCAAAACAAAACTTTTCACTGTACTTAGGTACATGTGACTGGAATAAATCAAATCAATTCTGATTTACCTTGCCTGTAAGCTTGAAAAACAAAAGCTCCCTAGCAATTTGTAACAACTCTTCCTGCCATTTTATTGACTGTGGTCTCAATGTAGGTTTCCTTCTGCATCAACATATTGTCTTAATTAAAAGCTTGGCCTGGATTTAGTTGTTCTTTAGGCCTCCTATGACAATACTTCACAGATCAATTTCTAACTTTGTATCAGAGAATTTCTTTAACTCAGGAATGTAAGTTGCTACAGTCTCACTTGATGATAGGTATAATGTTTGTACAATGTTTGTAAATTAAATGCAATAGATCTGATGTTTACAAACGTTTGCACAACAAGAGAAGTGGAGCAGGGCTTCAACCTATTGCTTTGTCAACATCCTCAACGTGATGATATAACATACGTATCCACTCAAAAAGATTGTGGAGATAATCTGCTAAATCTCCTAGAGCATGGGAAACTGAAAATATTTGAAAACTGTTTTTCATATGAGGTTAACTAAAGACCTTGTAAACTACAAGAGCATAATATTTGATTAATTACTTATTACTGGCTCAATGTTTCCTCGGAATGAACGTCACTCTGCTACATTATTAATCAAACACCAATTCCCAAAAGCATTGGAAAGACTCCATGGAGTGACTTTTATGATACTCTGTTGAGTTGATTGCCTGTCTTTTATAAACAAAACAAGTTTAATGACAACAAATCAACCTTAAATGTTGCCGGTGGAAGATTGACAACAAATTATTGTGCTAGTCCTCCTAATGCAATGAAGTTCAAACTTTAGTTACCTCAATCATGCATTATTTTTGCATTAACTAGCAAAATCAGAATGTCATTACTGCAAATTCAATTTGACAATATTAAACAAATATTTAGTCTGAAAAGACAAATTAAGTTAGGAAACCATTTTTACATGTTACCTTAATCGTTATGAACACCACAGAAAATCCAACAATAGTAATGCATTAATTTCTTACCATTTCTTTTCACTCTGTTGTGATGGATTTGAATCTCATTGTCTTCTGTTAAGGAAGACCTATCTGCCTAAATTAGAATATATAAATGTTATTTGATTTGATAAAGAGCTGCTAATTCACAAAACTCACTGTTTCTTCAGAAACAACAGTAAAGATGTAGTGATATTTAATTCATGCATCCAATTTCAGGATGTTTGTCTTATTAAATAACAGCAGTGGTGATCAAGAAAATTAGCATATATTTGCCTTCAGAATCTGACTTTAAAATAAGACATTAACAATAAGACATTAATGATGTTCACTTTTTCTAATTTTCTACTTTCTTCTTTTCATGGCCACAGCTCTCTGTTATCATTTATCCACAAGAATGTAAATATCTGAGAAGATAGTGGAAATCGGCAGAAATTTACTGTAGTGCTACTTACAAAAATTATTAAAAAGTGTAGTTGATATCAATTGCTCCTCTACAGACCAATGATTTATTCACAATTCCTCTACTGTTACTTCGCCTAGGCTAGCTGAAGTGATGGGAATGCAATTACATTAAAGAAATCTAGACATGAAAAGCAGAGTACTTATTAAAAGTTGAAGTTTGGAAATTATTGTGAACAAGGCTGGAGGAAAGAACTGTCACTGTAGTCCCACCACTCCAGGATTGCAACCTCAAAATAAATATACCTTTTCCAGTTACCAAGATAGCCAAATAAATACCTTGTCTACGTAAGGTTTTATATAAAGGAGATTAACCATGTTTCTTAATAAACATAATTATGGGCTTATCAAAGCAACACTTATTCAATAATGCTGCTATATTTTATCAACAAACTCATTCAGTAATGTAAAAAAATCCGTATCTTTGTATCCCCAACATGCACATGTAAATACACATGCATATCTTTCCAGAATAGAGGGTGATAGAAAGAAATCTTTCTGCAAAGGTTGGCTTTATGTAAAAGAATCATCTTGGCCAACAGGTCATTCTTGATGGCAAAAGGATTAAGTATAGGATGTTCCAGAGTCTGTGGCTTCGATGTTCTGACATGGGCGGTCACTAATCATGCATAATTATCATTGAGCTGTTGACACAGATTTCTCAGGGCTTACAATCTTAAGATGTTCTTCTGTCACCCTTTCAAAAGAATAAATATGTTTCACCTTAAACTGATATGGAGCATATATTTTCAGATGTAGGACTGATAAGTGTGCTCTGATTAATATTCCTTCCAACAGAGCTTGTTTTAATTGGCTTTCGTCCAACTCACTGAGCTAGTCATTGTTCAAAACAGCCCCAACAGCGTTTCACAGCACAGCCAAAGGCTATTCACCCCATCTTATCCACTTTGTCTGTTATCACGAGTCACACAATTTCTGGGAAGCGTTGTTGAAATAAACAACTCCCAATGTTTACAGTGAAGTTTCAATGACCTCTTTTAAAGAAACCACTCCAGGAATGTCCACAAACCTTGAAACAGACTCCTTTTTCCATGGTCTTTCAGATCCATTGACCCCCAAGCAATATTAAACATAAAATGTCTTTGTAACAAAGTTTATTAACCAACATGATCAGCTGAATGCATCCATACAATCCTACTTTGAAAGAATTACTCAGTCTGAAGCCCTACTTGATTGTATTCAAGCAACGTTTGACATAATTTTGAAATTTCTTGGGGCCTGGAATAAATGTAATCATGTTTTCAAGGCTCAGCTTCATGTGATATGGGTCCCTTAATGGCGTTCTCTATACTCAGCTTCAAATTGAAGCTATTTGGGTGGATTCCTGAGGCGAAAGGCCCAATGGAAAACCCTGCAGCACTGGCTTGTTGACAAAGCCAACAAGCAATCTGATGCTCCCTAGGCTGGAAGGGCAAGGCTAAGACCAGGTGCTGAGTTTTTAGAATGTTTCCATGACAGTCTCTTGCATCAATATATTGTGGAAGAAATTAGGGATAGAGTTATCCTCAACATAGTATTATTTAATATGGCAGGGTTAATTAGTAATCTCATAGTAAACAATTCACTGGGAAATATTGATCATAAAACCTTTACATTTCAGAAGAAAATTTGAAAATGACATATGTCAATCAGAAACAAGAATCTTAAACAAAGTCACTGACATATTGATGAGCAGACGGTTGGTCAGTTGAACAATTAGATTGTCAGACATGATGGAAAATATCAGTGGGGAACAATTTAAGAAACAATTTACACTGTTCCACATAAGAACATTGCATTGAGAAACAAAATCTCAATAAATGATGTCTGTGTCTCATCTTGAAATCAACAATACCCTATTAGATTGATAAAAGAGGTTCATATGAATGAAAGAAAGCTGGTCTCAGAATTTAAAATGTTTTAGAAATAAGAAAAGGGTTTGTAACAACTGGATAAAAAGGATAAGAATGGAATGAGAAGAAATTAGCCAAAAGCATAAAAAGAAAATGCAAGACCTTTTATTTAAATAATAAGGGGAAGAGAACAACTAAAGATAATATTAGTCCCTAAGAAGCAGAAACAGGAAAAATAAAATGGAAATAGAGGACATTGCAGAGGCATTGAACAAATGTTGTGTGAGTCTTGATAGAAATTGCAGTCCCGAACTTAGGGGTAGCATAGAGCCTAAGATGTGTCGAAATTATGGTAAGTAATATCTGCAGTGAAGAAGTATTGAAGAAATTAAGAGAAAATAAAACAAAATATGATCGAGCCATATAAAAAGTTCTTAAGGCAGATGACCAAATGGTTGGTCAAAATCTTTTTAAGTAGGTAGGAGAGAGAAACTAAGAACACAAATCTCAGGACTCAAGACCAACCCACATGTAGGTATGGCCATCAATCCTGAAATAATGAAAATCAAGAATGCAGAAGAGATCAGAATTCAACATATGCGATAACTCAGAGGGTTGTGCATCTGAAAGGGAGTACAGTGATATGATGCTTGATGGAGGAATTTGAACAGGTCTCTGTAAGTCTGGAAATTGGCTACAGAGTTTTTTTATGACATCAATTTACGGAGGGTAGATTCTCGGAGGTCAGCCTGAAGTACATTGGAATAATCAAACCTAATCATCCGCCTCATTGCTTGTTCCAATTGTACAGAGAATAGTAATCCTGGAGAATGTGGCACACTCTGGACTATACTCCCTCCCACAGTAGCTAAGTTTCGCGCTGATGGTATAATAACTTCTGACACAAATTTAAATTGCCCATGGTGTCCAGGGATCTGCAAGCTAGGTGGATTACCCTTGGGAAATGCAGAGTTACAGGGATAGGATAGGTGAGTGGGTCTGGGTGGGACGCTCTTCAGTGGGTCGGTATGGACTCGATTCTATTCTACAGTCCAACTGTATATAAAAGTTGAGTTCCCTTCTGAGATTCCAAATTACGCAGATACCATTGATAATTTTTCAATTTAATAATGGGACATGGGCATCACTGGCTGGCGAACATTTCTTGCCAATCCCTGACTTCCCTTGAGAAGCTGGTGGTGAGTTGCCTTTTTAAGCTGCTGCCATCTTGAGCTGTAGGTAGAGCCACAATGCCCTTAGAATGGGAATTCCAGGATATTGATCTAACAATACTGAAGAAACAACAATATATTTCTAGATCAGAATGGTGAATGAATCGGAAGGAACTTGCAGGAGGTGGTGTTTCCACGTATCTTCTGGCATTGTCCTTCTCGGTGCAAGTAGCCATGGGTTTGGAAGGAGCTGTCTGGGGTGAATTTCTGCAGTGCATGTTGTAGTTAGTAGGCACAGCTTTATCATAAATGATGTCAAGCTTCTTGAGTGTTGTTGAAGCTGCACTTAACCAGGCAAGTGGAGAGTATTCTATCACACTCCAAACTTGTGTCTTGTAGGTGGTGGATAGGTTTTGGGAGTCAGGAAGTGAGTTACTCACCACAGTATTAATAGCCTTTGACCTGCTCTTGTAGCCACTGTGTATATGTGGTGAGGCCAGTTGAGTCTCTGAGCAATAGTTGACCCCAGGATGTCGATAGTGGGGGATTCAGTGATGGTAACACCTTTGAATGTCAATAGTTGGTTGTTAAATTGTCTCTCACTGGATATGGTCATTGTCTGGCATTTGTGTGGCTCAAATGTTACTTGCAACTTACCAGCCCAAGCCTGGATATTGTCCAGATCTTGTTGCATTTGAATATGGTCTGCGTCAGTGTTTGAGGAGTCGTCAATGGTGCTGAATATTGTGCAATCATTGGCAAATATCCCCACTTCTGACATTACAATGGACGGAAGGTCATTAATGAAGTAGCTGAAGATAGTTGGATCCAGGACACTCCTGAGGAATTCCTGTAGAGCTGTCCTGGAGCTCGAATGACTGATCTCCAACAAACACAACCATCTTCTTATGCCGAAAAGTGTAGCACTGGAAAAGCGCAGCAGGTCAGACAGCATCCGAGGTGCAGGAACATCGATGATTTGTGTATAATCCCTTCATCAGGAATGCTGTGCTCTTCCAGCACCACACCTTTTGAATCTGACTCTTCAGCATCTGCAGTCCTCACTTTCTTCCATCTTCTTATGTGCCAGGTATGACTCCAAGCAGAGGAGATGTTGACCCTTGAAATCCATTGATTCCAATTTTGCAAGGACTCCTTGATGCCTCACATAGTTGAATGCAGCCTAAAGTCAAGGCCTGTCACTCCCACCTCTTCTCTGGAATGCAGCTCTTTTGTCAATGTTTGATCCAAGTCTGTAATGAGGTCAGGAGCTGAGTGATCCTGCAGGAGCCCAAACTGGGTATCACGGAGTACTTTTGTAAGAAAAGTGCAGATCAGGATTATTTCATGCTTTTGAATAGTCTTTGCTCTATTTAAATAAATAGCCAAAATACACCTGTTCCTTTCAAATAGGACAAAAATACTGTTTCATTCTCTGTGTACATTCCAACTACATTTCCAGATAACAGGCATAGACACTTAATATATGGGCCTAACTTGCTTGATCTATTGTTTCAGCACGGAAGCAGACGCTTCAATCCAACTCATCCATGCTGACCAGAAAGCCCAACCCAATCTAATCCCAGCTGCCAGCACCTGGCCAATATCCCTCCAAACCCTTCCTATCCAGATGCCTTTTAAATGTTGCAATCGTACCAGCCTCCACCACTTCCTTTGGAAGCTCATTCCATACCCTTACCATCCCTGTGCATGAAAAAATTGCCCCTTAGGTCTCTTTCACATCTTTCCCCCCTCACACCAAACCAAAGCCCTCTAATTCTGGATTCTCCCACCCCAGGGAAAAGACTTTGTCTACTTATCCTAGCCATGCCCCTGATGATTTTATAAACCTTTATAAGGTCACTCCTCAGCCTCCGACGCTCCAGTGAAAACAGCCCTAGCCTATTCAACCTCTCCCACTAGCTCAAATCCTCCAACCCTGGCAACATCCTTGTATATCTTTTCTGAACCCTTTCAACTTTCACAACGTCCTTCCAATAGGAAGGAGACCAAAATTGCACACAATATTCCAAAAGTGGCTTAACCAATGACCTGTATAGCCACAAAATGATCTCCCAACCCCTGTACTCAATACTCTGATCAATAAAGTAAAGCATACCAAATGCCTATTCACTAGTCCCGTTAAGATTTGCTTTCCCAAAATGCAACACCTCACATTTATCTAAATTAAATTCCATCTGCCACTTATCATTGGCCCATCTGATCAAGATCCCATTGTAATCTGAGGTAACCTTCTTCGCTGTCTACCACACCTCCAATTTTGGTGTCATCTGCAAACGTATTGACTGTACCTCTTCTGCTCACATCCAAATCATTTATATAAGTGATGAAAAGTTGTGTACTCAGCAGCAATCCTTGTGGCACTCCATTGGTCACAGGTCTTCAGTCTGAAAAACAACCCTCCACCACCCTCTATCTTCTACCTTACTGAGAGTTTCTATTACTTACTACCCTTAACTGGCAATCAATATGCCAAACAATCATCCATTACTTTTCAATTAAGTTTTATTGTCTCAGCATTAAGCTCAAGCTTTGTTTAGGTTTGCTGCAATAAATTTGCAATTGTTGTTAAGGAGTTTATTTTAGGAACATTCAGCACGGTGTTTTTCATAGCTCATGCTCTGAAAAGACATTTTCATGTCCATAGCCTTAAAAGCCAAAACATTCTGATTAAGGTGAAGAGGCAGAGTTCACTAGCACAATTTTTTGTTTAACTTCTGTGGTGGAGAATGTGTAAATCCTACCAGAAGGTTCAACAGTTTTAAACTGTTTTGGTACCTGACTTCCTTGACCATAGAATGTGCAAAGTTTGATTCTGACAATCTCTTTTAAATGGTGATCTTATTGATAAGTGACATCTTTTGTGGGGTTGCTAGGAGCGTAATGATTGACCCACAAACCAGCCTTAAATTGCACACAGGATCTGTAAGACCATAAGACATTGGAGCAGGCATTAGACAATTCAGCCCATCAAGTCCACTCTGCCATTCAGTCATGGCCAATAAGTATTTTAACCACATTCTCCCACTTTCTCCCCGTAATCTTTGAACCCCATGGCAATCAAGAACTTATCTATTTCTGTTTTAAATATACTCAATGACCTGGCCTCCACAGCCCTCTGTGGCAATGAATTCCACAGATTCGCCACTGTCTAGGCAAAGACGTTTTTCCTTATCTCCATTGTAAAAGGTCTTCCCTTTTTTCTAAGGCTGTGCTCTCGGGTCCTTGTCTCTCCTGCCGCTGAAACTTTGGTCCATAGTCGCATGGTCCACTCTGTGCAGGCCATTCAGTATTCCATATGCTTCAATCAGGCACCCCCTCCTCATCCTTCCAAACACCATCAAGTACTGTCCCAGAGTCCTCAAACATTCCTTCTAGGTTAAGACTTTCATTCCTGGGATCATTCTCATGTACCTCCTCTGGAACCGCTCCAGGGCCAATACATCTTTCCTGAGATATGGGGCCCAAAACTATTCACAATACTGTAAGCGTGGTCTGACCAGAGCTTTATAAAGCCTCAGAAATACATCCCTATTTTTATACTCTAGTCTTCTTGAAATGAATGACAGCATTGTATTTGCCTTCCCAACTACAGACTCAACCTGCAAGTTTACCTTAAGAGAAATCCTGGACCAGGATTCCCAAGTCTCTTTGCACTTCAGATTTCTGAATTTTCTCCCCATTTGGAAAATAGTCCATGCTTCTAATCTTCCTCGTAAAGTGCATGACCTCACAACTTTTCCATATTGTATTTTATCTGCCACTCCTTTGCCCACTCTCCTTACCTGTCCAAATCCTTCTGCAGTCTCCCCACCTCCTCAATACTACCTGTCCCTCCACCTATCTTTGTATCATCTACAAGTTGAGCCAGACTGCCTAAGAATGCCATCCTGGGATGGCATAGATGGGCATTCTATGTTTGAGTTCTCTGGCAAGGTGGAGGCCTTTTGAATGATGGCATATGTTGCCACAGTATTCTGAGACTTGGTGTCAGTTGGCAGAGAGGCAATTCAGTCTTTGCTAGTTACAGACATACTGACATTGAAATGTTGAGTCATTATCAGCTAGACATGCAAGAACCCCTTCATTTAGGCGTTGCCTGCCAGGGCCCTGGTCCTTCATCCCTTTGTTTCAGAATAGATGGAGCTGTTGAGATGGAAAATGCATGAATGAGCTTCTTAGCTATAATATGTGATCTTTGCCATGAGGCACTCTCTGAAAGTAGCTAACTTGCAAATGGTTCTAATAAGGATATAATAAATTAATAATATAATAACTATATTATAACAAGTTAAATAATTGCTGTCATTCTTCGAATTAAGCTGCACTGCACTTCATGTACCTATCAGGGGAGGGGTCATTCAAGAACTGCTTATTTCCAGGACAAGGATATATAACCAGATTCCAGCCTGACATTTGGTCACTGATGAGGGTATTGTAAGAAGGAACCAGAGAGGCTGTGGACTCTAACTGCATACAAAGTTGAGTGAAAGATGATTGAAAACGTCTGGCACAACATAGCTGCTTCCATGACCTTGATAGTTTGATTATGCATGAGGCAAATTGCACCAACTAGCCCGAGGTATCTTTCACTTATGAAGTACAGATCAAATTTTGCATTGATTGTTTTTGTTTGAGGGAAGAGTAGTCCTCTTTGTCATAGTCATTGAGATGTGCAAGATAGGAACAGACCCTTAGGTCCAACTTGTCCATGCCGACCAGATATCCCAAATTAATCTAGTCCCATTTGCCAGCACTACAAATCCTTCCTATTCATATACCCCTCCATATGCCTTTTAAATGTTGTAACTGTACCAGCCTCCACCACTTCATCTGGCAGCTCATTCCATAAACACACCACACTCTGCGTGAAAAAGTTGCCCATCAGATCCCTTTTTAATCTTTTCCCTCTCATCTTAACATAGTCCCTCTAGTTCTAGACACCCCCATCACAGGGAAAGTATCTTGTCTATTTACCTTATCGATGCCCCTTACAATTTTATAAACCTCCATAAGGTCATCCTTCAGCCTCTGACGTTGCAGGGAAAACAGCGCCATGATATTCAACCTCTTCTTACAGCTCAAACCCTCTAACCTTGGCAACATCTTTTATCAACCCTTTCAAGTTTCACAACTGCCTTCCGATAAGAGGGAGACCAGAGTATAAAAATATGATTTGAAAGCTTGTATTTTAGTGTCCTCTTTGTTACAAGAAAATAGTTACTCACCAAAAGAGAAGCATTTGAATTATGTGGCTGATCAACTTCAACTATTGCATGTTGACTGGCAAGCAACAGCAGCAGACAATGTAATATAATCTTATGTTGCCTCATCATTGCAAGTGTCCAAAACCATAGAGATATTGATATACACTGGGAAAAAAAAATAAAAAGACATGATTAGAATACAGCAGCATAGTCCCAAAAGCAAAATACTGCAGCTGCTGGAAATCTGACGTAAAATACCTAACACATAAGACCATAAGACACAGGAACAGAAATTAGGCCATTCAGCCCATTAAGTCTGCTCCACCATTTAATCATGGCTGATATGTTTCTCTATCACATTCTCCTGCTTCCACTCCATAACCCTTCATCCCCTTGTACTTGAGAATCTATCTACAGAGGAACCTCGATTATCCAAATAACAATTATCTGAAAATCGGATTATCCGAAGGAGATCTCAAGGACCCGATGGAAACATTACATCAAAGACGTGTTTCCAACACTGATCACATCTTTTGTTTACAGTGATTAAACAGGCACCGGCTCCAAATGACTGATCTCCCGCCCTCTCTCTCTCTCCACACTTTCCCTGGAGTTCTACACAGGGGGGTACCCTAAACCCACCTTCTCCACATAATCTCTCCAACATTGTCCTGTACAGGGCAAAGGTGGAACCTGTCAAAATGTTGCAGTAAAAAGTTACATGTGTAGCTATGTGTGTTCTATTTGGAGACTTACCCCACAAAGGCAACTGCGGCAGTCATTGTTAGTGTCCAGTCCAGCTGCCCCAGAGAGGGGGCGGTGTGTATGGGGTTGGGGGGGTGAATGGGGGCATGTTGGATGGGGCAAGGGGCAAGGAGGGGTTGGGGTTGAGGGTGAGGGATGTGTTGCACAGGTTAGGGACGGGCGACTGGCATTGGGGGCGGGGAGGTGTTGCAAAGTGTTGGGGCAGGGCTTGGGGTGGGAGGAGGTGTTGCACGTGGTTGGGGTGAGGCTGAGGCCGGAGGGAGGTGTTGCACGGAGTTAGTGGCGGAGTTGGGGGCGGGGGAGGTGTTGCACGGGGTGTGGTCCAGGGAGAGGTGTTGCACGGGGTTGGGGGCAGGGTTGGGGCCAGAGGGGGGAGGTGTTGCACAGGGTTAGGGGCTGATTTGGGGATGGGGGAGGTGTTGCGCGGGGTTGGGGGTGGGGGGTGGTGTTGCACGGGGTTGGAGTGTGGTTGGGCCGGGGGTTGCTGTTGCACGGGGTTGGGGGCAGAGTTGGGGCTGGGGCAGGTGTTGCATGGGGGTGGGGGCGGATTTGGGGGCAGGGGTTTGTGTTGCACAGGTTTGGGTGGTGCTGGGGCCGGGGAGTGGTGTTGCACGGGATTGGGGACGGAGTTGGGGCCGAGGGGAGGTGTTGCACAGGGTTAGGAGTGGGGTTGGGGGTGGGGGGTGGGGGGTGGTGTTGCATGGGGTTGGGGTGGGCTGGGGCCAGGGGTTGGTGTTGCACAGGTTTGGGGGCGGAGTTGGCACCAGGGGGAGGTATTGCACAGGGTTAGAGGCGGGGTTCGGGGCGGGGGAGGTGTTGCGCGGGGTTAGAGGCAGGTTGGGGGCGAGAGAGGTGTTGCAAAGGGTTGGGGCTGAATTGGGGACGGGGGGAGTGTGTTGCACGGGGTTGGGGTGGGGCTGGGGCCGGGGGGTGGTGTTGCATAGGGTTGGGGGTGGGGGATGTGTTGCACGGGGTTGAGGGCGGTGTTGGGGCTGGAGGGTGGTGTTGCACGGGGTTGGGGGCAGGGGAGGTGTTGCACGGGGTTGGGGGCAGGGGAGGTGTTGCACGGGGTTGGGGGCGGGGTTGGGGGCAGGGGAGGTGTTGCACAGGGTTGGGGGCGGGGTTGGGGGCAGGGGAGGTGTTGTACAGAGTTGGGGGCGGAGTTGGGGGCGGTGGGAGGTGTTGCACAGGGTTGAGGACGGAGGAGGTGTTGCACATGGTTGGGGACAGGGGCGGTGTTGCATGGGATTAGGGGTGGAGTTGAGGCCGGTGGGAGGTGTTGCACAGGTTTGGGGGTGGGGCTGAAGCCGGGTGGAGATGTTGGAGCGGGGAGGTGTTGCACGGAGTTGGGGGTGGCGGGGCAGGTTTGAGGTGATGGGGTTGGGGGGAGGTGTTGCACAGGGTTAGGGACGAGGGGCCATTGATGGGGGCAGGGGAGGTGTCTGACGGCATCGGGGGCCCGGCACCTTTGCGCCCGGTGTGCTGCTGCCTCGTGTCTTGAACGGGGAGCAGACTTTAAAAAGTCCGAGGCCCACAGGAAAGGCATTTAATCGGTTCACCAAATAATCGATTATCCAAATGAAATAGTGCCTGCCCATCACATTTGGATAATCGAGGTTCCCCTGTCTTAAATATACTCAATGACCTGGCCTCCACAGCCTTCTGTGGCAATGAACTCCATAGATTCTCTGGCTGAAGAAGCTTCTCCTTATCTCCATTCTAAAAGGTCTTCCCTTTACTCTAAGTCTATGCCCTTGGGTCCTCATCTCTCTTACCAATGGAAACGTCTTCCCAACTTCTACTCTGTCCAGGCCTTTCTGTGTGTTTCAAATAAATCCCCCCTCCATCCTTCTAAACTCCATTGAGTATAAACCCAGAGTCATTCCTGAAGAAGGGCTCATGCCCGAAACGTCGATTCTCCTGCTCCTTGGATGCTGCCTGACCTTCTGCGCCTTTCCAGCAATACATTTTCAGCTCTGATCTCCAGCATCTGCAGTCCTCACTTTCTCCTATAAACCCAGAGTCCTCAAACGTTCCTCATATGTTAAACTTTTCATTCCTAGGGCCGTTCTTGTGACCTTCGTCTGAGTACACTCCAAAGCCAGTACATTCTTCCTGAGATATGGGACTCAAACCTGCGCACAATATTTCAAATGTGGTCTGACAACATTGCAGATGGAGGAACAGAGTGTATGTTCCAGGTAAGGAGATCTGTTGTTAAAAAGCAGTTTCCTGTTTTTTGTTAAAGTAGTGTATATTTGACAAAAAAAACCAAAAGAACTGTGAATGCTGGAAATCAGAAACAAAAACAGAAATTGCTGGAAAAGGTCAGCAGGTCTGAAAGTATCTGTGGATAGAAATCAGAGTTAACGTTTCCTGTCCAGTGACCTTTCCTCAGAACGTTCCCATTACATATTGATCTTGAACATATATTTTTAATGAAGAAATTATTCGAGCCTCCAACAATGTGCAGTCAGGCAGTTCTGAAATATAGTTGTTAGGAGTTCCACATGTGATCATGGTGGGGATGGTAGACCAGGTAGTAAAGCAATATGATGGTCTAGATTAGAGTGGTGCTGGAAAAGCACAGCCAGTCAGACAGCATCTAAGGAGCAGGAAAATCGACGTTTCGGGCGAAAGCCCTTCATCAGGACTGTATGACAGGTCAAGTCGTATGAAGTTTTCAAACTGAGCTCTGACCCCTTATTTCCTCTCCTGCCTCAAAATTAAAGTATTGCCTCAGATGTCCACAATCCTCTGTAGCCCTTTGTCAAGTTTTTGATCTTCATTCATAAGCTTACAACTCCTCTCACCTTCTGTTTGTTCGAAATTGCCAGTGAAAAGCACATTTTTAAACCAAGAAAAAGTGGTTGATACTCTAGTGCTTGTCAATGCTGCGAGCAGACTATAAGAATGAATAAATATTCTTTTCCAAAATCTGGTAAAAAGAGCCACAAGACCTAATTTTCTTTGGTACTTCTCCTAGACTGCAGTCACAATTGGAACTTCAACGTAGTTCTGCCACTGCACGACTACCTAGTGAGGATCACTATTGTAAATTTCCCTATTTAGCAATATGTCACTTTTGGGTCAGCTCATCATGTTATCTTTGGCACTGGGTAGATATTTATTACCCCTTGACAACTGATTTTTTTACAATTTTACAATATTTTGTTAGTCAAAATTATACTGTTTCACCTTTAAGAACACTTGTAATTATAGTGGATATAATCCAATCCATCAAGTACACCTTAAGACTGACAGACAAATTATTCAATTTCATCAAACAATGACTATCAGCTGCCCAGAAAGAGAATAGAATTCCAGTTGTGACGATACTGTGACTTTAAGAGGTGTGTCTTTTCTGGTTTCTTTCAAAGAGAGAGATTGGGGGACAGGAGGCGGCAATCTCTGAGAAGATTAACAATTTGTGAAACCTTGGGGTTTTTAAAAATTGCAACATTAGAAGCAACCTGAGTGGGTGTGGTCATATTCTCACCAATCCAGGATTTGTTGTTAGCTTTCAGCAGTTGTTGTTGCATTCTCAGCAGAGTTGGAAGGCAGTGAATCTCTCCCAATGTGTTACATTCTCTCTCTGAGTTTTCTCTCAGGATTAACTTTTGATGTTCTTTCTTCCTTGAGCCAGGAGGCCAGTGTCCAAGTCCCACCTGCTTCCAGGGAGTGTAACAGCAACTTGGAACAGGTTGGTTAGAAAATATGTTTAAAGAACTGAAACTAGGATGAAGTTTCATGTGTGTATCTGAGAGTTCCAGCTGTTGGTCCTAGTACTAAATCCAGGTAGTGAATGGTAATGTGTCCTTACTCGAGCCTGATTTCTCACAATAGATGCAATGTAAAATGAATTCCAAGAGTTCCATTAACCTCTGAGTGAAGAATTTCCTCCTTGTCACAATGTAAAAGAGCCTGTCTCTTATTCTGACAATTTGCTCGCTCGTTTTAGGTGCCCAGAGAAAGGAAATATCATTCCTGAGTCTACCCTTCAAACCTGGTAAGAAGTTTGCATGTTTCAATGAGATCGCCTTTGATTGATCTATATTCTAGAGAATGTGGGCTCAGTCTCCTCAGTATATCCTTAGAGGGCAATCCTGCCATTTCAGATGAATGAGTCAGATGAACCTTCATTTTCTGGAGAAGTTGTGCTTATTGAGGGAACATGAGACTCCCTCTGTGCTGCCTCTCTGTCATAGTACAGGCCTCAAGCCATGGCAGTTACTGCTTCCCTACCTTTGCTGCCTGTGTGAGAACAAGTCATCAGATTTTCTGCTGTACCTGAAAGGATGCAACAAATCAAACTGAAAAATAGAGCAAGTCACCAATACATGCCCAAAGTGCTTTCAAGAATATCAAAATGTAACTTATCTGTGATCAGGGTACACAGTCTTCTAAATGGTGCTACTGCAGAATCTATCTTCTTTCATCAAGTTTTTTTTTAAATCAGATTTTGCCAGGACCTACAAAGCCCGATTATGTGTCATCCACAAATTTGGCCATAGTATATTCACCTTCTTTAGCCGAATCATTAATATATTTTGTATATAATTATGGCCCAACACTGATTCATCTGGCATTTCACTAGTTACTCTGAAAATGCTCATTATTCTCTGTCTTTAATTTATTAGCTAATATTCCATGACCTCATTGAATGGTGGAGTAGATTCAATTCCTTGAATGGGTCACTTCTGCTCCTACATCTTATGATCTTTCTAATTTTTTTTAGAAATCCAAACATGTTACATCTACTGCCTCCCCTTTATCTATACCCCTCACGACCTTCTAATCAATTTGTCAGGCATGATTTCACATTTTAGATGCCATGCTGACTCTGCTTGATCATGTGATGTATTTCTAAATGTTCTGCTGTTACATCCTTCGAAATGGATTCTAACACCTTCCCAGGAGGTGTAGTGGACAGCGAAGAGGGTTACCTCAGATTACAACAGGATCTGGACCAGATGGGCCAATGGGCTGAGAAGTGGCACATGGAGTTTAATTCAAATAAATGCAAGGTGCTGCATTTTGGGAAAGCAAATCTTAGCAGGACTTATACACTTAATGGTAACATCCTAGGGAGTGTAGTTGAACAAAGAGAGCTTGGAGTGCAGGTTTATAGCTCCTTGAAAGTGGAGTCGCAGGTAGATAGGATAGTAAACAAAGTGTTTGGTATGCTTTCCTTTATTGGTCAGAGTGTTGAGTGCAGGAGTTGGGAGGTCATGTTGCGGCTGTACAGGACATTGGTTAGGCCACTGTTGGAATATTGCGTGCAATTCTGGTCTCCTTCCTATCGGAAAGATGTTGTGAAACTTGAAAGGGTTCAGAAAAGATTTACAAGGATGTTGCCAGGGTTGGAGGATCTGAGCTACAGGAAGAGGCTGAACAGGCTGGGGCTGTTTCCCCTGGAGCATCGGAGGCTGAGGGATGACCTTATAGAGGTTTACAAAATTATGAGGGGCATGGATAAGAGAAATAGACAAAGTCTTTTCCCTGGGGTCGGGGAGTCCAGAACTAGTGGGCATAGGTTTAGGGTGAGAGGGGAAAGATATAAAAGAGACCTAAGGGGCAACTTTTTCAGGCAGAGGGTGGTACGTGTATGGAATGAGCTGCCAGAGGATGTGGTGGAGGCTGCAACATTTAAGAGGCATTTGGATGGGAATATGAGTAGGAAGGGTTTGGAGGGATATGGGCCGGGTGTTGGCAGGTGGGTCTAGATTGGGTTGGGATATCTGGTCAGCATGGACAGGTTGGACCAAAGGGTCTGTTTCCATGCTGTACATCTCTATGACTCTGTGATTCTTAAGTACAAATTTAAGCTAACTGGCCAATATTTTTTTTAATATTTAGCCCCATTTCCTTTTTGTAGAAAGGTGTAACATACCAGAAAGTATAGAATAAGGTAGTTTCAGACTCACAAGTCTAATCAGATGCGAAGAAATATAAATATAGATGTGATTGTACTTGAAACACTCCAATATTTGAAACTATAATATAATGAAAGAGATCTCAAAGGCATTTAGCACTCTCCGCTGCCTTCGGATTTAGCTTCAGGGTAAATCAGGCAGTTTCTTATTGATTTATCATCTCAATCAACCTTTTGCAGCTTCTAACAATGCTGACTTAGTTAATAAATATATTTTCATGTGAAGTCAAATGTGTAGTTTGAAACACAGCACCTCCTTGAGGTCGCTGTTAAATAAAATCTCTACCCATTGAAAAGATTTGCACAAGTCGGGACTGGAGTATGTTTCAGTGACTAGGAGAAAGTCAGGACTGCAGAAACTAAAGATCAGAGATGAAAAATGTGGTGCTGGAGAAACACAGCAGGTCAGGCAGCATCCAAGGAGCAGGAGAATCAATGTTTCAGGCATGTGATCTTTATTCCTGCTCCCCCCTCAACATTCCTGATGAAGAGCTTATGCCAGAAATGTCAATTCTCCTGCTCCTCGGATGCTGCCTGACCTGCTGTGCTATTCCATAGCCACATTTTTTGACTGTAATGTGTTTAGTCATTCATTTCAGTTCAACATAATATTCATCTTAAGCCCCCAACGTTACAGACAGCATTGTGCATATTTTTCCTGTGTCCAAAACATGCTGTGCATGGAGTTAACATGGTCACATGAAGATAAATTCTCCAAGCCCAGGATCAGAAAGGTAGGAGGGATCTTTTCAACTGTCAAAGCAAAGGACATCTGTCTGACATTATTATCTTTTATAGTTTTCTTTCTGTTGAGTGCAATCTATCTGGTGCTTTAATACATTTCCTGCAAAATAATAATGCCTCCACTTTAAAAATACTTAATTGGTTTTTAAGTGCTTAATGACATCCTGAGTTTGTGAATGGTACTATGAAAATCAAATCTTTCTTTATATCTAACCAATGCTCTAATTGATTGCTAAAAGAAATAGGCTCCATGTTTGCTCATGATATTGCATTTCTACTCACAAGCCATAGCTTCGCTGTAAATTGCTGATAACACATACATTCTTAACAGTTTATTGCCTATCATATTAAAGCAATCTCCTGACTGAACATTACCCCTGCCTGTGTTTCCAAAGTTTGTGTGTTGTCTACACCATTGTGGAGGAATGACTGAGTTTTCAGAAACATCATTTAAATCAAATTTCTATATATTACTGTTAGGACTTTCATAAAAAGTAATAGTAATATTTTAAAAAGTGCCATTAGGGTGTACTTGTGCATTAAGCCTTTCCTACAGGTAACCAAAGGTTGTTTTGCACAAGCTCATTGGGCCATAGCAAATTGCCAGAAGCTCTCAGAAAGGGAAGAGATTGAAAGAACAGCTCATAAATCAAGTTGTATCTTTTCTTGATTAGGAGTCATTCTGGTGCTAACAATAGCACAGAGTTATCTATGAAGGTTTAAGACAAGTTGTCCTGTCGAGGAATTGAAGAATTGTCTTCCCTACAGCTAAAAGCTCACCTCAAAGAAGAAGGTGCTTCAAAAGTCATCTTGGCTGACGATTACAAATTAACACAAAGCTCTAAGCCAAAATAAATTTAGATTTGGTGACTCCTGCAGATTGGAAATGATATGGAGGCAGCTGGAATGGAGATAGACTGTAAAGATTATTCAAATATACCTTTCTTGAAAGATGGACAAACCAAAAGGACAATGGAATCTTCAGTCTGTCTGTCTCTAGGGTTCAGTCTGAACAAAAGGATAGATGGCAAACCAGTTAGCGTGATTGAATATTATCAACTTTTCTTTGTATCAAGATGTTTTTCTTACCCAAACTAGATGGATTGACTATCAAAGACAGTAAACCATAACATAGAGTATTTGAATCAATTGAAATACTGCCCCTTACTTGGAAAGGACTCTGAATTGGTGGAAGTCCCATGATGAAACTGGCCAATTAGGGGTTCATTTTCACGCGCCTGCAGCTGTTACTGTGTTATGCAGTTAGCAATTCTACTGTTATATAACGAGGATGATGCTAATGCATACAGAATGGGTGCAACATCCTGACTGTGGTCATCGCCATCCTTCTTAATAATGCACACTCATGACTGTCCTGGGGTCAAAGGACAGCTTGGTAATAAAGTTAGTGTTTAATTGCCAAGACACATGTTACTGAGCATCACACTAGCTCAACAATTACATTTAAAAAAGGAAAGCCACTGATGAAGTTCGTGGACTTACAGTAGTCAATAAAGAATAGCAAAAACACATTGTAAATGCTGCAACATTGCCTCAGTAAATTTAGAAATTTAAAGTATCTTACATCCATATTTGGTCCTGGTCAAAGAGGAAGCATGCAAAGTAGCACACAGCAGGTGCAGCTGACAATGTTCTGTTGTTGGTCAAGTGATCGTTCCTGATACTTGTGCTTTTTGCTGAAAACAGAGTTGCTATCTCATTCAGTAGAGAGCTTCAGGTATATCAAAAATATATAGTTTCTTATATGACTGAGATTCCCGACAACATTCTGGCAGGTACATGGAAGGTCCCACTGATGCAACAATGCAATGTAGTGATTTGTAGCTTGATTTTTCAATGGGCTGTAAATTACCTCACTGATAACACCAGGGGTCTTTGTACAGCCCTAAACCTTCTTATGTATTTTCTGTTACTTATTACCTCTTTGCTGATCTCCAAAGAGAAATGCATCAGCATAGAATGACCAACAGAATAAAGTGTTCAGCATTTCATTTCTGAATCGTCCATCATCTGATCACAATTCACAATCGATGTTGCATCAAAGGAAGAGCCAGTACATAATGCGAAAAAATCTTTGATTTCAGCTTATAAAACTACTTTCTTACCATCAAATGTGCACAAGCCAGATGACCACTACAAAAATAGGTTAATGTCTGGTAAGTGCAAGGATAAAGTATGATCAGTGTTTCTATTAGCCAAACTAAAAGATAAGGTTTCTACATAGTGAAATACAGGTGGAGTGGTGAATTTATTTGACTGTCTCCTCAGGAAAAGCTAGAAAGTGCATACAGATTTTTCAGAAAATGAGAAAGATCCTGATCCATAAATCCAAGAATATATGCAAACCTATTGTGAGGACAGATCATCGGTCACTTCATCATTGACTTTTTAAAATCAAAACTGAAGAACAGAAATTGAAGAGCATCTGCATTGTTTTGTGGACCCTTCTACAAAGCAATGCTAACAACAGATTGTTCCATTTCATGAAAGCCAGAAAACTATTTATTCTGGATGTAAGTTTGCTCGCTGAGCTGCAAGGTTCATCTCCAGACATTTCGTGACCCTACTAGATAATATCTTCAGTGGGCCTCAGACGAAGCAATACGGAAAATTCCTGCTTTACATTTATATGTTTGGGTTTCTTTGGGTTTGTGACGTCATTTCCTGTGGTGATGTAATTTCCTTTGGCAAAGTCACTTCCTGTTCCTTTTCTCAGGGGTGGTAGACTGCCAACTACTCAGATCCCTTGACATCATGGTAGCCCACAAACCCACCAGTCACACTAAAACAGCAGCTAATGAACTTGAAAGACCCTATTCAGACAACAAGCAAAACTAATGTCATTTACAAAATATTGTGCAAGGACTGTAACAAACACCAACATTGGACAAACAGGCAGAAAACTAGCCACCAGGATACATGAACGCCAACTAGCCACAAAAAGACATAACCCTCTCTCACTAGTATTCTCATATACAGAGGAGGAAGGACACCACTTCGACTGGGACAACACATCCATCCTAGGACAAGCCAAACAAAGACACGCACAAAGAATTCTTAGAAGCATGGCATTCCAACCAGAACTCTATCAACAAACACATCAAGTTAGACCCCACCTACCACTCCCTGAGAAAAGGAAGAGGAAGTGACTTCACCACATGAAATAAAATCACCACAGGAAATGACATCACTGACCCAAAGAAACCCAAACATATAAATAGAAAGCCAGAATTTTCAGTATTGCTTCACCTGAGGCCCACTGAAAATATTTTAATAGGGTAACAAAACGTTTGGAAATGAACCTTGCAGGTCAGCGAGCAAACCTACATCCAAAACCTCAAACTGAGCTACAAATCTTCTCAAAACTCACTATTTATTCTATTTAATTGACAATCACCAGAAAACTTTCCAAACTGCCCTTTTGAAAAATGAAACACAAGCAATAGCCCAGGCTGAATCATAAATAAATGAATAAGATATGAAGGTCTGGGTTGATAGGTAGGACAGGTAGTTAATGGTGAAAGGAATATCAAATGTATATGGGATAAACCCAATACGGAATCCCATGATTAGGTCACAGCATGTTATAAACATGTGGACTGTGAACCAGGTTACAATAATTGATTCCATTTTGCAACATAGCTTGCTGTCAAATCAGGACCAACTCAGAAAAGGACCAAAGAAACTTCTGTTTATACCTGCTATCTATCTTAATGGAATGGCTAGTTATTTTGCCTTGACCTCTTGAATCCTTGTTACATTCCAACTTATATTCACTTCAAGATGCAAGTGCACTCTGTTCCACATGTATTAATTAATTCAATGTTCTATTCTACAATATAACTGACAATCAGATAATGCAAATTTTACCCTGCTGGATACACATCCTGGAATAACCTACCTCAGGCTAATAACACAATATTACTTTCATCTTTGAAACAGTTTGAAGGTGAGATTTTTTCAATCAGTCAGACCTAACATTAATTTACAAGCAAACAGATTATCAGGAGGTAAAGAATCAATAGTAAGAGCAATTGCTCTAGCAGAGCAATTCAAGAATTCTGTGCACTTTGCTGTCTTTCAAGTGCAAGGTGAAGGACATTTCCAAGTGACTAGAAAAGATTCTGAAATGTAAGAGAGAACAGCATGTCATCATCGGAGCTGACCTTAAAGAAAGACAAAATTAGTTGCTATATATATAGTAAGGCAAAACTGAAAGTGTGAAGGAAAATTTGACTGGCATGTAAATGTCATACTCCAGTAACAAAATTAATTTAATTTACATGTAAATGTCATAGTCAAATTTAGAACATTGTAAAAGAAATTTGACTTGCATGCCATTATTAGAGTTTGAGTATTCATGTCATTGTTTGAAAAGCTATCATGTAGAATAATGAGAAAAGTTTTAATGATGAAGAAATAAAAACAAACAAAGATGGTGGCTTTCCAATTTGGTAAAGGAGGGATATTATGATGATGACTGATGGTGTGTTGATTATTAGATAATATAATTCTAATAATGGCATGCAAGTCAAATTTCTTTTATAACATTCTAAATTTGACTATGACATTTGCATGTAAATTAAATTTATTTTGTTACTGGAGTATGACATTTACATGCCAGTCAAATTTTCCTTCATCACATTCAGTTTTGCCTTACTATATATACAGCAACTAATTTTGCAAGCAAACATAAAACTATTATTTGTCTACCTGAGTAACTTCAACTCTGAATGGCATTATATTCCAATATAGCTTCAAACCCTGAAGTGGTATTTCACTTTACTGAACTTAGAAATCAAAGCATGTTCGACATGCACCCTCAACTTTGAAAAATCACAGTACAGAGATCTTCATTCTGGATTAGTGGTGCTGGAAGAGCACAGCAGTTCAGGCAGCATCCGAGGAGCAGTAAAATCGACGTTTTGGGCAAAAGCCCTTCATCAGGAATAAAAAAAATCTTCATATCTAAGCACATGTTTTGTGTCAATAACTACTATTTTCCAACTTCAGATCACATTGTTTTCAACCACTAATCATTGCACCAAACTGATTTCCAATTTCATATCTTGTCATTAAATCACATAAATCTTCATATTGCTTTGGTGGTCTCCTCTCTCATTGAGGATTGCCTTGCTGTCTTTGGAACACTGGTTATCACGTTAGGATTACAATGTTTCATCGCCTTCCTGAATCCTATGAGCAGAATTATTTACTAACCTGATGTTGGTAATGACAGTAATGGTTGGAAAATATGGTGCAAATGGATAAAGCAGTTTTAAACAGTGAATTCTGAATCTCACTCATGAGTGGCATCTACATTGGTTCCATGCATTTGTATTTTATATTGAGCTCATCTTGCCTCATTTCTGTGAAACTTCCAATTCTTTTCCTCTTTCCCTAAAAACTGAGGCACCAATTCCTGCCATACATGTCAGTGTGATTCCTTGGCAGTGGCAGTTTGCTGTTTATTTTCTGTAGACTTTCAGACTGTTGTGTTTTCACTACAATGTCCCTGCAGGTTCTATAGACATGGTCATATTTCACCCACAATTTGGCAAGTTGGCATCACCAAACCATCAGCCTCACTACATCATCATGGCTGCATTGGACAATTCATGCAATAACTTCAGGCCTACACCCTGGATTCTGCTTTGTGGTCACTTTGTGTTTAAGGGAACATGCGTGTAAGAAATCTACACAGAACGCATCTTGTGGCTATTAGCTTACATCCAAAGATCTTGCTACTTTGCACTTAGTGGGTGCAGCAGGAGTTGCTGGTGTTACAGGAGCAGGAAAGGAGTTACAGTGTCCCCACTGAGTGAATAGGAAGGGCAGAGGGTCAAAAAGGTTAGTAGTTTAGGAGGATTAAGTGGATGAGAGCCAATGATGAATGGAATAGTGAGAACCACAGTCGATGAGCCATGGTGATAGGTATGTGTGGCTCTGTGAAGGTTGTTACCCTTCTTTTAGCACTGTTGTGTATTTCTTTTAACTCATTGCAGTGTCCAAAGCCAATATCTTGGCGGAAGCTGAGTGAGCCTGGTTGGGGGACCTCCTTTGCTGTCACTGCCTGCCTTTCCACTCTTCTGTCCACCAGCATTTGAAGGCCTGTATTGGTAAACCAAGAAGCTAACCTGCCGTTCTAATTCATTTCCTTCAGGAAAGTGGGTCCAGGACCACAATGAGAATGGCATCTCTTGGCTTGTAGCTGCTAAAGTACTGTGAAAACGGGATTTAGGTTTTTTGTCACTGGCCTGACATCGTAAAATCCTGACAGTGGCTAGCACCTCCACCTCCCCTGTTCATGATTCCATAGGCTGGGAGGTAGAGAGTCCAACTGCATAATGAACAAGCTGAAGGGCAGAAGATTATGTGAAAGAAGGCAACAGAGACTGAGGGCAGACCAGCCACCATGAAGCTCACCCAACAATAATCTGATGCATTTTTCCCTCTGGATGGTAAACCATAAATTGTTGCTTATATTTCTGGTCTCTTGGATGTCAGCTTTTCCTCAGCTCTTATGGATGGTGCATCTGCTGCTATGTCTTTGTCATCATGATGCTTTTTGAACATGACAAATTTGTCATACGACACTCTTTTCGCTGACTATGCAGTCACTCTGCTTCCCTTCTTAGCAATGAGCTACTTCAGATACCCAAAGGTTAGGTATCAACCTGGTGAAGCTCAAACCCAGGACTGTTTGCCAGCCAATCTGTGTAAGCAACCTACAACAGGCAGCTAAGAGATCTCACTGCCAACTGATCAGATTGTAGGTCTGCATACTGCGTATCTAGCCATGAAAGATTGTACAAACTTGAACAACTAAAAAAAATGATGAAATGCCATAAATATCCCCATCCTTAATGATGGTATAGTCCTACAGATCATTGTAAAAGATAAGTTTCACAAATTGGCAACCATAGTGAGCCAGCCATGTTGAGTGAATGATCAATTCTCCTAACATCTGCAGTACAATAGATGCCATGTCTACATCCAATTTGATTCACTCTCCATATGATGTCTAGAAATGGTTAAAGGCACTGAATACAACAAAGAATTTGATTCTTGACAATATTCTGACAATCGTCATGAAGACACATGCCCCAGACTTGACCGTGCCCCTAGATAAACTAATCCAGCACATTACTAAATTGGCATCTAACCAAAATTATGATATATAGTTTGCATTTGTTGATTTATACAAACCAACCTAGTTACCGTCCATTTGTTCTTTCTTGATCACCAGCAAAATGATAGAAGGGATCAGGGACAGTGTTACAAGGTGGCATTCACTCAAAAACAACCTGCTCACTAACACTCAATTTAGGTTCTGCCAGGTTGAAAGCTCCTGACTTCACTACAAACTTGGCTCAAACATGGAAGGAAGCACTGAACTCCCAAGATGAGATGACATCAAGGCTGCATTTAACTGAATGTGCAGTTCAGGAGCTTCAGCAAAATATAATTTTATGATGCATCAAATCTGTAAAATAATCATTAATATAATTTGGAAATTTGAATTTTTAAAATAGAGCCAGGTTTCAATTTAAGATTCCTGAAGTGTCTTTAAAGATCAGCTTTTTTAGGAGGTAAGAAAGTAATTTGGAAAAGTGATCCTAATACTTAATTTCCAACAAAGCATGTGACATGATACTAGTGTTATTAACTGATGAAGTTTTTATGCTACTGAGTTTATGACATGTGGAAAAACAAATGGAAGGGGACACTGGTAGTTTAGTTTGATTCTAATTTAGAAAAATCTTTTTTTCATCCCAGCAGATGAACAGGGCTTTTAGTACAGCAACAGTTTCACAGCAAAAGGGCAAGTCCATTTGCAAAGTCACAAGCTATAAGAGTATGTAAAGAAGTGATCAAGCTGCCAGAATGGAAAAGTGGTTTATGTCACTGGAATTGGAATGAGATTCAAGCCATTCTAATTTTAAATGAATGTTAAACTGTTTTAGCAGTCCCAGCAGGAATGCTAAGTAAGAAATTAAAGAGCTTAAACAGGAGTGACATTTCTCTGGGATGGAGTATCTGGAAAAGATACTGCTGAGGAAAAGACTGAATCAATGTTTTTGGTGTTTCTATTTAGGTTTTTCAAATAGCTATTTTTGTTTCTTTTTTGTAACAAACATGTTCTTGTATTAAAAGAACTTTGGCAATTTCCTGTCAATATATTCAGTGATTGCCCACCAGTGTAACTAAATGCAAAAATCAAACTCTTGGTCTATCAATCCAGATGATTCTGGTCCACTATTAACATTATGGTCAGAATCACAAGAAAATCCTCCAATAGTTGTGGTCATACCTGGCACAAATGAAGTTTTGTTTTCTTTATGGAAGTCATTTATCTCAATCCCAGGACATCACTGCAGAAATTCCTCAAGATGATGTCTTAGGCCCAACCATCTTCAGCTGTTTCTTCAATGACCTTCCTTCCATTGGAAGTAGAGAGTGAATGTTCATTGTACATTGTATAATGTTTAGTTCAGTATGAACTTTCAAAAACTGAAGCAGTCGTGTCAATATGCAGAAAGATCTGGACAATATCGAGGCTTGGGCTGATAAGTGGCAAATAATGTTCACACCATGCAAATGCTAAGCACTGACCATCTCCACAAGAGAAAACCTAATTATCTCGCTTGACATTAAATGACCTTACCATCGCTGAATGCTCCATTACAAATATCCTGAAGGTTTTCATTGACTAGAAGTTGAACTGGACTCACCATATAAATATTTTGACTGCAAAAACAAGTCAAAATCTAGGAAATTTGCAGCAAGTAACTCAGGTTCTGACTCACCAAGCCTATAAGATGCAAGTCAGAAATGTGATGGAATATTCCCACTCGCCTGAACTAAAAACCCTGTTCTTCTGCTGGGATGAAGAAACAATTTTTCCAAATTAAAGTCAAACTAAACTCAAGAGCACTCAAGAAGCTTGACACCAACCAGGCCAAAGCAGCCTGCCTTCACTACCAACACTAAGTTGCAGCAGTGTGTATCATTTATAAGATGTACTGCAGAAATTCCGCAGGATCCCCAGACAGCACCTTCCAAACCTCTACCTCTAGGTCAAGGACAACAAATGCATGGGGAGGCGATAGCCAGTGGTATGATCATGGCAGATGGTGGAATTTGAATTCAATAAATATCTGGAACTAAGAATTTGAAGACTACTATAAATTCATTGCCAATTGTTGGAAAAACCCATCTAGTTCACTAACGTACTTTAGAGAAGGAAACTGCCATCCTTACCTGTCTTGAAAAGAGTGGTGCTGGAAAAGTGCAGCAGGCCAGGCAGCATCTGAGGAGCAGAAGAATCGACGTTTTGGGCATAAGCCCTTCTTCAGAAATGAGGCTGGGGTGCCAAGCAGGCTGAGATAAATGGTAGGGGGGGAGGGATTTGGGGGAGGGGTGGTGGGAATACGATAGGTGGAAGGAGGTGAGGGTGAGGGTGATAGGCCGGAGAAGGGGTGGGGGCGGTGAGGTCGGGAAGAAGATTGCAGATCAAGAGGGCAGTGCTGAATCCGGGGGTTGGGACTGAGATAAGGTGAGGGGAGGGGAAATGAGGAAGCTGGAGAAATCTACATTCATCCCGTGTGGTGGAGGGTTCCTAGGCAGAAGATGAGGCGCTCTGCCTCCAGGCGTCGTGTGGCTAGGGTCTAGCGATGGAGGAGGCCAAGGACGTGCATGTCCTTGGCAGAGTGGGAGGGGGAGTTAAAGTGTTCAGCCATGGGATGGTTGGGTTGGTTGGTGCGGTGTTCAGAGGTGTTCCCTGAAACGTTCCGCAAGTAGGCGGCCTGTCTCTCCAATGTAGAGGAAGCCACATCTCGTGCAGCGGATACAGTAAATGATGTGTGTGGAGGTGCAGGTGAATTTGTGACAGATATGGAAGGATCCATTGGGGCCTTGGAGGGAGGTGAGGGAGGAGGTGTGGGCACAAGTTTTGCACTTTGGTTGCAGGGGAAGGTGCCGAGAGTGGAGGTTGGGTTGATGGGGGGTGTGGACCTGATGAGGAAGTCGTGGAGGGAGTGATCTCTCCAGATCGCTGATAGGGGTGGAGAGGGAAATATATCTATTTGGAGGTGGCGGAAATGACGGAGGATGATACGATGTATCCGGAGTTTGGTGGGGTGGAAGGTGAGAACCAGTGGGGTTCTGTCCTGGTGGCAATTGAAGGGGCGGGGTTCAAGGCTGGGATTGTGGGAAGTGGAGGAGATGTGGTAGAGAGCATCGTTGACCCCGTCGGAGGGAAATTGCGGTCTTTGAAGAAGGAGGCCATTTGGGCTGTTCGGTAGTGGAATTGGTCCTCCTGGGAGCAGATGGAGCGGAGGCGAAAGAATTGGGAATCCCTGGATTCAGCACTGCCCTCTTGACCTGCAATCTTCTTCCCGAACTCTCCGCCCCCACCCCCTTCAGGCCTATCACCCTCACCCTCAACTCCTTCCACCTTTCATATTCTCAGTGCCCCTCCCCCAAATTCCCCCCCCCCCCTTTTATCTCAGCCCGCTTGGCACCCCAGCCTCATTCCTGAAGAAGGGCCTATGCCCAAAACATCGATTCTCCTGCTCCTCGGATGCTGCCTGGCCTGCTGCGCTTTTCCAGCAACACACTTTTCAACTCTGGTCTCCAGCATCTGCAGTCCTCACTTTATCCTTACCTGTCTGACCTACATGTGACTCCAGACCCACAGCAATGTGGTTGACTCTTAACTGCCCTCTGGGCAATTAAGAATGAGCAATAAATGCTGCCTAGTCAGTGACGTCCTCATCCTTTTACAGAATAAAGAATAAAGGGAAAAGAATACCATCATCTGCAAGTTCTCCTCCTAGATGCATGCTATCTTGGCTTCATTGTCTCAGGGTAAAAATCCTAGAAGTCCTTTCTAACAGCATTGAGAGCATGCCTACGCCAGATGAACTTCAATGATTCAAGAAAGCAGCAAGCAATGCTTATATCCCAAATGAATAACAAAATAGATGCCAGGACATAATGTGAAGTAATCTGCACACAAGTCGGTGAAAATAGAATGAACCAACATGAAATGGAAGTTTGCTGAGAAATGAATACTATAAGAAATAAAGAAGAAAATTGGCTGATTTGTAAGAAATATGCAAGAGTCACTGACTGGGCCAGCATTAATTGCCCATCTCTTATTCAACTAACTAGTTTTAGAGGGTTGTTAAGAGTCAAGCTGCAAATGTGTTGCTGGTCAAAGCACAGCAGGCCAGGCAGCATCTCAGGAATAGAGAATTCGACGTTTCGAGCATAAGCCCTTCATCAGGAATAAGAGAGAGAGCCAAGCAGGCTAAGATAAAAGGTAGGGAGGAGGGACTAGGGGGATGGGCGATGGAGGTGGGATAAGTGGAAGGAGGTCAAGGTGAGGGTGATAGGCCGGAGTGGGGTGGGGGTAGAGAGGTCAGGAAGAGGATTGCAGGTTAGGAGGACGGTGCTGAGTTGAGGGAACCGACTGAGACAAGGTGGGGGGAGGGGAAATGAGGAAACTGGAGAAATCTGAATTCATACCTTGTGGTTGGAGGGTTCCCAGGCGGAAGATGAGGCGCTCCTCCTCCAGCCGTCGTGTTGTTGTGTTCTGCCGGTGGAGGAGTCCAAGGACCTGCATGTCCTCGGTGGAGTGGGAGGGAGAGTTGAAGTGTTGAGCCATGGGGTGATTGGGTTGGTTGGTTCGGGCGGCCCGGAGGTGTTCTCTGAAGTGTTCCGCAAGTAAGCGGCCTGTCTCACCGACATAGAGGAGGCCACATTGGGTGCAGCGGATGCAATAGATGATGTGTGTGGAGGTACAGGTGAACTTGTGGCGGATATGGAAGGATCCCTTGGGGCCTTGGAGGGAAGTGAGTGTGGAGGTGTGGGCGCAAGTTTTACATTTTCTGCGGTTGCAGGGGAAGGTGCCGGGGGTGGAGGTTGGGTTGGTGGGGGGTGTGGATCTGACGAGGGAGTCACGAAGGGAGTGGTCCTTGCGGAATGCTGATAGGGGAGGGGAGGGAAATATATCCTTGGTGGTGGGGTCCGTTTGGAGGTGGCGGAAATGGCGGCGGATGATACGTTGTATGCGGAGGTTGGTGGGGTGGTAGGTGAGAACCAGTGGGGTTCTGTCTTGGTGGCGGTTGGAGGAGCGGGGCTCAAGGGCGGAGGAGCGGGAAGTGGAGGAGATGCGGTGGAGGGCATCGTCGATCACGTCTGGGGGGAATCTGCGGTCCTTGAAGAAGAAGGCCATCTGGGCTGTGCGGTGTTGGAATTGGTCCTCCTGGGAGCAGATGCGGCGGAGACGAAGGAATTGGGAATATGGGATGGCATTTTTGCAGGGGGCAGGGTGGGAGGAGGTGTAGTCCAGGTAGCTGTGGGAGTCAGTCGGTTTATAATAGATGTCTGTGTTGAGTCGGTCGCCCGAGATAGAAATGGAAAGGTCTAGGAAGGGGAGGGAGGAGTCTGAGACAGTCCAGGTGAATTTCAGGTCGGGATGGAAGGTGTTAGTAAAGTTGATGAACTGTTCAACCTCCTCGTGGGAGCACGAGGCAGCGCCGATACAGTCATCGATGTAGCGGAGGAAAAGGTGGGGGGTGGTGCCAGTGTAGTTGCGGAAGATGGACTGTTCCACATATCCTACGAAGAGGCAGGCATAGCTGGGGCCCATGCGGGTGCCCATGGCAACTCCTTTAGTTTGGAGGAAGTGGGAGGATTGAAAAGAGAAGTTATTCAGGGTGAGGACCAGTTCAGTCAGTCGAAGGAGGGTGTCAATGGAAGGGTACTGGTTGGTGCGGCGGGAAAGGAAGAAGCGGAGGGCTTTGAGTCCTTCGTGATGGGGGATGGAGGTGTACAGGGACTGGATGTCCATAGTGAAAATAAGGCGTTGGGGACCGGGGAAGCGAAAATCCTGGAGGAGGTGGAGGGCGTGGGTGGTGTGGGGAGTTCTTGGACTAAAGGGGACAGGACCGTGTCGAGGTATTGGGAGATGAGTTCGGTGGGGCAGGAGCAGGCTGAGACAATGGGTCGGCCGGGGCAGGCAGGTTTGTGGATTTTGGGCAGGAGGTAGAAACGGGCGGTGCGGGGTTGTGGGACTATGAGGTTGGAGGCGGTGGATGGGAGATCCCCTGAGGTGATGAGGTCCTGGATGGTCTGGGAGATGATGGTTTGGTGGTGGGAGGTGGGGTCGTGGTCAAGGGGGCGATAAGAGGAGGCATCCGCGAGCTGGCGTTTGGCTTCAGCGGTATACAGGTCAGTGCGCTAGACTACCACCGCGCCTCCTTGTCTGCGGGTTTGATGGTGAGGTTGGGATTGGAGCGGAGGGAGTGGAGGGCTGCACGTTCTGAGGGTGAGAGGTTGGAGTGGGTGAGAGGGGTGGACAGGTTGAGTCGGCTAATGTCACGGCGGCAGTTGGCTATAAAGAGGTCGAGGGCGGGTAGGAGGCCAGCACGGGGTGTCCAGGTGGATGGGGTGTGTTGGAGGCGGGAGAAGGGGTCGTCAGAGGGTGGGCGGGAGTCTTGGTTGTGAAAGTAGGCACGGAGGCGAAGGCAGCGGAAGAATTGTTCAATATCTCGCCGCGTGTTGAACTCATTAATCCGAGGGCGTAGGGGAATGAAGGTGAGGCCCCTGCTGAGGACTGATCTTTCATCCTCAGAGAGGGGGAGATCTGGAGGGATGGTGAAGAGTCAACAACATTTCTGTGTGTCTGGAGTCACACATAGGCCAAGCCAAATAAGATTTCCCTCCCTAAAAGACATTAGTGAACCAATGGGATTTTTTACCACAATCATTATATGGCTGCCATTGGCTTAGCTTTTAATTCCAGATTTTTATTGATTCAAATTTCACAATCTGTCAAGAAGGGATTCAAACTCATATTCCCAGAACATGAGCCCAAGTCTTTAGATTACTATTCCAGTGACAATGCCACTGTGCCATCACCTCCCCTTGATATGTAACAACCTTGCATCATTATTTATAAGGAAAAAGACAATAAGGAGGAGCCAAAATATTGACTTAAAGCGGAGGTAAGATATGATAATAAGGGCACAATATTAGATATGGTAAATTAAAGGATGAAAGTTCAGGTATGACATAACAAACCTCTTGGGGAGGTACTGAGGTGGAAAAACAGAGTCTTTACAAATTTTTCAGGTTATATGGCCTCTTCTCCACATACACATATCTCTGTCTTGAAAGTATGCTACCCACAATATTTGACATAGAATCGCCATTCGCCTGACCGAGTCCACACTAACCCATCAAAGAGCAACCCACTCAAAGCCACCATCCCATCCCTATATTTCCCACAGCTGATTCACTGAGCCTGCATATCCCTGGAAACAACAGGCAATTCATCATGGCCAACCAACCTAACCTGCACATCTTTGGACTGGGAGAAAAGCAGAGCACCTGAAGGAAATCCATGCAGACACCAGGAGAATGTGCAAACTCCATGCAGACAGTAATCCAAGGCTGGAATTGAACATAGGTCACTAGTGCTGTGAGACAGGAGTGCTAACCATTGTACCGTTATGCTATCCTGATGGAGTTAGGAAGAAACAAAATGCATAATTTAGCTATGCCAGTAGGAATTTGGACCTTTATATACGGAAATAAAAATCCTAATGTTTACTTGGAAGTTCATGTGCCCTTAGTCAGCCAGCACCATCACAAGCTGCAGTCAGAGAAATCAGTCCAACAGAGTACCCATCACCAAAAAGGCAAGTGCTGAATATGAAGTTGTGAAGAGCAAGAATGCCAGTTACTTAATGTACTGGACCATCTGATATAGAACTGTACTCCTTTGTTGTTTCATAAATGTTGTGAAAGAATTATCTAATAACTATTTTGAAATCAGTACTTAAAGCAATATGCTTCTTTTCAGTTTTGAAGGCTATAGAGACAGATTGCCTGTCACTTGTATGAAGCTTTGTATTATATAAATTAAACAAAGTTCCTTTTAAAATTGCTATTGCAGTTTTTGGTATTCACAGACTCATAGAATTGTTACAGCACAGAAGTAGGCTAATTGGCTCATCATGTCTATGCTGGCTGTCCAATTAAGCATCTCACTTAGTGCCTTCTCCCTATAACCCTGCAAAATTTCAAAAGGCATCCAATTCCCCTTGAATACATTGTTTGAACCTGCTTCCACCAGACACTCAGGAAGTGCATTCCTGACCCTAACCACTGGCGATGTGAAAAGGTTCTCCTCAAATCATTTTTGTTTATTTGACTAATTTTTTAAAACACTTGTGCCCATTCATTCTCAAACTGGCCACAAATGGGAATGCTTTGTGTTCAGACATTTCATGATGTTGACTTCTAATAGTTCTCCTCTCAGTTTCATCTTCTTCAAGGTCAGCAGTTCTAACTTAATTTGTCTTCATAATTAAAATTCCTTACCTATTGAACTATTCCCAAAAACCTCTTTTGCACTCTGAAATGCCTTTACATCCTTCTTAATATGGTACTGACCTAAGGTTAAACTAGTGACTTATTCAAATTCAACATAACTTCCTCGCTTTTTTTACTCTATGTACCTGTTAATGAAGCCTAGGATATTGTATGTGATATTAACTGCACTCTCCACCTGTCCTGCCTCCTTCAAAGAATTATATGCAAATACCCCGAAAAAAGTGTAATTATTAGAATGCCAAAAGCATCAACCCCAGGGTCTCAATTATTTACTATCCATATTAATGATTTGCAGGAGGGTGTGGTGTGTAATCTATTCAAATTTGCTAATAGGTCAGAGAGCACATTATGATGGGGACATAAGGAATCTGCAAGAGAATATAGATAGGTTGAGTGCGTTGAGCAAAACTTGGCAGATGGAGTTTAATGTAGTGAAGTGTGAGGTCATGCAATTTGGCCGGAAGAATCAAAAGACAGACTATTACGTAAATGGAGAGTCTCCAGCAAAGGATATGGTCCGTGTGAAGAGACTTCAGCAGAGTGAGATGAAGGCCAAATGAGTATGCCTGCCCACTGCAAGAATTAAGGATACGTCCTTGGAGCTGAGAAGGACTTGGAGTTCTTGGACCTTGGGGGCAGGGAGTTGGGATCCAGTTGTCATTATCCACATTTGCACCAGAGATCTTGGTTGGACTAGAAAGGAAGTTCTGTTGAAAGATTTTTGGTTCACAGTAGGGCTTAAATGAATATATCCTTTCCAAATTCAATTTTTTTTGTTAAAGTCCAATTTAGACAGTTGCCTTTAATAAGTTAAGGGCTTGTGCTCGAAACGTCGAATTCCCTATCCCTGAGATGCTGCCTAACCTGCTGTGCTTTAACCAGCAACACATTTTCAGCTGTGATCTCCAGCATCTGCAGACCTCATTTTTTACTCTAATAAAGGAAGTAGCTGCCTGATGGTAGCAATTCGAATTTAAGTATCTGAATTGCTTTGTTTAAATGAGGTGTTGATCAGTGTAAGTATGACTTGATCAAATTCATATAAGAAAGAGAATTCTTACACCACACAGTCAGTGTGCAGCAGTTTTCAGTAGAGTGAGATGGAGGTTGAGTAAATATACTCTTAGAAACGTTTGTGCAGGAAGGGACAAAGGTGCTTTCATGAATGTTTACTGCAAGAAGAAAAGTTTTCAGTGAAAGAGTTGAGTAGCAGCGGATAAAAGATGTGGATTTAGAGTTCAACCTGCAGTGAGGCCAGTGGAGTGACATCACCCACCTCAGCATGACATGAGTGCCAGATTGATGAGTAGATTATTGGTGAATTTTTCTAGTTTTTAAAGTAAGGTGCTCAGTTTGTGCTTAGATCGCCAATGTGTTTTCCTTCTCTCTTTCCTTAAAAATAGATGCTCAAATATAAGACTGACACTGTGATTTAAAAATACTAGTATATTTTTAAAAAGCAGGCAATCTAGATGTTTTAAAGTAAATCAATTACAATAGTGATGACAGGACAGATGATGTGTAGTTGCTGAAACATGTGGAAGCAGTTGGATATCCAAAGTGATCCATCTGTAGTTAGTGTTTGCAGTTTCAGGAACTTCGGATCAGAGTTGAGGATCTGGAACGAGAGTTGCAGACATTGTGACACATTAGGGATGGAGTAAGTTACCTGAACATTTTGCTCCAGGACATGATTATACAGCATCGATAAAGTAATTCAAAATTGGTCTGTGACCAGGGACAGGTGGGTTTGACTGCAAGTGAGCCAAAGAGGTTACAATTGAGGACCCCCAGCCCTTGCAACTGGCCAAAGGTCACAAGGTTCTTGAAAGCTGTGTGGACAAGAATGGGCACTACAGGGAGGATAAGAGAAGTGACACAACACCTTGGGACAGAGAACCATTAACGTGGAAAGTGGAAAAAGGAATGTAGTTATGGTAGTGGACAGTTTAAGTTGAGGAATAGATACTGTTCTCTGCAGTCATGGTTAGGACTCCTGAAGACTGTGTTGCCAGCTCAGTGCCAGGGTTAAGGACATGTCTTTGGAGCTGAGAAAAACTTGGAGTTGGAGGAGAATCCAATTGTTGTCATCCAGATCTTTACCAATGACTTTAGTAGGAGTAGAAAAGAGATTCTGCTGAAAGATTGTGAAAAGTTAGGAACTAAATTAAAAAGCAGAACCTCCAAAATAATAACTTCAGATTATTATCTGAGCCATGAGCAAACTGGCATAAATTAAATAAAGCCAAGGAGTTAAATGCATGGCTCAAAGATTGGTAGGGATGGAATGGGTTTCAGTTCGTGGGGCAATGGTAGCAGTACTGGGCTGGAAGAGAGCTGTTCTCTTGGAGTGGGCTTCACTTGAACCATGCTGGAACCAATGTCCTGGTAAATCAAGTAGCTAGGGCTGTAGAGAGGGTTAAAACTAATTGTAGAGGAAGGGTTCAGGGAACAGAACAAGCGGATATCAAAGTATTACAGGACAGTTCTTTGGATAATGAAACCCAAGAGTGGGCTGGGAAGAGATAAAGTGTTCAACCATAGATTAACAGCAGTAAATAGGGTAAAATGGGAAAGTACTAAAAAGGCAGAATTATGGTTTTTTATGAATACAGGTAGTATTCAAAACAAAATAAACAAATTAATGGCACAAACACAGTAATTAGATATGACCTTCCAGCCATTACATAACCATGGTAACAAGGAGAGCAAAACGGGTAACTAAATTCGAAAGGACAGACAAGAGGGAAAAGTTGGTAGTAGCATTGTGGTATTGGGTGCCGTAAGCACGAGAGCAAGAAATGGTCTTGATTAGAATGAGTAGAATCTATACGGGCAAAGATGAGAAATAATAAGGAGAGGAAGGCTGGTATGAATAATCAAGAGACCCACTAACTGTAGCTATTCAGTAGGACTGAATAAATCGGGAGGTAATGAAGGAATGTAAGAAATGGCTATGCAATAACCATCGATGACTTTAATCTTTTTAAATTTGGGATAACCAGATGGACAGGCATAACTATGAGGAAGGATTTAGCATGTGTCTGGATGACAGAGGGAGGAAGAGCATGTTGTTCGAAATAGGTGGAAATCTAGGATGCTCACGAGTGAAATGTCTCCTCATCCAATCAGATGCAGCAGAGGCAGGGAATTGGGAGAATGGGATGGAGTTCTTGCAGGATATGGGGTGGAAGGAGGTGTAGTCCAGGTAGTTATGGGATTCTCTAGGTTTGTAGTAGATCCAGGTGGTTCCCAGTTTCCCCAGCACAAGTGCCCCACAATTCAGAAACTACCTCTCCCAGTCTTTGAGGCACACATTCATTTCTCTAATTATCTTTGTCCTTTGCCAGTTTGCTTCTTGCTTGGGTGATAGTTCAGTGACTATTATCTTTGTGAGGTTCTGCTTTGTAATTTGGTGCCTGGCTCCTCCTACTGACCTTGTGGAATCTCTTTTCATGTTCTGTGTATATGTTGGTACCTAAACGGATCTTTCCCCTCCCTTTACAAGTTCCTTTCCAGCCTAGAGCTGATGTCCTGATCCTGACACAAGGTAGGCAACATAGGTTTCTGGATTCTTGGTCTTTGCTGCAAAAGAACAGTATCAGTCCTCTTCACTATATATTCCCCTATGGCCACTATATTTCTTTATGGCCCCTCTACTTGAATGGTCAGTTTGCTCATCCACATTGCTCCTGCCCTCTAGATGCCCTTACTTGCTTCACTTACAGTCATATTCTCCCACACCCTACCACTGACCAAATTGATGCTTGTTCTATCATTTGGCCTCCTGTTACAAAGGATCCTGGCAATATTCCCCTGCTTAACGTATCAGTGTTTGCAACTCTATGTCCAGCTTATGAACTTTGATCTAATGCTCTTCTCATTGCAATTACTGAATAGGGACACATCTTCCCTAGCTCACACTGGCATCCAGTAACCAAGGAAAATTTCTTTCAAGGAACACCAGCAACCTTTTCTAAGGTGCACCCTGTACTCAGTTGCACTGACATTCCAAAATTCATATTCTTCTGAACAGAAAGACATAGCTGACCAGAATTGCAGAAGAAATGATTTCACTTTATTACTTGACTTTAATTGTTATTCCAGTGGAGACCTCGTAAAACTATGCTAAGTTTTGGAAATTTAGGACCAAAACAGGAAATTTCAGTTAACTGCTAAAGACAGACAAAAATTAGAATTTTTTTTACAAAGAAAACAAGATTCCTCTATTCAGTAAATGCCAGGGACATTTAAACAAAAAAAACTAGAAGTGTTTTGATAACTAGGTAATGGTCTGAATTAAACCCTTGACCAAACCTTTTTATGTGGGAAGAATAATCAAACAGGAAGAACAGATTTAAACTCAGTTGTGCTGAAATAACATTGTTGAAAAAAACAAAACTGCAAATTCTGGAAATCTGAAACAAAAACAGAAATAGCTGGAAAAACTCAGCAGATCTGGCTGCATCTGCAGAGGAATAGTAAAGTCAATGTTTCAGGTCCACTGATTCTTCTTCAGAATTTCATGGTAGCCGATTTTATCTTTCAAACCTTCAACACAAGTCCTGAAACTTGTTTATTGTTTGACTTGTGTATTATCCAAATTATGCTGATTTTTTCCATCCCAGTCATTTTCTTGTACATATTCATTATTCAAATTTTACTATTGATACTAACAGTCCCATTCCTTATCAGATCTAAAAACAGTATCCATATATGTTAGAAACAAATTGCAGGTTTTTTCACAATAGAAAAGAACAAAGACAGTTTATTATTTTTGGATAAGTACACTTTATGGCAACTTTAATGATGGGCTGCGCCGAAAATATTCAGCTATTTTTCACTTCTAAATACCAACTGTAAAAATCTGTAAAAAAATACCATTTGAGATTTCTACCTTTTGATGCTTTTTTTTGCTCCAACACCTCAACCTAAAGTGTACTGCAGTATTTAATGAGTACTTTTCCCCCTTTTCAAAGCAGTTTCTAACAACAAGTGCATTTAAGCACTGCACTTAATTTACTAGAAACTTCAAAGTCTTTTACAAGATTGTCATCAAGCAAACACAATCGGTCTGAGAATCTGCAGTGGCTTAATTTAAGTCCCTGAATCTTTTTCATTGAGGTGCCATTGTGGGGAACTCCGCTCTGGGGAACTCTCAAGACTGGAGTCACACTGCAGCTTTTACCTGGTTATGACACACTATCCCCACTTTGTATAGAACTCCGTGTATTCATGTTTCTACAAGCACAGAGATCATCTTTTTCACGCACCCAAGAAATTTAACAGCACACTTCTGCAGTTTTAAACGTCACCTCTTCCAATAGTGGCAAACCCAGCACTTTGTCTTCGATCATCTTCGTTTCACATCAGGACCAGTCTAAAGTTAGGCCGTTACTTCTAGATTCACACAGAACTCCGTTTACAACACCAAGAAAGTTAAAATAGAACTACAAGAATACTTCAAGAACTTTAAAAAGGGTATTATTCCTTCAAAATCCTCCAATATTTCCTGATATAAAGAGCTTGACTAATTCGAAGAGGGAGAATGACCTCTTGTTGGGTGAGTGGTAAACTTGTTTATAAACAACTAGGTTACGATCTCATTGAATATCACACACAACGGAGGTCTTCCACCTATCACAATGTCAATGTATTTCAGCTCTAATGTATGTTTTCATATTATGTTTACGAACACTTCTCATTCCGAAACGGCAGTCTTTCTTACCTTTGATTTTCCTCCGAGAGAAAGGCTGATTCGGTTTACATCAAAGCTGTTCTTGCCCCGTGTGAGGATCGCTGGCAAGTTTTGAGTCCAGTCCAATCGGGTAATGTACTTCCTCCTCTGTTCCAGAGTCACTGAGAGTGACTTCAGGCAGGTCCAGGCACCGCCCACTAAGCCCCAGGTTAAACTGCGGGATGCCTGAACCAGAAACCGCCGAGGCAGTACAGCGGAGGGGGGTCAGTGGGACGGCTACATAGAGGCTTAGTCATAAAGTCATACAGCACGGAAACAGACCCTTTGGTCCAACCGGTCCATAACTAACATAAGCCCAAGCTAAACTAGCTCCACCTTCCTGCTTTTGGCCCCTATCCCTCCAAACCTTTCCTCCCACAGAGATATATAAAACATTCAAGAACCTCAACATCGACATTGATAGCAGTGTGTGAACAAGTTGAAGAGAAAGTATTCTCAAAGGTTGGCAAACTCCCATTCTTTTACAGAACTTCATGCTAAACAAAGGCACTGTTTTATAACACAAAGACAACAGAACAATGTTTCATATGTTGCTAATCAACATTTTCAGAGATGTTACACACCTCTGCAGTAGGTGGGACTTGAACCCAGTGTCTTGGTCTCAGAAGTGAGGACGCTGCCTTTGTCTCACAAGAGCCGATAAAGCACATTGTTTTTAACCAATTTTTCTAATCGACCTGTTCAGAGATATTATTATACACTGCTGGAGCGGGTGGGACTTGAACCTCGGTCTTGTGGTACAGGTGCAGGGACACTATCATCGCACAACAGGTGGGCTCTAAAACATCCATGGCTTCATTTTTGGGTCATCTCAAACAAACAACTTCCAGTTAACAGCCAAACACACTGACCAATTGTGCCACAAAAACCCAAAAAGAATATAGTTAGTGAAACAGGATATGCTGCCTGAACTGCTGTGCTCTTCCAGCACCACTAATCCAGGATGTGAGATATGCTCATTTTCTATTGATGAACATGATTATGCTGGAACATCCCAATTCAGAAGGAAGTCAAGCACAAAGATGGTACTAAAGACTTGTATGGCCTTTAAGAAAAAAGCTAAGGAGTCCATACAATACCTACATGCTCAGAAACAGAACACTCTGATTGTCCCAGAGCAACAGTGTTCTGGTGACTGCATTTCTGCATGTAGGCAGGTTCCTGACCTGTGCCATGTGTTGAAATGTGAATTGGAGCCCAACCCAAGATCATGTCCTGACAGTGAAGGCCATTTTGGTTTGAAATGTTTAAAGCACTGGTTCCTTACAAACATTGTGCAACATCAACAGCAGCTTTAATGGGGAACAGGGCAGATCACCAACACACTGTTCACCAGATGACAGCTACTCATCATGTTTCCTAAAGAGGCTGACAAGCAGAAAGAGAGACAGCTGGGGTTTGTGAAACTGCCTGGACTTTGGGATTTTGGGCATTGTAGACCACATCTATGTAGTCTGGCTCAATTCATACACTCAATATTCCAACTTGTGACTGGCAACAGAAGGTCATGCAGGTCTGGGCCTGATTTCTGATAATCTTGATATATTAATTATGCGTTCATTGTCAATACCTAACCTGGGTGGAACAGAATATTAGGTAGCAGATTACTCTCTGAGGGACAAGAGGTACCTCCTCACCAACCGACGCCGGAACTCCAGCTGTTTTTGTGAGAATTGTTACTTAACAAATGCAACATTTTGACTGACATCCATTTGAATCTGATGTCCCAGTTGTCTTTGGATTTCAGAATTTGAATTCATATTATGATCAATTCCAAGGAACTTTAGGTACAGAAAATCGCCATGAAATCAATAAAATGATCAGTTTAACATGTTGGAAGGTACTCAAAGTACAGTCAAGTCATTCCTGACTAACATGCAACCTTAACCAAAATTTCATTTACGAAACTTGGATAAGATCTGCTCCATAACTTTTAATTCTAATTGGCAAAGAGAAACAACTTAATAACAAATCAAAAACATTGGGATTGCCATTCATTTTAATGGAGGACAGAGACTTGATCATTAAGTTGCATGCTGTTGCAACAAGGGACACAGTGTAGATTGAACAAAGTATTGGCATCAATCAATATAATAGTGTTGAAGGAAGTAGCTTTAGAGATTATGGATGTTACTTGATGATTATAATTCTACAGATTCTCGAAAAGTTCCTGCTGACTGGAAAGCAGTACGTAACTTTTACTGGTATGGATTGATAATTGGTTAAGGGAAAGCAGACAGTTGGGAAATAAACAGATCATTTTCTGAATCATAGGCTATTACGAGTGGGATACTGGAAGATCGTTGCTGGATGAACAACTGCTCATAATTTGCATAAATTATTTGAATGTGGGGGACCAATTGTAATATTTCCACATTTCCTGATGATGTTAATTTGGATGGGATTACAAGTTGAGGATGGTGCAAGAAACTTCCTGAGAAAGTTGATAGACTCTGTGAATGGACTAGAACATGGGGAATTGAAATATAATGTTCTGACAAATATATTTTTATTCCCTTTGGTAGAAAAAATACAAGTATGATATTTCTTAAATGATAGATGCTGGGAAATGCAGCTAGCAGAAATGATCTAGGTGTTCTTGACAAGAATCATTAAAAGCTAGCATGCAGATACAGCAAGCAATTTGAAAGACCAACCATGCATTTGTATTAATTTGAGTACAGGTAATTATCACTCTTGGTGATTGTACATATCTTTGATGAAATAACACCTAGTCTTCTTATCAAAGAAGGAAAATACTTTTCTGAGAGGGAGAGCAATGGAGGTTCACTGAATTAATACCTTGGATTGTGGGATTGTTTATGAGGAGAGAGATCAGGATCATGGGTAGAGGAGTAAGACATTCAGTTTGTCAAGCCTTCTACACTATTCATTATGATCGTAGCTGATTGAACATTTCACTGCCTTTTACTCACCCCATCCCCATAACCCTATATATCATTGATAATCCAAAGTCTGTCAATCTCTACTTTAAACATATTCAAAGATTGTGTACTTCCAGAGCCATTGGTGGTAGAACATTCCAAACGTTCACAACCCTCTGAGTAAAATAACTTCTCACTTGGAGCTAAGTGGCAGCCTCCTTTTATTTTTAAATTACTCCCCTGGTTTCAGACTCCCCAGTCAGGGGAAACATCTTACTTGTGAGAAAGCATCACTGGACCTATCTGGTCACTGGTTAACTCATCTGGTGAACAGTGTGTCAGTGATCTCCCCTGTTCCCCATTAAAGCTGCTGTTGATGGAAGGAGCCAGGGCTTTAAATATTTCGAAACAAACATTTCTCTCCACAGGTGCTGCTAGACCTGATGAGCTTTTCCAGCAATTTCAGTTTTTGTTACCTGTGACTGCCCTGTTTAGCTCTTAAGTATTTTGTTGGTTTCAATGAGATCACATGTCATTGTGTAAAACTCGAGAGACTACATGCCCAGTTCACATACATGCTCTCTTCACAGAGCAGTCTCGCAACCTGGGAACAAGCCTCGTGAACCTTAGTTGCACTCCCTCTATGGCAATAATATCTTTCCTGAGGTAAGGAGACCAAAACTGTACTTGGTACTCAAATCCTGTTAAGGTACAACCATTCTAGCTTGTGATTATTATATCTGCCCCAGAAGTGGTCCCAGTTCCTCAGAAATCTGATGCCATGCATTCAAATGATAAATCCTCTTGTTCTTATGCTTACTAGCATGTGGTATTGGGAGTGATCCTGAGATGACTGCTCTTGAAGTCTTCTTTTCTAATTTCCTTTCAAACTCCATGAAATCTCCCTTCAGGACTTCATTTCTCTTCTTAATTATGTCATTGGCGCCAATGTGGACCAGGACTTCTGGCTAAGTGCCCATTCTCTGAAGGATGTCCTGCAGTTGCTCCATGATATCTTTGACCCTGGCACTATGGAGTTAACATATCATCCTGAAGTTGTATTTACCATGATAGGAATGTGTGTCTATCTATGGAATCCCTAATTACTAATACTCTTCCATTTTTCTTTCTCTTCCCCCTGTGTAGCTGAGTCACCCATGTTTCTGTGAGCTTAGCTCTGGCTGAATTCCCCTGAGGAACCATCAGCCTCACCAGTTTCCAAATGGGAATACCAATTAGCAAGCACAATAGATTAAGGTGACTTGGTTGGTTACCCATGTCAAGTAGTGGACGTCATAATCAGGGGGGTGTCAGGTAGTCAGGGGCATGCAAGGTAATTGGTGGAGATAGATCATGGAAATAGGCAGCTGTTGGAGTAGGTTTTGAGCTGTCTAACATTTCCTGGGTAGGCACACAGTTACATTCTGTGTATCTAGTCCAAGTCTCCAAACAGACATTTTCCAAGGCTATCGACATTAGCCCTTCACTCCATCAGAACTTTAACCTTCTCGGGCAATCCTTAATATATGGTCAGAGCAACCACAAATTCCTGACACACATCTCCCAATTGACAAATACTGTTCGAATTGCATATTTACTTCTGTAGATGTAGTAGAAGTAAATAATTGCAACAGCAGTACTAATCCTTGTGGCACACCACTTGTCACATTTTGCTATCCTGAAATGAACCATTTATACCTATTCAGTTTCCTATTAGCTAACCAATCATTCGGTCAAGCTCATAAGTTATCATCCACCATGAGTTATTTTGCACAGTAAGTACAAGGCACTTTGCTAAAAGCTCTTCTAAAATTTAAAGTATGGCATCCACCAGTTCCCCTTTATCTACATTGTTTGTTACTTTATTGGAATTCATTGAGGAAGTAATCACAAAACCAAATCTTTCTGTTTCATTGAAATTAGATTTCCAATGTGCCTTATTTTAATCTTCTTAAACATGCAAGCTGTTTACAGCTGTTAAGCTTTAATGTGGCATCTTGTCAAATGCCTTCTGGAAATCCAAGTGTCCCCATATAGAGTCATGGAGTCTTTGAGATGTACAGCTTGGAAACAGACCATTCAGTCCAACTTGCCCATGCTGACCAGATATCCTAAATAAATCACGGTGTTCTGAGGAAGGATCACTTGACCCGAAACATTAACTCTGATTTCTCTCCACAAATTCTACCAGATCTGCTGAGCTTTTCCAGTAATTTCTGTTATTGTTTCTAAATAAATCTAGTCCTATTTGCTAACATTTGGCCCATATCCCTCTAAACCATTCCTATTCATTTGCCCATCCAAATCTCTTTTAAATGTTGTAATTGTACCAGTCTCCACCACTTCTTCTGGCAACTCATTCCATACACGCAATACCCTTTATGTGAAAAAGTTACCCCTTAGATCCCTTTTAAATCTTTCCCCTCTCACCTTAAGGTTATGGCCTCTATTTTTGGACTCTGCTACCCTGGGGAGAAGACTTTTGCTATTCACCCTATCCACGCCCCTCATGATTTTATAAGCTTTTATAACATCACATCTCAGACTCCGATGCTCCAGGGAAAATAGCTTCAACCTATTCAGCCTCTCCCTGTAGCTCAAATCCTACAACCTTGGCAACATCCTTGTATGTCTTGTCTGAAATCTTTCAATTTTCAAATTTTTCCTGTAGCATGGAGACCAAAATTGAATGCTGTATTCCAAAAGTGGCCCAACCAATATTCTGTACAATCACAGCAGGACCTCCCAACTCCTATACTCGATGCACTGTCCAATAAAGGCAAACATACCAAATGCCTTCTTCACTATGAACCTGCACTCCAAAGTCTCCTTGTTCAGCAACACACCCCAGGACCTTACCATTAAGTGTACACGTTCTGCCCTGATTTTCCTTTCCAAAATGCAGCATGTCATATTTATCTAAAAAACTCTTTCTGCCACACCTCGGCCCATTAGCCCTTCTAATTAAGATCCCGTTATACGCTGAGGTAATCTTTTTTGCTGTCCACTACGCCTCCAGTTTTGGTGTCACCTGCAAACTTACTAATCGTGTCTCCTCTGTCTATATTCAAATCATTTATATAAATGACAAAAAGTAGTGAACTCTACACTGATCCTTGTGGCACATCACTGATCACAGGCCTCCAGACTGAAAAGCAGTTGTCCACCACCACCCTTTGTCTTCTACTTTGAAGCCAGTTATGTATCCATATGGCTAGTTCTCTCTGTACATCCACTGGTTTAACTTTGCTTATTGCTTGCTACATTTTCAAAGAAATCAAATAAATGAATCAAACATAATACCATGTTAACTCTGCATTGATATTTTCTGCAACAGTAGTTTCATTTATTGTCACGATCTCAGATGATGTGCTGATTGGCCCGTAGCTTTTTCTTTCCTGTCTCATTTCTTTTCTGTAGAGAAAAGTTACATTCAGTACTTTGTTGGGACCTTCCTAAATCAGTGGAATTTCAGAAAATGAAAACCAATTCACCTCAGCAGCTGTTACTTTTAATAGCCTGAGATGAAATTTATCGGGATCTGAGGACTTTTGAGAATTTTCTCAGAACCTTTTTCTTAGTTTGTAATCATTTTTAAGTTCTACCCTTCCTTTCAACTCTTGATGCACATTCATTTCAGTGTTATTATTTGTCTCCTCTTGCAATGACGACAAATGCAAAATATCTATCTGTTCATTCCATCTGTCATTTCCTTATTTTTCATTATTAATTCCCCAGATTCGCCATCCAGAAGACTAACACTCACTGGTCACTCTGTTCCTATTTACGGTCATAGAGTCACAGGGTCCTACAGCACGGAGACAGGCCCTTTGGCCCAGACTGGTCATGCTGCCCAAAATGGCCATCTTCACTAACCCCATTTAGAATTATAATCCGTACAATTTCCCTGCACTTGGCCCATATCCTTCTAATCTTTTCCTATCCATGTATTTGTCCAAATGCCTTTTAAATTAGATTACTTACAGTGTGGAAACAGGCCCTTCGCCCAACAAGTCCACACTGATCCACCAAAGCGCAACCCACCCATTCCTTTATATTTACCCCTGCCCCTAACACTACAGGCAATTTTAGCATGGCCAATTCACCTAACCTGCACATTTTTGGACTGTGGGAGGAAACCGGAGCATCCGGAGGAAACCCACGCAGACACGGGGAGAATGTGCAAACTCCACACAGACAGTTGCCTGAGGCAGGAATTGAATCCACGTCCCTGGCGTTGTGAGGTATCAGTGCTAACCACTGTGCCAGTGCCACCCTGTTGGTAATGTTGGTAATGTACTTACCTCAACCACTTCTGGTGGCAGCTCATTTCATATGCGTACCACCCACTGTGTAAAATGGTTGCCCCTCACGTTCCCTCTAATTCTTTCCCCTCTAACCTTAAACTGATACCCGCCAGTCCTTGATTCCCCAATCCTGCCTGACTGACTGCATTCACCCTATCCATGCCTCTCTTGATCTTATACATCTCTATAATATCACCCTCAGTCTCCTACACTCTTTAAAAAAAAGTCCTAACTTGTCCAACCTCTCCCTATAACTGACACAATTGAGTCCAGTAAACATCCTTTTAAATTTCCTCTGTGCTCTTTCCAATTTAGTAACATCCTTTCTATAACAAGGTGACCAAAACTGAACACAATACTCCAAGTGCAGCCTCACCAACATCCTGTAAGATTGCAACTTAACATCCCAATTTCTATACTCAGTGTCCTGGATGAAAGCCAGATATTTAAATACTTTTCTTTTAGATTACTTACAGTGTGGAAACAGGCCCTTCAAGTCCACACTGACCCACCGAAGCGCAACCCACCCATACCCCAACATTTACCCCTTACCTAACACTATGGGCAATTTAGCATGGCCAATTCACCTGACCCGCACATTTTGGACTGTGGGAGGAAACTGGAGCACCCCCCACACAGACACAGGGAGAATGTGCAAACTCCACACAGTCAGTCACCTGAGGCAGGAATTGAACCCAGGTCTCTGGTGCTGTGAGGCAGCAGTGCTAACCACTGTGCCACCGATCCGCCCAATCATTTTGTGGAAATTCTTTACATGCATTAGCTGTCTCTGCATTCTAACATTTTCTTCCTATGTATTGAAGACAGAAACTAACTAAAAAAGAAATACTGACAGAATAAACAGTATAGTATGTCGCTCCTGGAAACAGTGATCTCTGCGTGCACATGTGCAGAACACAAAAAAACTGTTCTTCATGGGCTTTTGTTGTACACGTCATCCAGACTATAAAAACTACACAACACCAGGTTATAGTCCACCAGGTTTAATTGGAAGCACACTAGCTTTTGGAGCAACGCTCCGTCATCAGGTGATAGTGGAGGGCTCGATCCTAACACAGAATTTATAGCAAAAATTTGCAGTGTGAAGTAACTGAAATTATACATTGAAAAATTGATTGTCTGTTCAGCCTTTCAGAAAATGTCTGTGTGTGTGTGTGTGTGTGTGTGTGTGTGTAGTGAGTGCAGAGTGTCTTAAGTCTGTGAGGGGGTGTATGTGTGAGTGTGGGAGTGTGTGTGTCTATAAGGGTGTGTGTGGGTGTGTGTACCTGTGAGAGTGTGTATGTGAGAGTGTGTGTGTGTGTGTTGTGCAATGGTGATCACCTGTAATGTGACATGAACCCATAACATGTTACGTCCAAATTTGCACCCCAATATGCCAACATTTTTATGCACAGGTTTGAAAAAGTTTTCTTCTCTGTGCAGGATCTCCAACCAACATTATATACCAAGTACATTGATGACATTTTTTTCCTCTGGACCCATGGCAAGGAGTCACTGATAAAACTACACAGTGACATCAACAAGTTTCATCCCACCATCAAACTCACCATGGACTACTCTCGACTGTCTGTCTCATTCTTGGACACGTGCTTCTCCATCAACGATGGACACCTCAGCACCACACTCTACCACAAACCCACAGACAACCTCACAATACTACATTTCTCCAGCTTCCACCTAAAACATATTAAAACAGCCATTCCCTATGGACAAGCCCTATGCATACACCGGATCTGCTCAGATGAGGAGGAACGTGACGGACACCTGGAAGTACTCAGGGATGCCCTCACAACGGGGTACGATGCTCATCTTATCGACTGCCAGTTCCGACGTGCCACAGCAAGGAACTGTAATGACCTCTTCAGGAGACAGATACGTGCTGCAACTGACAGGGTACCCTTCGTTGTTCAGTACTTCCCAGAGGCTGAAAAACTATGCCACGTTCTTCGTAACCTGCAACACATTATCAATGAGGATGAGCACCTCACCAAGACTTTCACCACACCTCCACTACTTGCCTTTAAACAACCGCCAAACCTCAAACAGATCATCGTTCGTAGCAAACTGCCTGGCTCTCAGGACAACTCCATACAACCCTGTCACGGTGGACGCTGCAAGACATGTCAGATTAGACTTAGATTAGACTTACAGTGTGGAAACAGGCCCTTCGGCCCAACAAGTTCACACCGACCCGCCGAAGCGCAACCCACCCATACCCCTACATTTACCCCTTACCTAACACTACGGGCAATTTAGCTTGGCCAATTCACCTAACCCGCACATCTTTGGACTGTGGGAGGAAACCGGAGCACCCGGAGGAAACCCACGCAGACACGGGGAGAACGTGCAAACTCCACACCATCAGTAGCCTGAGTCGGGAATTGAACCCGGGTCTACAGGCGCTGTGAGGCAGCAGTGCTAACCACTGTGCCACCGTGCCGCCCAAAGATTGTGGACATAGATACCATTATTATGCATGGGAACACCTCCCACCTTGTACATGGCAGGTAGTCATGTGACTCAGCCAACGTTGTCTATCTTATACGTTGCAGGCAAGGATGCCCGGAGGCATGGTACATTGAGGAAACCGAGCAAAGGCTACGACAACAGATGAATAGGCACCGCAGAACAATCAACAGACAGGAGGGTTCCCTCCCAGTTGGGGAACACTTCAGTGGTCCAGGACATTCAGCCTCAGACCTTCAGGTGACCATCCTCCAAGGTGGATTTCGGGACATGCAGCAGAGGAAAGTGGCCGAGCAGAGGCTGATAGCTAAGTTCAGTACCCATAGGGAGGGCCTCAACCGGGACCTTGGGTTCATTACAGGTGATCACCATTGCACTACACACACACACACACACACAGATATTCCTACACACACACTCTCTCACATACACACGGACACATGTACACACAGACGTGCATACAGACACCCACACACACCCTTATAGACACACACTCCCACACTCACACATGCACCCCTTCACAGATGTAAGACACTCTGCATTCACTACACACACACACACACACACACTTTCTCACACTCACAAACCCCACCCCAGACAGACAGACACACACACAGACAGACAAAGACCCACATGCACACATATATTTTGTGGGGTGAATTTGTACTTGAAGAGTTACATTGCACTTTGCTCAAAAACTGCATACATTCATGTAGAACTCTGAGCTCAAAAACTGCATGAATTTATGTAAAACTCTGTTATCTCACTTTTTAGATTAGAATCAATCTAAACATCAGGTCATAGACAGAGAACACGGGGGCTAACACCTTCAACATATTGTCTAGCTATCACCATTGTTAACAGCTAACCCGAGAATGCAACTTTAAAAAAAGGGTTTTGTGATTTACACATGAAAGAAGTGAAACTATCACTGTATTCTAACAGCTGAAAGGCTTAACAGACAATCCAAATTTTCAATGTATAATTTCAGTTACATCACACTGCAAATTTTTGCTATAAATTCTGTGTAAGGATCGAGCCCTCCACAATCACCTGATGAAGAAGCATCGCTCTAAAAGCTAGTGTGCTTCCAATTAAACCTGGTGGACTATAACCTGGTGTGGTGTGATTTTTAACTTTGTACAACCCAGTCCAACACCGGCATCTCCAAATCATAAAAACTACTGTACTGTTATTCTGGAAGAGATGGCATGGTCAAGTCCTGCCGTTAGGGTCAGAATCACGCTGCCCTTCCCAAAAGCTTTTGACGCTCTAAATTTGATTGACTTGCTCCTAAATTTAAGTTTTATTAATTTTATTACAACAAATTGTTCACTGTCCCAGGAAGAGTGGCCACCTTCTGGGAGTCAGGGTAGGATATCAGACAAAAGCAGATGAAACTACAGAAGTTGTTGATCTGGTAAGAGTGAATGAGAGAGTGTCAGTTTTGTGGCCTCTGAGTTGAGTCATATTCAGATGCCAGTGTGATTGTTCCTGTCTGAGATAAAGGCCTAGATTAAATAAGCGGGACATGGGGAAATGATCACTCCATAAAACAAGTATTGTCGGACTCCGAAAGGAACGATTCCGGGTGAGACGCGGCCGGTGGGAAAACACGGAGCAGTTGTGGCTGGTGGGTAAACACGATCGACCAGCAGAGGATCTGTGAGTATAAACCTATCAGTATTATGGCAGGACAGGGAGATTAATGGGGACCCCTGGGATCTCTCATTAACCAGTATATGATAGACCGGCATTCACTCATTAGACAGACGAGAAAGCTTGGGTGGGATCCGTCCCAGACCCTAGATCAACAGCAAAATTAGCTCCTTGGCGAAAAGAAAGGTAAGTCCAAGAAAATAGTTGTCCTTTTGCTCCATCAATTGACTGGCCTCATAGGTCAGACTGTATAATCCACAAAGAACTGGACCGAGGAAAAACAAATGCTTCAATCCTGACTAAGGAAACAGGAAAAGAAAAATCAGTTCCTGGAGGATTGTCAGTGGGGATCATTGTCACCTTATAATGCCCAGGAGGGCCTGGTCATACCCCCTAAACCGTCAGACGCCCTCCTGAGGGAATTACTTCGGCCCCGGTAACTCACAGTGAGGAAGGAGCTAATGCGAATGCAAAATATAAGCCGTTTACACTGGGTGAATTGCCTCAGAGCCTAGCTTCCCTGGGTCGCTTACAGCCCCGTGGTAATAATACAAAGATTTGGGCTGAATTAGATATCATAGAACATAGAACAATACAGAGCAGAAGAGGCCCTTCGGCCCTCGATGTTGTGCCAACCTGTGAACTATTCTCAGCTCATCCCCCTACACTATCCCAAAATCATCCATGTGCTTATCTAAGGAATGTTTAAATCTCCCTAATGTGGTTGAGTTGACTACATTAGCAGGTAGTGTATTCCATGCCCTTACCACTCTCTGAGTAAAAAACCTGCCTCTGACATCTGTCTTAAATCTATCATCCCTCAATTTGTAGTTATGCCCCCTCGTTACCATCCTAGGAAAAAGACTTTCACTGTCTACCCTATTTAATCCTCTGATCAACTCATATGTCTCTATCAAATCCCCTCTTAGCCTTCTTCTTTCCAATGAGAACAGACCCAAGTCTCTCAGCCTTTCCTCATAAGACCTTCTCTCCAGACCAGGCAACATCCTGGTAAATCTCCTCTGCACCTTTTCCAATGCTTCCATGTCCTTCCTGAAATATGGGAACCAGAACTGTACATGATATTCCAAGTGTGGCCGCACCAGCGTTTTGTATAGTTGCAGCATGATACTGTGCTTCGGAACTCAATCCCTCTACCAATGAAACCTAACACACCGTTTGCCTTCTTAACAGCACTATCCACCTTTATGGCAACTTTCAGGGATCTATGTACATGGACTCCAAGTTCCCTCTGCACATCCACATTACCTAGAATCTTTCCATCGACCAAGTACTCTGCCTTCCTGTTATTCTTCCCAAAGTGCATCACATTTAGCTGCATTGAACTCCATTTGCCACCTCTCAGCCCAATTCTGCAGTTTATCCAAGTCCCCCTGCAACCTGTAACATTCTTCCAAACTGATCACTACTCCACCGATTTTAGGGTCATCTGCAAATTTACTAATCCATCCAGCTATGCCTGCGTCTAAGTCATTTATAAAAGTGACAAACAGCAGTGGTCCCAAAACAGATCCTTGTGGCACACCACTAGTAACCGGACTCCAGGCTGAATATTTTCCATCAACCACTACTCGCTGCCTTCTTTCAGAAAGCCAGTTTCTAATCCAAACTGTTAAATCACCCTCAATTCCATGCCGCTGCATTTTCTCCTAGAGCCTACCATGTGGAACCTAATCAAAGGCTTTTCTGAAGTCCATGACACCAGGCCAGCTGCTCTACCCTCATCTACATGCTTGGTCACCTTTTCAAAAAACTCAATGAGGTTTGTGAAGCATGACCTGCCCTTGACGAAACCATGTTGACTATCTGAAATCTAATTGTTGCTTGCTTAGATCTGGGTGGGCCACCAATACATTTAAGGGACGTCCACCAAATGGTCCAGCTTGCATGCCCTCAGGACAAGTGGAGTATGGTATCTGATGGGTCTGACATAGCCATTGCCATACATCAACAAAGTCAAGATTATAGGAGAGATAGATGGACCCAGGGCACCTCTATTAAAGCAGATATCTGACGATCAGCAGGAGCCCTTCGGCAGATTTAAGACTGAAATCCAGTTCCGGGGAACCGCCCACCAATTGGTCAAAAATAACAAACACCAGACAACAGGAGGGGGAGGCCACCTCCAAATATGGGGAATGACCTTTTAGGGTTGACCAAGAATGCTCAGGGATTCCCCAGATAGACCGCTCTGACCGTGCATTCATTCAGGCTTTCAAGGACGGGCTGTCTCCCACGCAGCAGGAAGTCCTAAAAGTGGGGGTCATCATTCTCCAAGACTATGACACTGGTAGAATGGGTAACAGGCGTTAAGGAGGACACAGGAAGAAAACCTCTTGTGCATGTAAAGCAGGAAAACCTAGGCACTGTCACAAAGACAAAATCCAGACCCACATGTCACAATTGTGATAAGACAGGCCACTTTGTCCAGGGTTGCAGGGCGAGGAAACAGAACAACGGGAAGTCCACTTGTGTCTGTCAGGGCAATGGCAAAAGGGGCCATTCTGAAAACACTTGTTGGGAAAAACATGACAAACCAACAAACACCAAAAATATGTTGGCCTGACATCTGGCAGCCCTCATGGACAGGGGTGATAGGGAGGGAAGGATTTATGTGTCTGCACTGGTAGGGGCCAGACAGTGTGAGATGCTAGTGGACACGGGCGCCTCCATATCAATGACTACCTACCCCTGCTGACACTAACAAAATGATTTATGTAAAGGGGGTTAATGGACAACAAACTCCTGCGTATTTGAGTGAGACCACTCTAGTAGAAATCAATATCCTGTATATACTGATGCGATTTTATGTATGTAAAAATAATGATGGAACTATGATGGGAAATGATTTATTGAATGAGTACAAAGTCCCTATAGACTGTGGGAAGGGTAAATTAACCTGGCCACATCCCGATGGGAGAAAGGAAAGAATGGGGACTTACGTGTGCCACTTGAGCACTGTCCAAGTCGCCTCCTCTATGGGATGTAATTGGCAGCAAGAGGATAATGGCTTTGGAGCCATTTGCACCTCTGTCCCAGGCTTGATTAAAATCAACCTCATAGTCGTGGGGAGTCCGGAACACAAGCTGCACTCCAATACCCCATAAAACCCAAAGCCAGAAGGATGGTTGTGAAAACTGTGAAAGGATTAGTGGAGAGGGCAATTCTCCGAGATACTATGAGCACTACTAATTCCCCCACATGGCCAGTCATAAACCTGACAGAAGTTGCCATCTCACAATTGATTGTACAGCCCTAAATTATAATCACTTCTAAATTATAGTTACCAGTCCATCCATAACCTTAAATGGGCTCTCCCCAACCCACAAAATCTTTACTGTATTGGATATTGCAAATGGATTCTGGTCTATTTCCCCCTCCATTGTGACTCCTAAGATAAGTTTGCATTTACCGTCAGGGATAAACAGTATACCTGGACCGGACTACCCCATGGATTCCATAATTGTCCAGCCATTTTTCACTGTGCAATGAGTGAGGTACTCAGGGAGATCGACCTGACCCATGGCAGTATAATACTTCAATATGTCAATGACATCTTTCTGGGTTCTGAATCGAAATCAAAACATCAGGCAGTGCTGTACTTAGTCCTGAAGCACTTGCAGGACAGAGGGTTAAAAGCCAGCCCAAAGAAAGTTCAAATTGGGAAAGCTAGAGTTCTTTACAGTCGGTGACAGTACGTGGTGTCAGAAAGGGCTTGGGCTTGTTTAATCACTGCAGGGATTTTATCCCTGAGTTTGCCAAAGTTGTAGAATCCATACGACAATTGGCAAAAGGTGATAAACCTGCAATGGACCCTGTTGACTGAGGACTGGAGCAAGACAACTCCTATACAAAACTGAAAGCAGAGTTAATGTCAGCACCAGGACAGTGATTATCAAATACTCGTAAAGACTTCCACGTTTACTGTAATGAAGAGGGAGGTTTTTACTCGGCAGTAATAACCCAGCTCCATGGTGATAAACAGTGACCTATAGGGTACCACTCTACTGCTGAGGGTCCCGTAGTGAACGGCTTGCCTTGATGTAAAGCTGCTTTAGACTGTTCTACAAAGGCTGTGAGAGTCAGCGAGCCTATTGTGATGACAGGGAATACAGCCTTGCATACCAAACACACCCTCATAGAAATGTTATGGGAACATTATGCAACGCTTCTAACATGAGAAGGGCAAAATGGGGGCTGTTCTTTTGCCACCCACCAAATCCATTACCATAGTACGAGATACCTGGAAAAACCCAGTGGAAGGGATGTTAGGCAGTGGTGAACCATGTGTGTGGGAATGTGGACGATCAAGTAGAAGAAAATGGGATAAAGGACGTATCAATGGAGGCACCAGATGAGACCCTGTTTGTGAACGGCTTGCAGAAATATGTAGACAGTTTGCCACAAATGGGATGGGCAATAGTGAACGTGGAACTATGGGTTGTCTGAGCGAGATGAATAGAGGGAGGCCTGTCAGCCCAGGTGGCGGAGTTGGTGGCCCTCAATCAGGCCTTCATGGACGCCACAGGGAAGAGGGTTAACATTTACACTGATAGTAGATATGTGTTCGGGATTGTCCATGTTTACATGAGTATTTGGGGAAGACAGAGTTTTGTCACCACAGGGGCACCCCTGTCAAGCATGGGCAGATAATAAAGACCTTACTGGAGGCTAGCGAGTTCCAATCGGAGGCTGTAGGTTTGAAGGTCAAGGCCCACCAGGGAGAACCAGATAAACGGAATGCCAAGTAGTACATTTTTAAGGGGAACCAGGCCGCTGACAAAGCTGCTCAATCAGTTCGAGAGACAAAAGACATCCATCCTTTGTCTGCCACCTTTGCTGAATATGGCCCCACCATAAGCATTACCCAACTGCACGCTGATATCCCTGAGGGTGAATGTGCCAGGTGGAAGGCGCAGGGGGCCATGCCAGATGAGAAAGATGTCTGGAGATTGAATGACAAGGTCCTGGCCCCCGTGTGCATACTCTTAAACAATTACACCATGGCATTTCCCATGTGGGGAATGATGCTATGTTGACCAGCATTGGGAAGGAATGGTTGATGGAAGGGCATGGGCACAGGTATAGCTCGATACTGTTACCACTGTGTGACGTAAGCCCAGCACAACCCAGGCAGCCTATTAAAATTAGAATGGGGCACCAGCCACGCCCAAAGGGGCTCTGGGAGCATGGACAGATAGATTTTATGGGATCACTTTCCCGATCCCATGGGAAAGCAGACTGCCTTGTGATTATTGATCAATTCACCAGGTGGATCGAGGCCTACCCTAAAAGGAACTACTCAGCTAACACTGTGGCAAGGATTTTAGCTGAGAAGGTGATTCCCAAGTGGGAGTGCCGTCCCAGATTGACGCTGACCAGGGGAACCATTTTACTGGAAGAGGTGTGAAAACCATATGTCAGCTGATGGGTGTTAAACAGAAATTTCACATATCTTACCATCCACAAAGTTCTGGCATAGTGGAGCGAATGAACAGAACTCTTAAAACCTCCCTTGTTAAGGCCATCCAGGACTCTGACAAACGCTGGACTGAGGTCCTGCCTGCTATACTCATGCAACTCCGGTCCATCACAAGCTGGTCAACTGGTTTGACCCTTTACAAGTTGATGACAGGTAGGGCAATGTAAATGCCCAAGTCCATCATCACGGGGGATTCCAATGTTAGCCCTCTCTGCGATATAATCCATCGCTATGCGCCCAGTTGAAAGAGATGTGAAAAACAGTCAGGGACAAATAGGAGGTGGGGGATGAATAGAGGCATTTAGAGAATTGTCCAGAGGTCCCACTGATGGTTAGTAAGATTATGGTTATGACTCTACCCACTAAACCTGGCTTCGTCCCTAAGTGGAATGGTCCCTATGAGGTTATCATTAACAGTGACCTGTGAGCCTGTATTGACGTGTGAGGAAAGGGGATCTGGAAACACTGGTCACAACTGAAGAAATATACAGACACTGGTTGATAATCCTCACCTTCTGCTTTCTTTACAGACTGACTCTTCTCAAGGTCTGCCGACATCATTTGTGTGTGCGTAGTTGTTGCAAACAGACCAAGGGCACGGGCTGTTGTGCGTGGGCAGTATAGCTTTTGGACAATTGTATAACTCCGTTTAATAAACTCCGGGATGTTTCTGTTCATTTTTGTCTTTGCCTTCTGCCTAGTAGCCACCCAGGTAACTCTTCACCAGAGTAGGCACGGGTTACATGTTAATACTTACCTATACATGTCCTATATGCATGCACAGCAAAATAACATCTCTAAATGCTGGGTCTGTACTCGAATCCCTGCACCTCTAGTAAAGGGAGTCCCTTAAAACCTATTCTGTTTAATAAATCAGAAATGGCGGATCGGTGGTTGGACCAGGACCAGGACCGATCCTCACAATTATCTTTTTTTTTGGGGATGGAAAGGGGGGGGGAGGGGAGGTTGGTGGTTGGGTACGTCTGACAAGTCATTCATGTGAGGCCCTGACTGCACCATTTATGCTGCTAATGATAAGATCACCTGAGAGACTACGGGCAAAACTATAAAGGCCGGTTCCAGCCTCACTACAACCTTTTGCAAACACCCCAGCTCTGTCCCTCACACACACCACAGGTGAAGGAATGCCCACTGGGACTATTTGTTTTGTATGTAATTGCACATCAGGGTGGAATGCTGGAACCAGTGAATGTACCCATTTTCTGGTCCTTAACCGGTCATGTACAGCATGGAAGCAGAGAAGCAGACCCTTCGGTCCAACCCGTCCATGCCGACCAGATATCCCAACTCAATCTAGTCCCATCTGCCAGCACCTGGCCCATATCCCTCCAAACCCTTCCTATTCATATACCCATCCAAATCCCTCTTAAATGTTACAATTGTACCAGCCTCCACCACATCCTGTGGCAGCTCATTCCATACAAGTAACATCCCTTGTGCGAAAAAGTTGCCCCTTAGGTCTCTTTTATATCTTTGCCCTCTCACCCTAAACCTATGCCCTCTAGTTCTGGACTCCCTGACCTCAGGGAAAAGACTTTGCCTATTTATCCTATCCATGCCCCTCATAATTTTGTAAACCTCTATAAGGTCACCCCTCAACCTCTGACAGCCCCAGCCTGTTCAGCCTCTCCCTGTAGCTCAAATCCTCCAACCCCGTCAACATCCTTGTAAATCTTTTCTGAACCCTTTCAAGTTTCACAACATCTTTCCGATAGGAAGGAGACCAGAATTGCATGCAATATTCCAACGGTGGCCTAACCAATGTCCGCAACATGACCTCCCAACTCCTAAACTCAATACTCTGACCAATAAAGGAAAGCATACCAAACGCCTTCTTCACTATCCTATCTACCTGCGACTCCACTTTCAAGGAGCTATAAACCTGCACTCCAAGGTCTCTTTGTTGAGCAACACTCCCTAGCAGCTTACCATTAAGTGTATAAATCCTGCTAAGATTTACTTTCCCAAAATGCAGCATCTCGCATTTATCTGAATTAAACTCCAAATGCCACTTCTCAGCCCATTGGCTCATCTGGTCCAGATCCTGTTGTAATCTGAGGTAACCCTCTTCGCTGTCCACTACACTTCCAATTTTGGTGTCATCTGCAAACTTACTAACTGTACCTCTTATGCTCACATCCAAATCATTTATGTAAATGACAAAAAGTAGAGGACCCAGCACCGATACTTGTGGCACTCCATTGGTCACAGACCTCCAGTATGATCACAGGCCTCCAGTCTGAGTATTCTGAGCCTGGAGATTGTCAACATGACTACAGGTAAATCATTCAAATCCATTTGGACCATAATTCAGACTGATTACCTGAGGACTTGTAATGATATTTACTGCTCTGTGGCCTCCAGATCGGTCAGGATCTTGCTACCTTGCTAATGTGGTCCCTTTTGGTTGCCATTACAGGTTCCTCCACCTTTATCCCAACCTACACTTACTTTTATCCAAACAGTCCATCCATTATGATCATCTTTCCTGCCTATGGGACTGACCTATATGGCCTCAACCTTGGAAAGACTGGCTAATGAAATTGCCGATGGCTTTGCAGCTGTTAGCACGGCCATCTCCAAGGTGTCGGGTGAGGTCATTGCCACCCATGATTATTATCCCCTGGGGTGGCTAGGATGGCTACAAGGCAAATCTTGGGGCTCGTAGCTTTTGCATGCCTTCATAACGTTCATTGTTATGGTTGTCCTTTACTCATGTTTTAAAGTTTTGACAGTGGAAATTATGCCGGGTGCTAGCTTCCACGTTGACTTGCCTGGGAGTCACCCCAGACATGCGCAGAACACAAGAAACCGTCTTTTGCAGGCTTTTGTTGTACACATCATCCAGACTATAAAAACTGTTGTACCTAGAACATAGAACAATACAGCACAGAACAGGCCCTTTGGCCCACGATGTTGTGCCGAACATTTGGCCTAGCTTAAGCATCTATCCATGTACCTATCCAATTGCTGCTTAAAGGTCACCAATGATTCTGACTCTGCCACTCTCACAGGCAGCGCATTCCATGCCCCCACCACTCTCTGGGTAAAGAACCTTCCACCCTTCACCTTAAATTTATGTCCCCTTGTAACACTCTGTTGTACCCGGGGAAAAAGTCTCTGACTGTCTACTCTATCTATTCCCTTGATCATCTTTTAAACCTCTATCAAGTCACCCTCATCCTTCACAGTTCCAATGAGAAAAGGCCTAGCACTCTCAACCTATCCTCGTACAACCTATTCTCCATTCCAGGCAACATCCTGGTAAATCTCCTCTGCACCCTCTCCAAAGCTTCCACATCTTTCCTAAAGTGAGGCAACCAGAACTGCACACAGTACTCCAAATGTGGCCTTACCAAGGTCCTGTACAGCTGCAACATCACCTCACGACTCTTGAATTCAGTGCCTCTGATAATGAACGCTAATACACCATAGGCCTTCTTACAAGCTCTATCCACCTGAGTGGCAACTTTCAAAGAGCTATGAATATAGACTCCAAGATCCCTCTGCTCTTCCACCTTACTAAGAACCCTACTGTTAACCCTGTATTCCGCATTCTTATTTGTCCTTCCAAAATGGACAACCTCACACTTGACAGGGTTGAACTCCATCTGCCACTTCTCAGCCCAGCTCTGCATCATATCTAAGTCCCTTTGCAGCCGACAACAGGCCTCCTCACTATCCACAACTCCACCAATCTTCGTATTGTTTGCAAATTTACTGACCCACTCCCTCATCCAAGTCATTCATAAAAATTACAAACAGCAGAGGACTCAGAACTGATCCCTGCGGAACTTCACTTATAACTGGGCTCCAGGCTGAGTATTTACCATCTACTACCACTCTCTGACTTTGACCGGTTAGACAATTCTCTATCCAATTGGCCAAATTTCCCACTATCCCATGCCTCCTGACTTTCCACATAAGCCTACCATGGGGAACCTTATCAAATGCCTTACTAAAATCCATGTACACTACATCCACTGCTCTCCCTCATCCACATGCCTGGTCACCTCCTCAAAGAATTCAATAAGACTTGTAAGGCAAGACCTACCCCTCACAAGTTACACAGAACATAGAACATAGAAAAATACAGCGCAGTACAGGCCCTTCGGCCCTCGATGTTGCGCCAACCGAATCCTACCTAACCTACACTAGCCCAATAACTTCCAAATGCCTATCCAATGCCCGCTTAAATGACCATAAAGAAGGAGAGTTCACCACTGCTACTGGCAGGGCATTCCATGAACTCACAACCCGCTGTGTAAAGAATCTACCCCTAACATCTGTCCTATACCTACCACCCCTTAATTTAAAGCTGTGTCCCCTAGTAACACCTGACTCCATTAGCGGTAAAAGGTTCTCAGTGTCGACCCTATCTAAACCCCTAATCATCTTATACACCTCTATCAAATCTCCCCTAAACCTTCTCTTCTCCAATGAGAACAGCCCCAAGTGCCTCAGCCTTTCCTCATAAGATTTTCCTACCATTCCAGGCAACATCCTGGTAAACCTCCTCTGCACTCGTTCCAATGCCTCCACATCCTTTCTATAGTATGGCGACCAAAAACTGCACACAATACTCCAGATGAGGCCGCACCAGAGTCTTATACAGTTGCAACATGACCTCAGGACTCTGGAACTCAATTCCTCTACCAATAAAGCCCAGTACACCATATGCCTTCCTCACAGCACTATTTACCTGGGTGGCAACTTTCAGAGATCTGTGTACATGGACACCAAGATCCCTCTGCTCATCCACACTACCAAGTAGCCTACCATTAGCCCAGTAATCCATCTTCTTGTTACTCCTACCAAAGTGAATGACTTCACACTTAGCTACATTGAATTCCATTTGCCACATTTCTGCCCAGCTCAGCAATATATCTATATCCCGCTGTAACCTACCACTTCCTTCCTCACTATCCACAACTCCACCGACTTTTGTGTCATCCGCAAACTTGCTTACCCAGCTTTCAAGCCCTTCCTCTAGATCATCTATAAAGATAACAAAAAGCAATGGTCCCAAAACAGATCCTTGTGGTACACCACTAGTAACTGCACTCCAAGATGAACATAGTCCATCAACTACTACCCTCTGTCTCCTTCCAGTTACTGCTGGCTGTCCCTAATCAAGCAGTGTCTTTCCAGATACTAATAGATCCTATCCCTCAATAACCCTTTCCATTACTTTGCCTACCACCGAAGTAAGACTAACTGGCCTGTAATTCCCGGGGTTATCCCTATTCCCTTTTTTGAATAGGGGCAAAACATTTGCCACTCTCCAGTCCCCTGGTACCACCCCCAATGACAGTGAAGACGAAAAGATCATTGCCAACGGCTCTGCAATTTCCTCTCTTGCTTCCCACATAATCCTAGGATATATCCTGTCAGGCCTGGGGAACTTGTCTATCCTCAAGTTTTTCAAAATGCCCAACACATCTCCCTTTCTAACAAGTATCTCCTCTGGCTTACCAGTCCGTTTCATACTCTCCTTTTCAACAATACGGTCCCTCTCATTTGTAAATACTGAAGAAAAGTACTCATTCAAGACCTCTCCTGTCTCTTCCGACTCCCACTACTGTCCTTCATCGGACCTACCCTCGTTTTCGTCATTCTCATGTTTCTCACATATGCATAAAAGGCATAAAAGGGTTATCCTTGATCCTACCCGCCAAAGATTTTTCAAGCCCTCTCTTAGCTCTCCTAATCCCTTTCCTCAGCTCTCTCCTGGCTATCCTGTATCCCTCCAACGCTCTGTCTGAACCTTGTTTCCTCAACCTTATGTAAGCCTCCTTCTTCCTCTTTACAAGACATTCAACCTCCCTTTTCAATCAAGGTTCCCTCACATGACCATCTCTTTCCTGCCTGACAGGTACATACATATCAAGGACACATCGTATCTGTTCCTTGAAAAAGTTCCACATTTCAACGACATCCTTCCCTGACAGCCTATGCTCCCAACTTAAGCTCCTCAGATTCTGTCTTGCAGCATCATATTTACCCTTCCCCCAATTGTAAAACCTATCCTGTTGCACGCATCTATCTCTCTCCATAACCAAGGTGAAAGTCACAGAATTGTGGTCACCATCACCAAAATTCTCACCCACTAACAAACCCATCACTTGTCCCGGTTCGTTACCAAGTACCAAATCCAATGTGGCCTCCCCTCTGGTCAGACAATCTACATACTGAGTTAGAAAAGCTTCCTGGACACACTGCACAAACACCGCCCCATCCAATCTACTTGATCTAAAGAGCTTCCAATCAATATTTGGGAAGTTAAAATCACCCATGACTACTACCCTGTGGCTTCTGCACCTTTCCAAAATCTGTTTCCCAATCTGTTTCTCCACATCTCTGCTGCTATTGAGGGGCCTATAGTAAACACTCAACAAGGTGACTGCTCCTTTCCTATTTCTGACTTCAGCCCATACTACCTCCAAAGGCAGATCCCCCTTGAACTGCCTTTCTGTAGCCATTATGCTATTTCTAATTAGCAACGCTACCCCCGCCCCTCCTTTTTTACCACCCTTCCTAATCTTACTGAAACATCTGTAACCAGGAACCTCCAATAACCATTCCTGTCCCTCTTCTATCCACGTTTCCGTGATGGCCACAACATCGTAGTCCCAAGTACCGATCCACGCCTTAAGTTCACCCACCTTATGTCTGATACTCCTTGCGTTGAAGTATACACACTTGAACCCATCTCTGTGTCCGCAAGTATTCATTGTCAGCGCTACTTTCTCCACAGCCTCCCTACATTCTTGGACATCCTGAAAAACATCTAAGCTACTTGCTGGACTACAAGTCCGGATTCCATTCCCCCGCCAAATTAGTTTAAATCCCCCCAAAGAATGCTAGCAAACCTACCTCTCTGTACCTGCTGTTCAGGGAGAGACGGCGGGGTCAAGTTCCACTGTTAGAGTCAGAATCACACTGCCCCTCCCAAAGCTTTTGATTTTCTATATTTGATTGACTTGCTCCTAAATTTAAGTTTTATTAATTTTGCTAAAACAACATTCTTGGTCATTTTATTTTATTCTCATCTTCGCAGAATTATCTGTGCAAAGGCTGTTTATCAAGGGACAGGAAGATTTTGGCCAATGTTTCCTGTTATGTTTGAATCTATAAATGGTTTGCTTTTTGATTTACTAAATGGATTTGCTTCCTGAGAATTTTGATTGCAGTCTTGAACATAATGGAAGACTGACAAAGGAAACAGACTGTTGAATTCTGTGGTCAGAAAATAGGAACAGAAATTGAGAAGATTTGTAAGAAGCAACAGAGGTAACACATTGGAATGCTAATCAAAAGGCTGATGACGTGGATGATGTTGAATTGTTATGACACAAGTAAACCCCCCCCCCCTTCTTAATTTAAACCAGCAACATAGAAAGATTTATCCCTTGTAGTAATACGTGAAAATTCGAGAGGTCAAACAATATTAAAGTTAAAATTAACAACTTCATTTCTTAAAGTATAACAGAGAATAATTACCTAACAGCTATTTACAACTCCTTCCTCTAGCCTATCTTTTACTTTTCTTTCTATAATACTAGTCTGAGAAAACCCCCAATTAAGATTTAAAGATTAAAATTTCAAAACCAGCCAGCTGTCGAATCTTCTCTTTGCAGGTTTGCTCTCCAGGTCGGTGTAGATGTTTCTTGCTGTGCAAACCCCTTCTCTAGACAGGTACCTCTCAGCCAGTTCTGCCTAGCAGCCTACATCTGTTGGTCTTTTGTCAATTCTCCTCCAACTGTTGATATTTTTCCCGGTCTGATATCCTCAAAGCATCGGACTGCGTCATTGGCTTTTACTATTGCCAACATACTAAATTCAAACTTGACTGGAGTTTTGTATTTTTGTGTGGGGGTAGAGGGGGGCTATAATTTAACCTGATTGGCCTAATTCAAATTTGTTTTTGTCTCCAGGTAACCAGCTACCCTAGCTGCTGGACCACATGTTACATTGTATCTTAGCTAGAACACTTGGGATGCTATCAGGTAGTTCTGCTCACTTTTAACTCTCTTAAAGATACAGTACACCCACATCTTCAAAACACCTCCCCCCATAAGAAAACATGAACCAAAATAATGAAAAGATGGCTTCATTTCTTTTCTATTCTTTGAACACATTACTCTAAAATACCAAAACCTTTAATCTAAGTTGACCTTAACTTCTTCCCATATAACTGTATAGAAATATAACATTAAATAAATACAAATCTCATCTAAACTTTATCAGTTAAATCCGCGATAACGCATCTGTGATTACATTCTTATGACCTGCAGCATGTTCAATTTTTAAATTAAAAGTCTGAAACATAAGGCTCCAACAAAACGTCTCATATTCTTGTCTTTAAACTGTTCAAAGAATGTAAGTGGATTGTGATCTGTGTGCACCACCGTCTCCGACACATTGTTTGTGACATTTACATTAAAATGTTGTAAAGCCAGTACCAAATTCAATAGTTCCTTTTCGATCGTGGAGTATTTCCTCTGGTGAATGTTGATCTTCTTTGAAAAGTAACTAACTGGCAGTACAATCCCATCCTCATCTTCTCGAAGGAGTACAGCTCCAACTCCTATGTTACTGGCAACTTTAAAAGGTTTTAAAAAATTTGGTGTAACTAAAATTGGTTTGGTGGTTAACATTGATTTCAAATGGCCAAATGCCTCCTGGCACGGTTCTGTCCACCGAAATTCTTTGTTCTTCTTCAGCAAGTTGGTTAACGGTGCCACTACAATGGTGAAGTGTGGAACAAGCATCCAACAGAATCTGTTGAGTCCTCAGAATTGAAGCACCTCTTTCTTCAAGGTTGGTCATGGAAACTCCTCGATAGCCTTCACCTTTGCATTCCATGGTGTCAACCTTCCATGACTGATGTTATGTCCCAAGAATGTGACCTCTGCTTTCACAAATTCCGTTTTATTTAGGTCTGTCACCAGTTTTGCATTTCGTAGTCGTTCAAAGAGCTCTGCCAACTGTACCATGTGATCTTTCTGGGAATTACTAAAGATCACTACATCGTCCAAAGAGACTGCACAGTTTGTTAACCCAGCCACAACTCTGTTCATGAGTCTTTGGAATGTGGCAGGTGCATTCTTCACCTGAAACTAATATAGCCCATTTGGAATTACAAATGCAGAAATTTCTTTCGCCAACTCTGATAAAGGTAGTTGGAGTAACCACGCATTAAGTCTTATTGGTGATGTAACTGGCTTGTCCGACTTTCTCGATACAGTCCTCCTATCTAGGAATTGGATATGAGTCCGATTTTGAAACGGCATTGACCTTCCGATGATCCACGCAGAATCATTGAGTCCTGTCCAGTTTGGGAACTAAGACGATCAGTGAAGTCCACTCGCTCTGGCTTGGGTCAATGATGTCCTCGTCGAGCATGGCGTCCGCCTCCATCTGGACCTGTATGGCTTTGAAAGGATTAAGCAGTTAGGGGTTGTTTCATCGGAACGGTATTTCCTATGTCTGCTTCATGTACTATTAGCATTTGTCCTCCCCATCTGATTCTTGCATATGTCCTTGTAATGCAGTAACAAATCTTTCAACTGTGTTCTATGCTTCTGAGACAGATGGCTTACTAACCTATCCCACTCTTCAAGGACTTGTCCATTTTTAAAATTTATTTTGAGGTACATCAAAATCCACCTCATCCAGCTTTGATTCCTCACTTTGCGGGGCAGTAACTAACACCTGTTTCTCCAGTTCTTTCTCTCTCTAGTATAATGCTGTTTCAACATGTTCACATGACATGTTCAATACCTTTTATTTCCTATCTGACATCTTTACTAGATAGTTCACCTGATTCAACTTTTTCTCAATTTGATAGGGACCATTAAACCTGGCTTTGAAGGAACCTCCTATCACTGATTACAGTAATAACACACCATCTCCTTGGGAAAACGACTGAGTCTCAGAATTTTTAACTGCCATCTTCTTCATTCTTTACTGTGCCCTCTTTAGGTGCTGTTTAGCTAACTCATCTACTCAATTTAATCTCTCCCTCACCTCTGATATATAATCTAAGTGTGAGATCCCCGACTTTTGGTCATGTCAATTTTTCTTTAATTAATTTCAAAGAGCCTCTAACTTCATACCTAAATATTAACTCAAAGGGAGTGAACTGAGTAGATTTGTTTGGGGCATCTCTAATGGCAAACAATACGAATGGGATACTTTTATCCCACTCATTCAGGTAATCCTGACAGTATGTTCTTAACATGGTCTTCAAGATCTGATGCCACCTTTCTCAAGCTCCCTGGGATTTAGGATGATATTCACTGGATGTAAAGTGTTGCATACCTAAGCTATCCATAATCTCCTTAAACAACATCACAGTAAAATTTGACCCTTGGTCCAACTAAATCTCTCTGGGTAGCCCATACTGTGTGAAGAAAGCTACTAACTCCTCTACTACCCTTTCTGACTCCGTAATGGAATTCCCTCCAGAAATCTGGTAGATACATCCATTATGGTTAGCAAGTACTGGTTCCCACTGTTAATTTTCGGGAGGGGACCTACACAATCAATTATAACCCACATGAAAGGTTCTTTGAATGTGGGAATTGGCAACAAAGGTGCTGGTTTTGGTATGTATGACATGTTCAGCAAACATTAACCACATCCATGTACATTCTAGACCAATAAAAATGTTTTTAAAATCTGATTGAAGATTTGTAGCTCGGGTATCCGTTGTTGTGGTTCTGCTCGTGAGCTGGAAGTTTTTGCTGCAAAAACTTCCAGCTCGGCGAGCAGAACCACAACAAAAATGTTTTTGTTCCTTAGCCTGAGTCTTTCGTACCCCTAGGTGACCTCCTACAGATAGTTCATGTGCTACCCATAACACCTCCTGTATGTATGCTACAGGCAACACAATCTGGTGCACTTCAGCCCATTTCTCCTCTGCACTAACCTGCCGTGGTCTCCATTTTCGTCTTGGAATTCTATCTTTTGGATAATAACCCTCCGGAATATTCCCTGCCTCCTTTTCGGAGTACGCATCCACATATATATCTTTTATCATATTGTCTTGCTGTTAGTCACTTAGCCTTTCAGGACTAAACATTTCTGTCTGCCCTCTGCCTGTTCAGGTTTTTCCTACACCATTACGTCAAACATGGTATCCACTAACTGAATGTCAACTCCTTCATCTTTCTCTTTACTTTTCATTTAGTGCTGTGATGTGGGATCTGGTTACCACACGGTCTGGGAAAATACCAGGATATTTCTGTTCTAACTCCTCAGTTTCTTGGTCTTCCTTGGGCTTCTCCACAAAAAGGGATGTCACTCCCACAACAAGGGGTATCACTTCCACCTTGGATCCTGCCAAATCATTCCCAATAACAAACTGAATTCCTGGAACTGATATTCTATCAATCACTCCCACTGTAACATTCCCAGTCTTTAGTTGGCACTCCAACCTGATCTTACATAGGGGAATGCTAAATTTCTGTCCATCTATCCCACAAATTACCACACTCTCATGTAACAGATCGGAAAGAGTGCATATTCGCTCATCCCTTACTATCAGCAACTGATTAGATCCTGTATCTCTCAAAATTATAACTCCTTGTCCTTCTCCCCCTGTTCTTTCTGAGTAAACTTTATTCACAATTCTTTGTAGAGATCAGGTACTAACTCCATACCCAGCCCCTGCCTAGGATGTGCACTCTCCTGCAGCTCCTTGGCTCTTCTTGGAGTCTCCTTTACTACTTTCACTAATGACACGGCTTAGCTTCTTTTACCACATCTTTTCCCACAGTGCCTTTCTTTAACAACCAGCACTGTGACTTTACATGTCCCACTTTACCACAATGGAAACACCTGAGGCCTTTCACCTCCTTTCCACTCTCTTTTTAAACTTCTTTTTAAACTTGTAAATTCTTACCAGTGCTCTCTACTCTTGGTTTTGTAGTGTAGGATCTCCCCTTCTCCCAACTTCTATCCCTCACAGGACGAAATTCTGGCTGGAAGCTTGTCTTATGCACCAACATGTATTCTTCTGCTAATTCTGCTGCCCTTCTCACTTCCTGAACTTTCTGTTCCTCCACGTGAATTCTTACCAACTCTGGAAGAGAGTTTTGAAACTCTTCCAGCAGAATAATCTCTCTTAGAGCTTCAGAAGTCTTATCTATTTTTAAAGCACACACCCTTCGAACTCAGCATAACTCTGACTTGGTTCCTGCTTTGTGTTTCTGAATCGCTGTCTATATGCCTCTGGTACCAATTCATAAGCATTTTAAATAGCTTTTTTAACCTCTTCATAATCTCTTGACACCTCATTTGACAGGTCAAGCAGCATCCGAGGAGCAGGAAAATTGACGTTTTGGACAAAAACCCTTCATCAGGAATGAGGCAGGGAGCCTCCAGGGTTGGATCAAAGGCTCCCTGCCTCATTCCTGATGAAGGGCTTTTGCCTGAAACATTGATTTTCCTGATCCTCTGATGCTGCTTGACCTGCTGTGCTTTTCCAGCACCACTCTAATCTAGAGTCTGATCTCCAGCATCTGCAGTCCTCACTTTAGCCCTCATCTGACAGCGCAGCAAATACCTCACTAGCTCTGCCGACCAATTTAGCCTGAACTAGCATGACCCAAAAATCCTTGGACCACTCCATCTGCCTCGCCAATTCTTCAAATGAAATAAAGAATATTTCAACATCTTTCTCATCAAAATATGGTAGAGTGTTGACATATTCGTATATATCATTGCCCTCTCTTTTAATCTCCATCCTGTTAACTTGACTTTGCTGACTAAGTTGCAACTTTTCAAGTTCAAATTCTCTCTTGTTTTGCTTAGCTAACAACCTTCTCTCTCTTTCTTTTTCCTCTCACTCTCTCTATCTCTCTCCCTTTCATCTCTCTCTTTGCTCAGCCAAGACCCTTCTCTCTCTTTTTCCTCTCTCTCTCTCTCCCTCTCTCTTTCCTCTCTCAGTTTATCATCTAACTCCATTTTCCTCAATTGTAATTTAGGCTTTTCTACCTCTACTGCACTTGTCTGTTTCTCTGACACCTATAAATGTTTGAGTAACTCTCTTACAACTTCAGCTTTACTTTGTCCTTGGTTAAATCCAAATCTAACTTCTTTGCTAATTCTAAAAGTATAGTCTTTTTCTTTCCTTCTAAGCTTTCTTGGCAAATTTGAGAATAATCTTCAAATCCCAGAACCTCATTCACAATTTTAAGAGACATTTCTCTCACTTTGAATTGAATCAACCACAAGTCACTGAAATTAAACAAAGTGCCTCACCTAAGTTTTATATTAAGATCTAGGGCACTAACCTGCAAGGATTCTGGGTAATCCAAGATGGAGGTGATTTCCTCAAATTCCAGGAGCAGCAATTACTATTTTATATGCTGTTGCATTGTTTTGGAACTTTGGAAAAGAAACTCAAAACAACAACAGTTTTAAAAGGGAGAAGAACAAGCAAAGGAAGCACGTGGTGAGGTCAGTGCAGGAGAGAGAGAGAGACAAAGAAACTGACACCACAATGGACTTGCACAGTTACTGCCTTTGCTGTTTGAATTCATGTACCGCTGTGCGTCTGGGAAAATTAACAAACAGTGAAGTTCACAACTAAGCTTGGAGGAACTGTTTGGGTGAAGTTCACAGCACAGAAGCAGATAAGTGAATTGTTTTAAGTGTGGCCTACAGAAAGTCTGCAATAGTGAATAGAGTGGCTTCTTTCTTGATTATATGTTTTTGAGATATATCTCTTGATTAAACTTAAAATATAAGCCACAACTATTAATTTAACCTGGGGCAGTGTTTTGTAGAGGAATAAGACGGTGTTATTTTTCTAGGTCTGTAAATTGTGAAGGAGCAAAAATGGCCTTTAGTAGAGTGATATGCGCTTCTTGTCAGGTGTGGGAGTTTAAATGGAGTTTAAGGGTTACTGTGGATTATATATGCAATAAATGCTGTTGGTTACAAATCTTATCAGATCGAATAGATCAGTTGGAGAGACAGTTGGAAACAATGGGGAATTTGCAACAGCAACAGTATGTGATGGATGGCAGTTATAGGAAGGTGGGAAAGTCTCAGATACATTCACATAGATGGGCTAACTCCAAGAAAGGTAAGAGAGGTAGGCAACTAGTGCAGGAGTCTTCTGTGGCTATCCCCATTGCAAATAAGTATACTGTTTTGGAAAATGTAGGGGGTGATGGATTCTCAGGGGAATGTAGCATGAACAGGCAAGTTTCTGGTATTGGGACTGGCTCTAAAGTAATGAGGGGTATGTCGAGTTCCAAGAGATCAATTGTGTTAGGGGACTGTTTAGGTAGAGACAGATGTTTCTGTGGCTAGCAGAGAAAAATCAGAATGGTGTGTTGTTTCCCTGGTGCCAGGATCAAGGACGTCTCAGAGAGGGTGCAGAATGTTCTCAAGGGGGAGAGGGGCCAACAAGAGGTCATTGTCCACATTGGAAACAATGACATAGGAAGGGCAAAGGTTGAGATTCTGAAGGGAGATTACAGTGAGTTAGGCAGGAATTTAAAAAGGAGGTCCTCGAGAGTAATAATATCTGGATTACTCCTGGTGCCACGATCTAGGGAGGGTAGGAATGGGAGGATAGAGCAGATGAATGCATGGCTGAGGAGCTGGTGTATGGGAGAAGGATTCACATTTTTAGACCATTGGAATCTCTTTTGGGGTAGAAGTGACGTGTACAAGAAGGATAGATTGCACCTAAATTGGAAGGGGACTAATATAGTGGCAGGGAGATTTGCTAGAGCTGCTCAGGAGGATTTAAACTAGAAAGGTGGTGGGGTGGGACCCAGGGAGATAGTGAGGAAAGAGATCAATCTGAGACTGGTACAGTTGAGAACAGAAGCGAGTCAAGCAGTCAGGGCAGGCCAAGGTAGGATTAATAAATTAAGCTGCATTTATTTCAACAGCGAAGGCAGATGAACTCAGGGCATGGTTAGGATCATGGGACTGGAATATCATTGCAATTGCAGAAACATGGCTCAGGGATGTGCCGGACTGGCAGCATAATGTTCCAGGATACAAATGTTACAAAAAGGATAGAAAGGGAGGCAAGGGAGTAGGGGGAGTGGCGCTTTTGATAAGGGATAGCATTACAGCTGTGCTGAGGGAGGATATTCCTGGAAACACATCCAGTGAAGTTATTTGGGTGGAACTTAGAAATAAGAAAGGGATGATCACCTTATTGGGATTGTATTATAGATCCCCCTAATAGTCAGAGGGAAATTGAGAAAGAAACTTGTAAGAAGATCTCAGCTATCTGTAAGAATAATAGTGTGGTTATAGTAGGGGCTTTTAACTTTCCAAACATAGACTGGGACTGCCATAGTGTTAAGGGTTTAGATGGAGAGGAATTTGTTAAGTGTGTACAAGAAAATTTTCTGATTCAGTATGTGGATATACCTACTAGAGAAGGTGCAAAACTTGACCTGCCCTTTGGAAGTAAAGCAGAGCAGATGACTGAGGTGTCAGTGGGGGAGCACTTTGGAGTCAGTAACCATAATTCTATTTGTTTTAAAATAGTGATGGAAAAGGATAGACCAGATCTAAAAGTTAAGGTTCTAAACTGGAGAAAGGCCAATTTTGACAGTATTAGGCAAGAACTTTCGAAAGCTAATTGGGGGCAAATGTTCGCAGGTAAAGGGACGGCTGGAAAATGGGAAGCCTTCAGAAATGAGATAACGAGAATCCAGAGAAAGTATATTCCCGTCAGGGTGAAAGGAAAGGCTGGTAGGTATAGGAAATGCTGGATGACTAAAGAAATTGAGAGTTTGATTAAGAAAAAGAAGGAAGCGTATGTCAGGTATAGACAGGATAGATCGAGTGAATCCTTAGAAGAGTACAAAGGCAGTAAGAATATACTTAAGAGGGAAATCAGGAGAGCGAAAAGGGGGCATGAGATAGCTTTAGCAAATAGAATTAAGGAGAATCCAAAGGGTTTTTACAAATACATAAAGGACAAAAGGGTAACTAGGGAGAGAATAGTGCCCCATAAAGATCAGCAAAGCGACCTTTGTGTGGAGCCGCAGAAATTGGCAGAGATACTAAATTAGTACTTTGCATCAGTATTTACTATGGAAAAGAATATGGAAGATATAGACTGCAGGGAAATAGATGGTGACATCTGAAAAAATGTCCATATTACAGAGGAGGAAGTGTTGGATGTCATGAAATGCATAAAGGTGAATAAATCCCCAGGACCTGATCAGGTGTACCCGAGAACTCTGTCAGAAGCTGGAGAAGTGATTGCTGGACCTCTTGCTGAAATATTTGTATCACCGATACTCATAGGTGAGATGCCAGAAGACTGGAGGTTGGCTAATGTGGTGCCACAGTTTAAGAAGGGTGGTAAGGACAAGCCAAGGAACCGTAGACAATGAGCCTGATGTCGCCTGATGTCGGGGGTGGGCAAGTTGTTGGAGGGAATCCTGTGGGACAGGATGTACACGTATTTGGAAAGGCAAGGACTGATTCGTGATAGTCAACATGCTTTATGCATGGAAAATCATGTCTCACAAACTTGATTGAGTTTTTTGAAGAAGTAACAAAGAGGATTGATGAGGGCAGAGCAGTAGATGTGATCTATAAGGACATCAGTAAGGCATTCGACAAGGTTTCTCATGGGAGACTGGTTAGCAAGGTTAGGTCTCATGGAATACAGGGAGAAATAGCCATTTGGATACAGAACTGGCTCCAAGGTAGAAGACAGAGGGTGGTGGTGGAGGGTTGTTTTTCAGACTGGAGGCCTGTGACCAGTGGAGTGCCGCAAGGATCAGTGCTGGGTCCTCTACTTTTTGTCATTTACAGAAATGATTTCGATGCGAGCATAAGAGGTACAGTTAGTAAGCTTGCAGATGACACCAAAATTGGAGGTGTAGTGGACAGCGAAGAGGGTTACCTCAGATTACAACAGAAACTTGATCAGGTGAGCCAATGGACTTAGAAGTGCCAGATGGAGTTTAATTCAAAGTGTTGCATTTTGGGAAAGGAAATCTTAGCACGACTTATACACGTAATGGTAAGGTCCTGGGGAGTGTTGCTGAACAAAGAGACCTTGGAACCTTGGTTCATAGCTCCTTGAAATTGGAGTCGCAGGTAGATAGGATAGTGAAGAAGGTGCTTGGTATGTTTTCTTTTATTGGTCGGAGTATTGAGTATAGGAGTTAGGAGGTCATGTTGCGGCTGTACAGGACATTGGTTAGGCCACTGTTGGACTATTGTGTACAATTCTGGTCTCCCTCCTATCGGAAAGATGTTGTGAAATTTGAAAGGGTTCAGAAAAGGTTTACAAAGATGTTGCTAGGATTGGAGGATTTGAGCGATAGGGAGAGGCTGAACAGGCTGGGGCTGTTTTCCCTGGAGCGTCGGAAGCTGAGGGGTGACCTGATAGAGGTTTACAAAATTATGAGGGGCATGGATAGGGGGAGGCTGGTACAATTGCAACATTTAAGAGGCATTTGGATGGTTATACGAATAGGAAGAGTTTGGAGGGATATGGGCCGGGTGCTGGCAGGTGGGACTAGATTGGGTTGGGATATCTGGTCGGCATGGACGGGTTGGACTGAAGGGTCTGTTTCCATCTCTATGACTAAGTGTTTAAATCTGTTGGGATTTTTCGTACCCCCAGATCTATTCAAATCTGTCTAAACCAGTTCAAATCCCAAATCCAAGACCCAAACTGTTCAAATCGTGGTCAAAAGCCCCTCAAATCATTCAAATCCTGACAATGAGCGCCCAACCATTTCTGACACGGGTATACCCCACCCCCCAACCCCCCACACCTCCACACCCTTCACCCCCGCTGCTTAATTAAAGCCAGCAACACAGAAAGATTTATCCTGTGCAAAAATCTATGAAAATTCAAGAGGCCAAGAACTATTTAAGTAAAAATTAACAACTTTATTTCTTGAAGTATAACAGAGAATAATTAACTAACAACTATTTACAACTCCTTCCTCTAGCCTATCTTTTACTTTTCCTTCTATAATACTAGTCTGAGAAATCCCCGATTAGGATTTAAAGATTAAAATTTCAAAACCAGCCAGCTGTCGAATCTTCTCTTTGCAGGTTTGCTCTCCAGGTCGGTGTAGATGTTTCTTGCTGTGCAAACCCTTTCTCTAGACAGATACTTCTCAGCCAGTTCTGCCTAGCAGCCTACATCTGTTGCTCTTTTGTCAGTTCTCCTCCAACTGTTCAATGTTCCCTGTCTTATACCACCAAAGGATCGATTGTGTCATTGGCTTTTAATATTGTCAATATACTCAATTCAAACTTAATTGGAGTTTCTGTTTTTTTGTGGGGATAATTTAAACTGATTGGCCTAATTCAAGTTTGTTTTTTGTCTCCAGGCACCAGCTACCCTATAGCTGCTGGACCATATGTTACATCGTATCTTATTCAGAACACTTGGTGCTGCCAGGTAGTTCTGCTCGCCTTTAACTCTCTTAAAGGTACAGTACACCCACGTCTTCAAAACAGAATATTGATAGTTTTATGCCAGAATGGTTGTGAGCATAATTGTTTCTGAGACAGTGGTTTATAAGAGAAGTGGAAGACAGTAAATATTTAATTCCAGCACTGCACCTTATGAAGGCTAAAATAAACAAGAGTTCCTGCACCTCTTGAAAATTACGAAGTACAGGTCATCTGCTATAATGTGTGTTTTGTTTATGCGAATTCACTATAACAAGATTGACAAATTGGGGACACTGTTTCTAAACATGACTGTGTTTTAAACCATGTGTTGTCTGACAGAAGAGGGTGGAAGAGAGGAAATCTCTGATGTGAGAGGTCTTTGATTATGTTTGTTGTTTTACCATGGCAGTGGGAAGATGCAGTCAATGGATGGGAGGCCGGTTTATGTGATGGACCGGGCCATGTTTACAACTCTCTGTAGTTTCTTGTGGTCTTGGGAACAGCAGTTGCCATACCAAGCTGTGATGCATGCAGGAAGGGTGCATCTATAAAAATTGGTGAGACATGCTGAATTTTCTTAGCCTCCTGAGAAAGTAAAGATGTTGTTGTGTTTTCTATACTGGGTGAACCAGGACAGGTTGTCAGTGATCATCACTCCCAGGAACTTGACACTTTCAACCACCTCCACTTCAGCACTATTGTTTGAGACAGAGGCATGCTCTCCACTCTGCATCCTGAAGTCAGTGACTAACTTTCATTTTGCTGATGTTGATGAAGAGGATTTTTCTTTACATGATGTTGCTAAGTACTCAATCTCTTTCTTGTATTCTCTTTCATCGTTATTTGAGATCCAATCTATAATGGTAATGTCATGAGCAAACTTGCAAATATAGTTGGGGTGGAATTCAACACATTCGTTAAGTGTATACGGAGTCTACTAGGGGCCTGTGTAGTCAGCCATGCAGAGTATTGGTGTTGAGGGTTATGCAGAAGGAGGTGTGGGCTGTGGGGTCAAGAAATTGAGGATCCAGTTACCGAGCAGGGAGCTGAAATCTAGAGTGCTTTAGTGTAGAGATGAGTTTGTTTAAAATTATGGTGTTGGAGGCAGAACTTAGTCAATAACTAGTCGCTTTCCATGAGTTCACTCTCAAGAAGGCCAATCTAACACTTGCAATAGTGACTGGGGATACAGATGCACCTGACGCTGTTGGGATAGCTGTTCAAAGCGAGTGTAGAATACATTGAGCTTGTCAAGTTGGGATGTACTGTTGTCCATGATACTGTTCGACTTCGCTTTGTAGCCCATTATATCATGTAAGCCTTGCCACAAATGACGGTGTTGGTCTGGGTCTCAAGCATAGGTGGTATAGCCTCTTGTCATCTCTGATGGCTTTATGAAAGTCATGCCTAAAATTTTCTGTATGCATCAGGGTTGTCCGACTTGTACACCTCAGACCTGGACTTCAGTAGGGTGTGGATCTCTCAGTTCATTCATGGTTTCCGGCCGGTGAACATTCGGATTAACGTTTTCAGCACACAGTCTTCTACGTACTCACCAATGAAGTCTGTGACAGTGGTGGCATACTCGTTTCGGTTGGCCGCTGAGTTCTTGAATATGGACCAGTCCGCCAAGTCTAAGCAGTCACGTAGAAGCCCTTCTGTTGCCTCATACCAACAACTGAGTGAAATTTGTCTTAATTTAATAAAACAACAAAAGTGCTTAATGTAAATCTAGATTGTATGTTCAGTATTGAATGGATTAAAATAGCATACTGTGAAAAAAAATTGCTAGCTATTAGGAGTTCCAAACGTAATGTGCATGGTGTCAGCTACTGCCACCTAATACAGACTTCAACATTACTCTATTATGCAATGTGACTTGCTTTTGTAATGCTTCCTTCTGACCTGTTAGTGGTGCCCTATGTACAATGTGATTGCTGCTAAAAAGCCTGCAGGTCTGCAGAGGCATCATGTAAAATTTAGACTTTCTGGCATCTTCTGTTACAACATGATTCTAAACTTGTATAAATGAGAAAAGCGGGTTCTCATTTTTCCCAAATGTTCTGAAAGATTGTTTTTGTCACATTTAATCACAGCTTCATGCATCTTTACTATTTTTAGATGTTTTATGTGTATGACAACAGTTGGTAGCTTTAACTTTCAAAATCTCTTTGCATGGGGCTGTGGGGTCTCGGAGGTATATCAATTCAAAAAACAGTTGGCTGCAAAAATCATGGATAAACTGAAACCATCTTTTGTTTATTTCAATTTTCCCATCTGATTTTGTCTGAAAAACAATATCGTTTAAATATTACTGATGATCTCACCAAAGGGATTCAGCGCAGAGCAAGAGTTCTTGTAATAATAACACTCTCTATATCCCCTGACAACAGGTTGTAAGAGAGATTTAACAGCATTATATTTCACTCTCTCCATGCAAATGCTGAGTAAAACCAAGAGACCTGAAATACCTCATCCAACTATTGATTTTTTGCAGACAAGACATTGAATATTGGTAAGCCGTATTGATAATTGAAAACCCCAAATACATTTTCAGAAGTGTTCAGGATGTTAGACCAATTACCATCACTAATTCAAGACATTATGGCCATTTGTAATGCCTTCATCATTTTCCTTGTTTTTTTTAATTCACTTGTGGGATGTGGACACCACTGGCTAGACCAGCATTTATTGCCCATACCTAATTACACGTGAGAAGGTGGTGGCAAGCTGCCTTCTTGAACTGCTGCAGTCCACATGATGTAGGTAAGCCCACAATACTGTTGGGGAGGAGATTCCAGGATTTTGACCCAGCGATAGTGAAGGAACAGTGATATATTTCCACGCCTGGATGGTGAATGGGCTTGGAATGAAAAATGCAGGTGATGCATTGTTATCTTTCAAGAAGGAAGTGTTCGTTGGCTTAGAAGATGCTGTCTAAGAATCTTCAGTGATTTTCTACAGTGCATCTTGTAGATACTAAACACCGCTGCTACTGAGCATTGGTAGTATAGGAAGTGGATGAAAGGGAGAGATCAATAATATTAGTATTAACTGGAGAACAAATATGAGAACTTCCTTGTCTCTACATTGTTACTTCACCTTTAAACATAACTCAGGAAACCTTGTGACGATGCCTGTCACTTTAACATGTTATTTTGTCCTTGGGTTTTTCTTTAGAAGTGGTTGCAAAGGCAGAGGTACTGAAATGCCTGGCAAAGAGCCTTGTTTAACAATGCCAGTTGAGTGGTCAGTTCTTCCAGTTCACATTTTTCTAGTTTGGTTTAGTTATAGCTGCTGAAGAGAAAAAGGTCTATGCTTCCGCCACAAACTGCAATATTAGAATGACCAAACAATCTGCTTTTTGGGAAAACTATTTACCAGAACAGTGCATGATCCCTGTCTGATGTTTCTCCTGAAACCTCTCTTGCCTGTAAGAACCTGTGTTTTGATTTACCTTTTGCCAAAGGTGTGTTTATGGGATGTTGCAGGAACTGGAACAGCTCCTTAGTTAAGTTGCAGTTTTGAGTCAGTTGAGTTTTCAAATTGTTGTTATTTCAAATTCTATTTTCTTTTGATTGTACTTGCACTGTAGCATTTAAATCAATTATGTTTTGCTTAAAGCCAAGTGGTTTGACCAGCTGCTTCACCCCAGGAATATCCACTTCACATCAGCCCTTAAAATAAGAAAACGTTAGGGTCTAGGCTACCTTCTTGAACTATTTTCAGGGAGTTTGGCCTGGTCCATGACAATCTTTCCACTGAATATACGAGTAAAAAATGAGGTCTGCAGATGCTGGAGATCACAGCTGAAAATGTGTTGCTGGTCAAAGCACAGCAGGCCAGGCAGCATCTCAGGAATAGAGAATTCGATGTTTCGAGCATAAGCCTGATGAAGGGCTTATGCTCGAAACGTCGAATTCTCTATTCCTGAGATGCTGCCTGGCCTGCTGTGCTTTGACAAGCAACACATTTTCAGCTTTCCACTGAATATAGCCAACTACAATCAAAGAAATAACTTCTATTTATAAAGCAACCTTCATGATCTCAGGACACAACAGGACACTTCCAGTGAAAGTGTTCTGAGATTATAGCTCTGTCAGAATGCCATGGTCGTTGCAACCACATTACACAGCAAGGTGCCACAAACTGCAATATTAGAATGACCAAACAATCTGCTTTTTGGGAAAACTATTTACCAGAACAGTGCATGAGAACCAACCAGATTTGCGACTACACTTCACAATTGTACAATAGACCTGAACGTGGACCTTAATCACTTTCTTCCTCTGTCGTTATTGGAGATGATGATGTTCTCTCCCTCTTGACTGCACTTAATACAGGCATGGATGCTAAGCAAAGTTTTCTTACAAAGGTTAAATACTCTATAGAATGGTTGCAGTACCAAAAGAGATCTATCATATGTGTCAAGTTTCAAATATGAATGGAGTTGTTGTGGGGCACTTCATTTTGTGAAATAAATTCAAATCAAGGTGACATTTTATTAAGTAATCTCTCCAAGAAGACCTTAAATTATAAAATATTGTAAAACTGTCAGATTCATAGTCATTTGATTTTGATTCACTCTGCATTATTGTAAATATCCCACTTTGGATCAAAGTTAGCAGTTTCAGAAGCATCCCACCACAACAAATAGTCATCTTCTCCATCTATTAAATGCATAATCTACATATGTCTTTGCCTAATCTGATGACAATTATAATTAGGGAGAACACATACATTTCCACTTTTGTAAGTGAAAAGTTTGTTTTTCCTCAAATTATCCACTAGAATTGTTTCAAACCTTTCTACTCCAGTTTAGTTTTTGAGAATATTGAAATTCATGGGTTTTCCACCCAAGTTAGCATAATGGGTACTTATATTTTTGCAACTACATGGTAACAAATTACTAGAAACTGGTAACTTCAGTCTGCAGTCTTGTTAGTCTCCGAGCAATCTTGGACTTTCACCACACACTAGAGTTTTGTTACATTAGATAGCTACACCTACCAGGTATTGCTGTGAAAACTTTCCTGGATTTAAGATTTGGGTTGGCCCACTGAAGTGCATAGGCATTCCATTCCCAGTAATGGTTTGGTAATTTGGATGATTTTCCAAGACCTATCCCAATATTTGTTTCTCAGGATCACACGACAGATTAGTCCATGTTCTCCTGGAGTATTTGACTTTGAGCATCAGGGCAGATTCCTTCTTCCGTTTTCTTATCAGTTTTTCACTAACACCAAATTCCCTTGCTGCAGCACAGTTATTTGTCAAGTTTACATATTTACTAGTTCTAGCTCAAAACCAGATTTGTACTGCATTCTTTTTGTCAAGTGGTCCATTTCTGGTCTTCCAACAGCATGCACAATCTTCTCTATGTGGACAGGTTTTAAATTCCAGTGCATCATCTTGGTAACAGTCTGTGTTGTCAGCTTGATCTCATACACTGTCTTAAGGCGAGTAAAATATGCATTTTGAGATGAAAAACTAAGCTGAAAATAAATGCAAGTATAGAATATTTTAGCAAGAAAGGACTGAACTAAAATGCCAAGTAAAACTATGATCATTTGGACCATAGAATGTGTTATCTTATCCACCATTATCTATGGCATGTTCGGATATTAACAGAGGTGGTGATAAATAAATCATGTTATCGGTGTCTGGGTGCACCATAGGTGTGATTAAAGAAATTTGATTACCTAGGGATCATATTGAAAAGTTGCACCACAAAAGTGTACTGTCTGAGCTATTAGCAAATTTGCATACAGTAAACAAGATCAAAGCGTTAACTCTGTTTGTTCACTCTGTGGATATGAGCTTTACAGGCTGAGCCAGCAATGATTCTTCATTAAAAAAAGAACAGCAGATGTTGTACATCAGAAACAAAAACTGAAGTTTCTGCAAAGGCTCGGTGAGTCTGGCAGCATGTGTGGATAGATATCAGAATTAATGTCTTGGGTTCAGTGACCCTTCCTCAGAATTCTTCATATCGAATTGCCATTGGAAGAGTGATGGTGAGCTAACTGCTTGAACGGCCGCAGTCCAATAGGTGTAGGTAGACTTAAAATGCCATTAGGCAGGGAGTTCTAAAATGGGTGACTCAAAGATTAGTGTCTGAAAAAGAGTTTCCAAGTCATATGACTTTGGTACAGGTGCTCAATCTTTTATCTGAAATGCTTGGGACCAGCTGGTTTTCGGAATTCAGAATTTTTCCAATTTCAGAATGAGTGACAGTTTGATGGTGAAAGTTTAAAAAACCTTACCAGAGGAGCAGACTCACTGAGTAAAATGGGCCTGGAGAGAAAACTTGAGGCCTGCCAGTGCTGGGCCACGCCTTTCCATATCTCATCCGAGTGACACGCATAGAGTGCATGTTGACTTGGGTTAACTGCTTGAATGCCAAACAACCTTGTTAATGAGAGAGAAAAAAAATAAACAAAAAGCCTCTGGACTTTGAGGCTTTTCGGATTTTGGATAAAGGGTTGTCTACCTGTACCAGTACTGCAAAAATAAGAGGTTTACCCAGAAGATAGTAGAAGCTGGGTCTTGAGATATATTCAAGGCTGAACTATACAGATTTTTCATCAAGAGACTCGAGGGTTGTCACGTTTAGACAGGAATATGGTGATGAGACCACAGATTGGCAGAAGGGCCATATAAGCATGAAGGGCCAAATGACCTCGATTGTAGGTCCGATATTCCCAGCCTCTATGAAATGTGCCATTGGGACAGCTTCCACAAAACCACACTGGAACCAGGGTTCTGGCAAATTGAATATTATGGGCTTTAACTAAATACTAAGGGGGAGAATGGTTCAAATGAGGGGTGATTTTGAACATTAAAAGAGCAAGACACAGGTGAAGTGCTAGAAGAATGGACGTTGACTCACATTAGTGCCACTACTTAAGAAAGTTGGTAAGGAGAAGCCAGGGAACTATGGACTGGTGAGCCTGACATAGAGGGTTGGCAAGTTATTGGAGGGAATCCTGAGAAACAAGATTTACATGTATTTGGAAAGGCAAGGACTGATCAGTGATAGTCAGCAGGGCTTTATGCATGGGAAATCATGCCTCACTAACTTCATTGGGATTTCTAAAGAAGTAACCAAGAGGATTGGTGATGACAGAGTGGTAGGCATGATCGATATGGACTTCAGTAAGGCATTCAACAAGGTAGATTGATTAGCATGAAGAACCACTAGGGGAAAACTCACCACTTAGATACAGAACTGGCTCTCAAGTAGAAGACAGAGGATGGTGGTGGAGGGTTGCTTTTCAGACTAGAGGCCCGTGATCAGTGGTGTACCACAAGGACCAGTGCTGAGTCCACTACTTTTCAACAATGAATATGGGAGGTATAATTAGTAAGTTTGCAGATGACACCAGAATTGGAGGTGTAGTGGACAACGAAGCAGGTTACCTCAGATTACAATGGGATTTTGGTCAGATGGGCTAAGGAGTGGTAGATGGAGTTTAATTTAGATAAATGGGAGATGCTACACTTCAGAAAGGCAAATCAGGGCAGAACGTATACACTTAATGGTAACGTCCTGCAGTGTGTTGCTGAACAAAGAGACCTTGGAGTGCAGGTTAATGGTTCCTTGAAAGCAGAGTCACAGGTAGACAGGATAGTGACGTCAGTGTTTGCTTGCCTTTATTAGTCAGTGCATTGAGTATAGGAGTTAGGAGGGCATGTTGTGGCAGCACAGAACACATTGGTTATGCTACTTTTGGAATACAGCATTCAATTTTAGTCTCCATGCTCCAGGAAGGATTTGAAACTTGAAAGGGTGCAGAAATGATTTACAAGGATATTGCCAGGCTTAGAGGATTTGAGCTATAGGGAGATGCTGAATAGGCTGGGGCTATTTTTGCTGGAGCATCGGAGGCTAAGGGGTGACCTTATAGAAATTTATAAAGTCATGAGGGGCATGGATAGGGTGAATATCCAAGGTGATTTTCCCCCGGGTAAGGGAGTCCAAAACTAGAGGGCATGGGTTTAAGGTGAGAGGGATTTAAAAGGAACCTAAGGGACAACTTTTTCAGGCAGAGGGTGGTGCTCATGTAGAATGAGGTACCAGAGGAAGTGCTGGAGGCTGGTACAACATTTGAAAGACATCTGAATTGGTATATGAGTCGGAAGGGTTTAGAGGGATATGGGCCAAGTGCTGGCAAATGGGACTAGATTATTTTATGCTATCTGGTCAGCATTGATTAGTTGGTTCAAAGGGTGTGTTTCCACGTTATACAGCTCTAAATAGAAAAAGAGTGCAAAATACTGAGTATTGAGAACGATAACTAACGTCACAGAAAGGGACAATGTGCAAACATAAAAATGCACCACTATATAAGATTTAAAAGGAGTGAAATATGGCAAAAAGACAGGGAAAGGCTCGTTATTGAATGCACAAATGAAAACAAAAATTGCTGGAACACTCAAGTCTGGTAGCATCTGTGGAGAGAAAGCAAAGTTGACATTTCGAGTCCTGTGACTCCTCTTCAGAATACACACAACATTTACCCCAAGTCAGGGGAATTGATAGCACAAGTAGAAGTAAAATAGAAGTAAAGGTTTAATGTGAGCCATTCTTTAAAAAAAAGTTTCTAAGCTGACAACTGCTAAAACCAAAATATTTGAGGGTATGAGACATTAATTTTGGTTCACAGGATCAAAAATGTAAATTAGTTTGGATAGAAATAATAAAGAAGTCACTGATGGAGGTAGATTAGAAGCCCCTGAACTGTAATAGCTTCACTGCACGACTGCTGAGTACTAGGATGATCTCTGGTATGCAGGAATTGTTTAATAAGCAAAGCCTAAAGGGGACTCCAATTACTGGAGTTATAAGAACAAGTGGTGATCTCATGGAAATATATTGGATTCTTAACTGGTTTGACAGCATAATTGCTCTCACAGGAGTGTCTAGGACCGGAGGGCGTTGTTTCAGGCTATTCAAGACTGAGATGAGGGGGAATCTTCACTGATGATTGCGCATCTTTGAACACCTTGTCACAGGGCTGTATGGGCAGAGTCCATGTGTACATTTAGGGATGAGACTGATAGAATTATCAATAGCGTTAACAAGGGTTACAGGAAAAGGCAGGACAGTGAATGTGAAAGAATGCTGGATCAGCCATGATCATATTGAACGGTGGAGCAGACTCGAAAGGGCTGAGTGTCCTATTCTTGTTCATACATATAAAGAGCTGTATCCCTTGGTAACAAAAAACACAAATCTCTCAGCCCCCCTCTCCAATTTTATTGCTCACACATTGTAATCTGTCTCTCTTCTAAACATTTTGGAAAATATTAAAAAGCAGGCATCATTTTGCCTGTCCAGAAAACACTACATGATAAAGATAAAACAAAAGTTTTAAAATAAGGAAATGCAAAATATTACTAGAAATTGTAGACATTTTGAAAAATAGAAACTGTATTGTGCTGAGCGTTTCTGCTATTATGGAACCACCTCCTTTAATCCTCTTTATTGGCAGTGAGTCACATTGAACATTGTTTGGTGCCGCCAGAAAGTCTCGAGCTTTTGGTCCAAATATACTTTCCATACAAAAGTGTACACAAGTATAAACAGGCTACATTGCCACAGGGGTCATCACAGTGACACCTACGCAGTTCTCAATCTAACTCTGCAGTAATCAGCTGTCCGATAAACATGTCCGAGTGTAAGACCTAACTTAATAGCCTGCAATGTCTAACCTTCCATCAACCCCACTGTCTGCTGTTCAATGCTTACCCAAAATGTCTGTGGACTAAATTCTTCACTTCCCAATTTCTTTATCACCAGCTCCCTCACATTGTATGCCCAACACTCATCCAGGGGTCAAATGTTCAATACCCACACCCTTCCTAGCAGTTTCCAACTCATCTTCACTTCTTGCCTCTGCTGTCTGCCACCCTGTCACATAAGGCCTCCGTGTACCTGGCTGCAATTGGGAAAATGATTAAAAATAGATACATCAGGCCTTTCTTTTAAGTTTTGCAGAACCTCTAGGAAACCTGCATTTCTGAGACACTAAATTCCACAGATCGCTTTGGTTATTATCATAGCCGTTGTTACTCTGTCCCCAGAATGGTAATGTTCAAACAGGGTGTGTTTTGGGAAAGCTATCAGATTGCTCCTGGGGAGAAGTATAGAGAACAATTGTTTCTTACTTTCATTGAAGACAATTTTTTAAAAGAGTTATATTGGGAACAAACAATCCAGCCTAACAGTCTACGGGGTCAACCACACAGCCATTTAATGAGTTGTGGCCATCTCTTGTGGACACAGCACTTACCTTGTTTAACATAATGCACCAAGTCTTTGGTGAGCTATCACTAGAAGTGAAAGTTCCAGTTGTTAAGGATGGACTCATGCTGTGTATGCAGGTACAGCCAGGTCCACTCTAACACAAGCCTAACTGATAGCCAACTCTGCCCTTCACCAACCTTATTACAAGCACAGGCTCTTTGCCCATCTTTCATTTGTTTTTCATGGTCTCTTGGCAAATGTCAAATGTTTGATGACAGCACACCTGGAACTCTCCTGCATGGCAACAGCCACAGTAGCTGATCTAGTTTTTCCACCCTTCTGGCTTTGTTCTTTCTCCAGAGATTTTGAATCTTAAGGTACACCAAAAGCATTAGCAACAGAATCTGTGATTGGAGCAGAAGTTCCTTTCAGAGTCTGACTTCATGTTCACTGCTCCACCAACCACATTTCCAGAATCCATTCCTGCTCTCACTAATTGCAGAACTGAGATTTATTTTGAACCCTGTACAATCTGAAAGCCAGAACTTATATTTTATCATTATAAATATTTAAACTCTGTTAGGATTTTAAAAAAGGACATTTTAATCATGCCAGAGCTGCAATTATTTCTCTATGAAGCATTTAAAACATGCCTGTTTAAGTTCTCTCATACATTCTCAATAAAACAGAAACTGTTTATAAAAATCCCTATAGCAAGGTTAAATGCTTCAAAGATATACCTTTCCAGAAGAATAACAAACTAAATGGAAATAAGTTTTGATCTGACAAGCGCATGCTGATGTTTATCCTCAAGTCTTGCAATTACAGTCCCAACTTCTGCCTTTTTTTAAAAAATAACTTGCCTTACCTCAACTGTTTAACCTATTCTTAGATAATGTTTGCTTTATTCAGAAATGCTGGCTGCACTTTTTAAAGCCTCACAACATTCAGTATAAAACTGATTTCTCCTGCTGTTTGAAGTGAATTTGAATGCAAGAAGTTGAATACAATGCACCCCTGGCTCCAGCCTCCCAAACCCAGGATATAGTCTGTTTCGAATTGCTTGACCTCATCCCCTCATAATTCTCAAAATGTTTTCACCATCTAGAACTCTTGTAATGCAAAAGCAGTCTCCAGTTTTCAAGGAAAAACAAATTCAGCACTCATCATCTAAAGATTGGTATTTCACCTTGAGGGAAAGGGAAAACTGCTTCTCAACTCACCAAGGACACCTGTTATTCCAGTGCAGCAGAAAGTACAGAAGCAAACAAGATCAATGTGACAAGCCTGGAGGAGACTGCACAGGAAAAACAGCCATTCTAATTTTCTTTAATATGAAAACAGATCCTTTTGTACACTTACTGAATGTTCTGTTACAATCTTGATAGACAAATTGGACTAAAACCAGAACTCTGACCTTCAGCTGAAGGACAAATTGCACACACATGGTTATGGAAAAAAAAAGCAGTTTGAACTTTTATTTGGATGCATCTCATTAATAGTTTACATCGCTATATATCGAGTGAAATTAAATGCAGCATGATTTTACCAGATAATTGTAATAAACACTCAAATATTTGTACCCTGAATAAATTAGTACCATTCTGGACTGGTAACAGACTTGTTCCAAGTAGTTTCAAAAAAATACCAAAACAAGTACCTGTATATCCCTTCCCACATTTGCAAAGCAGATTGCTAAAAAATAGTTTTGCTCTCTCTCACATACTGCTAGTAGCAGGTGACAGCATTAGTACCGCTAAAATTGTCAAAAGATCTGCAATTGAGCACCAGTTTTGCACAATATTCAACCAGCAACGTCATCCCAACTGGTGAAGCAACCGGTCAACAATTTTCTTTTCTTGGAAAGATCACTACAAAATACTTTCTGTCATGAATGGTGCTCATCCAGCTTTGACAACTCTACACAATATGCTATAATCATTTTATAATATTCTATACAGCAGTTCTCATCAGATCCTCAACCATTTTTTAGACCGCTGTTGAAAATACATGTAAAAGTAAAATTAACTAGTACAACAGCTTGCTTCAAGTACTATGTTGATTATTAAAGCTCTAACTTATCTATCAATTTGTAAATCAGAGCCACTTCTGCAGCCATTTCAACAGCAAAAAGTAAAACAAGTCAGTAAAAGACCAAGAGCAACCGAAGTGGAAAAATGTAAAAAAAATGAATCTTGCATTAAAAAGCAGAAAATGAACATTTAGAGACCAGGCTTCAGCGCATTTAAGGAACAAAAACTGAATCAAAGCAAGCTCCATAGAAGACATCACTATTTTAAATTTACTTTAGGAATTGCTTAAAAGTTAGTGCTTGAGTACACAGAATAATCCATACCAGTTAAATACACTAAATGGAATACAAAAGTGCACACAATTTGCCTTTGTTTATTTTTGTGAACTGAAATATCATTCAATGAAAGGAGGGCCAAATTACTGGCTTCTATATGCCAGACAGATGCCATGCTTCTATAGAGTGGAAGCAAACTTCCAATTCCAGACTACAAAATGAATTACCCAAGATAATCTCCACTTTGATGGAGATTTCATCATTTCTTTCATTTTACTGGCACTGACCAACCATTACTGCATCAATAAATATGACCAATCACATACAATGCTGCACAGAATTAAAGGAGGTCTGGTAAGTGGCTATAAACAGAGTCCAGGAGTTTCTGACTGGCACCCTGACTCTTCCCTCCAGCAATCTCGAACAGCTTATCCAATTTGTCCTCAGCATGGGGAATCTCTTCTATCACTCCGAGCTCCTCCTGGTTAAGAATATGAAGTGTGTCATCAAATATAGGCTGCAGGTCACAAGGATCCAAACGTACCTGGCGTAAAATGGTGTCTTTCTTCTCTGCAATTTAGAATAGAAATAAATATTTAGGCCCATTTAAACATTTTGAACAATTCTACGTAAAGAAGTCTCAAACGAAAACATTTGACAATTTGAAGTTTGCATTTAAAACAAAACTTCTCTTATGTTTGCTTCTTATCTTTCGAAAAGTAATCAGTGCAGCTAGGATACAATTTCATAAATGTCTTCTAATACCTGACCCACAAGGCCATGCTGCACAGAGAAGTAGAATGGCCAAGGAGAGACATGTGCATGTTATGAAATTGTTCAATTCTGAGGGCATCAGAAATAGACATTGACTATCATGACCCTCAGCAGAGACCCTTCAACAGAATGAGCCTGCCTCTTGCTGATTTTTTCAGCATGTCCAGGATGAGATCAGTCAAATATAGTTGTTCTTTTGCCATTGCAGCTAAAAATCAGTTCAGGTTCCTGACAGCACCTGACTAGTTTTGTTACAAATTGAGCCATCAGTTAAGGCTTTTAAGATCCTAAACCTTGTATCAGTGTTCATCCATACCTTTGTATGTTCACTCCTGAGCCAAGGAATTACCATGATTCTGACTTATTTTAAAACTTGGGATTGTTGAATGTATAAATTGTTTTGCTGAACAAAGGAAAATATCCCCGTATCAACTTCACAAAAAAGGCACTGTAACTAAATATGGTCACCACAATCTCTCCAAAATCTACTGAAGGTTTTCTTAAAGATATTTTGCATCACTGAGGTCATGGCTTTACAGCTGCCCCTACCAGTATAGCTTTAATAAGTTGTGGAGGAAGGTTAATACTGCTTTCAGTCAGCAGACAACTTGTTGAAGGAAACATTGTATAATTATGACCGAGGAGCAGAATAGCTTGGGGCTCGTAGCAGCAACTTTAAGACACCATTACTTCCAATGACTCTCACGCAGCTCTAAACTATGAATTTATTTAGACCAGCTGTTCCTGGAAATGTCTTTGCAAATAAAATTTAAAATCAAATAAAATGGATGCTGTTCTTAAAATAAAAAAAACGAGTGGAATTAACAGTGTATGAAACCACGCCTAATTTTAAATAGGTTTCGGAATTCTTTTCTTGTTAAACTAAATAGCTGAATAACAGGTGAACTTTTAGAAACTATTACAAATAAAATAGAGCTTTTACCTTTGGAAATGAAAGATCCAGTTCTGCTGAGAACTGAAGATGAAGTACTGGAAGTTGAGTCACAGCGAAGTAGGGGCTCTGATTCATCCACAAAAAATACTTTTGTCTTGTCAGCTGAAGATGTTTCAACAGCGGAATTGGGAACAGCGGAATTGGGAACAGCGGAATTGGGAACAGCGGAATTGGGAACAGCGGAATTGGAAGCGACTCCATTTTTATTGTTGACAACAGGAACAAGTTTCTCAAGATCCAGCTGGAAAAGAAAACATTTTAGATTTTAAAACATCTGCAAAATAAGGAATCCAAGTATGTACATGTAGGAAACAGACAAAATTGAAATAGTTGGAATAATTTCAGCTTGGAAAATGAGATAAAGTTATTAGCCTTATTTAAATTACTCAAAGTTGCCAAGTGGGAATGAAACGAGGATTTGTTTCTACAACAAGGACTGTACAGAAATGGTAGCATTTCTTCTTTCATTAGATTTGGATCTAATTTTTAGATGAGGCTACAACATCGAATTGTTTCTGTTGTTCAGCATGAATGCAATGTACAGTAGGCAGAGTTGAATGATCCCATAATAATGAATCAGGTACAAGCTACTGATGGCCACATACAGTCATGTTTACTGTTAATCAGAAACTAACTAATTGAAAATAGTTTCTAAAAATATCCCTGAATGAAGCAGCAAAATGGCATGTCAGACAAGGCTGAAGCATTTCCAATCATTTTTAGCCTGAAGCACCAAATAGATAATCCGGATGATCAATCTCAGCATCATAAATGCCAGTCCTCAACTAACCCCATCAACTAAATGTTCAGCATACAGAAAATACCATGGGGCCCCGACAAGGCTTGATGAAGTAGACATACTACATCCAGTAGAGCTACAACATTGATGTTACTTGTTCACACAAAGAATTGCCCAAATAATAAGCAGTACCATAAAATGCAAGATAAATCCAACCCAGCCAATTAACAGCCCGAGTGTACTCTCGCTCAAAGTGTTGTAAGGTGTCATCATCAGTATGCTATCAAGCAACACTTACACAGCAACAACTGGCTCAGTTTTGATTTGGCCAGGGTTACTCAGCTCAGCCTTTCATTTTTAAATATAGATTATAAATGAACAAAGAACATTACAGCAAAGGGTACAGGCCTTTCAGCCCTTCAAGCCTGTGATGACACATTTTGCCATTCCATTCTAAAATTGTCTTCAGTTTTGGGATCTGTGTATCCCTTTATTCCCTTCTTACTCATGTATTCACCCAGAATACCTACTCATAGAAGCTGACTATATTGGCCCCAGAAGCTACAGATCAAAAGTAAGACCAATTGTATTGCTAGCATAGGATGGAGAAATATTCAAATCGAGAATTATAGTGGCCTTCCTTGGTGAACACAGTTCGTCTCAAAGCATTTTGTCTTCGAAGATACAAATCAGAGGGGTTTTATTATTTATTGAATGCCTCCAGGATGAAGAAAATATCTTGTGAATTGATGGTTTTAAAGCATCCATAAAGCTTTCAGTTCAATAAACAGTTTTAAAATTAAAGATAATTAGTTTGCATTTCTATCTGGAAGCAGGTCTTGTGTGCCATTTCACCACAGAGAAAGGTTCTTGGGATAGTGGAAATTCTCTTTGTTCTATGATGTAGGCGCTGTTTTCACAGTTTACCAATCAGTTAAATTGGGAGAAAGCAATCTGCGACCATCCAAGGAGCACAGGGACCTTTAAGAAGTAGGAATGTTTCAGATTTGGAGTCACTGTTATTGCAAGTGGGAATTTATACTTGGAATAAGAAGTCTAAATGCATGATGAATTAATATAGACAGAACTACTTCATGAACCTAAGAGAAGACATTAGCAGTGGAATCCTCAGAGACAAAATATTCTGGAAATCTAAGTGCAGGACTGGAAAACTAAGGTGATTCAGTACAAATTCCTGAGAACTGCAACATGTATTGGTTTGATTCCAAGAGAATTGAAAGACCGCTCAAAATTACTGTAAAAAAATACAAACTTAGAAGTACAATGAAAAAATTCTGTTTGGAATTTAGGTTTAAGGTATGAGTTGCTTAAGGGATCTAAATTAGTAGCGCACATTAGTGCACTTGCAAGAAATACAGCTTAAAACAAAGTTAAAAATCACACAACACCAGGTCATAGTCCAACAGGTTTATTTACAAGTAAGGGCTATCAGAGCACTGCTCCCTCAGGTAACTAGTGGGGCAGGTACACAGGATACAGAATCTAAAATAAAAGTTCAATGTGTCATACAACTGATGTTATGTATTAGACAAACCTAGATTGTTAAGTCTTTAATCACTTAGAATGGGGATGCAGGTTTCAATTCATTTATATGGAAATGCCAGAATTTCTTTCAAGTTACAGCCCCAAGATAACTTAAGATTTTAATCAGTGAATTGAAAAGGCGACATCTCAGCTAGGACAACACACTACAAGTGTGGGGTTAGAGTCTGTCTGTATTCCAACCTTGAGTCAGACTGATTTTATTTCTAAAGCAGGAATTTATAAAATATGATATGGACTGACAAATGCAAAACTTGCGCCCATACCTCCTCCCTTACTTCTCTCCAAGGCCCCAAGGGATCCTTCCATATCCGCTACAAATTCACCTGCACCTCCACACACATCATCTATTGCATCCGCTGCACCCGATGTGGCCTCCTCTATATTGGGGAGACAGGCCGCCTACTTGCGGAACGTTTCAGAGAACATCTCTGGGACACCCGGACCAACCAAGCCAACCACCCCGTGGCTCAACACTTCAACTCCCCCTCCCACTCCACCAAGGACATGCAGGTCCTTGGACTCCTCCATCGCCAGACCATAACAACACGACGGTTGGAGGAAGAACGCCTCATCTTCCGCCTGGGAACCCTCCAACCACAAGGGATGAGCTCGGATTTCTCCAGTTTCCTCATTTCCCCTCCCCCCACCTTGTCTCAGTCAAATCCCTTGAACTCAGCACCGCCTTCCTAACCTGCAATCTTCTTCCTGACCTCTCCGCCCCCACCCCACTCCGGCCTATCACCCTCACCTTGACCTCCTTCCACCTATCACATCTCCATCGCCCCTCTCCCAAGTCTCTCCTCCCTACCTTTTATCTTAGCCTGCTGGACACACTTTCCTCATTCCTGAAGAAGGGCTTATGCCCGAAACGGCGAATTTCCTGTTCCTTGGATGCTGCCCGACCTGCTGCGCTTTTCCAGCAACACATTTTCAGCTATGGACTGACAGCCTACAGTGTGGGTGCTTTTTGAACAAAATGGGATGTATCTGCAAATACAAATTGATGGAGTGTGTGTGTGTGAGAGAGAGGGGTGGAAAGAGGCATAGGTCAGGGGAAAGAGGCAGATAGAGAGGTGCGACAGACAGAGAGAGAGAGAGAGAGAGAGTGGGGAGAGGCAGAGAGAGAGATGGGGGAGAGCCAGAGAGAGATGGGGGTGTGAAAAGGCAAGGTGGGGGGGGGGGGGGAGAGAGAGAGAGAGAGAGAGAGAGAGAGAGAGAGAGAGAGAGAGAGAGAGAGCAGGGGAGTGGAAAGAGAGAGTGGGGGGGAACTGTGCTTGTATGTGAATGAGAGAGAGGGGGTCACCTGCAGTGACATGAACCTAATATCAGCCTAAATTCTCGCCCAGCCAGTGAAACTTAAACCCCATGAATGAACAAAAGTAAAAATGCAATGCATTCCCTCAAGTCAATCAAGATGGTACTTAATGGCTATATTGCACACAAAGTCAAATAGAAAAACCAGAAGATATACAGAAATTGAGCTGCTTTCTTTGATAAAAAGAACATGGTCAGATTCTAAGCATGATCATCAGCCTCCAGTTGCTCAGAACCTTCAGGACATTTGACATCAGACCTTCGGGTGACCATCCTCCAAGGCGAACTTCAGGACAGGCAGCAGTGAAACGTGGCCAAGCAGAGGCTGATAACTAAGTTCAGTAGCCATAGGGAGGGCCTCAACAGGTGACCACCATTGCACTATATACACACACACACACCCTCACATATTTAAGACACACTGCACTCACCACACACACACACTTTCTCACACTCCCAACCCCACCCAGACAGACAGAAGACACACACACACACACACACACACACACACACACACACAGAGACAAAGACCCATATGTACACATATGTTGCGGGGTGAATTTGTACTTGCAGGGTTACATTGTACTTTGCTCAAAAACTGCATGAATTCATCTAAAACTCCGTTATCTCACTTTTTAGATTAGAATCTAAACACAGGGGGCTAACACCTTCAGCATATTGTCTAGCTATCACCATTGTTAACAGCTAATCTCAGAATGCAACCTTTTTAAAATAATTCTGTAATTTACACATGAAAGAAGTGAAATTATGGTATTCTAACAGATGAAAGGCTTAACAGACAATCAATTTTCCAATGTATAATTTCAGTGACATCACACTAAATTTTTGCTATAAATTCTGTGTGTTAGGATTGAGCTCTCCATTACCACCTAATGAAGGAGCAACGCTACGAAAGCTAGTGTGCTTCCAATTAAACTTGGACTATAACCTTGTGTTGTGAGATTTTTAACTTCAGTTTAAAAGGCTTTAAGGAAAATAAGATCTTGAATGTGGTGTCCCAAGAGATTAAGACAACGCTATTTAGATGCTGAAAATCTGAATCAAGTCTAGACAAGGAATCGGTTTTTGAGTTTTAAAAAATTGCTAATAATGTTTACACTGAGTCCATAAATAAAGTACTTAAATTACTTAATCAGAGAATTACATACCTCTGGACAAACTACAGATTAGCATTTGGTGACAAATAAATCAGGAATGCATTTCCTGCCAAAACTGCGGGTTGCTATTTCTTCGAAGCAGTATTTATCCAAAAGAAAAATTGAAATTATTCAACATGACTCAAAGCTTATGAAGTATTAATTCCTTCAGCTCGAGTGTTCAAAATATACACCACAAATTAACTCACTCTAACAATTTAACATCTGAAACTTTAAGAAACTGCATGATAAATAATGCTGTCTTCCTGCATTATTCATTCTTTTTGAATTTAAGCTCCTCAACTATTGTATTTAGTTAATTATCTGTCAATTAGTCATAGTTTAGTTGCTTCGAAATTGAAATTTCTGGGGTGGTTTCTCTTGGAAACATGACGCCAAATGTTCTTGGCTATTACGTTGAATTGGGCTTAGTCTCCACACAGAATAGAGCCAGCATTGTACTTAATGTACTAAAGATGTTGATCAGAAGTGATGCTCAAAGTTACAGTTAATTCAAATGTAAAATACATTTTTGAAACCAGACCAAAGCAAAAAACTACATTGCACAAATAGATGCTAGGTAATACAGAACTTGAGTCAAATCATGTAAGATTTTGTACATTTGTGAGTACCTCTCATTCTCTAAACTCCAGAGAATAAATGTTCAGACTAGCTAATTTTTCCTCAGAAAACAATTCCTCCATCCCAGCAAATATTCTGGTGAATCTTCATTATACTCAGGCAAACACATCTTTCTGTTATTAATGAGACCAAAGCTGCAGTCAGTATTCCAGATGGAATAGGCAGAGCAATAGACATCGTCTGTATGAACTCAAAAAAAGTGTTCTACAAGGTTCCACATGGGAGACTGGTTGGTAAAGTTTTTATCTGTCCACCCCCGAGGCTCCCATCCTCATTCCCAATTAAGGGCTTTTGCCCGAAACATCAATTTTCCTACTCCTTGGATGCTGCCTGACTTGATGTGCTTTTTCAGCACTACTCTAATCTCGATTCTAATCTCCAGCATCAGCAGTACCAACTTTATCCTGGTTAGTAAGGTGAGATCTCATGGGATCCAGGGGAACTAGCCAATCGGATACAAAATTAGCTTGAAGGTAGGAGACAGAGGGTGGTGGTAGAGGATTGCTTTTTAAGACTAGAGGCCGGTGACCAGCGGTGTGCCACAAAGATCACCGTTGGGTCCACACTGCTTTTCATCATTTATATGATTGATTTGGATGTGAATTTAGGTGGCATGGTAGTAAGTTTTTGCAGGTGACACAAAAATTGTGGTGTAGTGGACACTGACGATCATCTCAGAGTATAATGGAACCTTGATTAGATGGGCCAATGGGCTGAGGAGTGGCAGATGGAGTTCAATTTAGATCAACGAGAGGTGTTGCATTTCGATAAGTCCTGCCCTGGTTTGCCTTATACACTAGGAGAAAGTGAGGACTGCAGATGCTGGAGATCAGAGCTGAAAATGTGTTGCTGGAAAAGCGCAGGTGGTCAGGCAGCATCCAATGAGCAGGAGAATCGACATTTCGGGCCCTTCTTCAGGAATGAGGAGTGTGTGCCAAGCAGGCTAAGATAAAAGGTAGGGAGGAAGGACGGACTTGGGGGAGGGGCGTTGGAAATGCGATAGCGGGAAAGAGGTTAAGATGAGGGCGATAGGCCGGAGTGGGGATTTGGGCAGAGGTATCAGGAAGAAGATTGCAGATTAGGAAGGTGGTGCTGAGTTCGAGGGTTGGGACTGAGACAAGGTGGGGGGTGGGGAAATGAGGAAACTGGAGAAATCTGAGTTGCTCCCCTGTTGGAGGGTTCCTAGGCAGAAGATGAGACGCTCTTCCTCCAGCCGTCGTGTTGTTATGGTCTGGCGATGGAGGAGTCCATGGACCTGCATGTCCTTGGAGGAGTGGGAGGGGGAGTTGAAGTGTTGAGCCACGGGGTGGTTGAGTTGGCTGGTCGGTCCAGGTGTCCCAGAGGTGTTCTCTGAAACGTTCCACAAGTAGGCGGCCAGTCTCCCCAATATAGAGGAGGCCACATCGGGTGCAGCGGATGCAGTAAATGATGTGTGTGGAGGTGCAGGTGAATTTGTGGAGGATATGGAAGGATCCCTTAGGGTCTTGGAGGGAAGTAAGGGGGGAGGTGTGGGCGCAAGTTTTGCATTTCTTGCGGTTGCAGGGTAAGATGCCGGGAGTGGAGGTTGGGTTGGTGGGGGGTGTGGACCTGATGAGGGACTCGCGGTGGGAGTCGTCTTTTTGGAATGAAGGGAGGGAAATATAGCCCTGGTGATGGGGTCCGTTTAGAGGTGGCGGAAATAACGACGGATGATATGATGTGTATGGAGGTTGGTGGAGTGGTAGGCGAGAACCAGTGGCGTTCTGGCCTGGTGGTGATTGGAGGGGCGAGAAGTGGAGGAGATGCGGTGGAGGGCATCATCGATCACGTCTGGGGGGAAATTGCGGTCTTTGAAGGCGGCGGCCATCTGGGTTGTTCGGTATTGGAACTGGTCCTCCTGGGAGCAGATGCTGCAGAGACAAAGGAATTGGGAATATGGGATGGCGTTTTTACAGGGAGCAGGGTGGGAGTAGGTGTAGTCTAGGTAGCTGTGGGAGTCGGTCGGTTTATAGTAAATGTCATCCAAGATAGGATGGGGAGGGAGGTGTCTGAGACGTTCCAGGTAAATTTGAAGTCAGAGTGGAAGGTGTTGGTAAAGTGAATGAACTGTTCAACCTCCTCGTGGGAGCACAAGGCAGCACCAATACAGTCATCGATGTAGCGGAGGAAAAGGTGGGGGGTGGTGCCAGTGTAGCTGTGGAAGATGGACTGGTCCACATATCCAACAAAGAGGCAGGCATAGCTGGGGTCCATGCGGATACCCATGGCTACTCCTTTGGTTTGGAGGAAGTGGGAGGATTGGAAAGAGAAGTTGTTCAGACTGAGGACCAGTTCAGTCAGTCGAAGGAGGGTGTCAGTGGAAGGGTACTGGTTGGTACGGTGGGAAAGGAAGAAGCAGAGGGCTTTGAGTCCTTTGTGATGTGGGATGGAGGTGTACAGGGACTGGATGTCCATGCTGAAGATAAGGTGTTGGAGACCAGGGAAGCGAAAATCATGGAGGAGATGGAGGGCGTGTCTGGTGTCCTGAACGTAGGAAGGGATGGAAGGTGTTCGTAATCGAGGCTGAATAGGCTGGGGCTCTTTTCTCTGGGGCGGAGGCTGAGGGGTGGTCTTATAGATATTTATAAAATCATGAGGTGGATGGAATGAATAGCCTAGGCTTAAAGTGAAAGGGGAAAGCTTTACAGAGGACCAGAGGATTAACTTTTTCCACACAGAGGATGGTGTGTGTACGGAACGAGCTGCCAGAGAAACGGGGAGGCAGGTACAATTACAACATTTAAAAGGCATCTGGATGGGTACAAGAATAGGAAAGGTTTAGAGTGATATGGGCCAAATGCTGGCAAATGGGACTAGGTCAGATTGAAATGTCTTGTTGATGCGGAAAGGTTAGACCAAAGGGTCTGTTTCTGTGCAGTACGACTCAGAGGTTACCTTTATCAATGATGGGGTAAAATGGAGGATTTAACAGAATCAAGACTTTCTGGAAAGCACACAGGAAAGAAGAGTTAAAAGGGGCAATTAGATCAGTTATGACCTTGAGTGACAAGCAGGCTTGAAGGGTTGTATGGTCAACTCCTGTTTTGATTTCTCAAGTTCTTATATACAAGGGTTGAGGGGTTATAGAAAAGCAAAGATGGAGACTTACTTACATGGAAGGATTGGAATGAGAATAAGAATTTTAAAATGAGGTGTTGGAAGATCTAGAAACAATGTAGATGAACAAAAGCAGACTGATGAGCTGACTTGATGTGTTCAGCCAGTCAGGCTGAGATCAACTGAAAGGCTGAGTATTGGAACAGTCCAATCCTGAGATGCCAAAGGACAAATGAATGAGTGCTTTTGGCGACAGTTGAGAGAAGGTGGGCAATATTACAGGGCAAAATGTGGCATTTGTCATGACACAGTATGTCCTAGGTTTAGCATGGAATCAAATAGTTCACCACAAGTCAACATCAACATCACTTGCAGAGTGTTAACAAGAGAATGGGATACATAGAAAACGGGAGTCTCTGATAGGGACCTCTGTCTTCCCAATGAATTCTTCTTTAATTTAGCTGAACTGCAGACAAACTGATGACAGGCAATATTTCCATTCAATTCAAACTTAGGTTTCTGTGTCTCTGGCACCGGGTGTGGGGCTGAAGGCAAAGACTTTGCTTTTCTTCCAGGTGTCAGGAATAGGGAAAAAGAAAATCCCTCGATACAGTGCAACATTTCCAGCTAAAAAACACATTTAAAAACCAATATTGCAGCAGAGCTAAAAATAGTAAATACATGTTTAGAAAGACGTCAGAAATTCCATTTGATTTTCCTGGAGTGCTTCATGCTTACAGCCATAACATACAGTGTAAAGTCCACATAGCAACATTCTTGATTTAAAAGAATGTCACTATTTTTTTTTAAAAGAGATTTGTTTTGGTTAGTCTCAAAGTTGGCCTGTGTGCCATTTGAATTTGGGGAAAAACTGACTAAAATGGAAAATTGCACTAGATTTCAAACTTGCTGTCAGTTCGTAGCCAATTGCTTTGTTCTAGAGTTGATTTCAAATGTTCAAGGAATTTTGCAATTTTATATCAGCAACTGTACTATAAGGAGATGTAATGGCTGAGCTTTGGAAGTCAATACCAAAGGAATACCATTCATCGCATTGACAGCTGCCTTGACCTTTCATCTTATTTTGCAAAAGAAACTTGGAGTCATCAGGCATCTGATCAGCACAACATTCTCTGTACGAGAAATCTGTGAGGACTAGATTTCAATATGATTGAAGTAACCTTATTGAAACATAATATCCAAAGTCTAAGTGGATGGTTTATTGGCTCAGTGTCTGAAACAAGTATAAATAAGGAAACTTTATGAAAAATACTATGAACAGAATGTTGAAATGAAGGTTGGAAAAGGGAAATGGGATTTGGTCATTCTACACTGCCTGTCTTAACTGTACTCAGCAGAGAAAGGAGCACTTTTTAACAATGTTACATGTTTCTGAGTACACTTGATAGCTCTGTAGAAAAAAGTATGTGCAACAATATTACAACTTCTCTCTGGAACCACTTCCTCAATTCAACATAAATTATATTTAATTACGTCGAGTTGTTACTTGCACAAGTAATATTGAGTGACCACAGCTATACGTGCTCCTGCATATTTATCACCCATCGCTCAAATAAGTCTTGTGTGAGTGACTACTACCATAAATTGCATATTTTAATGGAATTTAAACAGTAACAAAACAGTAGGCAATCTAATCTAGTAATGAGTGGCATAGTGGCTCAGTGGTTAATACTGTTCCCTCACAGTGCCAGGGACTTGGTTTCAATTCCAGCCTCAAGTGACTGCATGTGGAATTTGCACATACTCTGTCTGCGTGGGATGCCTCCGGGTGCTCCGGTTTCCTCCCACAATCCAAATCCTGGTTAGGCATATTAGTCAGGGGTAAAACGTAGAGTCATAGATTAGGGGAAAGGGTCTGGGTGGACTGCTCTTCGGACAGTCGGTGTGGACTTGTTGGGCTGAAAGGCCTGTTTCCACATGTAGGGATTCTATAAAAACAAATGCTTGGGAACATGCAGGGAGCAAAATGAAGGAAGAACGAAAAAGAACAGCATAAAATAAAATTATTTCAATGCAGAACACATTGCTACAAGAAATATGCTCTGCAGCATCAACCAAAATTAACTAAACCAAGTCTTAAACATGATGTGGAGATGCTGGTGTTGGACTGGGATTAAAAATCATACAACACCAGGTTATATCCAATAGGTTTATCTGGAAGCACTAGCTTTCAGAGCACAGCTCCTTTGTCAGGTAGCTAGTGGGGCAGGATCAGAGGACACAGAATTTATAGTAAAAGATCAAAGTTCAGGTTGTATGTTTGCTCGCTGAGCTGCAGGGTTTGTTATCAAACATTTCATCACCTTGCTCGGTAACATCAGTGAGTCTCCGGTGAAATTCTGGTGTTCTGTCCCGCTTTCTATTTGTGTGCCTTGGTTTCTTAAGGTGGGTGATATCATTTCCTGTTCTTTTTCTCAGAGGCTGGTAAGTGGGGTCCAAATCGATGTGTTTAGTGATGGAACTCCATCAGTAAATATGGAACATTTCTGCGCAGTGCAGACCCTCCAGCCCTCAATAATGCGCCGACCTGTGAAACTAATCTGAAGCCCATCTAACCTACACTATTCCATTACCTCAATCCAACCACATTGATTTGGACCCCACTTACCAACCTCTGAGGAAAAAGAACCGGAAATAATGTCACATGGACAAGTGCCGACAGATCGTGTTCTTTTTGAATGAAACGGAATGAATCTGCAGATATAAATCTTCAAATGCAAATTCATCCATAGACTGATATCTGCAGATACATTCAATTTTGTTCAAAAAGCACACAATCTGCAGACAGACAGTCAGTCCATTGACATTTTATAAATTCCTACTTTGGAAGTAGGACCAGTCTGACTCATGGTTGGAATAAAGACAGATTCTCACCTCACACCTTTAATTCATTGTCTGAGCTGAAAAGTAACTTTTTAGAAAAAATAAAACCTTAAGTTATCTTGGGAATGTGACTTGAAAGGAGTTCTGGGATTTACATATTAATGAATCGAAACCTGCAACCTTAAGTGATTAAGACTCAACAGCAATCTAGGTTTATTCAATACATGGCATCAATTGTATGACACCTTGATCTGTTACTATAAATTCTGTGTCCTATGATCCTGGCCTTTCTAAACAAACCTGGTATTGCGTAGGTCTTAAACAGTCCATGAAAATTCTTTGAGTAAATCTGATTTGTTAGCAGTCAAATAAAAATCGAACTACTGAAATGACAACAATGCACAGATAAAGATTACTTACAGGGTGGAAACAGGCCCTTTGGCCCAACAAGTCCACACCGACCCGCTGAAGCGCAACCCACCCATACCCCTACATTTACCCCTTACCTAACACTACGGGCAATTTAGCATGGCCAATTCACCTGACCCGCACATCTTTGGACTGTGGGAGGAAACTGGAGCACCCGGAGCAGACACGGGGAGAATGTGCAAACTCCACACAGTCAGTCGCCTGAGTCGGGAATTGAACCCGGGTCTCAGGCGCTGTGAGGCAGCAGTGCTAACCACTGTGCCACCGTGCCGCCCACAAATAAATTCTAGAACTTGAACTACCGTATCTACACGTGAATAGGTTAGTCTCATACATAAGTCGACCTCTTATTTTTGATCAAAAAACCTTGTATCTTCCATATACTTCATGTACAAGTCGACCCTAGTTCTTCAGTTACCCAAATCAACAGGTATGAGTGTGTGCCTGCCTGTTATCAAACATGGCATCAAAACAGCATACAATAAATAACTAATCAATAAGGAATTAATGAAACAGATGATTGCAAATTCTGTCAAGAGGAAACATAGAACAATACAGCACAAAACAGGTCCTTCAGCCCTCGATATTGCGCTGACCTGTGAGCTAATCTAAGCCCATTCCCCAACACTATCCCATCATCATCCATGTGCTTATCAAAGGATTGTTTAAATCTCCCTAATGTGGCTGAATTAACTACATTGGCAGGCAGGGCATTCCACGCCTTACCACTCTGAGTAGACAACATGTCTCTGACATCTGTCTTAAATCTATCACCCCTAAATTTGCAGCTATGCTCCCTCGTACAAGCAGACGTCATCATCCAAGGAAAAAAACTCACTTTTTCCTATCTAATCCTCTGATCATCTAGTATGTCTCTATCAAATCCATACCTTAGCCTTCTTCTTTCTAATGAGGAGAGACTCAAATCCCTCAGCCTTTCTTCATAAGACCTTCGCTCCAGACCAGGCAACACCCTGGTAAATCTCCTCTACGCCTTTTCCAATGCTTTCACATCCTTCCTATAATGGGGCAACCAGAACTGCACACTAGTGCACGAGATTTTTATACAGTTGCAACACGATATCATGGCTGCGGAACTCAATCCTTCTACCAATAAAACCTAACACACTGTATATCTTCTTAACAGCACTATCAACCTGGGTGGCAGCTTTCAGGGATTTACGTACACTGACACCAAGATCCCTCTGCACATCAACACTACCACGAATCTTTGTCCCCAAAATGAATCATCTCACAATTATCTTCATTGAACTCCATTTGCCACCTTTCAGCCCAATTCTGCAGTCAACCCAAGTCTCCCTGCAACATTCTTCCACACTGCCCACCACTGTGACTTGAGTATTATCTGCAACCTTCTAACCCATCCACGTCTGCCTGTATCCAAGTTATTTGCAAAAATGACAAATAGCAATGGTCCCAAAACAAATCCTTCTGGCACACCACTAGTAACCGGACTCCAGGCTGAATACTTACCACCAACCACCACTCACTGCCTTCTTTCAGAAAGCCAGTTTCTAATCCAAATTGCTAAATCACCTTCATTCCCGTGTATCTGTATTTTCTCCAACAGACTACCATGTGGAACCTTATCAAAGGCTTTACTGAAGTCCATGTACACCATCTCAACTGCCTTACCCTCATCTACATGCTTGGTCACCTTCTCAAAAGACTCAATGAGTTTGAAAGACACAACCTGCCCTTGACAAAACCATGCTGACTATTTCCAATCACATTGTTGCTTGCTAGATGATTATAAATCCTCTCTCTTACAATTCTTTCCAAATCTTTTCCTACAATAGATGTAAGGTTCACTGATCTATAATTACCTGTGTCATCTCTACTGCTCTTCTTGAACAACGGCACAACACTTGCAATCCTCCAATCCTCTGGTATTAAACCTGTAGACAATGACAACTCAAAGATCAAGGCCAAAAGCTCCGCCATCTCCTGCCTAGCTTCCCAGACAATTCTCAGAAAAATCCCATCCAGCCCAGGGGACTTATCTACTTTCACGCCTTCCAGAATTGATAAAACATCCTCCTTACAAACTTCAAATTCTTTCAAGTCTAATAGCCTGTATGTCGGTCTTCTCTCTACAATATTCTTCTTTCCCTGATTGTAAACCAATGAGAAATATTAATTGAACACCTCTCTGATCTCCACAGCGTCCACACACAACTTCCCACTTGTCTTTGACAGGCTCTATTCCCACACCTGAGTCATCCTTTTATGCAAGGTTTGTGAAGATTTGTAGCTCAGGTTGAGGTCTACGGTGTAGGTTTGCTTGCTGAGCTGTAGGTTTGATATCCAGACGTTTCATTACCTGGCTAGGTAACATCATCAGTGGTAACCTCCAAGTGAAGCGAAGCTGTTGTCTCCTACTTTCTGTTTACATGTTTGTCCTGGATGGGGTTCCTGGGGTTTGTGGTGATGTCATTTCATTCCAAACATGTAAATAGAAAGTAGGAAACAACAGCTTCGCTCCACTTGGAGGTCGCCACTGATGAGGTTACCTAGCCAGGTAATGAAACGTCTGAATGTCAAACCTACAGCTCAGTGAGCAAACCTACACCCTCATCCTCTTATTCCTCGCACACCTATAGAAAGCTTTAGGGTTCGTCTTTATTCTATTTGCTAAAGACTGCTCATGTCCCCTCTTTGCTCTTCTTAACTCTCTCTAAATCCTTCCTACCTACTCTAACTCTCATTGCCCCATCTGAACCATCTCACCTCAACATCACATAAACCTCCCCCTCCCACTTAACAAAAGATACAATTTCTTTAGTGAAGCGTGGTTCCCTTACCTTATCACTTCCTCCCTGCCTGACAGGGACATAGCTATCAAAGACACGCAATATCAGTTCCTAAGACGAGCTCCACATTTCGATAGTCCCCATCCCCTGCACTTTGTTGCCACATTCTATGTCTCCTAAGTCTTGCCTGATCACATTATACTTGCCCTTCCCCCATCTATAACTCTTGCCCTGTGGTACTTACCTATCCCTTTTCATTGCTAAACTAAACGTAACTGAATTATGGTCACTCTCTCCAAAGTACTTACCTACCACTAAATCAAACACCTGGCCTGGTACATTACCAAGCATCAGATCTGATGTGACCTCCCCTTGTCGGCTCTTCAACAAACTGTGTCAGGAAACCCTCCCACACATATGGGACAAAAACTGATCCATCCGACATACTAGAGTTATAGCATTTCCAGTCAATGTTGAGAAAGTTAAAGTCCCCCATAATGACTACTCTGTTCCTTTGACTCCTACCAAAGATCGTTTTCCCATTCCTCTCTTCCACATCACTGGAACTCTGTGGAGGCCTATAAAAGAACTCCCAGTGTGACCTCTCCTCTCCTGTTTATAACCTCAGTGGAAGAGTCCTTGTCAAACGTTTTCAGTCACCATTATACCATCCTTGACTAACAATGCTGCACCTCCCCCTCTTTTACCACCTTCCCTGATCTTAATAAAAGATCTAAACCCTGGAACCTACAACATCCATTCCTGACCTTGCTCTACGCATGTCTCTGAAATAGCCATAACATCTAAGTCCCAGGTACCTATCCATGCTGCAAGCTCACCTACCTTATTTCTGGCGTTGAAACTTGCTGTCTGCCAGCACATTCCTGTGACCATGAAATCCTATCCATGTCCTCCCTATTCTCATCCTCCTGTGTACTGGAACTACCAAGACAGGTTCCCATCCCCACGCTGAGCTAGTTTAAACCCACCTGATTGGCATCAGCAAATTTCCCACCCAGGATATTAGTACCCTTCTGGTTCAAGTGAAGACCATCCTGTTTGTTGAGGTCCCACCTTCCCCAGAATAAGCCCCAATTATCCATAAACCTGAAACCCTCCCTCCTGCACTATCCCTGCAGCCACGTGTTCAGTTGATACCTCTCTCTGTTCTTCACCTCACTATCACATGGCACGAATAACAATCCAGAGATAACAACTGTTTGTTTTAGCTCCCAGCTTCCACCCTAGCTCCTTGAAATTTTGCCTTACATCCCTATCCCTCTTACTACGCATGTCGTTCGTACCCATGTGGACCATGACTTGGGGCTGGTCACCCTCTCCTTTCAGGACCCCAAAGACATGATCCTGGACATCATGGCCCTGGCACCTGGGAGGCAACACACAAACTGTGAGTCTCTTTCGTTCCCAACAAACCTTCTATCTGACTCTCTAACTATTGAGTCCCCAATGACTAACACCCTCCTCCTTTCCCTCCTTCCCTTCTGTGCAACAGGGATAAACTCTGTGCCAGAGACCTGTACCCCAGTGCATGCCCCGGTAAGTCATCCTTGCAACAGTACCCAAAATGGTATACTTGTTTTTCAGGGGAACAACCACAGGGGAATCCCTGCACTGACTGTTTTCGCTCCCCCCCCCCCCGCCTTCGAGCAGTTACCCAGCTTTCTTCATGCCTAGGAGTAACTGCTTCCCTATACCTCTTACCTATCACAGTCTCTTTTATAGCTGAGGAGGGGGGAAAAAAAAGTCCCTCCTTTCCCAGAAACCTCTGCTCTCAGAGGTGCTGACGCTGCTTAAAGTTTTAAATCAGTGATTCACCTTTCTAGGTCTCCTGGTCCAAGCTCCCACACATAGTGGTAAAAGTTATCACTAAGTTCTGAATAAAGGTCACTGGATCTGAAACTTAAACTGTTTCCTCTCCTGGTGCTGTCAGACCTGAGTTTCTTGAGCAATTTCTGTTTTTGTGTCAGACTTGCAGCGTCCGCAGTTCTTTGTTTTATCAAGTCATTTCTTTATTTTTAAAACTCCTTTTGAAATAAAATGTTTTTTTTTCACAACAAACAGTGCTTGCCTGTGAAGATTGGCTAAATTTGTAGCCAATCTTAATTCCAGACTTTTCTCAAATCTGCTCCCCATGACTTTCTTCCAAAATATTCCGATATAAAATGAATTGCTTCACAGGAATAACTACATGACACACCAAATTTAAATGTCTTCAGCCTGAGACTCTATCAAAAAAGCAATAAACTCCATGCTCACATATAAAGCTGTTGTTTTGTAAATTTAACTATGGTTAAGCTTCTACCAAAAAATGTTTTACTCAAATGCCATAACTGGTTATAAATGAAAAATCTTTAAACTAGGATCTTTATGAAAGGTCATGTGAAGCAAGTACTCCAGTTAATCATGATTTCGAAGTTCATAAAACTGATATATTTTGAATATGTGTGTGTGTGTGTGTGTGTGTGTGTGTGTGTGTGTGTGTGTGCGTGCGCGCGCGCGTGGTGTGTGCGTGTGTTGTTGGGGGGGGGGGGGGGGGGGGGGGGGCGCATTGTTGTTGGCTCTACCTGCACTTTAACATAAATACTGATTCCTACTTTCCTAGCTGGCTACATAATGTTACTTCCCCTGAAGATATATTGTAATTACATACATTTAAACAATCTGAAAATAAACTTGAGAAAACAGTCTGAGATAGTACAGGTATACAACTCGATGAATGACACAGTTGAATTCTAATTTTGGACAGTGAGTTCTTATCTCTTAAATTCAGGTTCTTAGAAGCTGAAGAAAAGTCTTTGTCATTGACAAGAATTAGGGGAGCAGAAAAGACAGTCAAAGTGGTGAATCTATATGTCTCATCAAACTCCTTAATAATTAGTTAAGAGGCACAGTGAAAGTGATGTGACATTTGAGCAGCCATGAAGATGAATTTAGAAAAACTTCTTTAAAAGTTGAAAATAACTTTTTTCTATCCAACAAAAACAATAAAGTAATCAAAAAGAAAATGCACATCAGATGGGAAAGTATGGTACAAATATAACAAGTTGATAAATACCTATATTAAAACATTACAAAATGGATTTAACAATTTCTTTGTAACAAAAATACAACCATCAGAAACAGTGACTATTAGACCTGCCCGAGATAATTGACTTTAATTAGCCAACTTTAATTAGGTGGACCTGACCGGATCAACTGAATTTCAATGCTTTGATTTGCAAAACGTTTTAAAAGCCTAACTATGGAAAGGATCAGCTTCAGACACTATTCGACCTCCTATCACAGTGAATTATGGGCATGTTTTCAGTCTGAAATATAAATAATTAAGGACTTGGATAAGGTGAAGAGAAAAAAAATGTTTTTTCTAGTTGAGTCAGTGACAAGAACTCCCAACTTTAAAACTACCATAGTAATAAGACGGTCAAAGAAATAGCTTTATCCAGAGTGTTATTTAGGGCACATAACCCTTTTGGAGCAAAAACAGTTGACACAGAAACTTGTGCATTTCACAAAATGGTGCTGAAATTTGAAACAGAGGGATATACAGGGTGAAAAGAACAAGCCGGGGAAGAGTAGCAGCTAGACTGTTTTAATAAAGTATCAGCATACATCTAAATGGCTTCCTTTCATATAAATTTCTATGATACTAAATGCTAAATGTTATATATTCATTGATTTCTCACAACAACTATCCTCTCTCATAGACTTTGCTATGTTACATGTGGTCATCACAATTCAAGTCAAGTAATTACTTACTTGGTAATGATTGACCAGTTCAACATAACTTTTGCGTGAAAGGTGAAACTTAGTACAAGATGGCTTTGGCATATTGTTTTCTTGAAATCTGGGCCCCACCCACCTGTCAGTTACCACAGTAGTTCTTTGTACAAGTAGTTCTTTGTACAAGCAGTTCTTTAAGTAATGCCTCCAAAGATAACATCTTCTGGCTTTACCACTACTTGTGCTATTAGATGTAGCGGGTTTAACAATGGTATCACCTTCCATTTAGACCAGCTGCTGAGCAAATTCTTGTGCCACTTACTGGGACATACTGTAATCAAGATTAGGCTGCATTGTGTTCAAGTTAGTTTTTTTTTGTTTTAATCTGTTAGAATGAAAAGGCTCCTTACTTGGTTGTGACTAATGCTTTTCTTAAGGAGTGAGCCTTTGGCTTGGTAACAAAATTAACATGCAAAATTCAAACCCATTTAACAACCAATTAACGGAGACCAATTACAGTCAGATGGTTAAGACTACAGGTTGGACATTCTGCACCGATACATCACCAGAGTTGTAGACAAAACATAAAATTCTCCTGTGCAATAAGAATCGTTCCAGTGCCAATTACATTGATGGAAACAGCATTAACAACAATTTGTTAAATGATTTTTAGACTGTTTTAACTAATTCAGGGAAAGATGGTAGCATAGTGATAATGTCACTGGACGAGTAATCTGGAACCCCAGGCCAATCTGATGGAGACTAGTCTCAAATCCAACAAGGCAAATGGGGAAATTTTAATGCAAAAGCTGGAATAAAAAAGGCTGGTCTAGTGACAATCAAGTAATCACCTGATTGCTATAAAAAACCCATCTGGTTTACTTCTGTCATTGAGAGAAGGAAACCTGCATCTAGCCATCATGTGATTAGAGACCCACAGCAAATTGTTGATTTCTTAACGGCTCTCTGGGACAGAGAAAGCAAGGTGGCCTAGCCAGCGATGCGCACATCCCAAGTATTAATTTAAAAAGGCTTACACTACAATACAAAGATACAAAGCATTTTTATTATTAAAAGGTTCAACCCATGAGGCATACTTCAGCAGAATAGTTACATGCAAAATTGAGAAGAATTAAATAAGTAATTTATTATCTCACTATTTGAAATTCAAGACCAGACAATGATAAAGCAGACACTTTATTGTAAATTTCATATTCCGAAAACAACAGCCTGGTTTACTGTTGAAATAGGAATGGGTTTTGCTATGGATTCTTGACACTAAAGCAACAATTAAATGCTTCCAGACTAGTCCACTTGCTAATAAGTGGAAATCTTATAATGTATAATTGTCTAATAAGTACTTTGTTATATCCTGCTACAAAATCAAAGTAATATGAAGTTGTAAAAAAGTTTGATATTTATCTTTTCCTTAAAATGTCTACTATCCAATCAATAATATTTTAATGCACTACAAGTATTTTCAAAAGCTAATTAGTATGTATTCCTTCGGTCAAGTAAACGAGTGTAAGCGAGGCCCAAACAAGATTCACATGAAGAACATGCTTTTCACTGTGAACATAGCAATAGAAACCACCTGGTCTCAGTAGCTTCAAATTGTCAATAGCTCAAATATAAAATATTGTAATGCAATTAAATTCGTGAAGGGTATGAAATGCCTTTATTTTCAGTTTTTAAAACCGAACTCATCTACATCAACTGAACCATAACTCTACACAAAATTATTTAGGGCTGTCTCAAATAAAGTTGGAGTTGACTTATCAACCCTTCAACACTGGACAGTTAGCCTCTACATGAGGCCTTTCTTTTCTCCTAAAAGTTATGCTTGAGCAAAGCACAACAGCAGATTTGACATACAGACAGTTCAGAGATAAAGAGCAAATGACAGCTGAAGTCTGTATCTATTCAGTTCTCATATCAATATTTACAAGATGGCTGCTCTTGAATCCAAACTGCAAAGTTTAATGTTGCAGACCACTCCTGAACAATGCACGCAGTAATACACTTGCATTACCTTTACAAAGACAATAATCAAAGTGCTTGTGTTGTGTTTCTGGGAGAAGATTCAATATAAAATGCACTTAGGAGCAGTTTTCAGTTCCTTGCAGCACATCAACATGATTGTTTGTGTGAGCTTGCTGTGCACAAACTAGTTGTTCTGTTTCCTACATTACAAAGACTGCAAATCACTTGGGAATGTCCTGTGGGGAAATATTATTAATGGAATCTCTTTGCTTCTTTCCTCCCTTTACCGAAGGTAACTACTCATGGTCAGATGCTAATTCAAAGCACCAGCCTCATTACTACACAGTAACTGTTCTGATCTAATGAACACTCCTCAACTGTGAGCATAATCAAACAAGCCGGCTGTATTCACACCCAGCCAAAAACACCATTTTCCACAGTGTCTCTACATACATTATGAAACTCCAGAGGCTAAATGTACTTACTGCACCTGAGTTCTGCTAACTCAACACCAGGGAATAAACATGCCACACAAAAACAATTCTACAGAGAATTAAATAAAGACATGGGGTATTAGTTTGGAGCATTATGTCAGTGTTTACTCTCCACACAACAAATAGATCTCATCACATTTACACACTGTACTCCAACATCCCCTTACTCACACATACAATCTAATCCTAAGGGTGCAAACACTTTCTGCCCCAGTAACAATCGGTGGAAATAAATACACTTTTGTCCAGTCATTTGTGACCACTCGATTGCTAGAAACAGCATGTTTTGATCCAACCTTCAAAGCATATGAAAATATATCACACTTAAAAATATTAAAAATTAATATATATTTCTCCTTAGGATGAGGGCAGTGCAGACAGGGCAAGTGTCTTGTAGATCCTCAAACAGCCTCAAGGTGATGATGGTTAAGTATCTTTGTGAACGGTGACAGTTCATTTGGGAAACCTACATTTACAGTGATATTTGAGAGAGTCAGTCCAGAATCTGACCAGAGACAAGTGAATGAGCACTGCTCCAGTCCAGAATAGGATGATGAATTAATTGTCAGTACCTGCACATGATACTTGCACATACCTTCGACCCTGTCCTCAGAGTCACAGAAATGCACAGCAGGGAAACACATCATTCAGTCCAACTCGGCTATGCCGACCAGATATCCTAACCTCATTTTCCATTTGCCAGAACTTGGCCCAAATCCTTCTAAACCCTTCCTATTCATATACCCGTCCAGATGCCTTTTAAAAATGATGCAATTGTACCAGCCTTCACCACTTCCTCTAGCAGCTCATTCCATACACGCACCACCCCCTGCGTGAAAAGGTTGCCCCTTAGGTCTCTCATATCTTTCCCTTCTCACCCTAAGCCTATGCCCTCTAGTTCTGGACTTCCCACCCTAGGGAAAAGACCTTGTCTATTTATAAAATCATGAGGGGCATGAATAGAATAAGCGTCTATAAGGTCATCCCTCAGCCTCCGACACTCCAGGGAAAACAGCCCCAGCCTATTCAGCCTCTCCCTATAGCTCAAATCCTCCAACCCTGGCAATACCCTTGTAAATCTTTTCTGAACCCTTTCAAGTTTCACAATATCCTTCCGACAGAAAGGAGACCAGAATTGCACACAATATTCTAGAGGTGACCTAACTAATGTCCTGCACAGCCACAACATGACTTCCCAACTCCTGTACTCAATACTCTGACCAATAAAGGAAAGCATACCAAACGCCTTCACTATCCTTTCTACCTGCGACTCCACTTTCAAGGAGCTATGAACCTGCACTCCAAGGTCTCTTTGTTCAGCAACATTCCCTAGAACCTTACCATTAAGTGTACAAGCCCCGCTAAGATTTGCTTTCCCAAAACACAGTATCTCACATTTATCTAAATTAAACTCCATCTGCCATTCATCGGCCCATTGGCTCATTTGCACAAGATCCCATTGCAATCTGAGCTAACCTTCTTTGCTGTCCACTACACCTCCAATTTTGGGGTCATCTGCAAACTTACTAACTGTACCTCTTATGCTTGCATCCAAATATTTATATAAATGACAAAAAGTAGTGGACCCAGCACCGATCTTTGTGGCGCTCCACTGGTCACAGGTCTCCAGTCTGAAAAACAACCCTCCCCCACCACCCTCTTGTCTTCTCCTTTGAGCCAGTTCTGTATCCAAATGGCTAGTTCTCCCTGTATTCCATGAGATGTAACCTTGTTAACCAGTGTCCCATGGGGAATCCTGGCGAACGCCGTACTGAAGTCCATATAGATCATGCCCACCACTCTGCCCTCATCAATCCTCTTTGTTACTTTTTCAAAAAACTCAATCAAGTTCATGACACATGATTACCCACACAAAGCCGTGTTGACTATCCCTCATCAGTCTGGTCTTTCCAAATACATGTAACACCTGTCCCTCAGGATTCCCTCATCTTCATGTAGTTTATATTGTTTAATTGTCCCTCAAACAGAGGATGATGTCAACTCAAGGTCATGAGTTTCTGTCATGGGACTTACTATGATTGAACAAGATGCATTGTAAATATCTATTTTGTTCTCTGCTGGAATGCTGGCTTTAGAGAATGGATAAAGCAGGACCTAGCTGTCTGTATTCAGTGCCCACTCCATCAAACTTGATTCTAAAGTTTTCTCTGAATACTTGTGGAGTTGGCTTCAGGAAGGACACAGGTACTTGATCCTCATATTGAATTCAAAGCACATGGATCGTTGGTGGAAATTCTCCATTGCTTTGCGTGTCAACGATACATAGCCCAGGTCTCAGTGGGAGTGCAGACATGTGGTAACAACTGCTCTGTACACCAGAACATTTGTCGATTTGTGTTGTCAATCATTTGCTTCTGTAGTTTGGAATAACTTTTATTTTTTCCTAATTGGTGGGTAGCTATTATTTAATATTAATGGTGCATTCAATTGCAGTCTAGACATATTGACATTAATTGGGGTCAAAAGGATAATCTTTCAATGGATTAAATTATGTATGATGAATAAAGAAAATTGCTTGTGGCTTTTGCAGGTCAACCAGCCATTGTAGGATGTTTTCAGGTAAGTGCCCTCAGTCCAAGCATCTTATCCTCTTTAAATCAATAGTATCCCTTAGATCAGGTGGTCAGGAGTGGAACTACTTGCTGACTTTTCTAGTGTTGAGCTCTATTCATAACTCCTCTGACAATGAGCAACCTACGCCAATTAACAGCAGAATCTGGAAAATAGCGAAGTTTTAGCTGCTAAGTGGTTACTAACATTCCTGCTATTTTAAACACAAGGAAATGACTTGCTTAAATCAAGTAGTACTGAGCTTAAGCTTGAACGACACACCCAAGACTAATTTTCCCACTTGGATATCATTGTATTATCTTAAACTTTAATTTGTGTAGACTAATGACAAATGGGAGAAAGTAGAATCATAGGAATTATGGGCTGGAGGGAAAGTCATGAGGAAGATAGTTGCTTCAGTGTGATTTGGATAAACTGAGCGTGTGGGCAAAGGCACAGCAGGTGCAGTACAATGTGGATAAATGTGAGGTTATTCAATTTGGGAGCATAAACAGGAAGGAGCATTATTATTTAAATGACTATAATGTGTGGAAAATGTGCAAGAAAACTTGGATGCCCTCGTACACCAGTCACTGAAAGCAAGCATGCAGGTACAGTAGGAGGTAAAGACAGCAAATGGCATATTAGCAAGGGGATTCGAGCAGAGGAGCAGGCATGTGTTGCTGCAATCATACAGAGCCTTAATGAGACCAGACCTCAAATATTGCATCGAGTTTAGTCTCCTTACCAGAGTATATAGGGAGGGTGCAGCTAAGGTTTCTTCACTCAAAGAATGGTGAATCCGTGGAATTCACTTCTGAAGTCAGGAAACTGGACTGGAAACATTAACGTTACATCCCCTCTCCCCAGAGTTGTTGTTTCTCTAGCTTGTTTCATACGAAATATACAATGACACTCAACTTTCCACAGTGCTGATAAATATAATGGAGGCATAGTTTAAATTGTTAAAACCTCAACTTGAATTCCAACAGATAATTAGAACAATGAAAGCAGTGCTTCAAAGATGTTTAATATTCTATTCAACTCAAAATATTTCAGGTCCAAATCCATTATTTAAATATTGTGACATGTATTGGACTTTGCTTTCTGGATGAGGTCCTTAAATAATCAATTGTATCACAAGGAGTATTAGTTCTGCATCAATAACATTTATACAGGCAATTCTCCAAAACTGAGTGGTACAAAATAAATTAAAAATACAGGTGGGGAGTTCAAGGATTGAGAATTTAAATCAATTTTGACAAGCAGCACATGCAAGCACATACTACAGCCTTAAACAGAAAGGACAACAAAAGTCAAATGGAACAAAATCTTCCAGTACCAAGAAAATCGTACATTTTATTAATGTTCTGTACACACTTCTTATCCTTGCACCTGCTGTGAAGTCAGTTGAGCGGAAATGCACTCAACCTAAAAGTAGTTTTAGACTAACACCACAGGTTACTGCACAATATGGGGAAATAAATTCTACAAATTTATGCTTTTTTTGACAATACTCAAGTAATGTACTACTACACAGATTAATATCTTTTTTTAAAATATTCATTCAGTGCAAGTAGGATTTGCTGGCTGGGCCACCATTTTTGGCCTTGTCGCCCTTGAAAAGGTGATGCAATTTTGAATCACTGCAATCCATGTGCTGTCGTTAAACCCACAATGCTATTTGGGAAGGAAATCCAGGTTTGCGTCCCAAAAACACTGAAGTAACGCTGACATATTTACAGGCCTTTTCTTTCAAATATTTAAGTTCATTGTTTGGTATTGCTTAGATGAATAAAAGCTAAGCCTGACATCTCTGACTCAAACTTGCAAGAAGTGTGTCCTGCTGCAGTTCTTGTTTGATCACATACCGGCTCTGGAGCGGAGGTGGTTGTGAATAGTATGTTTAGTAAATCGGTCACACCACAGATTAGAATTGCTGAGGGAGATAGTGAATGAGTGACCAAAAGGCAGAGAAAGAGTAGGAAGGCAGTGCAGGTGTCCCTTGTGGTCATCGCCCTCCAAAACAGGTATACCGTTTTGAATACTGTTGGTGGAGATGGCTCACCAAGGGAGGGCAGTTGTCAGGATCATGGCACCGTGGCAGGCTCTGCTATTCAGAAGGGTGGGAAAAAGACTCGTAGGGCCATACTCATAGAGGATTCTATTGTAAGGGGAGTAGATAGGCGTTTCTGTGGCTGAAAACGAGACTCTCAGGTGGTACATTGCCTCCCAGGTGTTCAGATCAGGGATGTCACTGATTGGTTGCAGAACATTCTGAAAGGGGAGGTTGAACAGCCAATTGCCGTGGTGCATGTAGGCACCAATGATAGAAGTAAAAAACAGGACGAGTTCCTGAAAGCAGAATTCAGAGAGAGCTAGGAGAGAGGGAGACTTCAAAGATAGCAATCTCAGGATTGTCATGGGCTAGCCAGGATAGAAATAAAAAAATAGGCAGTATTAACTCGTGACTTGAGGGATGGTGTAGGAGGGAGGAGTTGCATTTCCAGTCAGGGATGATATCACGGCTGTGCTAAAGGAGGACACTATGGGGGCCTTCATCAGTGAGGCATTGTGGGTAGAGCTGAGAAATAAGAAGGATTGCAGCTAAATTGTTGGGGCTGTACTACAGGCCTCTCAACAGTGTGCGTGAAGTAGAAGACAAATAGGTAAACAGATTATGGAAAATGTAGAGGCTACAGAGTGGTGGTGATGGAAGCTTTTAACTTTCCCAACGTTGACTGGGATACACTTAGTGTCAGAGGTCTGGATGGGGCAGAATTTGTAAGGAGCAAACAGGAAAGCTTTCTAGAGCAGTATGTCAATAGTCCAACTATTACACCTGGTATTGGAGTATGAGCCAGGCCAGGTGGTAGAAGTTGCAGTGGGGAATTTCTTTGGGAATAGTGACCTCAATTCTGTACGTTTTAGAATAGCTATAGACAAAGATGAGAGTGGTCCTAAGGGAAGGAGGACTAAGCTAGGCCAGGAGCTGGAAAAATGTGGGTTGGGGTCAGTTACTTGAAGGGAAGTCGACATTTGATATGTGGAAGGCTTTCAAAGATAGGTTGAAGATAGTGTAGGGTAGACATGTCCTTTTGAAAACAAGGAATAGGAAAAGCAGGATTTGTGAACTGTGAGTGGCAGGAGAAATCATGCGACTCGCCAAGATGAAAAGGGAAGTGTACATAAGGTCAAAGGAGCTAAGAACAGAACAGGCCTTGGAGGAATATTGCGAGAGCAGGACCAATCTTTAACGAGGAAGCAAGCGAATTAAAAGGGGTGATAAATAACTTTATCAAGCAGAATTAAGGAAAATTTCAAGGCCTTTTATTCATATATAAGAAACAAGAGGGTAACTAGAGTAAATGTTGATTCACTAAAAGGATAAGGAAGGGAGGTTGTGTACCGAACCTGAAAAAATGGGTGAGATTCTCAATGATTACTTTGCATCAGTGTTCATTGAGGAGAGGGACATAATGAATGTTGAGATTAGAGATAGAAGTTTGTTTACTCTGGATCACATTGGCATAAGGAAGGCTAAAGGATTTTAAGGTGAACAAATCCCCAGGATCAGATGGGATGTATCCCAGGTTGCTGAGGGAGACGAGGGGGGGAATAGCTGGGGCCCTGATAGATATCTTTGTAGCATTCTTAAACACAGGTGAGGTGCTGTGGGACTGGAGCGTTGATATTGTTGTACCCCTGTACAAGATGGGGAATAGGGATATTCCAGGTAACTACAGACCAGTGAGCCTGACATCAGTGGTGGTAAAGCTGCTGGAGAAGGTACTGAGGGCTGGAATCTATTTATATTTTGAAGAGACTGGGCTTATCAGTGATAGGCAATATGGTTTTATGTGGGGGTGATCATGCCTTACCAACTTAATAGAGTACTTTGAGGAAGTGACCAAGTTGACAGATGAAGGAAGGGCTGTAGATGTCATATATATGGACTTTACCAAACTCCTTACTAAAGTTCCAGCTGGTAAACTAATGGAGAAAGTAAAGTCAGATGGTGTGCAGGGTGTTCTAGCATGGGATAAAGAACTGATTGAGCAATAAGAGACAGTTGTTGTTGAAGGGAGTTTCTCAAAATGGAGAAAGGTGACCAGTGGTATCCCCACAAGGATCAGTGCTGGGGCTACTGTTGTGTGTGATATACATAACTGATCCGGAAGAGAGCACTGGTGGTCTGATCAGTAAGTTTGCAGACGTCATGATGATTGATGGAGTAGCAGAAAGCATAGGGGACTGTCAAAGAATACAGGATAATATTGATGACTGGAGAGTTGGGCAGAGAAGTGTCAGATTCAGTTCAATCTGGGCAAATGTGAAGTGATACATTTTAGAATGCCTAATTCTAGAGCGAACTATACTGTAAATGGAAGAGCCTTGGGAAAAGTTGATGAGCAGAGAGATCTGGGAGTTCAGATCCACTGCACCCTGAAGGTGGCTGCACAGATTGATAAAAGTGGTCAAGGCAGCATATGGTATGCTTGCCTTCATCAGATGGGGTATTAAATATAAGAGCTGATAGGTCATGTTAAAATTGTACAAGACTTTGGTTTGGCCGCGTTTAGGATACTGTGTACAGTTCTGGTCGCCACATTAGCAAAAGCATGTGGACATTTTGGAGTGGGTGCAGAGAAGGTTTACGAGGATGTTGCCTCATATGGAAGGTGTTAGCTATGAAGAGAGGTTGTGTAGGTTGGGATTGTTTACATTAGGAAAAAAGAGATTGAGTGGGGACCTGATTGAGGTCGACAAAATCATGAAGAGTGTAGACAGGTTGGATAGAGATAAGCTTTTTCCCAGGGTGAGGGATTCAATAACGAGAGAGGTCACGCATTCAAGGTGAGGACAAGTGTTTAAGGGGAATACACGCGGCAAGTACTTGACACAGAGGGTGGTAGGTGCCTGGAACGCGTTGCCAGCAGAGATAGTAGAGGCAGGCACTTTAGATTCATTTAAAGTGCATCTGGACAGATGCATGAGTAGGTGGGGAGTAGAGGGATACAGATCCTTAGAAATTGGGCAATAGGTTTCGATAGTGGATTTGGATTAGCATAGGCTTGGAGGGTCAAAAGGCTTGTTTATGGGCTGTAAATTTTCTTTGCTCTTTGTTCTAAGTCAGGATGGTGAATGGCTTGGAGGGAAACTTGCAGATGTTCCCATATGTCTGCTGCATTTAGCCTTTGAGAGGGCAATGGCTGGGGACTTGGAAGGTGCTCTCTCAAGAGCACTTGTAATTTTCTGCAGGGTCACTTGTTGTTGCTGGCAAATACTGCTGCTCCTAGGTGCCAATGACAGAAGAAATGCAGCTTTGAGGATGTGGTGCCAATTAAGCATGCCTCTTTGTCTTGAATGGTGTCAAGCTTCTTTAAATGTAATTGGAGGTTTTTCCATCCAGGCATGTCAGGACTATTTCGTTACTTCAGCCAGCAGGGGAATTTTCTCCCTCACTCCCATTAAATTTCCAATAATGCTACACTCGGTCAAATACAGCCTGATGTTAAAGGCAGTTGCTCTCGCCTCTTCACTGGAATTCAGCTCCTTTGCCCATGCTTGGATCAATACTGAAATATAGTGAGAAGCTGATGGCTCTGGCATGACCCAAACGGAGCATCACAGCAGGTGACAGAACATGTTAATAAGTAATTAAAGGTGATATACGGGACTCTCCCTTATCAGTCAGGGCATAAATTCTAAGAGCAGGGAAGTTATATTGAGCTGCACAGAGCTTTGGTTGGCCACAGCTGCAGTACTGTGTGCAGTAATGGTGTCTGCCCAATAGGAAGGATGTGAGTGCACTGAGGGGGTGCAGAGGATGTTGCCTCGGGTTTCAGCTATGGAGAGTGTGGCTGGATAAGCTCACGTTGTTTTCTTTGGAGCAGAGAAGGCTGAGGAAACTTGATTGTGATTATTCATAACACAAGGCATGACCAGGATGGATAGAAATGTGTTTCCTCAATTGAAGGGCCAAGAAGGGGGGAGAACACTTTTAAAAGATGAAAGGCAGGAGGATTAGAGGTGAATTGAGGAAACATTTTGTCAACTCGAGGGTGGTGAGGGTCTGAAATGCACTGCCTGGAGAGCAGTTGAGGCAGGTAACCTCAATCTTTAAAACATACTTTGATGAGCACTTGAAATGCCATAACATTTAACGCAATGGACCAACTACTGAAAAGCAGCCTGTAGACTTAGCATTGTTTTGGAGGTACAGACTTGGGACTGAAGGTCACTACTGTATGATTTAATGATTCTTTGACCAGTAAGCAGGTTACTGTTAATCAAATGCTGCTAATAGCACGATTTATGAACCTCTCCTGGTATTCAACAGTAGACTGACATAGGTGATTGGCCAAGTTGAATTTGTCCTGCTTTGTATGTACATGGCATACTGTAATGCTAGTAATGATGAAGTTGTACTGAACAGCTTGACCAGGAGTGCTGCAAGTTCAATATTACAGTCGGAATAGTGTCTGGGTTCATAGCAGTAGTCAATGCCTTCAGCTGTTTTTGACCTCATGGCGAAATTAATTTGATTGAAGACTGGCAATTGTAATATTGGAGACCTGGAGGCAGGGATGGGTCATCCACTTGATACTTCTGGCTGAAGATTGCTGTATGTGTCAGCAATATATTTTGCACTGATGTGCTGAGAATAGGGGTATTTATGCAGCCTCCTGTTGGGTGTTTAAAGAGTTTGTCACTATTCATGATCAGATGTGGCGGACTGCAGAGCTTAGGTGTACTCCATTGCTGCTTAGCGTGTTTCGTAACTCCCTCCCAACTGTGCACCATTGATCTAGCACCTTTGTTTGGTGCGTCCTGCTGGTAGTGCCAAGGACATCGTCTGCAACGTATGACTGCATGACTATGACTATATCAGGCTGAGAGACAGCTCTCCTAATTTTAGCACTAGCTCCCACTGTTGGTATGGAAGAGTTTGCAGGGTTGACATAGCTGTTACTGATGTTTTCATTTCCAAAGTCTAGGTTGATGGCCCATTCAGTTTCATTTGTTTGAGACATTTTTGTGGTTCAATACAGCTGGCTTGTTATGCCATTTTAGAGAGCACTTGAGAGTCAAGCACATGTCTTGAGGCCTAGAGTCATGCACATGCGAGAGCAGACAAAGGCAAAACAGCTCCTTCCTGAAACGAAATGGCTCAACCAGATGGACTTTTCACTAAATTCAAAAATATTGATTACCAAAAATCAACATTCAGCATTTAACTTTTAAACTGAAACTCTGAATAAATTCAAATTCCAACCACTCATTGTGGAATTTTAACCTAAGACTCCAGAAAAATAACTGAGTCGCAGAATTCCTAGAGCAGCAACAAACCAACTAAGACATCCTCCACTTCAAATTTGTTAACTACCTAAATCTCCTGGCCATTCTTTTTTTTTGGAGTATTATTCTGTGCTACATTAATTTGAGCATGAGACATGTTTGGCTCAAAATTCTAAATTGGAATTACCTCGTTGTTAAAGCCAATGGAAATGTGCAGACAATTTGTCCAGAACAGGGAACCCCAAGCAGTGATGTAGTGTAAAATGACCACATCACATTTTTGAGGATTTCACTGTATAACCATTATTGACCAGTGTTCAGAGGTCTTCCCTGCTACACTTGAAATAATGCCATGTGCCATTTTACATTCATTCATATGAGTGAGTGGATAGGACCTCCATTAAAATTTCTCATCTGATAGGGCAACAATTCTTTTTGCAATCATGGGAAGTGGGTGCCACTTGTTGGATCAGCATTTATTGCCCATCCCTGACTGCCTTTTAGAACACTTCCTCATAAGTGGAATACATGCATAACGCATTGACCTAGGGTGCAAACTCTCAGACTTCCAATTCGGGGGGTGAGGGCGGGGAGAGGTCGAGAGCGAGACAGACAGACGGAGAAGGGAAGGAGAGGTGAGCTACTGTTGAGATGACAGCTGCTTCAAGCGGAGCAAGTACAGAGTCATGGCATGAAAACAGATTGAGAGAATGATCCAAAATTAGTCTTCAAAACAGGAATTCAAAACATTGTGTTGTTCCATTCTGTAACTTTAACTACAAAGATCAAGCTCAGAAAATAAGATGGGGTGAAGAGGAATACCTATACATGAAATCAAAGATTCCCAGAGTAACACAATACAGTTATAAAATGGATACACAAATCATAAATATCAACAGCATACAGATTAGATCGGGTGAAATTGTGCTTTGTGTACAAGTCCAGAGGCCAAAGGTAAATTTAAAACAAGTTGAAAATGTAATCACATAATGGTGAACACTTCCATGAGGTAAGGTAAGTTGTTGAGACAATGTGAGAGGGGTTGGTGGGCGGCACGGTGGCACAGTGGTTAGCACTGCTGCCTCACAGCGCCTGAGACCCGGGTTCAATTCCCGACTCAGGCGACTGTCTGTGTGGAGTTTGCACGTTCTCCCCGTGTCTGCGTGGGTTTCCTCCGGGTGCTCCGGTTTCCTCCCACAGTCCAAAGATGTGCGGGTCAGGTGAATTGGCCATGCTAAATTGCCCATAGTGTTAGGTAAGGGGTAAATGTGGGGGTATGGGTGGGTTGCGCTTTGGCGGGTCAGTGTGGACTTGTTGGGCCGAAGAGCCTGTTTCCACACTGTAAGTAATCTAATCTAAAAAAACATGCACAGCTCATACCAGATGCTGGGAAACAACAAATGAATAACGCAATCTAAATTTCTTAAGCATTAAATTTCCCAGCTTGCAAAATACAAGTATCAAGGATGCAAGTTATTAATTTATGTTGTTATTCACGTACTGACTTGCATCAAGGTCAAATAGAAAGCATATAGATTATACCAGGTGAAACATTTTAGGTTTCAGAACCACCAATTTAGTTGCATTTGAAAGCAAACCTGATCACTAAGAAGGTGGATATGAAAGCATGCAGCATCAAGAAAAGGAGGTTGACCAAAAGAAAGGCATGTCATGGATATGGGGAACAGATGAGAAATCAGGGTGGGAAGTATGACAGAAATTCAAGAACAGTGAGATAAAAGACAGAATACTAAGTCCATGGAATGAGAAAGAATTAATCTAAGAAATATTGCAAAGTAGACAAATTGCACCTCTCTCATGCTCTCTTTCCCTACTGCAATGGCCAGTAAAATTAATTACCAGAGACCTACAGCATGGAAGGAGACCTTGCTGCCCAAATTGTCTATGCCAACTAGATTTCCTAAACTCAACTAGTTCCATTTGCCTGCACTTCCCATATCCTTCTAAACCTTTCCTATTCACCTACCTGCCCAGATGACTTTTAAATGTTGCAACTATAGTTGTCACTGGAACAGTGAAAGCCAGACAAAGAAACACACAAGAAAACAAAACATTTTGATAGATAGACAGAAAACCTGGCTGTTGAGCATAGGATAGGGAACATGGAGAACCAACACTATCCCAATGGAATGGACAGTATATTACAAAAATAGTCTCAAGAGCTGGTTAAATGAAAGAGAGCAAGTTCACAAAGATCACAGCAGCCTAAATGAACTTAGAATATTGAGGGACAAAATCTGGTCTCCGAGGTCATATTGCAAGTTATTGCACTAAGGATATATAGAAAGCCAACAATAATTTGAAATGTTTTCGTATATCAAAAAATAAAGATAATTTTGATACTTAATTCTAATATTTTCTCAAAATGGGCCAATGAACTCAAGCAGGTCGTAGCAATATTTCCTTGTTCTCCTCCTGCCCATTTTTCCTTGGATAGATCTGTAGAAGCCACTCTCCAATTCATCACAATGCACATTCTGCCATTCCCAATAAATACAATCATTTATTAGTGGTGAAAACCAATTTTCCTGTATTGCTTGAAAGCAGGATTTCTGTTCCAACAGTTCATGTATGTCAATAGAAAACTCAACTCTGTTGACATGTAAACACAAGCACTTCAGACAGCCAAGTATCACTTCACTGGACATGTTACACCATTTAAATCTATTCTCGTTGCTCAACATGAATAGTAAAATGACATGATTGCCTTTTTGAAAGAAGAGATTCCATTTTAAAATACATTATCAAACTCAACAATGAATATTTACCTGATTTAACTGCTTAAATAACAAGATTATAATTTTCAACCCCCCGCAACAATAAAGCAAAATAAGGTCTTGATTACATCAACTGATACCAAATTGATTTACTGGGTGGTGATCCATCCAGCTTCCACAGGAGAATCAGATTCATTCTGGACTAAGCTCAAACAGTATTGGAAATGGATTGTGGTATATTGTAATATTTTGTTCTATTCGCGGTTCCCCAGATAACGAAGCAATCATACTTGTGCTCAACAAGACGTTGACAACAACTGGGCTTGAGTTGAGAAGCAGCCACACATATGCCAAGTAATAATAATCTCCAGAGCAAATCTAACCAGCACCTCCCAAAATAGATAACAGCATTCTTAACTGTAAATAACCTTACTAACATTTTTCAGATCACCATTGACCAGGAAGTCAGCTGGTCCAGCTACACAAACATTATGGTTACAAGGAGTAAGTCTGAGATGGGATAAACTGCAGTAGGTCACTCAGCTTCTGAGTTTGCAAATCCTCCTAATCACCACAACTACACAAGCCAGGAGCGGGATGGGAGACTCAACTTTTTCCTTGATTGCAGCTACAGGAAGCTCAAAGTCATCCAAAGCAAAGCACCCCATTCGCCACCCGAAACATGAATTCCTGCCAAGACAAGTACACAGCGACTGCAATATCTACTCTCTTGCTTAGCATTTCAAGAGGTGTCATTGACAAAACTTGTCACCAAGGAATAAAAGGACAGGGAGCATTATAATACAATCACATTCAAATATCCTAAGTCTCATATCTTCCTTTGTTGCTGCATCATCCATATTGGATAAGATGTTTTGACTTCATATCTAACAGCACTGCAAGAACTGCTTCAATATCTAGACTTTTATAGTTCATGAGAGAGCTTATAATAACCTACAGAAGGATAACTAGGTGCAACAAAAGGTGGCTTCATTAAGCCCAGAGGCCAAAAGTGAATAAAAACTAAATCAAAAACATAATCTCATAATGGGGAATGCTTGTATGAGGTCAGATAAATTGTTTGGACAATGTAACAGAGGTACAACAGGCACACCTCATGACAGATCCTGGGACACAATGAATACAGAAAACAATCTAATATCAAAAATGCAAGATCATTAATTTCTACTGTTACCCAAACAGTGACTTGCATCTATCGGAGATTACCTAATGCTACAAGTGTGGTCAAATCTGATACAAAAGATCAAGTATCATGTACCAAAGCCCTCAGTGCCAATATGCCAAAGCCATAAAAACAACAAATTCTGGCATGAGGAATCAAATCCTACCTGCTCCTCTGTCGCAACCACAGCCTCAGCTAACAATCACAGGGAAAGGTCATCAGGCAGACCACAGTTGATGACACAGTGGCCCAATAGCATTGACATTGTACAAACAATCCAGAAACCCAGTCGAAATTTTAATTCCACCATGACACTTGATGAAATTTGACTTCAATTAAAAAAAATGGAGAAAAAGCTAAGCTTAACAGCAACCATGTAACTACAATCATTATGAAAGCCCACCTGGTTTGCTAATGCCTTTTAGGAAAGGAAATCTGCCATCTTTATTTGGTCTTGCTTACATATGACTCCAAAATCACAATGTGGTTAACTCTTTATTGTACACTGTGCAATTAGGGATGCACAATAAATGCTCGCTTAGCCAATGATGTCCACATCCTGTGAAGAAATTAAACAAAATTAAAAATTGGTGCTCGCTCTAGTTTTGTCCCTTCAGCAAGGCAATTGGGTGGGGCACCGAGCTGGTAAAACAGGATGGTGGCGCTTTCCTTGCTACTTTGTAAAATGGATGTCCAAGGTTAATTGGGCTGAAACATTACACTACAATTAAATTATTTCTTCTGGCAGTCCTTTGATGGTGATCTACCAATTATACTCTCATTGGTCATCCAAATATTTGGATTTTAGGACTTGCACATTTCACTGGCTAACACAAACGTATATTGACCAGGTTTTTAGGGAAACCTGAAAACTGTTTGCTTCTGCTTACTCATCTCAAACGACATCAATACAGGTGGCCAGTTGGTGAGAAAACTGCTCTCACTGTATTCTGTACTCATTGCAACATCCAAAAAGGTCAGAAGTTTGTTTCACCCTAAAGTCTAATTCCGCTGTTATCTGTCTGAATTGCACCTCTTGGCAAAGCAGAATTTGTGGGCAAAAGTTTTGATTCCCCTATAACATACACTAAACTACAGGAGCAGCTAAGTAGACATATATCACGCAGTTCACTAGCTGTACTTGGATTTTCCCTGGAGTGTCGGAGGCTGAGGGGTGACCTTATAGAGGTTTACAAAATTATGAGGGGCATGGATAGGATAAATAGACAAAGTCTTTTCCCTGGGATTGGGGAGTCCAGAACTAGAGGGCATAGATTTAGGGTGAGGGGGGAAAAGATAGAAAAGAGACCTAAGAGGCAACTTTTTCATGCAGAGGGTGGTACGTGTATGGAATGAGCTGCCAGAGGATGTAGTAGAGGCTGGTACAATTGCAACATTTGAGAGGCATTTGGATGGGTATATGAATAGGAAGGATTTGAAGGGATATGGGCGAGGTGCTGGCAGGTGGGACTAGATTGGGATGGGATATTTGGTCGGTGTAGATGGGTTGGACCGAGGGGTCGGTTTTCATGCTGTACATCTCTATGACTCTATAACTAAAGGAAGATATATGGCATAAATCATTGACAACTTCATCCTGAAAATAAACCTATGTAAACAAAAGCAGCTCTTGGAAGCACAAATTCAATTAGCAGAAGTCTAGTTTCAATGTTTTATATCATTTCCCCAATCTAGCTATACAGACAAGTTAACATTTCATGCATTTATACACCATTTAGTCCCAGCACATTGCAATCCCATTCACTGTTCTAAGACATCAGCAATAGGTTTAAATGCAATGAAGTGAACAGGAAGAAAACGGAAATTTTGAAAACCACCTTAACCCTGTAATTTATTTATAACTTCCAGTCTCACTCATCACAAATTGTGTGGACATGCATTTAATTTGTTTTCCAAAAGCACAGCATTTGCTTTGTTAACTTGGTTAATTCAGCTCCAAAAAGGGGGGAAACAACTAAAAGTTGGGGGAGAAAAGCTAAAAATACTGATTTGGCTTGAGAAAGCAAATGCACATTTTTTAAAAGTATCATCACACATTTGTATTCATGAAACCAGCTGCAAATGTGTTGCTGGTCAAAGCACAGCAGGCCAGGCAGCATCTCAGGAATAGAGAATTCGACGTTTCGAGCATAAGCCCTTCATCATTCCTGATGAAGGGCTTATGCTCGAAACGTCGAATTCTCTATTCCTGAGATGCTGCCTGGCCTGCTGTGCTTTGACCAGCAACACATTTGCAGCTGTGATCTCCAGCATCTGCAGACCTCATTTTTTACTGTATTCATGAAACCACCTACTGCAAACATTAATGTACTTGTCAGACATGTAAATAGTTCAAACAACTGTGTATTAATGAGATGATCATTATATAAGTCACCTTCATTCATGATGGCCAGTGAAATTACATGTTAGTGTCAGCTTGATATTATTCATTCTTTGAACATTGTTCAAAGTTAGAACATATAAATATTTATTGCCATCATTCATTAGTACTTTGTGCTTAAATGAAAGGGAGGAGAAAGTAACCCAGGAGTGCACAAGGTAGTATTTTTGGTTAAGTAACTCATATTTGAATACACTTAATTCTACCTCATACTTGGTAATGGACCAAAAAACACCACATAACATGATTTTACACCAAGGAGCAGAAGATCATAGGAAAAAGCAGTTAGCAACTTCAAAGCAGTATATATTCATATTCCAGTGTATAGATTGCTATTTGTCTAATTTCATAAACAAGAGTGGTCAGACAAAAAGCAACATAAAAACTGACAGTGGGAGCAGATTTAGATCTGCAAATCACTGGAATGCTCATTATTCTAAAACAGCAAAGGAGGATATACTTCCCTGTTCTTTGTTGACCACATTTTCAGAATATATTGAACATTTAGCAAATCTTAAAGTCCAAAATGAAGCCTATTTATATTCAGTGACAGTAATACAAACGAAGCTTTGAAGTGGACAGGCTGTCATTACATGGGCCGCAGGTATTCTGGATTTAAAGACCAAAGAGTGTTTTGCAACCCTTGCATCAATTTTACAGTGCATTAATTGCCACAACATAGTCTAAGTGCTCCCAGTAGTCACTGCCTATCAGCCCTACATAGCAGAACGCTCAGTCCCATTATCTAATCTACGCCAAGCATGGGCTGACAGTTCAGATGTGATTAATCTCATTATGGGTTCAGCATTCACTGAAGACTGCATTCTGAATTCATTGATCCTGTTGATTTGGTCCTTTGCTTGTTTCACTTACCTAGCCTGGTCACAAAACAAAATTCCTTTGTAGCTCTAGAAACTTCAATAAACTAGGATTTTTTTTTGTCACTATGCAAAGCTGATAAAATTAAATACTTTAAAGTAGTGGTGATCCTTTATTAGGATTAATGCAAAATTTTCAGTTTATAGGTTGGAAGAAAAAGAGCTCCAATTTTTGGCATAACAAAGAGATTATAAGATCACATGAAATATCACAGCAGTGTTTTAAGAACTCCCAGAGGGAGACAGAATATGTATGTTAGAGTCATAGAATCAGAGACATGTACAGCAAGGAAACAGACACTTAGTGCAATTCGTCCATGCTGACCAGATATCCTAAATTAATCTAATCCAACTTTCCAATACTTGGCTCATGTCCCTTTACATCTTTCCTATGCACATACCTATCCAGATGCCTTCAAAATGTTTAATTGTACCAGTCTCCACCACTTCCTCTGGCAGCTCATTTCATCTCACACACCTGAAAAATCTGCCCCCTTGGTCCCTTTTAAAGTTTTCCCCTCTCACCCGAAATCCTCTAGTTCTGGAGTCTCACCCCTGGGAAAAGACCTTGTCTATTTACCCTACCCATGATTTTATAAACCTCTATAAGGCCACTCCTCAGCCTCCGACGCTCCAGGGAAAACAATCCCAGGGCATTCAGCCTCTCCCTATAGATCAAATCCTCCAACCCCGGCAACATCCTTGTAAATCTTTTCTGAACCCTTTCAAGTTTCACAACACCCTTCCAATAGCATGGAGACCAGAATTGCACATAATATTCCAAAAGTGGCCTAACCAATGTTCTGTACAGCTACAACATGACCTCCCAACTCCTGTACTCAATGCTCTGACCAATAAAGGAAAGCTTACCAAACGTCTTTTTTTTGCTATCCTATCTACCTGCGACTCCACTTTCAAGGAGCTATGAACCTGCACTGCAAGGTCTCTGTTCAGTAACATTGATGATGCAATAGAAAATTACAATTCAAGAGAACTGCAGTGTTTCAAAGGCTGTTACATCAAGAGGAGTTGACAAACATGTCAGAACAAAATTATCCCAAACCACAAATGTCAAATTCACAATGGAAAACAGATGTGCCAAATGCCATGTTGCATAATCCCATCAAACAAATATCTTCTCTGCTGGCCTCATACAAATTCATAACTATGTTTTAAATATCAAAAGCTATTGAAGGTACACTGGAAATCTGATCAGGGATGCAAATCAATTTGATCTTTAGGATTAGAAAGCATTTTTCTGTCATGAAAGAAATTCAAATTGAGCAACAAAGTGTGGTTGTTAATGGAACACAATGAGCTATGCAGTTCAAAACAACGTTAGAGGGGGGGCGGGGCACGAAGAGAGAGAGAGAGAGAGAGAGAGAGAGAGAGAGAGAGAGAGAGAGAGAGAGGGGAAGGGGAGAGAATTACTGAGAATGGTAGCAGAAAACATTCAAGTTACTTACAATAGTGCATGTTTGCAATTTAGAACACTAATGACATGAAAGGACAAACTTTTCACAGGATTCCAACATGTCAAATGCATCTCTATCATATATAACTGTAACCAAATGCCTTATTTATAACGAATTCACACAAACAATAGTGCAAATTTGGACTGGAAACTTAAATGAAGTCAAAGTCTAACGTATCAAAAGGAACGGAAAGACTGCTGTGTGCTCTGTCTTACTCCTGCTTCACCTCAGTGCGCCTTGCAACCCAAGGGCTTCTCAATCCATCAGATGGACTGCACGATATCTTCAGGCAAGGCAAAAGACAGAGGGGTCTGCCTCCTGCTGAACCCCTCTTGGTGCCTGCACGTGATGACCTGTCAAGTTACTGCACACAGATCTAGAACAGCTAACTGTTAAGTGCCGTACCCACTATTTGCCGTGGAAGTGTGCTTCTGCTATCCCAACCGCAGTTCACATCCCATCCCGTGTGGAAGCAAAGAGCACACTTGATGAAACATACACCGCCACAAATAGCCTTGAGACAGAATACCTTGAGACCTCATTCATTGTAGCTGGTGACTTCAAGATGACCAACCTCAAGAATAAGCTACCAACATAGCATCAATATGTCTCTTGTCCCATGAAGACCCAAGAACCCTGGACCACTGCTACATAACCAAAGATGCCTACTGCTCCATTCCGCTCCTGCATTTTGGTAAATCAGCACATAAAGCTGTGCTCTTTTTCCCAGGTTACAAGCAGAAACTGAGACGTGAGCATTCGGTACAGCAAGTCATCCATTTCTTTGAGATAATGGACAAGCTGCTACATCATTTGGAGTCATATTCAAGAACTCGGCACACAACCTAAATGAATATGCCACCACCACTGTCACAGACTTGCACTGTAATCGTGTAAAGGACTGCGTGCCAAAGGAGGTAATCTGAGTGCTCCCTATCCAGAAATCATGGATGAACTTGAAGATCCACTTCCGACTAAAGTCCAGCTCTGAGGCATTCACGTTAGGTGACCCTGACCTATATAGAAAATCTAGGTACAACCTTCAGGGGAGCCAAGAGACAATATCAGACTAATCACTTGATCAGACAGTGACTGCAGTAGGCTTACATGATAAACTTAAGTTGAGTAAAATTGCTGACAACAATGTATGCCTCACCAGTGAGCTCAATGCATTCTATACTCGATCTGAACAGAAGGTCAGTGAAATGATATCCGGAGCCCAGATTGCCTGGGGTAGACCTGTATCCACAGTCACCATCACAGGCATCACATCAGCAATCTTGAGTAAACCCACGGATATTGACTGGTCCAGTTGGACGTCTGAATGTCTGGGCAGCATGGTGGCACAGTAGTTAGCACAGCCACGACACAGCGCCAGGGACCCAGGTTCAATTCTAGCCTTGGGTGACCGTTCAAACCCCACACAATTTGGATTAAATGTATGAGTGTATTAAATGTATAAATGTATGTGTCTGTTTGGATTTGCACTGAGTCCTCTGGTTCCCTCTCAGTCCAAAGATGTGCAGGTTTAGGTGGATTGGCCATACTAAATTTGTCTGCAATGTCTTGGGATGTGCAAGCTAGATAGATTAGCCATAGTAAATTGAGGGGTACGAGGATAGGGTGAAGGGGATACTCAAATTTGGTGCAACTCAAATGGGTCAAATGGCCTCTTTCAGTACTACAGGGACTCTATGATTTTGTGAATTCCTTTATTTACTGGAAAAATTGGTTCTAAATTTAAAAAAGGAAAACTTCACAGCACTGGGAATCACTGAACTGTTCCCTCAACATGCAGCATCCTTCATCACAGCACACCTGATTCAAATTGGACCATGAAAATTTGTATGTTTGTCAGAGCCCATTTAAAATCCCATTTGAACGATGACAAGGTCTATTTTCGAACGAGGTTTATTGTGGATAACTATCTTTTTCATTGAAGGACTCTGAATGGCCATGGCCAAAACAGCTAGGCTAGGTGGACTGGCCATGCTAAACTGTCATGTCCAGGAATGTGCAGACTTGGTGGATTGGCCATGGGAAAGGCAGGGTTACAGGGACACGGTGGAGGTGTAGGGTAATCTTCAAAGGGTTAGTGTGAATTCAATGGGCTGAATGGCCTGCTTCCACACTATAGGGATTCTATGATTGTGTAATAGTAGGCAACAAAATACAGCCAGATATTGAATAATTTATTTTCTCCATACCAAATGGCATCAGTACACCACTGCATAAGTTCAAACAATTCATCAATGCTTCTATATCTAGAACACTGCATTTGCAGCAAAGTACAGCTGCTTCATATATGGCATGCAATGAACTATACTCTAAATGTGACTTGACATATCTTCCAAGCAAGGATTATATCTTTTTGCCAAACATTCTTGTTTTCCTACCTTGCAGATATTTATTCCAGAGCAATTAATAAACAAGAAGCTGTTGCAAGATCAAAAAAAAGTATTTTCAATTCACTACAAACTCTTGCAGGGCTGAAGCCCTTAAATTATCGGAATGTATGCATGTAAGACAAGGCAAGCTATCAGCACTTGTGAAACTGCGATTTAAGTACACAGAAATGGTGGGAGGCCACATCAAATTCCAAGTCAACAAGCCTATGACTTTTATCTTAATCGTGCACAAAGCTTTTTTATTCATGCTTGACAAAAGCACTTCCAAAGAAAAGCCTTTCCCTGACAAAGTTTCACTTGATGATATACTGTACATTGCCCAGCAGAGTTTAACTCACCAATGAATAAGGGCTTTAAATTGTTCAAAATCACAACACCAGGTTATAGTCCAATCGGTTTAATTGGTTGCTCCGAAAGCTAGTGTGCTTCCAATTAAACCTGTTGGACTATAACCTGGTGTTGCGTGATTTTTCACTTTGTACACCCCAGTCCAACACCAGCATCTCCAAATCATGGCTTTAAATTGCTGAGACTGGGCACATACCTGGGAGGTATCTTCCATTAGCCCTCTGATGTTTTCCACCACATCATTGCGCTTGTAGCGACGAAGGGCACTAATGAGTTTTGCCAGGTTGGCTTCAGGATCTCGGATCGTCCAGTGTTGTAAGGCTGCGTACGCTCGCTCGTGATCTCCTGAATACCCGTTAGAGAAAGCAGTTACTTCTCGTTCAGCTGCATTGGCAAGAAACTGATAGATGTCCTTCCACTGGCTACCAATCTGCGCTGCCACAAGTTTCAGGATGTCCACTCCTAATTCAAATAACATGAATGAATTAGTAGCAGTTTCTAATATCACCTCAATACGCCAACTTGACATATTTCACATCAAATGCAACTAAACAGAAACTAACAGGAAAAGTAAACTGGTTGTCACCAAGCCTCGTTACCTTCGGCTAAATATGTTGCATATGTAGAAATCCATCAGCTTAATGAATTTGAAAGGCAAATATCCAACAGGTAGCTCTAATTTATTTGATATTAAGCGTGCTGACTTTACAGAGGAGTATTTCCTAGAAAGCTAAATTGAGGCTTACCTTTAGTCAACCTGCAAAGATTTAGCTCTGGGTACAACTAAAATTTGACATAAACCATCCATTTCTCTTGGCATAGAAAAAAACCATCAGCTTTGACAAAACTATTCCAGGATTATGCAGAATAAAGTGGGATGAATTTGAGTTGGTACAAGCAGAGAGTGAACTAGTGAAAAGAACCACTCACTGCCTTTGTGTCATGTTAACTGCCACCATCCACTTCATTTCATTCAATAAATAGTAATTCAATTGGTTGAAAATGTAATGCAACCAATCAAGCATGCGGTCTCATACCCAGCAAAACAAGACTCAGTTTTTCTCTCAGCTGTATAACCAAGATTTACCTTTAATATGGTGGAACGACATGTAATATCCAGAGTTTGTGGTGTAACACTGCAGATTGCTTTCCAGCAGGCCCATTATCAGCTGACTAATTTACATTCTAGAAGAAACTTCTGAATAATGATGCACTGTTTTGTGACGGATTTCCCTCCCAGGTATTAAACAGCAGGCTAACTAGTCCAGAACTGCAAAAGTTACCTTTGTTTTCTTCAAAAACCATTTGGTCATTTATTCCTTGATCTTGTACACATATGAGATTCAACCAATTTGGTTGAACTTTACCCGCCTATTAAACTAGCCTTTATTCACCAAGGTTTCATGCTCTGGCATTCCAGAAACCATTTTGTTTCTCCAATTCCTTTCCACATTTTTGTAAACCTCACCTCATCTCATCTCATCTCTAATTGGGTCCAAATGCATTTATTTTTGACTACGCTTCAGAGAGCAGCATTGGCATGATTTTTCAGCTTAAGGCTCAACAGAAATGCAAGCTGTTAAAATAGTACAGCATATTTAATGCTGAGAAGCAGATTAAAATAATTATATTACGGAATGATTCATGCTGAGATTGCACTAGATTTATTAGTCATTGACTGGAAAGATAGTACTAGTGACCAATCTCTCCTTTGATGGAAATGGACTTTAACTTTTAAAAAAGATGTTTAATTTTCATAAGCAGACCCATGGAACCTGATGTAGTGTTTTAGTTAATGTCACAAATGGCCAATGGGGCAGTTAAGAAATAGGTTGGGACTAAAACATAAATCTTTGGGAGGCACCAGATATGTTGGTGTTTACAGATTTTTATATGCATCTGTCTCAATGTTAAGACATAATTGGCTCTGCAACCTCACCTAGGGACATACAAACAGGAATAGGCCATTCAGCTCAGCAAACCTGCATGGGACTCTTGATCGTGGCTGACCATTTCCTCAAAGCCAATTTCTCACACCACCTCCATACCTCTTACTGCAATTACTGCCCAGAAACTTATTTTAATCTTGAATCGACTGACTGAGCTTGCAAAGACCTCAAGGGTAGATAATTCCGTAAAATTTATCAGCCTCTGAATGAAGGAATTCCTCTTCATCCTAATCTGAACTGGCCTTTTATCCTGGATTATGTCCCTTCGTTCTTGTGCCACCAGGCAGGGGAAAGATTCTATCTACATACTTACTTGCTGTAAGTATTTTCTGAGTTTCAATTAGATCACTTGAAATGTGATCATTAACACTGATGTCGTTAGGCTCCTTCTTAGGTTCTCATCCCTGACCAATTTAGTTTGAACCTTCCTCAAGATCATTAACAAATCTCCCTGCAAGGATCCTCCTCCAAAGTCTGCCTGGGTGCAAACAATGCACCTTTTACAGGTCCCACCTCCTCCTGAACTAATCCCAATGCCTCAGAATTCTTATATCTTCCTCTTAAACCAGTTTTTCAGCTTGGTGTTCACCTATGCAATTATCCTGTTTCTGTGCTCATCAGCATGTAGGACTGAGAGTAATCTTAAAATTACTGTTTTTGAAGGTTGGCAAATTACTGCTTTTCAATCAATTCCTGCCTCTCTGAAATCTGCATTCAGGACCTTGTTCCCCTTCCTACCCAAAACACTGATACCAACATATACATTGACCCCTTGCTGTTCACCCTCCCAAGGAAGGAGTTCACACAACACTTCTGTGGTAACCTTAACTCTGGCATCACAAAGGTAACACACCATCATGATATACACCTCAAACAAAAACTAACAAACTTAGAAGACCTAGCACAACCCATGGACAAAACCAACGTCATCTACAAAACTCCATGCAAGGACTACCACAAACACTATGTAGGACAAACAGGAAGAAAGTTAGCCACCAGGATACACGAACACCAGCTGGCCTCAAAAAGACATGATTCTCTCTCCCTCGTAGCCCGACACACGAATAAAAATAACCACCATTTCGACTGGGACAACACATCTATCCTGGGACAGGCTAAGCAAAAACATGCCAGAGAATTCCTAGAGGCCTGGCACTCCAACCATAATGTCATAAACAAATGCATAGATCTAGATACCATCCATCAACCCCTCAGAAAATGAACAGGAAATGACATCACCACAAACCCCAGGAACCCCATCCAGGACAAACATAAATAGAAAGCAGAAGACAACAGCTTCGCTTCACTTGGAGGTTGCCACTGATGATGTTACTTAGCCAGGTAATGAAACGTCTGGATAGCAAACCTACAGCTCAGCAAGCAAACCTACACCCTGGTGTACACCTATAGAAATCCCTCTCTGTTCCCCCAACTGAAGACTGTCCAATCACTGCTGGTCTCTCTTTATCCACTGATAAAGAGTTGAGTCACCCATAGTTCAATTGACTTGGCTGTGACTATATTTCTCTAAGGAACCATCAGCATCGCCAGTTTCCAAACAGTAAGTGTATTTGAAGGGGATAGTCTCATGGAACACCTGCAACTTGGAGTGCCTGAAAGGTGGCCCATTCCTTGGTCTGTCCATGAGACCATCTCCATCAAATGTACTATCCATCTCGCCCTGTCATGCAAATGACTCCACATGCCACAAGTTCTAATACCTGGAGCTCATGCTTATGCAGGTGGTGACATTTCCTGCAGATGCATCCAACTTGGGACACAACCATGGCTCAAATATTCCACAAACTATGCATTCCACTCAGCTGAACTGCCCTGCATATTTTAATTGCATCAATGATGTATACAAGTCTAACAGATTGCTGGTTACCACCAACCATCTTATTTTACCAAGCAGGTAGGAGTCAAATAATGAAGTAGGAAATTGTGGGGAAAAAAGAGAATAAAAAGCACCTCCTTTCCACCTTTCACTTAACTCACCAAGCGTATTCTGAATTCAATATCTACTGCATTTCCAAGTTGCAGGGACACTACCGTATTTCTTCTCTTTGGAACTACAATGCAAAACCCAGACTGTGCAAGAACCGGTTTACCTAATTAGCTAATCAACTATTCTCCAGTAGGGCTTGCTTACTCCATCTCAGACTGAAAGAAACTTATATTACTTTCTTACCCTACTTTATAACTCTTAGCACAGTATAAACCAGTTGAATACAAGGTATGGACCACACTTTTAGCAAGATAGTGACCTTTAATTCACCAAACTCATCCTGCTTATATGACCACCCTATATACATTAATGAAGAAAGAATTTATATTTACTCCTAAACATGTTATCAGAGATGCCTTATTACAGTAAAATATTTAAACCTAAATGATTTTTAAATTTGTTTACCATTTTTCTACATATTATCATTAACTTGTAAGCACTACGATCAACTGCAAGCTATGAGGTTGTTGCTGGGAGACACAGACGGCGTCGTCCAATTAAACCTTTCTTTTCGTTCGTCAGCCATCCAATCACACCAGTTGCAGTAAATTTTGTTAGTCAGCCACCAGAAAATCTGTCTGCTTTGAATTTCAAAAGATAGCATCATGTTATTCAAGCTGAGAGGCAGCCAGGTTCTTGTTGCCATGCAACACAAGAAGAAAATTATTTACACGCCACATCACAGAAGAGGAGCTTCACAGCAATGGAGTAAACTTGGTTTCAATTACATTCACATCCCCATTCCATCTGAATAATTTGGTGGTGTTTTTACTATTGTATTCTCCTGAACAAAACAGGATGTTATCTGTTACAGGAAAGGCAAATAAATGGAGAAACGCACAATTGAAAAAATTGATCCAAAAAGGCACTACCACAAAAGAATTGTGAAGCTTTGACACAAATAAATATTCCCAATGTTTTGGTATAATTACTTAACAACTGTTTGCAACAAACTTGGAGAAATACAATTTGTTTATGTTTAGAAGATTCGAAACATAAAAGTTAAATTATACGATGTCAAATATCATGAATCACAAGGTAATTTTAATATAGGTTTAAAAGACAGGTGAAGTCCAAATTAGTTAATTGAGATCATAACTATAACTAATGACAAATATTTTGCAGTAATTAAGACACTGCAGCAGTACCATATAACATAATGTACTCCTCCTGTCCTCTATAGAGATTTTAACAGCTTCTATTTACCTGTCTAGACTACTTTCCAGAAGGGATTTTTTTTTCTGTGGTGGTAATTCTCGTCAGTTGAAGAAATTTGTTTCAATTTTAGTCACATCCCTTTAGATTGAAAATAACTTCATACTGTCAAGTTTTGCAGTTTAAAAAAAATATAATTTGTCGCACATAAAAGAATGAGAGTCAAATCAATCAATCAGTGCAAATTCCATTTCAACTAGGAGAAAGTGAGGACTGCAGATGCTGGATATCAGAGCTGAAAAATGTGTTGCTGGAAAAGCACAGCAGGTCAGGCAGCATCCAAGAAGCAGGAAAATCGACGTTTCGGGCATAAGCCCTTCTTCAGAAATGAGGAGGGTGTGCCAAGCAGGTTAAGATAAAAAGGTAGGGAGGAGCGTTGGGAATGCGATAGGTGAAAGGAGGTTAAAGTGAGGGTGATAGGCCGGAGAGGGGGTGGGGGCGGAGAGGTTGGGAAGAGGATTGCAGATCAAGAAGGCGGTGCTGAGTCCAAGGGGTGGGACTGAGATAAGGTGGGGGGAGGGGAAAAGGAGGAAGCTGGAGAAATCTACATTCATCCCTTGTGGTTGGAGGGTTCCTAGGCAGAAGATGAGGCGTTCTTCCTCCAGGCGTCATGTTGCCATGGTCTGGCGATGGAGGAGGCCAAGGACCTGCATGTCCATGGCAGAGTCGGAGGGAGTGTTAAAGTGATCAGCCACAGGGCGGTTGGGTTGGTTGGTGCGGGTGTCCCAGAGGTGTTCTCTGAAATGTTCCGCAAGTAGGCGGCCTGTCGCCCCCATATATAGGAGGCTACATCGGGTGCAGTGGATGCAGTAAATAATGTATGTGGAGGTGCAGGTGAATTTGTGACGGATATAGAAGGATCCCTTGGAGGTGTGGGTGCAAGTTTTGCATTTCTTGCGGTTGCAGGGGAAGGTGCCGGGACTGGAGGTTGGGTTGATGAGGCGTGTGGACCTGACAAGGGAGTCGCGGAGGGAGTGGTCTTTCTGGAATGCTGATAGGGGAGGGGAGGGAAATACATCCTTGGTGGTGGGGTCTGTTTGGAGGTGGTGGAAATGACAAAGGATGATACGATGTATCTGGAGGTTGGTGGGGTGGTAGGTGAGGACCAGTGGGGTTCTGTCCTGGTGGCAATTGGAGGGGTGGGGTTCAATTGGTCCTCCTGGGAACAGATGCAGCGGAGGTGAACGAATTGGGAATATGGGATGGCGTTTTTACAGAGGGCAGGGTGGGAGGTGGTGTAATCTAGGTAGCTGTGCGAGTCGGTCAGTTTATAGTATATGTCCGTGTTAACCAATTCCAATACCGAACAACCCAGATGGCCTCCTTTTTCAAAGACCACAATTTCCCCTCAGACGTGGTTGACGATGATCTCCACCGCATCTCCTCCACTTCCTGCTCCTCCGCTCTTGAACCCCACCCCTCCAAATCGCCACCAGTCCTCACCTCCAACCCCATCAACCTCCAGATACATCGTATTATCCTTCTTCATTTCCGCCACCCCCAAACAGACCCCACCACCAAGGATGTATTTCCCTCCCCTCCCCTATCAGCGTTCCGGAAAGACCACTCCCTCTGCGACTTCCTCGTCAGGTCCACACGCCCCACCAACCCAACCTCCACTCCTGGCACCTTCCCCTGCAACCGCAAGAAATGCAAAACTTGCACCCTCACTTCCCTCCAAGGGATCTTTCCATATCCGTCACAAATTCACCTGAACCTCCACACACATCATTTACTGCATCTGCTGCACCCAACGTGGCCTCCTCCATATTGAGGAGGCAAACCGCCTACTTGCGGAACATTTCAGAGAACACCTCTGGGACACCCGCACCAACCAACCCAACCACCCTGTGGCATGCAGGTCCTTGGCCTCCTCGAATCGCCACGACGCCTGGAGGAAGAGTGCCTCATCTTCTGACCACAAGGGATGAATGCAGATTTCTCCAGCTTTCTCATTTCCACTCCCCCCACCTTATTTCAGTCGCAACCCTCGGACTCAGCACCACCTTCTTGACCTGCAATCCTCTTCCCGACCTCTCCGCCGCCACCCCTCTCCGGCCTATCACCCTCACCTTAACCTCCTTTCACCTATCACATTCCCAACGCCCCTCCCTCAAGTCCCTCCTCCCTACCTTTTATCTTAGCTTGCTTGGCGCACACTCCTCATTCCTGAAGAAGGGCTCATGCCCGAACTGCCTGACCTGCTGTGCTTTTCCAGCAACACATTTTTCATATTCCATTTCAACCCAGGGTAATTATTACTTGGTAACAGTCACTGGTCTGATCCAGCAAATGAATTTCTCTCATTTGCTGTTTTTAAATGAACCAAAAAGGTGTTCCTGTTATAAGCACAAAAGGAAATGTAGCTGCTGGAACAGACAACCAGATAGCGCTCTGTGGGGGGGAAAAAAGAGATGACTGAACGTTTCACACTGAAACGAACATCAACTGTTATACTTATTTACATTTATGGCAATTTTATTTTACGTCAACATTGTTCATTTTTCCTAGACTGCCAACATTCTTTACTTAATGCTAAGGCCACCTGGACATTCTCCTTCATTTCACAGGATGCATCAGCTGCATAATTATTAATGGCACAAATGTGTGACATATTTAGGAAGTGATGATTTGGAGATGCCGGTGGTGGACTGGTGTGGACGAAGTTAAAAATCACAGCACCACACTATCTTTTGGAGTGCTGCTCCTTTGTCAGTTGGCAAGGCAGCTTGTGAGACATCAAGTAAACTCTAGATTATACAGTATGGCGTGTGTATTTATAATTGCTTTATGTGCAAATGTTTTAGTATCTCAATCTTAATGATAAAGAATGGTTGCAACGGCAGAGTTAAAGGTTAAATTCAGGATAACATTTGCCTTCATTTTGGAATAATGAAAGGCTGTTTTTAGATGGAGCAAGGTGAAACAAAACTTAGCTAAACCGAATATAACTTAATCTTTGTTCTTTACACATTCCAGCACAAAGGAGGGCGTTTTATCCACCACGACTGTGCAAGCATCCTCAGCAGCAATCCATGTGTTGCTGCTTCCTGTCCTCCCTCTCTGTCCACATACCAGCACATTCCTCTGCTTCACATCAGACATATCCAAATGTAAAGGCACATTGAATACATCAAATTTGATGGGTTTTTTCTAGGTTACTTCGATCTTCAGTACTTGTATCTAGTGATCCAAAGTCATCTAAAAATATTAAGGTTCAGGCAAACTGCCATGTTGACCAATGATAGTGAGCTGACCAGGAGATGCCCTCCTCGAGGCACTCCAACTGTCCGTCGAGGACCAAGGAAACAGAACACCCACCGGAGAAAAGGAAATGCTAGAAGCCCTCCTCAGGGCGGAAAGGTTGGTGCTGAGATAAAACAATAAAACAAAATGCCTGCATGTTTTAAACTTTGGAAAGCTAGGCTTTGCAACCTGTGAAAAGAATAGAAATCAATTCAGAAACAAAGGCAAACTAGGCTATTTCTGAAAGTGAGGACAAGGTTATACAAAACCAGAGGAGTTGCTAGCATTCCACATTAAAATGAATGGTGGACACAATGCCTCTGGGTGAGGAGGGATTATTTGACATCATTATCTGTTTAGTTTGGAGGATTCTATTCCCCACACACCTTACCCAAACAAGCATCTTTATCAGCATTGAGCACTGTGCAGACCATTCCAGAAATAGGTGGAAGTGCTATGCACATCAGCACAAAAGACAAGGCTGAAACGTTTGCAGCAAATTCAGCCAGAAGTGCCAAGTGGATGATCCACCTCTGCCTCATGCAGTGGTTCCCTGCATCACAGGTGCCAATCTTCTACCAGTTCTATTCAGTCCATGTGATATGAAGAAATGGTTACAAACTCGGGATACTACAAAGGCAATGGCTCTTGACAACATTCCAGCAATAGTGCTGAATACCAGTGCTCCAGAAATTGCCACGTCCCTGGCCAAGCCTTTCCAGTACAGTTGTAATACTGGCACCGATCAGACAATATGGAAAATTGCCGAGGTACATCCAGTACGCAAAGCAATAAAATCCAACACTGCCAATAATCTTGGTTCAAATGTGGACAAAACAGCTTATTTCTAGAGGGGAGGGGAAAGTGAGAGCCCTTCACATGAAGGCCACATTTGAATGGCTATGGCATCAAGGAGGCCTAGCAAAACCAGCATCAATGGGAATAAACGAGAAAAACTCTGCTGGTTGCAGCCATACCTGACACATAGGAAGACGATTGTAATTGTTGAAGCTCAGTCATCTCAGCTCCATGACATCTTTATAGAAGTACCTCAGCGTAGTGTCCTGGGCCTAACTATCTTCAATTGCTTCAGTGGTCTACCTTTTATCATAAGCTCAAAAGTGCAGATGTTCACTGACGAATAGCAATCCATGCTCAAATGCAACAAGATCTGGACAATTTCCGGACTTGGGCTGAGAAGTGCCAATTCACCCACACCACATAAAGGTCAAGTCATAATCAGAGAGAATCGAACCACCACTCCAAGATATTCAACGGTGTCACCATCACTGTGTTTTTTAATTCACTTGTGGAAATGTGGGTATCTCTGCTGACCAGCATTTATTGCTTGTTCCAAGCTGCCCACTAAGCCATTACAGAGTGTAAACGAGAGTCAAATTCTACCATAACAGATCCCAGAACATAAGCGGAATTTCTGGATTAGTAGTCTAGTGCTAATATAACTCTGCTATTGCCTCCCCACTGTCAATATGCGTGGGTTACCATAGAACAGAAACTCGACTAAACTCAACACAAATACAGTGGCAATGACAGCAGGTCAGATGCTAGGAATACTGCAAATAACTCACACCCCAGAAACTGTTCAGCACCTACAAGGAGCAGGTCAGAAGTGTAACTGAAGATTTGGCACTTGCCTGGATGGGTACAGCTCCAACAATGCTTAAGAATCTTGACACTATCCAAAACAAAGCAGCCCACTTGAGTGGCACTACATCGACAAGCATCCACTCCCTCCACTAATGCTCAGGAGCAGCAATAATATCTTTCAGAGGCACCACTGAAATTCAAAGATCCTCAGACAGCACTTCCCAAACCCACTTTGGAAAGAAAAAGGCAGCAGAAACACCACCACCCGCAAGTTCCCCTCCAAGCTAGTCCTGCTGCATCACTGGAAGAAAAACGTCAGGTTCCCTCCCTAAAGGTTGTGTGGGTCTACCCACATCACATGGACTGCAGTGACTCAGGAAGGCAGCTCACCACTATTTTTTTAAGGGAAACTCAGGACGGGATTAAATGCTGACCAGCCAACAGCACTCATGCCCCATGAGTGAATTAAAAACGTGAATGTTACCCCAAACATCAATATTTCCCCTGAATTTTTATCCCTAATGAGTTTTAGCCATGTCTTGAAGTCGCCCTATACAAAATAAATAATCGTGCGGGAGGACAGAAAAGCAAAAAGATGTTAAAAAAAATACAGAGAGGCAATAGTTCAGTGGTATTATCCTTGGACTATTAATCCAGAGACCCATGTAATGGGACCGGGATTTGAATCCTGCCACGACAGGCAGTGGAATTTGAACTCAATGAAAATCTGAAATTAAGAGTCAAAGAAATAATTAATCCATTGTTGATTGTGAGAAAAACCTATCTTGAGAGAAGAAAACTGCCATCCTAGGCTGGTCTACTTGAGTCCAGACCTAACAATGTGATTTGACTCTTAACTGCCCTCTGGGAAATTAGGGATGGGCCAGATGGTGACCTGGCCAGCAATGCCCTCATCCCAACAATAATAAAAAGGCCCTTTTATTCTTCAATAAAGATTCTGAACAGAAATAACAGATAACACATGTTGGTCAATGCTGTTCCTAGAATTGTACCAGGAATATCTGAGAAATAATCAGGTATCCTAGTCTGACCAAGAGTCAAAAACATGCCCATGACCAACATTTCTACAAACTTGAACATAAAAGTTTGGAAATTTAGGCTCATGCCCGAGAGTTCAAAGACAGAAAATTTCAAAATAAGGATTTGTTTTACATTGGCTTGTTTTACAGAGTTGAGTGGGAACAAAGGATGAAAACAACAGGCAAGATTAGATCAATTTGTAGCTGCTGAATTCACATGAGGAGATCATGTGCAATAAAAGAGCAGTCTTAGTCACAAATAACTGGCCTACAAGGAGAGGAGTACCACTACAAAACATCAGTACATGAGAAACAGTAGCTGATGCAGTATGAACAAAATAATCCACAGGAACAAGAATAAACCATTTCACCAGTTCCTGCTTTTCAACAAGATCATGATAAATTGTAATCTATACTTAAACGTTTTATTTTATTCAGTCATGGCACATGGCATCACTAGCTAGTCAGTTTGCTCCATATTCTTTGACATCATTGAATGAAAAAAATCTGTACTTGGCTGTTTAACAAACAATTGACCTAGCAACAAATCGCCATTTGCAGACTGGAGTCCCAAGCAATTACAAATGTTAAAAACTAATCTAATTCTACTCCCAAAATAATTCAGTTTTAACTTTTGGTCCTTGAACAATACTCCCCAAATATTGTAAATAATCTACCCTACCAATTCTCCTTAATGTTTTGCAAACAAACTAAATTACTAGTTGACCTTCTGGTTTCTTCCAAGGCTAACACATGGCGTCACATCCACCAGAGTGTCCAGGTGTGACATAAGCAGGTTTTCCCCCCAAACAGTCAAAGCATGACCTCAAAACCATACCCACCACCACCTCTCCACTCCCTGAAAAGAGAGTGAATCACCTTATATTTTTAATACTGGGATTCACTGGCTCAAATTTTACCCACCTGCTTAATGCATTAATAATCCAAATTCAATATTAGTTTTCCTGACATTTCTAGCATGGTGACTTCACCCTCTATTGTAAATAGTCGTAAAGCAATTATTCATAGTCTCTGCCAATTCCCTATTTGCACAGACAATATTACCAGTTTTTAAGGCTTTTTCTTGACCATGTTTTTCCTAATGGTGAAAGAAAACTGATTTCCTTTGCAAATTTCTTTCTATACTCACTTCATAGCCCTTCCTGCCTTTTTGTAATCATTAGCTGCAGCTTGTAATCTCTCCATTCACCATGATATGTACTATTATTTGTAAGAGTTTTTACAACATAAATTACATTTGCCATTAAATGCCATGACACCTGAAGAGCTAAAGAAATGTAAACAAACTTTACACTGAATAATACATAAAATAGGAGTAAACCATCACAGTTAACACAACACTATCAAAACAGCAAATTGCCTTGCCCTTTACAATGTCATCAACACTTCCTGTGACTTTAACCTGCAGGGTTTTAATTGTTATTTGAACAAAACTGATAAATCAAAGGAAGCTTTCAAAGGGCAGTGGAGAGAGACAAACTTTTCTGAAGGTTAAAACAAACGGAGACAAAAAAATAACATGAACATGTAGAAATCAACAGTACATTTGACTAATTTACAGCACCCTTGTATGAATTTGGACAAATATCTGTTGATCAGAGAGTCAGTTTGAATTTTTTAAATGAAAATCTTGTTTAGTTAATCAACTTGAATTAGTCAAGGCAATAACAAATGTTGTACATACAGGATTGTCTCTGGACCTAATTTTCAGTAATCTCCAGATGGCAGTCTGCATAAAAAGCCATTAACAAAAACGAGCGCATATGGACTTCAAAGCAATCTGTTGGCTTGAACATTTAGGAGATAGAAGCACAGTCCAAGTTATTGGTTTACACTCATATTTACAGCAAGCAATTTGTGATGTTCCACAGCATCAGTTATGGGAAGTCAACGTTTCACTTGTTTATAAGTGACTTAAATTAGGGAATATAGGCTGCATATCCAAGTTTAGATTAGAGTGGTGCTGGAAAAGCAAAGCAGGTCAGGCAGCATCAGAGGAGCAGGAAAATCGACATTTTGGGCAAAAGCCCTTCATCAGGATTTTGCCCAAAACGTCGACTTTCCTGCTTCTCGGATGTTGCCCGATCTGCTGAGCTGTTCCAGCCCCACTCGAATCTGGACTCTGATCTCCAGCATCTGCAGTCCTCACTTTCACCCTGTATATCCAAGTCTGCTAACAACATTAAGTTGGCTTGAACACTAAATAAGAAACACAAAGCTTCAAGGTGATATGGATAGATTAAGTAAATAAACCATAGTAGATGATGTTCAATGTAGGCAAGTGCGACATCATGCACTTACAAACTTGCTGAGATCATTTTCCTTATGATGAGAAGCTAGCAACTGTGGATAAGCCCAAGAACAGCAATAAGCTCGTGGACAGGCACAGAAAAACAACTTACAAGATTAACGGAATTCTTAGGTTTTACTTCAAGAGGACCAAAATTGAAAGATTACCACTACAGCTGTGCAGAGTCTGGTTTTATCCTTTCTAAAATATCTCATTTTAGACGAGGACACAGTACCTCAAGGTGATATTGAACTTGGGAGATAGTGCAACCACCAACCTGACATCTGATTTAAAGAGGTTAATTTTAGAAAACAAGTTGCATTGACCATATTTGTATTTTTGCGACTATAGACAATTACAGAGTTATCTAATTGAAACGTTAATGCTAAAAATGGTTTATTGCCGTGTGTGGGGCAGGGGCAGCGGGAATTATTTGATCTGATAAAGCAAACTGGAAAGGAATGCTGTTTTAAAATTGTCGTTGGGTATTTTGAGGCAAGGTCACAAAGTATTTTGTCACAAAAAGTGTGAAGGAAGTCTGGAACGGTTTCCCCACAGCGTCAAAATTGAGTGAGTCACATTAGACAACGCCATCAAGGGTTATGGATTAAGCACATGGAGGTAAAGTATAGATTGACCATGAACTAATAACAAAAGGCTCCTGAAGACTGAATGGTCTCTTAGTGTTTCCACATTCTTAAATTATGCTCCAACCTTGAACTCACTCCTGAGCAATGCAAACTTTACTTTTTAAAAAAGTGACATGGACACATACTACTGGACTCCTAGAAGATTAGAAGATTGGTCCAGTAATAACGCTCTGCTCAAATGCAAGCTCCTTGGTTCATTGTCTGCCATTTCTTCATCCTCAGCCTTTGTTTAGCAGTTTTGTCAATGGTTGTTTACTCCCGCCATCCATTGACAAGGGCAAGCAAGGATGTAGATCCCAAACTACCTTGGCCAGAAGCAGACTGCTTACCCTGCTATTGGCCACTACCCTGAACCAAATGCTAGCTGCCGATATAACTAAACTAACTAGCTTGGTGGAAGTTAACACCCTTTATTCGGATCTTTACTGATAACACATGTATCAAAAAGTTATCAAAATTAATGGTGAAAATTAAAAATAAAATTCAAGACCCTAATGCGAGTTTCATTTTCCTCATTAAGTGATGGCGAGTGAAATACAAATATTATTGCATCTATAACTACATTGCAGTTTTTAATTTCATCACCTTCAAGTTTTACATCTTGGTTTGCTTACCTTGCCCATTATAATAGTAAATCCATTTTTCTTTATTTGGGCTCGGGGAAATAGGCTTCTTGAGGCCAGCTTTCTCAACAATGCTGCTGGGATCCTGTTTGGGGCCTTTTTTCAGCACATGGGAGCTTTTCTTAATACTGCAAACTACTGTCACCACCAGCACCAACAGCAGAAAGAGTACGATCATCCACGGCAAATGCTCATTTATGTCAAAGTGCTTGTGTGCGCTTGGCCTCGGCGGGCCTTTTCTGGGAGGTCTGAAGTCAGCACCTGCTCTTGAGCTTTCCATGATGGGTTGAAAATTCATCGCAGCTGACAGAGGTGAATTGGGGCCTGAATGGGAAGAATGCCAAAGTTGTGCTTCTTTGGTCACTCCACTGATTGATTTTGTAGTGGTGGTGCTCAATTGATTAGGAATACCTGCAAAATATTACAGAAAAAGAGAGACTGTTTCCTTTACCACAGAAAACAAAATCAAAAATGTATTTAAAATTAATTTTAAAAAGCAGTACTCTCAAGTGCCTTTAATTCTGTCGATGACTGCTAACAACAGGACTAATTCACCAGGTATAAATCACTGCATACTCTGCATTGTGCCCCAGTCATACAGAGGGATACTTAAGAACTTCCGGTCACAAGGTACTCAGGTCAGATGCTCAATTCTAATAGCTACCCTGCCTGAAATCAACTGCCTAAGCATCTTTGACAAATTATGAGGCAAATCAAAATCATGGAACAGTTTCAGCAGATGAAGACAAGTTCTGTTGAGGCTTTTGCCCCAATTTAGGGAATGAATCCCAAAGCAAAGAACCCAAGAGCTGAATGCACGACAGTCAATGAGATGGCAGAGAAAGCTGGATGTGCAGAAATGACCAGAATTGAAAGAGTTATTTGGGGGTCGCAAGACTTTGAGATTTCAGATAGCATGAGGGAGGCAGGCACCAAACGGATTTTGACACCTGATAGGGATTTTAAATTGGGAGTTTTGCTAGTCAGGGAGCCAGTATAGGTCAAACACAGGTCAAACAAAAAAAGGCTTTGGGGCAAGTCAGGATATACAAGGCTGAGGCTTACAAAGGTTGGAAGATGGGAGGCTGCCCAAGGAATGTATTGCAACAATTGCAAACAGGTAACAAAAGAGAACAATTGACAATCTCTGCAGCAGGTGGATTGAGGTTCAGACAGAAACCTGCAATATTAAGGGGTTGGAAATACAAGTAGGTTTTCCAGAACACAATACTTGCATTCCTGTGCGACCCCATGCTATAAAATACCACGCAACACCAACACACTGGAAGTGTTGGCAATGTGATCACATTATAGTCAATGCACAGGTTAAAAATTTGTACTTTAGAAACTGCATTCCCTATTCACCCAATCATGCTACAGCCAATTCGTGTCAACAAAAGACACATCACAGCAGAAATACCTGTATTTTGTTTTAAAACATCAAAGAGCTGGTTGGAAACACAGCTCAGGGAAACAAATGGGACATTAAAGATGAATACTCTGTTTTAGCTTCAGACAAAGGTGAGGGAAGGTGATGACGTTTAGGTATAGAGTATGGAGCTTGTGTTGGTAGCCAAAGGCAATAACCTCAATCTTTCCAATATATAACTGAAAAAACAACTTCTGCACATTAATACTAGCTGTCACAGAAGCTGTCTGATGAAGCTGGGGCAGGGGAGGGTTTGAGGGGAAGTGAAGCTGGACATTATTAGAGCGCACACAGAATCTGACTTTTTTTTGTTTGCTTGATGTCATCAAGGGGCACAAAGCAGTCAGGGAAAGCTTCTGGAGAATTCCACATCTCATTGTGCAAGAGCCTGAAGATAAGCCATTGCAATTTAATCTGACTTGAACAGATAGCAAGAATGGAACCATGGTAGATTTACTCCATCTAACTGGACACAGGACAAACACTAGAGATGGTGGTGTGGTCAACCACATCAAACCTTGCAGGGAGCTTCAGAGTGGCACATTGTACCCCACTCCCAGCAATAAAGCCCATCAGCTGTACCTTTAAATGTTTCACTGATCTGAGACAACAGAAGATACACATATCACCATTACAAGGACAGTGTATCTTAACTGGAAACTATAGGACTGAGCCTGTACCAGCTCTAAAGTTTAGGAGTTTGGCCAGGTAAAGGATCTCTCACAAGGACACACATCCGCACAAAGTTGATTGTAGCTGTTGTACCACCACATATGCTGACCAAACAAGCTAGATAAGTTATTTTTCTCAACTAATAAAAAATCATGAATTTTCTGTTAAATAGTGCTGTTAACTGGAGCAAGGGGGACTTAAACTTGGGCCACCAGGTTCAGGGGTAGGGACATTACCACCCCACCTCCCGCACCCCAATCTAACTGCCCAGACTTTTGGTGGGTTTGACTCATTACTTATATTATCAATTACTAAAGTGCCACTTAGAACATGGTAACCATCTTGAACATTTCCAGACAAAACAAATAATCATCGAGTCGTTGAAACATTACTGAAGTCAAGTTATAAATTTTATTTGGTAACCTCTGCAATGTCAGATTCAATTTGAAATCAGATGCACAGCAGTGCATTATTTTGATAAGGCTTGATCGGATTTATACATGGTGGTTCAATGGTAAGCACAGCTGCCTCACAGCACCAAGGACCCGGGTTCGATTCCAGCCTTGGCAGACTGTCTGTGTTTGCAGTTTGCACATTATCCCCAGGTCTGCCTCCCACAATTCAAAGATGTGCAGATTAGGTCAGTTGGCCATGCTAAATTGCCCAGCTTGTTCAAGGATGTGTGGGTTAGGTGATTAGTCAGGGGTAAAAATAGGATAATAGGGTAGGGGAATGGATCTGGGTGAATTATTCTTTGGAGGGTCAGTGCGGACTTTTTGGGCTGAAGGGCCTGTTTCCACAGAGTCGGGATTTTTTTTTAAGATTAAATTACTTAGTGTGGAAATAAGCCCTTTGGCCCAACAAGGCCCAACAAGTCCACCCGCCAAAGTGCAACCCACCCAGACCCATTCCCCTACATTTACCCCTTCAACTCACACTACTGGCAATTCAGCATGGCCAATTCACTTAACCTGCACATTTTTTTTTGGATTGCGGGACGAAACCGGAGCACCCAGATGAAACCCACGCAGACATGGGGAGAATGTGCAAACTCCACACAGTCAGTCGCCTGAGGCGGGAATTGAACCTGGGTCTCTGGCGCTGTGAAGCAACAGTGCTAACCACTGTGCTACAGTGCCGATTATACTCAGTTGTTTAAAGAAATAGGTTTGCATATCTCAATATGAAAAATCATTATTTGTTTCTCACTCACTATAATGTTAAAAAGAGCATGTTTCAAAATTCAAATAAGTGCTTTAAAAAGATTTGATCACATTCAAACTGCTGTTTGCCCTCCTGCAAGACTATGCAGTTAGATACATCTTTGGTCAGACAGCCAGGCTTCAGTAATTATGTCGAACACAAAAATGCAACATTCACAATTCACCAATAGCATAGGATAAATTACATTAACCCCACAGGGGACTGTACTTCAATCTCAAGACGTTAGTTTGGTAATTACGAACCATAAATAATTACCTGATGGAGTGGAGGCATCAGGAAGAACTCCACTGTTGTGGCGAGTTGACTCTGTGCTTGAAGAATTGATGGTTGTACTCCGAATTGTGCTTGGTAAGCCACAGATGTTATCCCTTTGTTGGTTTCCTAGTTTTAAGATCACCAGATCATGTTCTGAACAATTGGTGAGTGGTTTGCACCTCGGACTAGAAGGCACATTGGAGAAAGTGCCACGAGGGCATGGTTTACACTTAACATCTTCTGTCTCGCTTCCTTTCTTCTTCACACGCCAACCCATTGCACAAACAGTATAAGCTACACAGATCTTGTTAGACAGAAAGGTTCCAGGTGGGCAAGTGCACTCACGGTCAGAGAAGGCAGTACATGGGAATTTCTCAATCATCGGGGCTGTGCAAGGCCTGCAGGTGTGACACTGATCAATGCCATTCTCATGCTTCGTGAAAGTGCCATTTTTACAGGAGCGACAGACACGCAATGATGTTGATGTGCAATGTTGTGCCACATGGGTGCCTGCAGGGCACTTATTACAGTAAATTTCTTTCCCTGTTGCACGATCATAGTGATGGTATTTACCCGAAAGGGACACAGCAGCCTTTGGAGCAGGTTCTACTTGAGCTGTAATGTCACCAAGCAACACAAACAGCAGCTGAAACAAAGCAGAAAAATATTCAGTAAGACATTTTGTAGCACTCAAAATATTTACTGAAGTCCACCTGCTTAAGTAGGCATGTTAAATACTGGCATACTTTCATGTGATCTCTGAACATTCATCCAGAATCAAAAGGCACAAAAAGGACAAATTGATGAAGTGTTCATACATCCCTATGCACATGCAATTATTCCCCACAAGCACATACAACACAAAACTAATCTGAATTTGAATGTGAGTGGCAATATCGTTCAGGAAAGTGCAAAAGGTGTTTGGTGAGAGAGGGAAGTTATAAACGTATAATTAGCCTGTTAAGTTCATTCATTTGAATTTGGGGGTGAATGGCATTACTAGGTGCATACGTTTCCATGTAACTGTTGCGCTTGTCCTAGGAATTGCTTATGGTGACAACTGGTGCCTGTTTATAAAGTATTCCATTCTCAACACCATCACTTTCTTACTTTGGGAAGCAATGACAATTTGCAAATTGCAGCCTACTCAAAAAGGTTTCACTTACTGTTTCAGGAAACAGTAAAAATGAAATAGTACAAAAGCAGCTGTAGTGGTGGAGGGGGGTGGGCGGGCAGGGGAGAGAGAGAAAAGAGAGAGTGAGAGGGAGGATGAGAGACAAGGGGGGGGGGTGCGAAAGACAAGGGAGAGCGAGAGAGAGCGAGCGAGCAAGAGCGCGAGGGAGAGAGGGGAAGTCGAGAAAGTGAGCGAGCCGGGGGGGGGGCGGGGGAAAGAGAGAGAGAGAGAACAATTATTTGACAAATAAATGTAATCAAGTAACATTGTTGATCATTCCATCAAGAAACAACATCTACAGGCACCAGAAAAACAGAGATAACCATCAGCTGGCAATCCCAAATTCAAATGTTCAGTTGTCTCCAATAATAAATCAGATAACAAATCCTTAAGTACATCAGGTACTCAAAGCAAACCTGAAATGTCTGGACAAACAACCATCTTCCCATTAATATGCCTCAATTTGAGGTTACACTTTGTTTCTCCCAGTTATTTTTGCTTCATGTCTAGATTTTGTAATGCATCTGATAGTTCTGTTATTTGCAGTGCACTAGCTCCAATTTTTGTTTTCCTTCTTTCCACAACAACAAGAGTAAGTTTTGTTTTGCATATAGAATGTAGATGTCACTAGATAGGCCTGCATTTATTACCCATCCCTAATCCCAGAGGGAAGTTAAGAGTCAAGCACATTGCTGTGCACATAGGCCAGACCAGGTAAGGATGGCAGATTTCTTTCCCTAAAGGACTTGTATCAAATGGCTGGGCTTTTACAACAGTCATCATTCGTCCAGCATTTTTTCTAATTCCAGATTTTATTGAATTGGAATTTCACCATCTGCCACAGTGGGATTTGTATCCTAGACCAACTGCCAGCACCGTGACATGACCATGATATCAGCACCGCATTCAAAGCAAAGAGGGAACATTTTTCATGATGATAGATAACAGGAGACTCAACTGTAAAATTACACTTGCTGATTACACTTTAGGATAAAATTCCAAAGTGGGTGAGTGAGGACTTGGCATGTCCAGAACCTAACTTTGAAGAGAGAGCAGAGTGGCCACAAAGAAATGTTCAAATAAAAACAGAGCTGGGTTCTCTCCATAGGGTAACTTATTTTAGTGTACTGAGTCCTGAATACAATCCAATTAACAAATGGTTATTTTGTGACAGTGTTTGAGGAAGGAATAACGCCTTGGAAAATGACAATCAAACAAATTCTGAGCACCAAGATAGGCTGATGTAGGAGGGTGGCATGGATGTAAACTGCAGGGCTGTGTTAAGCACCTGAGGAGACATTAGGATAACGATACCTCTGCAGTTGAAAAACAAACCTGAAGGCCAGTTGCTGAAAATGTGTGGCTGGAAAAGCGCAGCAGGTCTGGCAGCATCCAAGGAGCAGGAGAATCGACGCTTCCGGTATGAGCCCTTCTTCAGGAATGAGGAACATGTACCAAGCAGGCTAAGATAAAAGGTAGGAGGAGGGACTTGGGGGAGGGACGTTGGAAACGCAATAGGTACCTGGGGTGTGCAGTGAGAGAGGGACTCACTGAAATCCTTGTAGAGGGAGGAAGAGAGCTTCTTCAAAGGCCAGTTGGCAAGGTTTTTTGTTCAAAGTCAAGATATGCATTTCCCATCTGATGTCGGAACTGTCTGTTATTTTAATCAACACAACCAGACAATCGCCATCATTCAGCTGTATATATACACATGCACTGCTGCACTTGTCTGATGTAATACAGATTTCACCAGTTGATGCTCAGATTGAGCAAATGGAACATTCTGTAACTTTTTATAACTCAGCAAAAACAGAAGCAACTGTTTATTTGCACATATCTAAAAATAGCTAACTTAAAGTCTACACATGAAACGTCCATTTGTCACTTTATTTACTGAGAGCATGTGTACATTTGGTTATTTTGGAATTTTATAAAAATATATTAGCCAAAAAAAAGGAAAGATGGATCTAGTTCAATTGTAAGTATCCCACAAAAGACTGGAATAAATCTAACTGATGATCAAAGTAGGAATGATGTTTTAAAATTTACCAGGACAGCTTCCAAGTTTGGTATGTTTTTAATTCAGATCAAATCTGAAAACCTAACTTGAGTCAGTTCTGGGAAATTTACTAGGACAATCACAAATGTTCATTCCGTTTAATAACTAGGAAGCAGTGACCACAAGGCAGAGTTAGGTTCAACGACATTACAGAAAAGGCTAATGAAGAGTGAAATTAAGACAAAAAAGGAACACTGAACTGAGGAAAGGCAAAAAAAGAGTGATCCAAATTAACTTGGTTGAGGAGGCATTGGATAAGCTGTGGGAAAGCTTATACTAGGAGGTACAAATAACAAAAGAAATCCCATTGGATACAGAAAGTTCAAAATTTTGTACTTCAAAATTGGGCCAATGAGAGATTCAAGAACTACTATAAAGCTACAGGGGATAAAGGATTAGGATACCTCAAATAGAAGCTTAGCAGATAATAAAGAAAGGAATTAATCAAGTCTCCATATGACCACAAGAAGTAAAACATTTTATGACAGGATTGAGCACTCTGGAATGAATGGAATCTATTATGGACAATGTTGGCATGGAAATGATTTACAAAATAAATTTTCAGTCTTTACAGATGATAGTGGAATCAAAAACATGGGCTGAACGAGAGCAAGAGGTACCTGTAGAAAGGAATTGGTTCTGAAAAGAAATAACAGACAAAATGAACAAGTCATCAAAGCCTGAAAGCACGCACTGCCGACAGCTCCAAGAAATCTGATAGAACGTGGCAGAGGTTCTGAACAAAAATCTCTGCGGTCTTCTTTAAAATTAGGCAGGGGTGCTGGAGAACAGCATTCATTGTCAGCTCTACTATCAGTTGTGGTCAAACTCTTCAAATCCATATTGCAAATTAAAATCAACAAGCAACTAGAAGTGTTTGGAATTAGTAAGTACAGTCAGTATACATTTATTAAAAAGCATGTCAATTTTGTAATATTTAATTGGCTTGTCCAAGAGATACTGCAGCTACTACACAGTAATAGATGGGTAGAAAAGCATTCAATAAAATGTCTCAAAGAAAGGGTTGAGAAGAAAAAAATTCCAAAGTGATGAAAGAAGAAACATAGCACCATGTGTAGGTATGGTCAATGGACAGAAAACAAAAAGGGTTAAGTGTGACTTAAACTGTACAATGGTTAGAGGCAGTGCATCCCAGGTTTCTCACTGGCATGAGCAATGGAAGGTACAAGGTTGTTTTTTTGCCAATCCCCAATTGGCCTCAAGTAGGTAGGGTTAGCCATTACAAGTTATCACATTCACATTGATTTCGATCTTACTGGAACTTCTGAATATTCAGACAAATGCTACCTTGACACCAGGTTACTCTCACCTTTCCTCAGGATTACAGGGTACTACAAATTTACAATCACTTGGACTGTAGAGAGTTGGTGAGGACAAATGTTTTACACAGGAATAGTTGGAGCAAAAAGAAAAAACCTGTCATTGCATGGTTGAGACAAAGACCCAGCATGTTTGAAGGTGAAGGTGGATAACCGTTTAAAGCAGTTGACGGTGCAAACCAGATTCACATTTTTATTAAAAACCAAAAATACTGCAGATGCTCTAAATCAGAATTGAAAAGAGGTTGCTGGAAAAGCTCAGTAGGCCTGGCAGCATCTGTTAACACTGCGGGTCTGGTGATCCTTCCTCAGTTGAGAAATGTGTTGCTGGAAAAGCGCAGCAGGTCAGGCAGCATCCAAGGAGCAGGAGAATCGAAGTTTCGGGCATAAGCCCTTCTTCAGGAACAAGGAAGGTGTGCCAAACAGGCTTAGATAAAAGGTAGGGAGGAGTGACATCTGGGAGGGGCGTTGGCAATGCGATAGGTGGAAGGAGGTTCAGGTGAGGGTGATAGGCCAGAGAGGTCAGGAAGATGATTGCAGATCAAGAAGGCGGTGCTGAATCCGAGGGTTGCGACTGAGATAAGGTGGGGGGAGGGGAAATGAGGAAGCTGGAGAAATCTGCATTCATCCCTTGTGGTTGGAGGGTGCCTAGGTGGAAGATGAGGCGCTCTTCCTCCAGGCGTCGTGTTGCCATGATCTGGCGATGGAGGAGGTCAAGGACCTGCATGTCCTTGGCAGAGTGGGAGGGAGAGTTAAAGTGTTCAGCTATGGAGTAGTTGGGTTGGTCGGTGTGGGTGTCCCAGAGGTGTTCTCTGAAATGTTCCGCAAGTAGGGGGCCTGTCTTCCCAATGTCCACATCGGGTGCAGTGAATGCAATAGATGATGTGTGTGAAGATTCAGGTGAATTTGTGACAGATATAGAAGGATCCCTTGGGGCCTTGGATGGAAGTAAGGGGGGGGGGGGGGGGGGCGGAAAGAGGTGTGGGCGCAAGTTTTGCATTTCTTGCGGTTGCAGGGGAAGGTGCTGCGAGTGGAGGCTGGGTTGGTGGGGGGATGTGGACCTGATGAGGGAATCACGAAGGGAGTGGTCTTTGCAGAACGCTGATAGGGGAGGGGAGGGAAATATATCCCTGGTGGCGGGGTCCGTTTGGAGGTGGCAGAAATGACGATGGATGATACGATGTATGTGGAGGTTGGTGGGGTGGTAGGTGAGGACCAGTGGGGTTTTGTCCTGGTGGCGATTGGGGGGGTTCAATTGGTCCTCCTGGGAGCAGATGCCGCAGAGGCAAAGGAATTGGAAATATAGGATGGCGGAGGAGCAGGAAGTGGAGGAGCTGCGGTGGAGAGCATTGTCGACCACCTCTGAGGGGAAATTGCGGTCTTTGAAGGAGGAGGCCAGCTGGGTTGTTCGGTATTGGAATTGGTCCTCCTGGGAGCAGATGTGGCGGAGGCAAAGGAATTGGGAATACGGGATGCCGTTTTTACAGGGGGCAGGGTGGAAGGAGGTGTAGTCTAGATAGCTGTGGGAATCGGTCAGTTTCTAGTTCTGAAGATGTGGCACTGGGCCTGAAACATTAACTCTGAATTCTCTTCAGATGTTACCAGACCTGCAGAGTTTTTACAGCAACTTTTGTTTTTGCCTCATTTTTATTGCATTGTTTCCCACTTGAGCACAAGATCAATCCCTGTTGGCTTTTCAGAGCATTATGGAGGTGGAGCTGTACTACTACAATTACCAACTTGTGGAAAAAAAATGTTAAAAGAATGTAAAGATCCCACAGCACAATTTGGAAGAACAGCAGGTGAGATTATGTACATAATATTTATCTCTTAAACATGACTAAAAACAGAGTATCCGGTGATGATCATACTGTCAGCATGAAAATGACTGTACTTGAATATTGCTTCATTGCTGATGGGAGTACACTAGGATATCTTGGTCACAAAGAGTTCAACAGCAAAGCCTATTTTGTTTTCTCTTCAGTGTCACAATTTGAAGAGCACAAACTATATTTGATGCTTTACTATTAAAATGAAACGAGAATGGGGACAAGAAGCATGCACATGGTTGAGGATGCCTGTGCATTGTATCGCGTGACTTGCAGCAGATTTTATCTCTCAAATCAGAAGCAGCAAAAAAACTAGGCCAAAGATGCAGCGCACGCACCATGAAGTAATGAAAATGCAAATAACAAAGTGGATATTTTCTAAGCCAAATTACTTAATTCTTACTAAAACAAATTGTATTCAATGGTACACATGTATCAATCATGATACAAGTAATTAAGACAGTCAACAAACTTTTGATCCAAAACTACCACACCTACATAACTATAAGCGGTACATCTGTGACTCTATGGCTCTAACGATGTGGCCTCCTCTACATTGGGGAGACGGGCCGCCTACTTGCGGAACGCTTCAGAGAACACCTCTGGGACAACCGGACCAACCAACCCAACCACCCCGTGGCTCAACACTTTAATTCACCCTCCGACTCCACCGAGGACACGCAGGTCCTTGGACTCCTCCATCGGCAGAACATAACAACATGACGGCTGGTGGAGGAGCGCCTCATCTTCCGCCTGGGAACCCTCCAACCACAAGGAATGAACTCAGATTTCTCCAGTTTCCTCATTTCCCCTCCACCCACCTTGTCTCAGTCGGTTCCCTCAACTCAGCACCGCTCTCCTAACCTGCAATCTTCTTCCTGACCTCTCCGCCCCCACCCCACTCCAACCTATCACCCTCACCTTGACCTCCTTCCACCTATCACATCTCCATCGCCCCTCCCCCAAGTCCCTCCTCCCTACCTTTTATCTTAGCCTGCCTGGCACATTCTCCTCATTCCTGATGAAGGGCTCTGGCCCGAAACGTAGAATTTCCTGTTCCTTGGATGCTGCCTGACCTACTGTGCTTTAACCAGCAACACATTTTCAGCTCTGATCTCCAGCATCTGCAGACCTCACTTTTTAAATGAAGAGGAGTCAAGATTTTGAGGTGAAACAATAACAAACACCACTAAAATGAAATTAAGTTATCTGAGAGAGAAAGCCAAGTAAACATTTACCCTGCAGTAACCATAAAGGGTGACCACTGCTGAAATCAAACATCAGTAATATTACAGACAGGAAAGATTAACTGGAAGCAATATAACCATCTCCAAAGTTGTTTTCATGTTATCATTGATAAGAACTGCACAAGTGTTCTTATTTTATACAATGTTTCAAATTTCAGAAATGTTACAACTGGAAGGCCTATTGTACGTGAACAAGGCAGGGCTTTGTAGAAGTACGTTTCAAAGCAAAAACAAAGCTTGGCTCACAGTCACATCAGTGCCAATGAATATTTTCAATAGTACTTGCATAACACCAGAAATATTCAACTGCTTCAAAAGGTATCACACTGTGACATTGGAAAATACTACATTAGATAATCAAAAGTTTAGTCAAAGAGACAATATTTTAAGGAATGCCTGAAAGAAGGGAAGAAATATAGCAAAGAGGCGCAGCTAGAGCTCGGAGCCAAGGCAATGGAAGACACTGCCGCAACAATACTGACATTAAAATTAGAGATGCTCAAGAGGCCAGAACATGAGGAGCAAAGCCATCTGAAAGCTCTGTTGGAGGACATTAAAAACTGAGAGTGAGCAGCAAAGCCATGGAAACATTCAAAAACAATGATGCAGGTTTTAAAAGCAAAATATTGCTTGCCCATGCAGGTCATAAGTTTTAGGTGGTGTCAAGTTGACAGGGTTAATAATCCGAATATAGTGGAATAGAGAAGTCTAAGAGGTAGAAATAGGTGGTCTGAGCAATGGTGTAAATTAGATTAGACTAGATTCCCTACAGTGTGGACACAGGCCCTTTGGCCCAACAAGTCCACACCGACCCTCCGAAGAGTTACCCACCCAGACCCATTTCCCTCTGACTAATGTACCTAACACTATGGGCAATTTAGCATGGCCAATTCACCTGACCTGCACAACTTTTTGTTCAGTAGTTTGTCTCAGGTCCAAATGTGACAATGATGTCATGAACAGACAGGAAGATAGATCTGATTACAGGGGGGGGGGGGGGGGGGGAGAGAAGAGAGAGAGAGAGAGAGAGAGAGAGAGAAGAGACAGAAGGACACATTTGAAAGGAACCTGGACCCGCACCTGAAGCGCTGGAGCCTTCAACATATTGGAATGGTGGCTAGCTTAGTCAGCAAGTGCAGACAATGAGCTGAATGCCCGATGTGCATCTAACATTTTTTAATGGCTCCTTGCATCAGTCCGCAATAAACACATGCAGACATTTTAATGAAACAGCATGCAACAAAATAGTTTTTTTTTACACCTACTACCTTAAAAAGCAATGCCTTCAAACACCAATCCTTCCATCAAGATGACCAAGTGTGATATCACTTTTGATGATTCTTGTGTAATTCAAAATGCAATTTTCAAAAATCTAGCTCCTAAACGAAGCATTTGAGGAGCTGTATAAACAACCTGGTAATCATTTCATATGGAGAACTTATGGCAGAACCTGCCTCTCAGAGTGATCTCTTCAACCCATGCAAGTGCACCAGATAAAGTTATCCCATCCCCAACAGTTTTGATGTAGTACATGTCCATCAAAAGTAAATGGAAAGATGCATCATAAAATATATTGTAAAGCTGTAGTATAAGATAATACAAGCCTCCATAAAATGGCCACAAAACTGGTCAAAGAAGTAATTTATAATGAGTGCTTCAGAGAAGAAAGAAGAGTAAAAGGCTGCTTTGATATTTTCAGAAGGGATGTGAACAGATACATCCAAACAAGAGCATTTGGCAGTTGGCTTAATTGACTTGTTGATAATTTGTTACCATGTTGATAGAATCTGTTGTATTTGAATGGATTCTTCAATCCCCGTACAGATATGCTCTATGTAACAAACAAGTCTTCTTCATATCTCAAGTTCAGGCAAAGTGCGAAAGAAAGCAAGAAAAACTAGGCTGCAGCTTTGATTCCTCACCTCCACTAAATTGCTGAATCTGAACAGGACAGTAGTTGAGCTGGTGTAATTGGTTTTCAGCCTAGTCCCACCTGAACAGACAAATATTCTGAAGACTGCTTTCCCCTTCTTCCCTAATGTTCACCCTTCTTCCTTCCCCCTATTCCAAACCCAGCAATCTTAACCTCCAAAGTAAAGCTCTTAGTTTGGTTCTAAGAAACAAATATCAGTTCAAAAATGAAATAATCTGTTTTAACATATTCACCACATGTGATTAATGTACAAATAACTCTTAGTCAACAATAATCCTATAATTCACACAAATTTATTCTTGGCGTTAACATTTCCAAGCTCTCAATATGAATACCAACCTCCAATTTATCTGAAAGATCTTTGAAGGGACTGGTCAGGTGGCAGTTCAACTGTGAAAATATCAAAATAATGCAGCTTCTCATACACAGCACTGCAAGAAACCTAGCTCATGGTGTCAACTCAACATATGCTAACTTGCATCTGACTGCAACTCAAGCATGCTCACCAAGGCTTGCTATGGTTGGTTCCTGAAAAGGCACCTCAAAAGGAACCTCAGCTACCAAGCACTGCAATCAAGGAAAAGGGGGACCAAAATGAACATAGGCCAGTTAGAGAACAAGGTTGGGAAACTAGGAAACGCCACACAACTTTAATAAATGCTTTGCATCAGTCTTCACAGTAAAAGGACACGATTAGCATTCCTACAATTACTACATGATCAAGGAGCTGTTGGGGGAAAATGGAAACTGAAAAAAAAACACTAAAGAAAAGCTAGAAAATTAATCACCAAACAGTGCAAGGAGAACTAAGGCTAAAAGTCACTAAGTCCCTTGAACCTGCTTTGTTGTATCCTAGGATTTTCAAGGAAGTAGTCACAAGAGATAGTGGACACAGTGATCATAATTTTCTAACATTCCTTAGATTCTTGGAAAGTCCTAGAGGTTTGGAGAACTACCACATAGCACACTTATTCCAAAAGGGTACAGACAAAAATAAGCAACAAACTCTCAGCCAGTTAGATTAACATTTGTCTTTGGGAAAATGTCACAGTCTACATGAAGGACATCACAGCAGAGCATTTGGAGATGCATAACATAATCAAGCAAAGACAGCATGGCTGCATGAAGGGGAAATCACACCTGACACCTCTATTTGAATTCTTTGATGAGGTAAAAAGGTGGGATAGATAAAAGGAAATCAGTAGGTATGTTTGCATTGCCAAAAAGCATTTGCTAAGAATTGGTACATAAGGCTTTTTGAGATGTGACATTGGGGTAGGACATTCATACAAGACTGGATTAGCTCACCAGAAGATACAGGACAGCAATGTTTAACCAGCAGAGTGGCACAGGAATCAATGTGTTAAACTACAATTATTTACAATATATATTCATGACTTGGATAACAGAAGTGAATGTACTATGTTCCAAGTATGCAGATGACATAAAAGTGGGAAAGCATGTTTTGAGGACATCACAGTGTCCAGAGGGACATTGACAAGTTCAATGTGAAAAAAAACTTGACAGATGGAATATCACGTGAAAAGAGCGCGGCTCTGTAGTTTGGCATGAAGAATGGGAGATCGGAATAAAACTGAAATGGAGAAGGCTGCTGAAAGCTGCAATACATGTAAGGTTTGGGGATCGTCATATACAATTCATAACAGACTACCATCCAGGTTTGATAGAAAATCATTCCTCCACAGGGCTACAGACGTTGGGTTAAGTATATTCAAAGCGGAGATTTTTAAAAAACGTCTAAGTAAGGGAATCAAGGATTATGAGGACCAGGCACTAAAGGGGAGTTTCGGATTATCAGATGAGATCCAATGGTCTGAATGCATTAGTCCTGCTCCTCCATCTTACTGTCTTAAAATATCAGTTCCCATGGCTTTTTCACAGATGTTTGTCATGCATTCTTATCAGAGCCTCAAAGAGCCTGTGGGAAAACGCGCATCACAGAGAGGATTCATTTTTCTAACTTAGCTACCTTCTCATTGGAGAGGAGAATTCTGCAAATAGGACAAGGTACAGGAATCCATGAAAGCACCTAAACCAGAATCAAAATTGACATTTCAACTGCATAGATTATATTGGCTATATTGTTTTAAGTACCTATTTGTGCAGCTCTGAGAGAGAGAGAGAGAGAGAAAAATGTACATAAACTTTTTTCTTGATGAAGAAACGTGCAATTATGGCACCTTTCATAATCTGCAGTGAAATACAAATGCTCCAAAAAGGTGTAATTGTTAGACTCAACTGCACTAGCATTGATTTTCCCTTTGTTTATCTTTTGTTACCATCAAGATTTTGGACCAACATATTTGTATCAAATGATCAAAGTGACCTTAGCATTTCAGTATGCAATTCACTCAGCACATGTAACACGGGATGGAGTTGGTACAACAGAACATGACCTTGCTGGATCATGCACAAACAAAGCAAAGCCAAGGACTACGGTAAATTATTTTCCAATGTGATCCCATTTTAACCAACTGCCACCTTCAAGCGAAGTGAGCAACGTGCAACACAGGCTGGTCCTGCCCACATCGCCTTCATATATACATAAATATAAACAGCACTTCAAAGTTAGTGATCTAAGATGCAAACCAAACAGCAAGACCAAATAACACTCTGCTATTAAATTTCACAGATTTTAGATCAACTTATGCCACAGGGCATCAATGTGGCATTCTGAATTCTTAAAATACATTGTAAATGTGCTAGTCTCATTAAATACATCTACTCCCTCCACACATCTATTCACCTAAACTGACACCCTCACCACTCACTCTCAAACACTCATACTCCCATCTTCACCCTGCCTAACCGTCATCTCAAGCTCTCTCAAGAAGTCAATGTGCCAGCTAACTGTATGGCACACACCAGACCGCAGAGGAAATCTTACTCCTGCCCATTCTCCACTCCAGTCCTCATGACCCCCACTCCCTTACCATTCTATGACCTCACTCCTACATGGAGATGGGTACTGCAGATGCTGGAGATTAGAGTCAAGATTATAGTGGTGCTGGAAAAGCACAGCAGGTCAAGCAGCATCCGAGGAGCAGCAAAATTGATATTTTAGGCAAAAGCGCTTCATCAGGAATGACCTCACTCCTGACAGTCCCCAAACTCACTCCCTTTCCAGCTTGCTCCAGTTCTCTCCTCCTGCCCACACAATCCACACTCACTTCCACCAATGTCATCCCCTACCCTCTCCAATACATTTCCAATTCCCACCCTCATGACCCAATTCCTGGCTTGCATTCCTGTTGCCATCATGGCCCCAGCACTCCCATACCCCTCACATTCACTACTGTTGCCTGTGTCTCTGCTTCCGCTTCTGCATCCAACTCACTTCTTTCCATCCACATCCCAAACCTCTTCTCAACTCCCAACATGATCTTCATCCAATACCCGCTACCTCCCTCCTCTCCACTATAACCCTCATCCAACACCCCATCCTGTCTCCTCTTCTCACTCCTTCCATCCTCCACTACACCTACGACATGAGAAACCTACATGTCATGATTTTGTTTTACTTAACAAATCCGTCTATGGAAATGGTGACACGTATAGTGAAAGGAAAAATACAATGGATGAAGTGTACAGTACAATTGTCAGAAATACTTAAGACAAAAGTACCAAAATGATAGTATCTGAGCTGATGAATGGGCATGAAATTAAAAGGGTCAAGTTGATTGAAAATCTGATTTCAAAAGATATTCAGTTTTGCAAAATACTTGGAAATATGAGTGGTAAAGCTGCACAAAGTAATATCCAAATTAGCAATTTGGAAGCTTGGTAAATTTTTCTGAGGAAGCTTCCAAAATGGCTGATAAAATGGAGGCATCAGCATTGTTGCTGAGAAATGTAAGTGTCTGTAATAGGGGAAAGCTGTTAAAAGCAACATTTCCATTTCTCAAGCCATAAAATAATGGGCTTGTGTGGTTAATGGAAAACATATAATTTGATGGACTTTATGCCATGAGAAAATCTCAGAAAATTCTCAATTCAGTGCTGTATGTAGTTTTGCTCTTCCCCCTCCAAAAACACAATACTACAGAAAGGTGACTTCCAAAAGAAATGATAGAGTTAACCAGTAGTGCACTGCTAAGTTTTTTCTTTCTGTAATTTCCTTATGCTAAGTAGATTAAACACCTTTATCAAATCACTCTGAAAAGGAAGGAAAGGAATACATTGAAAAAAGCTTGCTGTTGATTGAAGGATGAATATTTAAATATGGAGCTTGAAATCAAGTAAAACATGTTGTTCACAAAGACTTGAACTACTTACTAAGTTAGGTTTGCGTTATGATCCGCTTAGACATCTGTGCTGATTCCTAAGTTCCACCAATCCTCAGAGCTTCACATAAATAAATGAATCAAAGTACACAAATTCCCCAAACACACCCGCCTGGTGAAATCACTTTGACAGAAAACAGTGACTAAGTTCCTGTACTTAACAAAAACTTATTTTTCACAGATGATTATTTTCTAATCATGAAACAAAATGAAGAATCCCCAACCTCTAACTCTACTAGTTGAAACTTTAAACCACTTAAAAATCTCCACCCGAACAAAATACCTTTGGACTTATGGGTGGAGGAACTGTCCAAGAGCGCCAATCCTCACAATTCAATGAAATGTTCATTTTGCTTTTTAAAACGTTGGTCTTCAAACTTTTTTTTTTAAGAGGAAACCACAATTGGTATGTTAGTTACAAAGTCTCTGGCTCACTTCTGGATAAAGGCAACGTATTACTGCAACTGGTGAAAGATATTAATTGGCTTTCTTCAGGCACTGCAGAGAGACACACAGACTCGAAACTTACTCTTCCAACTTCTCACACACTGTCTTGCTCACTCCCACAAGCTAGTCAGCTGCCCAGGAGCCAGAGAGTTGTTGACAAGCTGATGACTTTCAACAATCAGAAATGGTCACAATTACAAATCAACCAGCTACCTGTTACAGGTTAAACCTTACTCTATATACACACACACACACACACACCCCAGAGCCATGCCATGTACTGCTTCTCTCCCAGTGCTTAAAACAAGGCAGCAATGTAGACCCGTTCATAATGAGCTCCAGCAACTTGTGTGTGAAAGAGCAGCAATTTCTTCCACAGTCCGATTTTAAAACAATTCTTCTTACTCATTTCACTCCACAAACAAAAATAAATAAAAATTTAAAAAAGTGAAGCAATCACCAAACTGTGATTGATTATTTAAGTAGTAGAAGGAAAAGTGCATAAAGTGATATGGAAACAAGATAGGTATAGAAATTTAGGAATAGTGAGACATGACTTCTTACAAGGCAGCACAGTGGTTAGCATTGCTGCCTCACGGCGCCAGGGTCCCAGGTTCGATTCCAGCCTCAGGTGACTGTCTGTGTGGAGTTTGTACATTCTCCCCATGTCTGCATGGATTTCCTCCAGATGCTCTGGTTTCCTCCCACAGTTCAAAGATGCACAGGTCAGGTGAATTGGCCATGCTAAATTGCCCATCGTGTTAGGTACATTAGTCAGAGGGAAATGGGTCTGGGCGGGTTACTCTTCGGAGGGTCGGTGTGGACTTGTTGGACCGAAGAGCCTGTTTCCACACTGTAGGAAATCTAATCTAACCTAAAGCATAAGAGCAGAATCAATTATTTCCTGACAGAAAGCCCCACCCCCCCCAAGCCAAACTTTCCATCTAGAGCTTGGGAGGTATAGGGGGAAGAGATAATGCAAAACATGTATAAATATGAATCAGATCCATCACCATCAGTCACAGTCAAGTGTGAAGGCAGACTGTTATAAAGATCTAACTCAATACTCCAGACCTTAAACACAATTACAGAAAAAAGCCAAACAGCTCATCTCACACTCACCTTACACTCCCGCCATGCCAACTCATGCTTCCCCAATCTGTTTCCATGGCCCTTGTCCTCTGTGCAAACATATACCCCTCTACCCAGCCTCTTAGCACTGGTGCAAACTTGGCTTCAACTCATACGCACATATGTCACCTACACATTACCCTTCCCCTTTGCACTCTTCATATACACTTACACCAAAAGCTTAAGAGGAGACTGGCAAGCTTCAGTGAGTTTTCTAGTTGATTACAGACCTAGACACTGGCATCTTGGGTCATCAGAAGCCAATCAGAGGCTAGCAGTTAAGGCCTACTTCTCAGGGGATCCAATAGCAAGGACAACATTTTTTTCCTCATCTTGCAGGGAGCAAAGGCAAGAGCAAGGTATCACTTTCAGAGGCCATCTGCTTGCAACCCTTCAACCCTCCCTCCGATTATGCCCAAGTTGCAGCAATTAGAGCTCCCATCATCTCTCCAAAACAAGAGGCAAGTCACCTTAGTTATATAGTTTGTAATCCAGCCATCTTTCTTGCCCTTTGTGGGGAAGGAGGAAGAGAGAGAGGGACACTAAATCAAAAGGTGGTAGGGTAGGGGCAACTATCTCTCCAGAGTCAACCCAAATGCTTCCCCTTCGCACCTCTCTCTCTCTCCACTTCAGTGGGAGGTGGAGGGGGGAATTCCAGCCCAAGCATCAAATGCTGACATAACTACCACTCCACCAAAGCTTGACAACCATGAGAAGCTGTCAATTAAACTTGACATGGATTTTTGCCCCACTATGATAAGAAGTAGTTAAAATCGGTGATGGAACTTCTGGAATCAAGGCTCTAGTGCTATTTTGGCTGTATCAATGTTGAAAGTCTTGCTGTGTATTGACAACAAACATCAACACAAAGACTGAGCCAAATCACCCATGTCTTATAATTAGATAAAAATATAAAATATAATGATACAGAGTTACCCCCCAAAAAAAGAACTTGTTTAGAAACTTCTGATTCTCAGAAACAGATGGTTGAACTGTAAAAAAAAATCACAATTGCACATAGCCCAGAATTGAAATATTAAAGTTGAAAGGGGGAAAATATTGCTAAAATATTGCACCAATGTATGTCGCAGAACACTTGCTTTAAGCTGAAGCTGTGCAATGAATAGGTTTGGCTTTGTTGAAAAAGCACTGAATCTTGAATAAGTTTTACCAGAATAGACCATGTATGCCAAACAGCCCAAAATTTATCCCAATGTGGCACTGAAACAGAGAAGAATTGTCAGGTCAAGGGATTTAAAATGTTTATTTTTTCCCACTTAAAAATCATGTCAATGGCAACTAAGACTACCAAGGGCATACTGTTTCTTCAAACATCAATAATTTGATGCAACAACCTGACATATTTGTGGCCAAACGCATTACATCAGATGAAATGTTTCATAGTTCTGGTTTAACAGGATTAGTGTCTCAGCAAGTTTGCACTATTTTGCAAAGCAGCAAAATTTGCCAGCCGTTGTTTTTGAAGGAAAGACGAAGTTAAAAATGTACCTAAAATATCCAAAAACTATCACAGAAACATATCGGTCATAAAAAAATACAGCTTTGCTATCTTCTGCAGTACGTAAGTATCGTTATCCCCGATGTCGAATTGGAACCGGTGCGCCATCCTTGTGTCAAGAAAAACCCTGCCCAGACGCATTCTAGCAATCTGTATTCAGAAGGAAAATCATGAAGCCCTCAGCACCTCAAGCTATTCTAGTCTATGGTTTTCCAATTGAAAAATAAAATCTGTAAAACCGAAACACGTCTTTGCCTCCCCAACATCCAGACACCAGAGCTTGTGGTAAACAACCGACCGCTCATCCATATGCGCCTACCGTCAGAATGCTCCAATGCATCGTCGCTGCGGTCCAAGCTGCGAAAGAAGGAAGAAAGCACCACAACAAGCTAAAAGCTCCCATTGCTGGCAGGGCTAGGCGGTGAAGAGTTCGCTGGTGGCCACTGCCGGAGCTGCCAGGCGTCCATAGCACACACCCTGCTTCATTTTACCGTGTTTGTGGGAAGCGAGTCGCCTCACTCCGCATTGTGCCGGGGCCCCGCTCTACTGCGCTAGAATCGGCAACCACCCCCCCATACGGACGGCCGCCGACTAGATCTCGGTTTTTATTGTTCGTTTTTACTGGCGCCCGCCGCCGCACCGCGGCAGAAACCTCTCGCCAGGTCGACGGGCTTCAAATAGTAGGGAAGAAGCGACTGGTCCTCAATGTCGGTTGCATTTATTCCCATAGCTCCAGCGATGTGCAGTGGTTGGGCACGGACGACACAAACGAGCTCCGGACTGATGCTGAATGAAAATGGACAAGTTGCTGCTACCGCTACCGCTAGCGCAGGGTGGAGCGAGGGGGCGGGGCCTGCGCCTCGCGTCATCCACAGAACCTTCCGGCCAACATTCCACTGCCAATCCGTCGGCCGCGCGCCTCTGCCTCCTCCTCTCTACCGCAGAGACAACCGGATCGCACAGTCTTCCCGGAGAAGAGAAAGGGAAACCCCGACACAAGTCCCCCTTTTTTTTGTGGTATTCAGATCTCGATGACAGACGTTCCTCGTCGCTTCCTGTTTAGTTACAGGACAGTTGTGTATTTAGCATGCTCTGCCTTAAATACAACTGAAGTTTTATCTCAGTGCTCCAACTTTAGCAAGGAATTATAAAAAAAACCTCAGCAGCATCTGTGCAGAGAAACAGAGTTGAACGTCAAGAGTCCGGTGTAACTTCTTCAGAAATCGAAGCAAGAGCATGCTTAAGTAAGAGATTCCACATTAACATTGCACGAGTCGAAAGCCGATCAGGCTTAAACCTGTTTCATAATTTAATTACGTCATGTAGAATCTAGTTCCACTTCATTTTACCACCTTATCAATATATCTGTTATTCCCTCACTTAAATCTATCTCAGTGTTGAAATCCCCATGTAATACGACACTTAGCTTTCTGGGGAACTAAATTTTACGGGTCCTTCGGAGGAAATTGTTTCCCTCTATTGAGATCCCTGATTTTGCAACACGTGCTCATATTTAATATTCTAAATCCCACTGTCCTTCTGATGCATCTGTTGTGGACTCTTAAAGGAAAATTTATCTGTCTGGAGGAGCAGGGATGAAATTTGAACATAGTACTTCAATTATAATTGAACCTAAGCCTCAATAAATCAAATACTATTTAAAATAAAAACTTGCACACCTGGAGAAACTCAGCTTAGAAATATTCAACATGTTATCTTAGAAAAACTGAAAAATATATCACCGCGCTATCTTCCTAAATAAGGTAGATGTCCACAAAGCTCAACAAGAGCACGTACCTGGAGAGCAAAAGAGAAAATGCTGGAAAATCTCAGCAGGTCTGGCAGCATCTGTAAGGAGAGAAAAAAGCTGGCATTTCGAGTCTAACTGACCCTTTGTCAAAGCAGACCTGCTGAGATTTTCCAGCATTTTCTCTTTTGGTTTCAGATTCCAGCATCTGCAGTAATTTGCTTTTATCCACATACCTGGAGAATTCAGCTTGCTCCAAAAGACCTCCATGTTGAGCACTGGGCACTACATCTCAGGAAACACTCCATTGGCACCTGCCACATGCACCCTACATCCACAAATGTTGGCATGCAGTATATGTCAGTCTCTAAGAACCATTACAGCACATCTCTGATCTACTTACAGGACTCTGCTGCAAATCAAGTTGTACCAGCAGCTATCATTGTTAAGTTGCAGCAAGGACACCATGTTCATCTGGGACACACAATAAGTCCATTACTCAACCAGACTGCACCCACAAACACTTCACACACTGTTATAGCACTCAGTCACTCTGAGCCTACTCGGATGCACAAAGCCTTGTATTGCCTTCCACTCCCTTTTGTGTTTTGCCCCCCTCAGCCTGCGATAACAGGTGAACACTACATCTGATTTGTCTTCCTGTTTAGCACAGACACAAAGGAAGGAAGCTGATCATGATTGTCAGCAGACCTCAGTAAAGTCAGAGGAGATAGTCTTCACTCAGGGAATCCCAGCACAGTATGTCAAGAGCAGCCTCTGATACCAGTCCAGGAGCTTCAAAATGGTCAATCACCCAATCAGAGTGGTCAGAGTCAGGATGCTGTCTACACAAGGGTGAGAAGCTGAAGTAGCCCACCTCCTGTATTGACTCTTACTGTTCTATTGGTAGCTGATTTCTTCTTCGAATGAGTGAGAGGCAGGTATTGAGGGAGATGAAACTGGGTGACTCAACTGTTAGTAGTGGTGCAAGGGTGGAGGTGACGTAAATAAGTGAGTAGTCAGAGAAAGGAGCTTGCAAGGTTAGTGATATTGGGTGTTGGGATGTTTGAGATTGGCTGAGGGAAGACGTTTCAGGCATTAGTGAGAGTGGAAGAGCATGAGAGCATAAGTGGGTGGCAGGTACAGAGGCAGAGATAGTGTGAGTGTGAGGTACTGGAGAGAAGATGACAGCACTTAAGTCTGTGGAGAGGAGAAGGATGTTCACCTCCATCCAGCAGTGCTGGCATTTCTCCTGACAGCAGAAATTGTTTTAACCCAGGTTGGCATGGACTGGTGTGCCCTCCACTGCTGATTCTGGGGGGAGAGGAAGTCCCATCTCTGCACCATCTCATCCAGCAAGACTTCCAGATCCCTGCCCACAAAGCAGAATGACTATTTCTCCTGTGTGCCATGACTGGGGCAAAAGTCAGGAACCTCGCAGGCTAACTCCAGAGTGACAATCCTTGCCCGAGTGCACAAAGGACTTTCAATGAAGGCATGGGCCCAAGAGATGCAGTGAATTCCAGGATTTTCATTGTGTGGCGATTTGTTTCTGGGAACAGAACACGGTAAGATGGGGTCTGAATCAGATATAGGGCCAGGTAGGTACACAATGACATGAGGTTGGTAAAATGAGGTGTGAAATCTCTCCAGGCCTCACCATGGAAATCCCTCTAGAAAACACACACAGCTTGGACTTAACCAAAAACACTTAAAAATTAGCCTGATGTTTCAATCCAGTGACTTCCTCAGAATTGAAGTAAAGTGGAAAATTGACAGGTTTAATGATATTGAAAAGTCTGGAGAGGAGCAAGCAGTACAGGATGAAAGCCAAGAGAAAGGGTAGATAACATAAGCTAGGTCTGCTGAGACGTAATAAATTTCAGGTTGTAAAGTTTAGACTAAGCTGAAAATGTGTTGCTGGAAAAGCGCAGCAGATCAGGCAGCATCCAAGGAGCAGGAGAATCGACGTTTCGGGCATGAGCCCTTCTTCAGGCTCATGCCCGAAATGTTGATTCTCCTGCTCTTTGGATGCTGCCTGACCTGCTGCGCTTTTCCAGCAACACATTTTCAGCTCTGATCTCCAGCATCTGCAGTCCTCACTTTTTCCTAGAAAGTTTAGACTAAAGCTGGTCTCAGTCATGATGACCATAAAACTATCATTAATGATTGTAAAAACCCATTTTGGTCCCTAATGCCCTTTTGGGATGGAAATGTACCATCCTTACCTGGTCTGGGCTACACGTGACTCCAGACCAACTGCAATATGTCAGACCCTTAACTACCCCCAAAATGGCCCAAAGTATAAATCTGCTCAAGGGCAATTAGGGATTGGAATCAAATACTGTCCTTGCCAATGAGACTAGGTGAGAGCAGTCGCACTCATCTGGAGTGGAGAGATATGGGGATAGAATGGTGTGGTCAAATATTTCAAAGGTTGCAAATGAATTGAAAAGAAAGAGGTATGCATTTTACACTGGGCGCCATCATTTGAATGTTACTTGTGAGTCATGGAAAGTTACACTTTACTTACACCCTAATGACTCAAAGATGAATCATAAAAGCAACAGATTGTATTTGAATAGGTAGTGAACCAATCAGTAAACAGGAAGCAAACTGACATAAAGAAAAACTTGTATTAATAAAGCACTTCTCATACATGATACCTCAAAGTATTTCCATCCAATTAAGAACTGTTGATACAGTCACAACCACCATATACACAGTGCAACAGTCAATTCCACACACATAAAACTCCCACAAACAGCACTGATAATGACTGTTAATAGTGATGTTGATTGAGGGATAAATTCCGAACAGAACAATAGGGATATCTCCCATGTTGTTCTTTGAAATAGTGTCATGGAGTCTTTTAACTTCTTAAACAAAGGCAGATGGGAGTCAAAAGGATGTAATAGTTATCAGGTTTATGCAGGAAAATGGAGTTGAGGCTAAATCAGATCAGCCATGAACTTCTTCAACTGTGGATCAGGTTTGACAGGTCTATCACCTACTTCTATTAATAAATTTTGTGTATGTATGTCATGTGCTGGTATTCATGTCATGGGACCTCGTTTAACAGCTTATCTACAGACAATCAAGAATCAAACACTTAACAATAAAATAAGCTTCAAAAACAAGCACAGAGCCAAAGGCAATCTGGGCAGATATACCAGCAAAGACTGGAAACATTTCTTCAATACAATATTATCCCTCAAAAGAAATGGACCAAAGTCCAGACACTCTGAGAAGAAGATGTAACAGCTTAAAAAAAAGAAGTTTAAGGTTCTAACAGAAATTCTGCACATTTCCCCTCAAGGATTTGGCAAATTTCCTTGACCCAAGAGGCTATATTTAATTAATTTGTTTGTTTGTAGGGTGTGGATTTGGTTGGCTAGGCCAGTATTTATTGTCATTAATCACTCTTGAGAAGGTGGTGATGAGACAGCTTTTGAACTACTGTAATCCACATGGCCTCAGGAAAGGATTTTCAGAATTTTGACCCATCAACAGTGAAGAAATGGCGATATATTTCCAAATCAGGATAGTGTGTGACATCAGGAGTAATTGATAATTCTTCAGTGCATCTGCTGTCCTTGTACTTTTACATGCTCGAGGTCGTGGGTTTGGAATGTGCTGCCTGAAGGGCCCCAGTGAGAAGTCATAGATGGTACAAACTGCTGCCACTCTGCATTGGTGGTGAAGGGAGTGAATGTTGTCGAGGATGTCAGTCAAGCTGGCTGCTTTGTTCTGGATGTTGTCAAGCATCTTGAGAGTTTTAGAAGCTGCACACATCAATGCAAATGGGGTATTTCCATCTTCCATTCCTGAAGAAGGGCTCATGCCCGAAACATCGATTCTCCTGCTCTTTGAATGCTGCCTGACCTGCTGCGCTTTTCCAGCAACACATTTTCAGCTATTTCCATCTCTCTCCTCTACACAGGACTTCCATGCCTCTGGATTGAGAAGATTTTAACTCTGCTTCTGATCTTCAAGTTCTTTACTGTTCTTTTTTCAAATTACCCCATACCATCTTTGAATCAGAATCCCGACAGTGTGGAATGAGGCCATTCAGCCCATTGAGTCCACACCAACCCTTGGAAGAGCATTCCACCCAGATCCACATCCCCACCCCACAATCCCTGTAACCCTGCATTTCCCATGACTTATATACCTAGCCTGGATACTCCTGGACACTATGGGCAGTTTAATATGGCAAATGCACCTCACCTGTACACCATTGGACCCACAGACATAGGAAGAATGTGCAAACTCCTCACAGACAGTTGCCCGAGAGAGGAATCAAACTCAGGTTCTTGGTGCTGTGAGGCTAACCACTGAGCCACCATTTTGCCTTACCTTGGGTAGAAGACTTGTGTCTTCTACTTGAAGGGTTCGAGTGTGAGTTACTCAGCAGAGATTTCTGGGCCTATATCCTCGTCCTGTGGCCATAGTGTTGAAATGACTGGTCTTGTTCAGTTTCTGGTCAATATTAACACTCAGGATATTGATAATAGATGATTCAGCGATGACATTGAATGACAACAGAAGATGGTTAGATTCTTTAAGCGCATGGTGGCTCAGTGGTTAGCACTGCTGCCTCACAGTAACAGGAACCCAGGTTTGATTTCAGCCTCGGGTGACTGTTTGCTCATTCTCCCTGTGTCTGTGCTGGTTTCCTCCCATAATCCAAACATGTGCAGGTCAGGTGAATTGGCTGTGCTCAATTGCCATAGGGTTAGGTACAGTAGTCAGAGGGAAATGGGTCTGGGTGGGTTACTGGGTGGGTGTGGACTTGATGGGCTGAAAGGCCTGTTACCATACTGTTGGGAATCTAATCTAATCTTATTGGAGATGATTACTGTTGGCATTTGTGTGGTGCAATTGTCACTTGCCGCCCATTAACCTGAGCCTGTCACCCAGTTCTTAATTCATCTGACTTTTGCTTATATAGGTAGATAGCTTAGGGCTAGGTAATTTTGTAATTTTTGTTTATCTATTTGTCTTGGCATACGTATGGAGGAATGAAGGAAGCAGAGGCATTCTGAGTAATCTAAGATGAAGAATGGGAAAAAATTGCAGCTGTAAGACTTCTTTTTTGAGGTATTTTAGGTGTTGGAGCTAATTTCCTCAAATACCAAGAGCAGTAATTACTGCTTTATATGCTATTGCATTGTTTTGGAACTTTGGAGAGAAAACCAAAGTCAAAACAATGGCACTTTTAAAAGGGAGAAGGACAGACAAAAGGCAGCAGATGGTTAGTGAGGGAGAGAGAGAAAGAAACACACATTGCTAACTGACACAGCAGTGAATCTATGCAGTTACTGCCTTTGCTGTTTGAATTCATCGATCTCTGAACATCGGAGTGTGTCTAGGAAAATTTAACAAATAGCGAAATTCACAACTGATCTGTAAAGAGCCTTTGTGGGAGAACTCTCAGCACAGGAACAAATAAGTGCATAGCTTTTTTAAAAATATATTTTTATTGAAAAAAATATTTTTTATATATTACAAGTACAAAACAATACAATTCAAAACAGTACAAAAAAGCACCCCAAAAAAATCCCCAATCCACCCTCATGTACAATTGCATAAACATATGTATAAAAATATAGAATAAAAAAAACAAACTGGCTATTTAACTAAATAAATAAATAACCAACAACAAACTAATAAATAGTAGTAATTCAGCCCAGCCAAACAAAATGCTCATACATTCACAGTTCCTCCTCGCTGGATATTGGACTCATAAAACACAATTGTTACGGCTATATAAAAGCCCTTGTTAGTGTGACAGATAAATCTATGTCCAGGTATTTCAAAAAGGGTTGCCATGTCTTGTAAAAATTCTCAGTTTTGTGGTGTACCTTATTTGTGAGAAAATCCAGGGGAATATACTCCATAACAATCTTCCACCAATCCGAAAGGCCTGGGAGGGGTTTTCAGATATCCAACCTAGCAAGACATTCTTTCTTGCACAGAACGTGAGAATATTGAAAAGTCTTTTTCTTAAGCACGTCTGCAGGAAATATAGTGGGCAGGCCCAAAATGAGCGAGATCGGATCCTTCTCCACCCTTACACCCAAAATCCTTTCCACTGCGCCTGCCACAGCGCTCCAATATGTTTGAAGCCTATCACAAGACCAGAGACAATGGGTAAGAGTGTCCGTACACACCTTGCACTTGGGATATGCTGAAGATGCCCCTGGTTTAAATTTTGACAAAGGTCTGGAGCCAAGTGGACCCTGTGGAGAATCTTCAAGTGTAAAGCAGGGTCCTATTGCAAATTGAGATCTTCCTTGCATTCTCCCAAATGTCCTCCCATGTCTCTGAGGAGACTTCAACACCCAGCTCTCTCCCACAACCTGCAGAATCGATCAAACTCATCTGACGGGGCACTCCCCAACTGATGATATAAAGTACCGACAGAGTGTACTCTTAGCACTTAGCACCCCCCTCTCTATGTCGGATTTGCAGGGATCAGTCAAAAGTGTAGTCTTTTTTTGAATAAAATCCCTAACTTGAAAAAACCAAAACAAGTCTCTATCAGATAACTTACTTCCATACTAACTGATCGAAAGACATCATTACATCTCCCTCAAATAAATCACTCATGCAAGACACACCTCTAGCTGCCCAACATTTAAATCCTGAATCTATCATCCCCAGTTGAAAGCCCGGCATACCCACTAAAGGTATAAACAAAGATGTTTTGCCAATATTGCCTTCCCTCTGCCAAATTGCCCTCCATGCTTTAACAGTATTGATGACTACTAGATTATGGCAATATTCCCTAACTGTCCTCATTTTGTCCAAAAACAGTAAACTAGTAAGGGGGCTTCCTGATGAAGGGTTTATGCTCGAAACGTCGAATTCTCTATTCCTGAGATGCTGCCTGGCCTGCTGTGCTTTGACCAGCAACACATTTGCAGCTGTGATCTCCAGCATCTGCAGACCTCATTTTTTACACGGCTTCAATATATAGCCAAATTGAAAGAGGATCACCAGAAACCCAATTACTCATGTAGGTCAAAAATGAGCTTAATTGGTCATTTTTAATGTCTTGAAGGTCCACTCCCCGCCCCACATCTGTGAGGCAGTTGCAGTTTCGCTATTTTAATGAGGGTCCAATTACGATGCCAAATAAAGGAGCTGAATCAGGCGTTCAGCCTCCTGAGTGTTTGCTTATTGAAAATCAGGGGGAGAATTCGTATGGGGGTATAGCAAACAGGGGCAATATTCATCTTAATAAGCGCTATCTGACCCAATCACGAGACTGGAGTGCCTCCCATCCTTGAAGATCTTGTTTAATTTTTCCAAATAATTGGATAAAATTGGCTTTGAACAGCTGATCCAGAACTGGAGGAATGAATATGCCCAAATACACAAAACACCCCTGTGACCACCTAAATTGGAATCTATAGTTGCTCTCAAGAGCTAGCTCCTTCGTAAGACCCCCGATAGGCATAGCCTCTGATTTCGCAAAATTAATATTGTACCCTGAAAAAGTCCCAAACATGCAAATGCATTATATCAGGTGAGGCTCTGAAACTGCTGGATTTGTCAAAATAATTAGAACATCGTCTGCATACAATGAAATCTCATGTACTTTTGACCCCACTTCTGGAGCTGATATATTGGGATTCACACGAATGGCCTCCACCAATGGTTCAATCTTCAATGTAAAAAGCAATGGTGAAAGGGGACAGCCCTGCCAGTTGCCCCTAAAAATATTAAAATTATTTGATCATACCCTGTTGGTGATGACCGCTGCAAGAGGGCCACTGTAGAGAACCTTTACCCATCTTATGAAGACTTCGTCCAGCCCAAACCGCTCCAGAGTTTTGAAAAGGTGCGGCCACTCAATCTGGTCAAATGCCTTCTCTGCATCTAGAGAAATCACCAATCCCTTATTGACTGTTGTTGACACGCTTGAATTATGTTAAGCAGCCTCTTAACATTATTGGAGGATTTGCAACCATTTATAAAGCCCATCTAATCCTCTTTAATAATAGAAGGTAACACAGTCTCCAGCCTTAACGCGCAAGTCTTAGAAAGGTTTTTAAAGTCCACATTTAAAAGCGAGATGGGACTGTATGAAGCACAGTTTTCCGGGTCCTTCTATTTTTTAAGGATAAGTGAAATATTGGCCTCTCTCAGAGATGGTGGAACACAATCATGACTGTATGAATTATTAAACATATTGAGCATCGGGCCTGACAGTATACTTATAAATTCCTTATAGAATTCACTGGGAAGTCCGTCAGGACCGGGAACCTTTCCATTCTGAAGCTGCATCACAGCTTCCTGCACTTCTTGCTCTGATAATGGGGCATTGAGAAAGGACTGTTGTTCAGGAGTCACACCCGGGAGCTTCAGATCACTAAAAAAAGATTCTATTTTGTCCTGCTCCTTCTCACAAACTGTAGATTGGTATAATTTAGAGTAATATCTCTGGAACACCACATTAATCTTTTTAGAATCACATGTTAGGTTCCTAGACCCTTCCCTAATCACCGTAATGGCTTATGGGGCACTCCTCTTTCTGGTAAGACATGCTAAGTACTTGCCTGGCTTGTCACTATACTTGTATAACCTGTGCTTTGCAAATGCCAGCTCCTTCTTTGCCGTCTGTGTGAGCATGGAATTCAATGCAGAGTGCAGCGCCATTATCCTCTGTAGTTTGACCAACGAGAGTCTGTCAAAGTAGGCCTCCTCGGCTGCCTTCAACTGAGCTTCAAGGGGACGTTGCTGCTCACGCTTCTGACGCTTCCTACTGGTGAAATATGAAATAACTAACCCCCTGGCATAGGCTTTGGCAGTTTCCCAGAGGACAGATGAACTACCAACCGAGACTATGTTGATGTCTAGGAACGCCCGAAATTCCCTAGAGAAATACTCCACAAACCTATTATCCTTGAGGATAAAGGGATCCATTCGCCAGTATCTCAAACCCACTGTAACGTCCTTAATCTTAACCATAAGGTACACCGGTGCATGATCAGAGATGGTAATATTATCAACCGTACAAGATGCCACTAAATCCAGGCTTACCGCAGGGGTCAGAAGAAAATCAATCCTGTTGTGACATCTGTACAGATTGGAGAAAAACGTAAAATCCCTACCTGTAGGGTGGAGATGCCTCCAGACGTCCACCAACCCTAACTCTCACACAGACCCACTAACTGTTTAGTTTGTAGAGAGGGTATGGAGGGACCTTTGGGCAGCCTGTCTATTGTGGGATCCATGAGATAGTTAAAATCTCCCCCTATAAAAATGTGCCAGGACTCGAGACTTATCAGTTTAGGAAAAGCATCTACAAAAATTTAAGGGGATGAGCTGGAGGGCAATAAACATTTAAAACACCATATTCTTCCCCATTTATCAAGACTTTAAGAATTACAAACCTCCCGTGTGTGTCTTTAACACACTCCAACAATTTAAATAGGAGATTCTTCCTAACCAATATAGCCACTCCTCTACTTCTGATATTACATAATGAAAAATAAATTCGGTCAAAGCCATTCTGCTATAATTTCAGATGCTCCTTGTCATCCAAGTGTGTCTCCTGTAACAAAGCAATATCCACCTTCTCCTTGCTATGACTCAAGAGTACCTTCTTCCTCTTAATTGGTGAGTGACCTTCCTTAATATTCCAGGTACACCATTTAATCAAATCATTAACCATAATCTCCTGCAATAACATTTAAATTCCAGAAAGGAGGAACGCGAACCATAAACTGCTGAGCCTTATTGTCACATGATCCATTAGTGAGCAAAATTAGGGCGCATGGTATTGGGGGCAAAATACTAACTTGGATTGAAAGGTGGTTGGCTGATAGAAAACAAAGAGTAGTGATAAACGGCTCCATTTCGGAATGGCAGGCAGTGACCAGTGGGGTACCGCAGGGATCAGTGCTGGTACCCTGGCCTTTTACAATATATGTTAATGATATAGAAGATGGTATTAGTAATAACATTAGCAAATTTGCTGATGATACTAAGCTGGGTGGCAGGGTGAAATGTGAGGAGGATGTTAGGAGAATACAGGGTGACCTGGACAGGTTAGGTGAGTGGACAGATGCATGGCAGATGCAGTTTAATGTGAATAAATGTATGATAATCCACTTTGGTGGCAAGAACAGGAAGGCAGATTACTACCTAAATTGAATCAATTTGGGTAAAGGAGCGGTACAAAGAGATCTGGGTGTTCTTGTACACCAGTCAATGAAGGTCAGCATGCAGGTACAGCAGGTAGTGAAGAAGGCTAATAGCATGCTGGCCTTCATGCTACAAGAGGGATTAAGTATAGAAGCAAAGAGGTTCTTCTGCAGCTGTACAGGGCCCTGGTGAGACCACAACTGGAGTACTGTGCGCAGTTCTGGTCTCCAAATTTGAGGAAAGTCATTCTGGCTATTGAGGGAGTGCAGCGTAGGTTCACGAGGTCAATTCCTGGAATGGCCGGACTACCTTATGCTGAAAGACTGGAGCGACTGGGCTTGTATACCCTTGAGTTTAGAAGACTGAGAGGGAATCTGATTGAGACGTATAAGATTATTAAAGGATTGGATACTCTGGAGGCAGAAAACATGTTTCTGCTGATGGGTGAGTGCCGAACCAGAGGACACAGCTTAAAAATACAGGGTAGACCATTTAGGACAGAGATGAGGAGAAACTTCTTCACCCAGAGAGTGGTGGCTGTGTGGAATGCTCTGCCCCAGAGGGCAATGGAGGCCCAGTCTCTGGATTCATTTAAGAAAGAGTTGGATAGAGCTCTCAAGGATAGTGGAATCAAAGGTTATGGAGATAAGGCAGGAACAGGATACTGATTAAGGATGATCAGCCATGATCATATTGAATGGTGGTGCAGGTTCGAAGGGCAGAATGGCCTACTCCTGCACCTATTGTCTATTGTCTATAAATATAAAAACTACATAAACTATAACCACTACATTTAATGAACCTATAAAACTATCGAAAATTAAAAATAACAAAAAACCCAAAAAAACAAACCAATATATAAAGCGCCAACAGCGCTGAGTAGGGAACTCACCCCCTGCCCGGAGGGGGCAACTACCCATCTCAAACTGCCCAAAAGTAGGCATCTAACCATCCCAACCACCTTCACTTCTCCCAGCTAGAGCCATACCACAAACACAAGCAGAAAGGAATAAACACCCCATAGAATACCAATATGAATAAAAAACACTTTTGTTTGAAAAGGGGAATAAATACCCCACCCATCCTTTGGGATATCATAACTTAGAAATTGAAAATGCACATCTCAAACGCTGCCAAACAAAGTTTAAACCAAATTATTATCAATAGAGGGAAAAAAGAAAGATAACTGTACTTGCTCTGTTTCTTTTACAGAATGATAAATACGTACCCAAACAACACTATTCATACTTACTAAAATTGTTCAAAGTAGGTTGGTTTGTCAATATGCTCAATATGTTTAATGATTCATAAAGTCTGTTGCCTTCTCTGACATGTCAAAGGTGCTGATAAGTGGGACTAGATTGGTTTGGGATATCTGATCGGCATGGACGGGTTGGACCGAAGGGTCTGTTTCCATGTTGTACATCTCTGTGACTCTATGAATCTATCTAAGGTGAACGAGGCACCACCGGATACCTCAGGGAGTACTGAATCCCAAACTCCCTCAGTCTTCTTTGACTGATTTTCGTTTCTGGATCACTGCCGCTGAGAAGTCCTGAAAGAACATGATCTTAGAGCCCTCGTAAATTAGGGCCTTCAGATTCTTCCCCTGGACTCTGGAAGCGTCCATGACTCTCTGCTTATCTGGATAATGATGGAACCGCACCAGGAGAGGTTGAGGACGTTGACCCAGACCCAACCTCCGTGCTGCGACCCGGTGAGCCCTCTCTATCAATCCTCTTATGCCAGTCTCCAAGTCAAGGAATTTCAGCAGCCAGTCATCAACAAATTCCGCAGGCCACTCACCTTCCTTACCCTCAGGCAGACCGATGATCTGAATGTTTTTTCTCCTGCCCCTGTTCTCAAGATCATCCACTTGATCACGCAAATTATGGACCTGCATCTCCAGGGCTTGGATCCTGTCCTTGGATGAACTGGCATCAGCTTCCACCACTGTGAACCTGTGCTCCACCTCATTCATCCTCTTCTCCAGGTTATCCCAGCTGCTGCTCATGCTTCTGCAGCATGAGAGAGAGACTTGAGCCAGGTTCTCTTCAATCTCTTTCCCCAACATCTCGCAAGATTTCACAACCTTATTCACCAAGGCCTGGAAAGTAATCCGCTCTGAGGCTGCTGCAGGCTGAACTGCAGACCCGGCCTTGGATGCTCCTCCTCCCTTTTTCAGCATCTCTGGGCAGCTGGAAACATAATTAAGTTAATTTTTAGACGTTTCTTGGGACTCCATGATCTTTCTGGAGTTCCAAGATATCATAATGGCCTGGGTTGGGCGGGTTAAAGTTTTATCCTCTTGTGCTGTGATGCAGAACTCTGCAGTGCGATCTTCTCAAATCGCTGCCATCTTGGATCCCCCAGTGCATAGTTTTTAATATGTATCCTTGCTGTAAGTCTACAGTAGTGAGTAAAGTGGGTTCTTCCTTAATTATATGTTTTCTTGAAATCTGTCTCTTGATTAAATTTTTAAAATATAAACCAAAAGTACTAAGTTAGCCTGGAGCAGTGTATTTTTAGAGCAAAAAGACAGTTCTATTTTCTGGGTCTGTAGATTGTGAAAGAGTAAACATGGCCGTTAGTAGAGTGATATGCTATTCCTGTCGGACATGAGGATTTATGGAGAGTTTACATGTTATTGAGGATTATGTCTTCAGGAAGTGTCGTTGGTTGCAAGTCCTATCAGATCATTTGGAGCGGCATTTAGAGGCAATAAGAAATTTACAAGAGATAGGGGGTTTGATTGATGGCAAAGAAGGGAAGGGAGAAAAGCCACAGGAGTCTTCTGTGGCTATCCCCACTTCAAACAAGTATGCTGTTTTTGAAAATGCAGGGGCTGATGGACTCCCAGGGGAATGCAGCATGCACAACCAAGTTTCTGGCATCAGCACAGGCTCTGATGCAATGAGGGATACATTGGGTTTCAAGAGATCAATTGTGATAGGAATCTCATGAACCTGAGGCACAGACAGATATTTCGGTAGTCAGCAGCAAAAAAATCAGAATGGTGTGTTGCCTTCCTGGTGCCAGGATCTCAGAGAGAGTGCAGAATGTTCTCAAAGGGGAGAGAGACCAGCAGGTGGACAATGGAACCAACAACATAGGAAGGGAAAAGGATGAGATTCTGAAGTGAGAACTTAAAGTTAGGCAGGAATTTAAAATGAAGATCCTCGAAGGTAGTAATGTCTGGATTACTCCCGGTGCTACGAGCCAGTGTTGGTAGAAATAGGAGGATAGAGCAGATGAATGCATGGCTGAGGAGTTGGTGCATGGGAAAAGGGTTCACATTTTTGGATCATTGGAATCTTTTCTGGGGTAGAAGTGACCTGTACAAGAAGGATGGATTGCACTTGAATTGGATGGGGACTAATATACTGGCAGGGAGATTTGCTAGAGCTTGTGAAGAGGTTTTAAACTAGTATGGTGGAGGTTGGGGTGAGGGGGGAGCACAGGGAGATAGTGAAGAAAGAGATCAATCTGAGACTGGTGCAGTTGGGAAAAGAAGCAAGTCAAACAATCAGGGCAGGCAGGGGCAAAGCAGAGAACAAGGGAGGACTGATAAATTAAACTGCATTTACTTCAATGCAAGAGGCCAAACAGGAAAGGTCGATGAATTCAGGGCATGGCCAATAATATGGGACGGCGATATTGCCATTACAGAAATGTAGCTCAGGGATGGACAGGACTGGTAGCTTAATGTTCCAGGATACAAATACAACAGGAAGGATATAAAGGGGAGCAAGAGAGGAGGGGGAGTGGTGCTTTTGATAAGGGATAGCATTACTGCTGTATTGAGGGAGGGTATTTCTGGGAATACATCCAGTGAAGTTATTTGGGTGGAACTGAGAATTAAGAAAGGGATGATCACCTTATTGGGATTGTATTATAGACCCCCTAATAGTCAGAGGGAAATTGAAAAACAAATTTGTAAGGAGATCTCAGTTATCTGTAAGAATAGTAGGGTGGTTATGGTCGGGGATTTTAACTTTCCAAAAGTAGATTGGGACTGCCGTAGTGTTAAGGGTTGAGATGGAGAGGAATTTGTTAAGTGTGTACAAGAAAATTTTCTGATTCATTATGTGGATGTACCTACAAGAGAAGGTGCAAGACCTGACCTACTCTTGGAAAATAAAGCAGGGCAAGTGACTGAGATGTCAATGGGGGAGCACTTTGGGGCCAGCGACCATAATTCTATTAGATTTAAAATAGTGATGGAAAAGGATATACCGCATCTAAAAGTTAAAGTTATAAATTGCAAGAAGGCCACTCTTCACGGTATTAGGCAAGAACTTTCAAAAGCTGATTGGGCACAGATATTCGCAGGTAAAGGGACAGCTGGAAAATGAGAAGCCTTCGGAAATGAGATAACAAGAATTCAGAGAAAGTATATTCTTGTTAGGGTGAAAGCAAAGGCTTGTTGGTGTAGGGAAGGCTGGATGACTAGAGAAATTGAGGCCAAAAGAGAAAATGCTGGAAAATCTCAGCAGGTCTGGCTGCGTCTGTAAGGAGAGAAAAGAGCTGATGTTTCAAGTTTAACTGACCCTCTGTCAAAGCTGAGAAATTGAGGTATTGGTTAAGAAGAAGAAGAAAGTATATGTGAAGTGTTGACAGGAGAGTTTGAGAGAATCCTTAGAGTATAAATGCAGTAGGAGTATATTTAAGAGGGAAATCAGGAGGGCAAAAAGGGGACATGAAATAGCTTTGGCAAATAGAGCTAAGGAGAATCCAAAGGGTTTTTATAAATACATTAAGAACAAAAGAGTAACTAGGAAGAGAATAGAGCCTCTCAAAGTTCAGCAAGGACCTATGTGTGGAGCCACAGGAGATGGGAGAGATACCAGATGAGTATTTTGCATCAGTGTTTGTTGTGGAGAAGGACGTGGAAGATATAGAATGTGGGGAAATAGATGGTGACATCTTGAAAAATGTCCTTATTACAAAGGAGGAAGTTCTGGGTGTCTTGAAATGCATAAAAGTGGATAAATCCCCAGGACCTGTTCAGGTGTACCCTAGAACTCCGTGTTAAGCTTGGGAAGTAATTGCGGGGCCCCTTGCTGAGATACTTGTATCATCGATAGTCACTGTTGAGGTGCCAAAAGACTGCAGGTTGGCTAACGTGGTGCCTCTATTTAAGAAAGGTGGTAAGGAAAAGCCAGGGACCTATAGACCGGTAAGCCTGACATCGGTGGTGGGCAAGTTGTTAGAGGGAATCCTGAGGGTCAGGATGTACATGTATTTGCAAAGGCAAGGACTGATTAGGGATAGTCAACATGGCTTTATGCATGGAAAATCATGTCTTACAAACTTGATTGCGTTCTTTGAAGAAGTAACAAAGAGGGTTGATGAGGAAACAGCAATGGATGTGATCTATATGGACTTCAGCAGGATGTTCGACAAGGTTCCCCATGGGAGACTGGTTAGCAAGGTCAGGGACAACTAGCCATTTGGATACAGAACTGACTTGAAGGTAGAAGATAGAGGATTGTTTTTCAGACTGGAGGCCTGTGACAAGTTGTGTGCCATGAGGATCGATGCTGGGTCCACTATTTTTTGTCATTTATATAAATTATTTAAATATAAACATAGTAGGTATGGATAGTAAGTTTGCAGATGACACCAAAATTGAAGGTGTAGTGGACAGTGGAAAAGGTTATCTCAAAGTACAACAGGATCTTGATCAGATGGGCCAATGGGCTGAGGAGGGGCAGATGAAGTTTCATTTAGACACATGCAAGGTGCTGCATTGTAGAAAAGCAAATAAGAGCAGGACCCATACACTTAATGGTAAGGTCCTAGGGAGTGTTGCTGAACAAAGAAACCTTGGAGTGCAGGTTCTAAGTTCCTTGAAAGTGGAGTTGCAGGTAGTTAGGATAGTGAAGAAGGTATTTGGTATGCTTTCCTTTATTGGCCAGAGTATTGACTGTAGGATTTGGGAGGTCATGGTGTGGATGTACAGGACATTGGTTAGGCCACTTCTGGAATATTGCGTGCAATTCTGGTCTCCTTCCTATCGGAAAGATGTTGTGAAACTTGAAAGGGTTCAGAAAAGATTTACAAGGATGTTGCCAGGGTGGGAGGATTTGAGCTATAGGGAAAGGCTGAATAGGCTGGGGCTATTTTCCCTGGAGCTTTAGAGGCTATGGGATGACCTTTCGAGGTTTGTAAAATCATGGATAGAATAAATAGATAAAGTCTTTTCCCTGGGGTGTGGGAGTCCAGAACTGGAGGGCATAGGTTTATGTTGAGAAGGGCAAGACGTAAAAGGGACCTAAGGGGCAACCTTTTCACACAGAGGGTGATGTGTGTATGGAATGAACTGCCAGAAGAAATGGTGGAGGCTAGTACAAGTGCAACATTTAAAAGGCATCTGGATGGGTATGTGAATAGGAAGGGATAGAGGGATATGGGCCATGTGCTGGCAGATGGGACTAGTTTAGGTTCGGATATCTGCTCGGCATAATCGAGTTGGACTGAAGGGTCTGTTTCCATGCTGTCCATCTCTATGACTCTAAGTTGAAAACTATTTCAGAAATTATTGAAAAATGTCTATTTCTGATATAGACCACAAAGGTACTGGAGGGAGCCAGCCTATGTTCAAAGGTTAATTGCAATAACAAAAATTGTTTCAACATGGTATCAATCACAGCTGAATACACCAATAAAAATTATTGACCAAAATAATTTCGGTGATGCTCTGTTCACATTACAAGCACAATAATGTTCCTATGATAGACTAAACTTACCTAAAGTGTATGGAATAAGAACACAAAATTCTAGAAATACTCAGAGGATTTAGACAACATTAGTAGAAAGAAAATTCATGTTTCCTTTGAAGAATTGCAAAGGTTTGAGATCTAACAGGCTTGAAGCAGCTATTGAGACAGGCAAAAAGGGGAGGTGGTGGCGTTACAAGGGCAGTCCAGTGATAACATGGAAGACAAAAGAAATTTAATGTCAAATAGGATTGTGTTTCAAGACTGATAATGGGACGAGTATTAAAATGATAGCATCATGAGCAACAGCTGTCATCCAAAAATAGTAGGGGGAAAGGTTATAGTTTGAAATTGTTGAATTAATTGTACATCTGGAAAGCTGACAAGTGCCTAATCCAATAGTAAGGTTCTGTCTCTTGCACTTCTATTGCATATCATTGGAACTGTGTTCGAGACTGAGGACAGAGAGGTCAAGGTAGAAATAAAACATCATAGTTGCTTGGAAGCATGTCACTCTGCTTAAAAAAAACGGAGCTTAACAAATGTGGTCAGAAATCAATTTTCTAATCTTTTAAATCTGATCCACCTTTTAATAAGATCATGACTAATCTTGTACATCAACTCCACCTTCCTGCATTGTCCCCATATCTCTTGATGACTTTTGCTGTCTAAAAATCTGTCTTTGTCTTGAATCTACTGAATGATTGAGGACCTACAAGTTCCAGTGACAGAAAATTCAAACATTTTTGCCATTTGTAAAGAAATTTAAGAAGTAAATATATTTTCCTCCTATTAGTCCAAAGGCTCTATTCTGAGACTGTGACCCTTTGCTCTAGATTTGCTGACCAAAAACAATCCTCCTGTCAACAGCTTTTAAAAAAATGTTTAAAATGGTTCACCTCTCATTCTCTAAATGCCAAATAATATAGGTCTAGACTACTCATTTTCCACTCATAGGATACTACCCTTATTCTAGGAATCAATCTATTGCACAATTGCTGTATTCCATTCTAAGCCAAGTGTATCCTTTCTTGGATAAGGAGACCAAAACTGCAGATTTACTGACTGAATGGAAATGTTCTGCAAAATGGGCACCTTTGGTATCCCCAATGTAGAGGACACCAATTCGTAACACAATATACCAAATTGAAAGAAGCACAAGTATATCTCTGGTTTACCTGGAATGAGTGTGGGTGCCTTGAGAGAGCAGGTAAAAGGACAGGTGCAACATCTTCTGTATTTTCTTGGGAAGATGCTATGGAGGTTGGTTATCAGTGATTGAGGAGAGAACTAGAGTGTGACAAAGGCAACAGGAATAATGCAAAGTGGTGTAGGGCAAAGATGCGAGGTGTTGCATTTTGGGAAAGCAAATCATAGCAGGACTTATACATCTAATGGTAAGGTCCTAGGAAGTGTTGCTGAACAAAGAGATCTTGGAGTGCAAGTTCATAGCTCCTTGAAAGTGGAGTCGCAGGTAGATAGGATAGTGAAGGTGGCGTTTGGTATGCTTTCCTTTATTGGTCAGAATATTGAGTTGGGAGGTCATGTTGCAGCTGTCCAGGACATTGGTTAGGCCACTGTTGGAATACTGCCTGCAATTCTGGTCTCCTTCCTATCAGAAAGATGTTGTGAAACTTGAAAGGGTTCAGAAAATGATGTTGCCAGGGTTGGAAGATTTGAGCTGTAGGGAAAGCTGAACAGCTGGGGCTGTTTTCCCTCCATGTCAGAGGCTGAGGGGTGACCTTACAGAGGTTTACAAAATTATGAGGGGCATGGATAGGGTAAATAGGCAAAGTCTTTTTCCAGGGGTCAGGGAGTCCAGAACTAGAGGGCATAGGTTTAGGGTGAGAGGGGAACAATATAAGAGAGACCTAGGGGGCAACTTTTTCACACAGAGGGTGGTACATGTATGGAATGAGCTGCCAGAGGAAGTGGTGGAGGCTGGTACAATTGCAACATTTTAGAGGCATTTGGATGGGTATATGAATAGGAAGGGTTTGGAGGGATTTGGGTCGGGTGCTGGCAGGTGGGACTAGATTGGGTTGGGATATCTGGTCAGCATGGCTGGGTTGGACCGAAGGGTCTGTTTCCATACTGTACATCTCTATGACTCTGTGTGCTGACATGATCATGGTGGCATCAACGTGAAGGTCATAGTAATAGCAGAGGATAGATAGACAGTGAAGGCTGGTTGGATGTAAGGTCAGGAAAAGGGAAATTTTACTGTGATTTGGACAGGGAAGAGAAGGGGTGACAGCAGAATTATGAAAACATCCCAGACCCTGTCAACCATGTTTGGAGAGTGGGGGAACCATCAGTTGAGGAAAAGGGAAGAAATCCAAAGCTACATCTTCGGATTTTTGCATCAAAGATTGCATGAAGTTAGAGGGTTTTACAGCACCTGACATCATTGAATTCTGTCATGGATACTAACCGATTCTTCCATCCCAATATCTTTGTCATCTTCCCCGGATGACGGTTCCCATTCTGCCAGTTCTGCAGCTTCCAGCATATTGCCTCATTGCCTGCTCCAGCTCTGCAGAGCACAGAATGGCAGGAGGATGTAACACACTCTGTCCAGACTATACTGGAGTGAACCTGCAACAGTGCTATTATCTGCTTCACCATGGCCCTGGTCGAGACATGGCAGCGTTATATCTTCATTCTGCATCAATCAGGGGTTGCACAATGGCCTTAAGAGTGATGGTTGCAGTCAGTAGCCCTTGGTTCCCTAGTAATCAGCCTTGTAAAGAAGCTGAGAACATTATGCACTGTGTATATGCAAGTGATCCAGCTGCCAAGGTACTGGGCACACATCTCCAGGACAATAAAACAAAGAACTGCAGATGCTGGAGATCTGAAACAAAAACTGAAATATCTACCTTTTTACTCAACCAAGAATTCCCTGCTACTGTGGTCAACAGGTATCTTCGCTGTTCCAGTCCATTTCCTGCACTTTTGACCTCAATTCTTCTCTTTTGTCCCACAACAATAATAGTGTCCCCTTGGTCCCCACTTACCAGTCCACCAGCCTCCGCATCCAAACAATTGTAAGCCACCATTTGTAAGCTGCACATCTAACCAGACACAAATTCCCTTCCCCTTCCTTGTCAGCCTTCTGCAGGGACCATTCTCTTTGGGACACTTTGGTCCACTCTGCCTCACTCCCAATGCCTCCCACAGCCCTGCAGTGCCTTCCCCATGCAATCGCAGAAGGTGTGATACCTGCCTATTTACTTCCTCCCTTCTCAGTTACCAAGTCCCCAGACACACCTTCCAGGTGAAGCAGCAATTTATCTGCACTGCATTCAATCTAGTCTACTGTGTTGGCTGCTCACAATGTGGTCGCCTCTACACTTGGAAGATGAAATGCCGACTGGGTGATTGTTTTGTAGAACACCTATATATTATCAATAAAAATGGCCCTGAACTTCCAGTTGCTTGCCACTTTAACACATAACCATGCTGCCTGACCAACATTTCTGTTGCAGGTCTACTGCAGTTTTCCAGCAAGTCCCAGTACAAGCTCAAAGTAGAGCATCTCAGTTTCCATTTAGAGATCCTGCAGCCTCTGCGACCCAACATTGAATTCAATAACTTCAGAACCTGACTCCATTCTTTTATGTTTTTTACCTCAGCCATACCTAATCATGTTATGACATGGGTTGTCTTTAACCCAGTCAACCCTTTTTCACCCACTCTCAGGCCTATTATCACATTACATGGTTTGCCTTCAGCACAGACTACCCTCAGCTCTCATTATCGATTACCCAACTTCTGTCCTGACCTGTCATCGTCATCCCCTTGCTTACCTACCTCTGTCTTATTGGGGTCTATCTCTACCTCTCCACTCACGTCTTCACACTTCCCATCTCCAATGCTCAACCTCACCTTCAGTCCCTTCACATAGCCTGATGGCTCAGTGATTAGCACTGCTGCCTCACAGTACTAGGGTCCCATGTAGCTGCTTCTATGGACTTTGCATATTCTCCTTGTGTCTGTGTGGGTTTCTCCTGATGCTCTGTTTTTTTTTACCATAGTCCAATGATGTTCAGTTGAGATGGATTGGCCATGGGAAATGCATGGTTATGGGGGTGGGTCTGGGTGGGATAATCTTCAGAGGTTCAGTGTGGACTCAATGGGCTGAATGGCCTGTTTTCACACTGTAGGACTTCTATGATAAATACTATTTTTTTCCCAAACTGCTAACAGGACTGATGAAGAATTACTGAACTCAAAATGTTATCTCTACTTTCTTCCCACAGAAGATGCCAGACCTGCTGAGTTTTGTCAGTAATTTCTGGTTTTGTTACACACCTCCACGACATGGTTATCATGAGCATGGGTAACCTGGAAATTAATCAAATGGAAGCCCTTCAGGTTGATGAATTCTGCAGTGTTCTGATATGGCTCTGTCAGTGCCAAGTATATGCTTCTAATAGCTTCCTGCACCTGGTTACCCAGCTAAGCACTGACCTCATCAATGGGCAGCAAATGAACCAGTGTGACCTTGCACAGATGACACTGGTCACTGTCCTGGTATATTTGTAGATGCACAAGTGAGAGATCCCATTCAGGTCACCCATTGGCCCCTGGAAGGAGCCAGTCGCATAGAGGTTTAAAGCAACATTAACCTTCACAGCCACCAGGAGAGGATAGCCTCCCATACCTGCAGCCCTCAGATCTCAATCCAGCATCTGTCAAAGTTCCATTGTAGTGTTCCGGAATATAGACGACCTGCACTGGCATTGTTCCTCATTCATCTGTGGAAAAGGTTGATTGGAAATAATTGGAAAACTCTTTGCCTACTGAACACGTCATACACCCTGAGGGAACATGCAGCAGGAACCTCTGCCTGAGCTTGGTGCTACTCATCTGGCACCCCTGCCTGCTGCTGCTTCCGGGCTTGCCATTGGTGAGCATCAGCTTTCGCCTTCTCAGATATGCCATCAGTAAAAGGGGCCATGATTCTTGGTGGAAATGACATAAAATGGTAACTGAGAGAGTGAAAATGCTTCTTAAACCCTAAAACAGTTTGGTGGCATACCCCGCAGATGAGTCCTAAGGACATTTCTCTACCTATATTCTATTCTGTTCTGCACCCTAATAATGAGGGGCATGTCTCCATCATCCATCCATATTCAGGCTCATGCTGTGTAACAACTTGATGAAGATGCTGTTCAAGCTGAGTGACCATCCAATCTCATCGGTAAGGGATGCCTGCAGCCTTCCTTCTTACCCCTAAGCTATATCAAACACTCAACTACTCACTGCATTCAGCACAGGCCTTTGTTACATTTACTTGATAGACAAAGAAGCAATGCTGTGTGTCTCTCAGCTGAAACTTTGATATCTCATGAATAACCTTTCCCCTTCAACCATCATTGGCCTTTTCTAACATCCACTCATTGAAACGCCCAAGTTCAATTTGTGGGCACTGATGGCATGTCACAAATTGTCTTTGACCAATATCTGACCCCTAAGTACCTCCACTCTGATGCATAATAAATGGGTGATTAAATTATTGCAAATTAAGAGAAGCTGGTCTTTGCAAAGAATGTATTTGTTACTCCAGTGTTATAGCATTCAGCAAACAAGGATCCTGAGCATTTGCTGAACAAAGTAATACTTGCTCCACCTACCCTGGCTAATGTTACTCAGGCAGTTTTCAATGGAAGTAATTACAGAGAGTGGAGGGGCACAGTGTCCGTAGGGAGGAGTACAGTGGAAGATGAAAAAAATGATCTGGTGTGTTGGATAAGACTCTTGGCCAAAGAAGGAGGTGCAGGACTGAAGCTAATGGAACATAAGGTCAGCATCACATCAAGTTTGAAATGCATTGAGAAGAGTCATGAAGTGATGACGCAAGGTCTGTCCTTGGGACTGATTGCTTAGAATCAAAAATCAAAGTTTATTTTTAATGAATTAAATCTCTTATTTTTGTCGTGGCTGCATAATTTAATACACAATTCATATGAATAAAATAGACATGAGTGACATTTGAAAAAGCAACCGAAAAAGTTTAAAAGTGTTGACGAATAAAATATCCATAATATTGCCAAACTGCTGACATTTCTAGTGTTAAAAATATCTGGTAAGAATCAAAGAAAACACCGAACATGCGTAAGTGTCATCTTTCCATTAACAATTCAGTCAGTGGACTCATTCATCTGAGGATGGAAGGACTGTTTGCCCCCATGATACTCGCACATAATTTCCTATATTAATTAAAAATTGAAAAGTGCTTTGAACTTTGTGTTAAGGTCAGGAAAACTTGCCAGCAGGCTACATGTATGCAGTGTGAAATGATGCACATAGCACCTATGGTGTCCCAATATGTGTGACCATCCGGTAAACTCTCTGCCACCAGCATCAATTTGGAAAACTGATCTATCATTTTGTTATAGATACTTGTTCACCCCAGTGTATATGAAACACAGTTGTTTTAAACACCAATCTGCACTTCTGATGGTTACCACTCCTTATGAAAATTACCTGATTGAAATTTACAGATTATGCTCTTGTGATTTCCAAACCTACACTCCACAGAAGTCTAGAAAAAGCCATTAATTTTAAATAACAGAATATATATCTGCAATCTGGACTCTAATATGATAGTAAAGGTTAGCAGTCTTGAGTGCAATTTTAATCAAGATCATGAAAAGGCAAAATTGAGGTATTGCTTAGAGTGCACAAACCTCAAAATAACCAACAACCCAATCCCTCAAGCACCAACGGACCCTCCTGTTTTAGAGTCTGCAGATTGTAAATTAGACTTAGAAGCGATCTCAGAACCCAACTGTGCACCAGCAAAAATGCTTTAAGCTAGGTATAGTTGCAATGTGGAAAGCCACAGAGATCACTAACAGAATGAAATTGACAGCACCACTTCTTGTCTGGGACCTCAAGGTCCTGTAGATGGCATAGTGATCGTTCTTTTGCCTATAGATGGTAAAGGGGGCCAGCCTCATCTCAGATTGCCACTTAGATCAGTGTAATACCCACAACTCCTCCACAGTAATGATGCACTGCAAGGGAGAGTTCCACCATCTCTGTTCATTCAAGTTCATTCTAACTGCACACATTTCCAACAAAACCTACGAGTACTTATAGCATCTTCTCTTAATGTCTCTCACCTACCCTATTACCCCACCAACACAGTGTGCCTGCCCTCTGCCTTTCCCACTTGGTCACTTGGAAGAGCTCACTACCTTCCCTTTACCTGTACAGTATTAACTCCTGTGCCAGCCACTTTCATTTCACTCAATCCCTCCCCTTGTTTCGTTGCAGGAGCACATGATCCAAAATAGTACAGGCAGAGCAAATGGTGAAGTGCCTGACATTCCTTTCCTCACCACATATGAGGGGACAATCCTGAACATTTGGGAGAGTTTAGAGATCATTCATGTATGGATGCAGAAACTTCCCATCCCCAACGACTAAGTAAGATTCCTTGTAAATGGTTGTGCTGCTTGCCCATTATTATGATGGTCAATATGTTCTTAACATGCCCAATTACAAGGTACAAGTCAAGAGAGTGATGAAATACTCCCCACTTGCCTGAATGAGTACAGCCCCATACAACAATCAAGAAACTTGATACCATCCAGGAGAAAGCAGCTAATTCGATTGACACCGCATCCACAAACATGCTCTCCCCCCACCACTAATGCTTAGTAACAGTAGTATGTACTATCCACAAGATGCACTGCAGGACTTCACCAAAGATCCTCAGGCAGCACCTTCCAAACCCAGAACTACTTCCATCTAGAAGGCCAAGGGCAATAAATACAAGGGAGCACCACCACTTGCAAGTTCTGCTCCAGGCCACTCACCATCCTGACTTGGAAATATTTCACTATTTCTTCAATGTCACTGGGTCAAAATCTTGGAATTCCATCCCTAAGGGTATTATGGGTCAGCCCACAGCACATAGACTGCAACAGTTCAAGAAGGCAACTCACCACCACCTCCTCAAAGGCATCTCGGGATGGGAAATAAATGCTGGCCAACCGCGACGGCCACCTCCCACAAGTGAATAAATAACCATTAGAACCGATGACCAAGTGCTCATCGAAGCATCTTCTGTAAGGTCTAAACTGCAACATCAACATTTATGAATTGATTCAGTGCAGATTCTCAACTTCCCAGTAGAAGGTTTCAAATGAAGGACAAGTTTTCTGTGATTGGAATGGGTAAAGATAAACTATATCAATCAGTTATGAATACATTTTTTGAGAAAACTGATCAGGTTTGGCCTACATGCAGCTGGAAATTGAGATACCTCACAGATTTTACCATTCAAAGAATTATAGGTCCCCTCTGTCTGTAAATTAGCTGCCATGATTGTCTACATTACAACACTGACAACAGTTCAACTACAAAATTAGCTGCAAAGCACTTGAGGATGTCTGAGGATGCAAGTTACTTGTTTTTCTTCTATTGTATCTGCGTTGTTTCCTGTTTTGTAAACCTTGACGATCAATGTACACGGCACAAACAGGAAGATTGGGTAGAGAGAATTGAGTGTCCTAAAGGGAATCAATCCTCGTACTGGTACAGGAAAATCTGTCCTGATAGTTTTTACAACGAAAGTAAGCCAAAAAAGACTTTGGAAATTGCATCCAAAAACAGTACTATAGCTTTTCATTTGAAGAGGATTGGTGTTTCAAGAAGAGTTACCACCAATATGCATCATAATATGTTTGTGGTCAAATACCACATGGGCAATGGCTGTACTTTCTGATTAACAGGCTCTGTGTCAATCAGTCAAGAGTGTAGTGCTGGAAAAGCACAGCAGGTCAGGCAGTTCCAGAGGAGCAGGATAATCGATGTTTTGAGCATAAGCCCTTCATCATGATTCCTGATGAAGGGCTTATGCCCGAAACATCAATTCTCCTGCTCCTCGGATGCTGCCTGACCTGCTGTGCTTTTCCAGCACTACACTCTCGACTTGATCGCCAGCATCTGCAGTCCTCACTGTCTCCCTCCGTGTCAATGAGATAAGAAATTCAAGTGAGGTCATGGATGTGACCTAAATACCTTGAACTTGAAGCAGCTTGGTGCCCTGTCCAACCATAGCTCCTATCCACTGAGAAAATGTAGAAAAAAAAATCACATTTATTTGTTTGGCATGCGTGTGCATTGCAGTCTATGGTTTAACAGGTGTTTCCTGGTGTGGTTTGGAAGGAGTATAGCTTCAAACAAAATGTCTTTTGTTCCAGGTGTTGTTTATAGGGTATTGTGCAACAGATGAAAGAAGTCTATGACACCCTGTGTTGTGAAGTGAAAATGTTACGCAAAATCTGTTATCCCACAACTGGTAAGCCCCATATATTATATATACATTAAAAATGAAAAATACTGAGCAGTATTCACTTGTCCCTTCCTTTGATAACAGCAAACATGTTTTTTGTTTGGAGTCAGGCCTATGTCTACCTTTTGTAAAGACTGCAGCTCTGTTTTAGTGATAGTCATACACCAGGGCAGTGAGACAACACTTCTTTGGTATCTCCCTTGCAGCATGATCTCTAAACCTCAGTTTCAAAAATCAAAATAATGCCTCATTTCATTTTCAACAATTTGTCAATATTTTAGTCATAAACACGATTCCTTTAATGGCAAATTCTAACCCTTAAACCTGGCTCCCTAGTTGGATGTCCTGCTACTTGGTCAAGTGCATTCCAAGTTACATTTTTCTGAGCTAACATTTCAAGTGCCAGTAGATCATTAGGATTCGAACCCGAGTATTTGGCCTAGCCAAAGCCAAGTTACTAATGGTCCTCTAATGTCCTTTAAGGAACGAAATTGCCATCCTTACCTGGTCTGGCTTAGATGTGATTGTAGACCCGCAATAATGGAGTAGATTTTTAACTGCCCTCTGGGCAATTAGGGATGGGCAATGAATGCTGGCCTAGCCTGCAAAATCCTCATCCCGTGACTGAATTTAAAGAAATGAATTAACTATCGCCAGTGATCCTGTGTCTTGAATCAACTCATTTGAATATTGCTGCATTCTTATATTAGAGGTTCAGGTTTCCACATGATACAGCAGCATTCAGATGGTGATCTGCAAGTGTAAACCCATCTTCAAGAACAGCTATTGGCATTCCAGTTGCTACCTTGCTTATGTCTGGAAAGCTACCTTATACTCAGGGCTGAGATGACAGCCAAGATATTGTTAAATTTGGTGCAATATTCCCTGTGTTTGTACATTATGTTACACACAATAGGGGAAGTGATGGATGACCTGCATGTTTGTTGGGTTAACTGAGCCCTTAAGTGGCTAAGTGTAGCAGTTGGGAACTTCCAGAGTTTATGCTTATGCTCGAAACATTGACTGTCCGGCTTCTCAGATGCTGCCTGAATGGCTGTGCTTTTCCAGCACCACACTTTTTGACTCTGATCTCCAGCATCTGCAGTCCTCAATTCCTGCCTCATAGCAGTTGGGAAGTCATGTTGAAATTGTACAGGATGTTAATGAGGTCTCTTCTGGAGTCCTGTCACCAGTTCTAGTCATCCTGTTATAGGAAGGATATTATCAAGCTGGACAGTTAAGAAAAGATTTACCAGGATGTTGCCAAGAATGGAAGATTTGAGTAATAGGGAGAGGCTGGATAAGCTGGGACTTTTTTCACTGGAGCGAAGGAGGTTGAGGGGTGATCTTATAGAGACTTATAAAATCAGGTGGAGTATAAATAAGGTGAATGGTAGGTGTCTTTTTGCTATGGTGGGGGATTTCAAGACTAGGGAGCGTATTTTTAAGGTGAGGTGAGAAAGGGATATGGGCAATTTTTTAACATAGAAAGCAGTTCATATATGGAATGAACTTCCAGAGGAAATCATGGATGCTGCTACAGTTACAACATTCAAAAGACATTTGGATAAGTGTATGAATAAGAAATGTTTTGAAGGATATGAGCCAAACGCAGGCAGGTGGGGTTAGTTTAATTTGAGATTATGGTCAGCATAGACTAGTTGGGACCACAGAGGTTGTATCCATGCCATATGACTCTATGACTCTATGATTATGACACCTCCTGGGATTTTTCCTGTGGCAAGAGAAAATAATAAGTATATAAAGCAGTAAGTGTTACTAATATCAATGAATTTTTGGGTTCTTAAGAGTGTCAGTCCTTTGAAAGTCAGACTGCAAAATTATGGAAAATGTAGAAATGACATATGAATTGAACAGGTACTTTGCATCAATCTTCAATCTAGAAGATACAAGTCGCATTCGACAAGAAGTGAGAAATCAGTAAGTGAAAGTGAGCGAGGAACTCAGGACAACGCAATCACCAGCAAAGTGGTACCGAGTAACATATTAGAGTTGCAGGCTGACAAATGCCTGTGGACCGATGGATTTCATGTCACAGTATAAAAGAAACAGCTCATGAAATGGTTGGTGCATGATTTTAATTTTGCAAAACTCATTTGGTTCAGAGATGATCCCATCTGGTTGGAAGATAGCAATGTAACTCCTTCATTCAAAAAAGTGAAAGAAACAGAAAACAGGCAATTACTGCCCGGGAAAATGATCGAAGTTATTGTGAAAGAAATTACAGCAGGGCACTTAGATAAGTTTAAGTTATTCAGGAGAGTTGATGTGCCTTGTAAAAGGAGAATCATGTTTCACTAATTTATTGGAGTTCTTAGAGGAGGCATCATATATTGTGGTTAAAAGTGAAACCAGTAGCTGGCAGTACTTGGGAGTTCCCAGAATTTAATGAAGTATCAAATTGGAGGTTATTGTACAAAATTAAAGGTTGCAGTGTTGGGGGTAGCATATTGGCACAGATGAATGATTGGTTAGCTAACAGGAAACAGCAAACAGTTTATATGGGTGCCACGAAATTCAGTACCGAAACCTCAACTGCTTACAACTTATATAAATGGCGTGGATGAAAGGACAGCTGGTATCGCTGCCAAATTTGCTGACAACGCACAGAGAGACTGGAAATTAAATTGTGAAGAGGACATTGGGAGGCTACTCAAGAATACAAGTAAGTTAAGGAAATAGGCACATATGGGGCAAATTATTTACCAGGTGGGAAAATGTCCATTTTGGCAGGAAGAATTTTTAAAAAGTCAAAATCGTGAGAGATTGGAGATGAAGAGCGATCTGGGGGTCCTTGTGTATTACCTGCAGCTGCTGCAAGTAATTAGAAAAGTAACAGAGTTGTATCATTTGCTGCAAAATAAATTGAATACAGAAGTAGACAGACTATGCTTCAGTAACACAGGGCACTGGACAGACCACATCCTGAGTACTGTTCAGTATTGGTCACCTTGTTTAAGAAAGGATGTGATTGTGTTGGGTTGAGTTCTGAGAGGTTTTGCCATGCTAATGCGTGGAATTTGTGGTGTGATTTAGAAGGAGAGGTTTGGCTCATCTCCAGCTCAGAAGAGAAAAAGATTGCTTGATTGAAACATATAAGCTCCTGAGTGGGCTTGACAGGATGGATGTGGTGAGTAAGTTTCCTTTTGCGGGAGACTCTAGGACTGGGATCTTTGTCTAAAAATCAGGGATTGGCCATTTCAAACAAAGACGAGGAACAGTAATTTCTTTTCGCTCAAGAAGATCATTAGTTTTTCGAACTGCCTTGCTGAAAATGTGGCAGATGCAGATTCCTTTAGTATTTTTGAGACGGCGGTAGATATGATTCTTGTTAATCAAAGTGGCGAAAGATTATTGGGGTAAACAGGTTGAAACCAAATCAGCCATGTTCTTAGTGATTGGCACAGCAAGCTCAAGAGGCTGGAGAGCTGCTAATTCCTATGTTCCTATATTATACAACTAGTCTCCAAACTGTTCACTAAAAGCAGATGGTCAGGTCTACATATTGTGGTTGAGAAACCATCAGAGGCTCCCCCGAGATGTGACCTGTCCCCTTCCCTCCTTTCCCCCCTCAACCTGTGATTCCCCACCCATCAATTCCCTTGTCAAACTCACCAAATCCTGCCAGCTTTTGTATAAGATCATGGGTCTGAAATGGTTAATTTTGGAGACTTCATTAAATTCAATTTAATCTGATTATTCCATAATCTTCAGAGAAGAATCAGGAATCTAGGTCAAGGTGCCAAAAGGGAAGCAAGTTGTCATTCTTGGTTCCTGAAAGACTTTGTCATTGTGTCTAATTAGTCAATAAAATCTCTTCCACTGCTATCATACGATAAACTACATTTTGTTTTTAAGATGTGTGATTCTTATTGTGAAGGTTCGTCCTCTCTCTGTTAACCACCAGATCCTTTAACTCAGCATAGATAGGAGAGTTGTGACAGCACTATACCCCAACCTCTATCTGATAACGGTTAGTTTGGGCCACATACATCAATCTGACCCAACAACACTCTTCAGTCACACTTCATCACTGAATACCCTCATCAGGGACTGCTGCAGTCCCAGTAGTGGCCACTGTTCCTGATGGCATTGCTTGGATGGAGTGACAGAATCATAGAAGTGTTCCGCTGCAGAAGGAAGTCATTCAGTGCATTATGTCTGCAGCAGGACAAGACAGCTGTCATTCAGCAGCATCTCTCTCTGAGGCAGAACTACCTCTCAGTTGCAGGCAAAAAGTCCTACCTCAATCCAATTAAAGGTCCAACTACCACTAAGGGACTATTGAATATGTTGGCCTAGCAAGACGAGCAGGTCAAGTGATCATGTCACCAGTACAACTCAGTCACGTGATATTCACTTCATTCATCCATATGGAAGATTTGCAGGCATAAATGTAGGATACAATTGCCTCAATGGTAATACCTTTAATTTCAAGCTGATCTATTTCCATACATTGTAAACCATTTTGTAACATAAACCTGTCTTTAGTTTTTTGAAAAAGATTATTTCAGGTGATCATGGTTAGCTTTTCTCTTTTAATTCCCGATTTCTGTCTCAATATTAATCCAGTACATCCTCCACAGATGTAACAATTGATGTGGTGCATCAGCAGTGAGCAACGTGGCAGTTGATTGATGCAACAGGTTTGTCTTCCATTCAGTCTGTATCCTCTGCAAAGAGTGCCCTCATGTGGCATTCATACTAACTGCATGCTATCAGAATGAAATTTCGATTCATTGTTACAAAATTGTTTATCACTTGTTTCGTTCCCTTCCCAAACATTCTGTGCTCAAATCTTCATTTGTTTTAAAATAATTATTAAGGTTAGTTATAGATATTCTCAAAAAATTGATCAATTTGAGTTTTGAGAATATTTGTAGAATAGGTTCTACTTATATCTGCTGCAAATGTGTTGCTGGTCAAAGCACAGCAGGCCAGGCAGCATCTCAGGAATAGAGAATTCGACGTTTCGAGCATAAGCCCTTCATCAGGAATAAGAGAGAGAGAGAGCCAAGCAGGCTAAGATAAAGGGTAGGGAGGAGGGACTGGGGGAGGGGCGATGGAGGTGGGATAGGTGGAAGGAGGTCAAGGTGAGGGTGATAGGCCGGAGTGGGGTGGGGGCGGAGAGGTCAGGAAGAGGATTGCAGGTTAGGAGGGCGGTGCTGAGTTGAGGGAACCGACTGAGACAAGTGGGGGGAGGGGAAATGAGGAAACTGGAGAAATCTGAATTCATACCTTGTGGTTGGAGGGTTCCCAGGCAGAAGATGAGGCGCTCCTCCTCCAGCCGTCGTGTTGTTATGTTCTGCCGGTGGAGGAGTCCAAGGACCTGCATGTCCTCGGTGGAGTGGGAGGGAGAGTTAAAGTGTTGAGCCACGGGGTGATTGGGTTGGTTGGTTCGGGCGGCCCGGAGGTGTTCTCTGAAGCGTTCCGCAAGTAAGCGGCCTGTTTCACCAATATAGAGGAGGCCACATCGGGTGCAGCGGATGCAATAGATGATGTGTGTGGAGGTACAGGTGAACTTGTGGTGGATATGGAAGGATCCCTTGGGGCCTTGGAGGGAAGTGAGTGTGGAGGTGTGGGCGCAAGCCTACTTCACTATGTTCTAAGTTTAGTAAAGATTCCAATAGCATAATATATTCTCTTAAGAACAGAAATCTTCCTTTCAAGTATGTGCCCAGGTAACACAATATTGTTCATATTTTATGAAGAACGGTCACCTGACTCGAAACGTAACCTCAGATTTCTCTCCATAAACGTTGCCAGACCTGCTGAGGTTTTTTCCAGCAATTTCTGTTTCTGTTGCCCATATTTTATGTGTGGACCAGTTTTTCACAAGGTACAAAAGATGTGATTATAATCCAAAATAAGACCTGAACTACATTAACTCACTCATAATCTCCCAATTGACTGTAATGGAAAATTATACTGCCCAGAAATCAGGAGGTGATAATAAGCCATTTTGCAGAATTCAGCAGTGATATAAGAGCCAAAGGTGGGGTAAGTGCAAGTTTGAGGTACGTTTGCGGTAGATGAAACTTTAGCTTTCCTGCAGGGACAGGCTAAGCAGTCTTGCTCATCCTTGGGCCAGCAAGTACATTTTATTTTCTAAATTATGGCGTTCCTGCTGCAGTATCCAAGATCTCATGAATGGAGCTGAACATTGTGCATTTATCAGTAAACATCTTCTGACCTTATGACGTAGAGACGGTTATTAACATCCATATCCTGATACTCGACATTCCAGAGTACTTAAGACTGTGGGGATCCTAAAAATATTGGATATGTTGGTGGTGATCTTCTGTGGCCCCGGAGCAATTCCTAAAGATTGGAGTGAGGGAAATGTAACCATACTGTTTAAAAAGAGAAGGAGAGGAAAATAAATACAGCAGTTAGTTTAACACCAATCATGAGGAAAGAACAATAGTTAGATAGACAAAGGAATGTGTAATGGTCAGCCTGGGAGAATCAATGGGGACCATTAGTAGCTGACGATGAGCTGGTTGTGGGATCAGCCCATGTGATGACAAGGCCTAGTGTATGGAGTTTCGGTATGTGAGAATGAAAGGGACCCTATTGTTGTTGTGCGAGGGAACGAAAAGGGTTGGGGACTGAAGTATGGCGGAATGAAAGGAAAGGCAGATGCAGCAAACATTAAGGAAAGCAAATAGTATGTTGGCCTTCATTGCAAGAGGATTGCAGTTCAGTAGTAAGGATAACTCATTGCAATATGTAGGACCTTAGTGAAACTACACCTGGGGTATTACATACAGCTTTGGCCTCCCTACTTAAGAAAAGATAAACTTGGTACAGAGACAGTGCATTGGAGGTTCACTCGGCTGATATATGTGGTGGCAGCACTGTCCTGTGTGGAGAGATTGGTTTGACTGGTCCTGTGTTCACTAGGGTTTAGGAGGATGGTAAGGGATCTGATTGAAACATATAAATTTCTAATGAGGAGGAAAACAGAGTTATTAATAATTTTGATTTTGGAGAAACAGTAACTGCACACAGTGCTCAGACTGTGATGGCTGAGATGAGGAGGGAAGAATTGGTTTGACAGCATCAGATTGGAGAAGGTTGAATAAATCTGAGATAGTTAGTGATTCCTGAAGAAGGGCTTATGCCCGAAACGTTGATCCTCCTGCTCCTCGGATGCTGCCTGGCCTGGTGTGTTTTTCCAGCACCACATTTTTCAACTCTAGTTAGTGAACAGTTGTTTAGTGTCAGCCATAAATTATGGACAAAAAGATGGGATTAAATTATGTAAAATATTTTAAATTAAATTTAAATGACAGAATGTCCCAGAGAGCAATGGGAGCTGAAGCTGATATATTGAGGCAATACAGCACCATCTAATGGCCGAATGTCGACAATGTAAAACCTAATGTATTTCACTGTATTATTTCAGAAGCTACCGTTATTTTTATAAAGTTAAAAATCACACAACACCAGGTTATAGTCCAACAGGTTTATTTGGAAGCATGAGCTTTCGGATCACTGCTCCTTCATCAGGTGGTTGTGGAGAATAAGATCATAAGACACAGAATTTATAGCAAAGGTTTACAGTGTGATGTGACTGAAATTGTATATTGACCAAGACCTGGATTGTTTGTTACGTCTCTCATCTTTTACAATGGACATGTTGGTTTCAGTTCTTTCATATGTAAATTGCAAAACTTTTTTTAGGTCACATTCTCAAGTGAACTTTAACAATTGGTGTCATGTTGGTCCAGATATTGCATTTAAATTGTGAGCTGCCCCTGTATGAAACTGTCTGTGTTACAATGTTCAGGCTGATTCTAATCTAAAAAAACAGATTTACAAAATCTTACATGGATTCATGCAGTTTTTGAGCAAAATAAAATGTAATTCTGCATGTACAAATTTACCCCACAAACTCATATGTATATGTGGGTGTGTGTGTGGGTGGAGGGGTGGTTTATGAGTGTCTGTGAGAGAGTGTGTCTATGTGGGTACATGTGAGTGTAAAGGGGTATAAGTCTGTGAAAGAGTGCATTTATGGGTGTGAGTGTGGGAGAGTATATGTGAGCATGAGAGAGAGCTTGTGCATGAGGGTCTGCGTAGTGTATGGGTCTGTAGGAGTGTGTGTGTGTGTGTGTGTGTGTGTGTGTGTGTGTGTGTATATATAGTGGGGTCACCTGTGGTGTGACAGGAACCCAAGACACACACACATAGACAGACACACACTCACAGGCAGACACACAGATAGACACAGACACAGACACACAGACACTCCTAAACACACACACTCCTACAAACCCGTATACCCACGCAGATCCTCTCTCATACGTTCACACTTACATTCCCACACTCATACGCGCACATGCACCCTCTCACAGACTTATACCCCTTAACACTCACATTCACATATATACACAATTCTCTCACAGACACTCATAACCGCCACCGCTGCGCCCTGCCCCCCCCCCCCCCCCGACCCCCCCCCCCCCCCGCCCCCCCCCCCACACACACACACACACACACTCTCAAACATATAAGTTTGTGGGATGAATTTGTACTAACAGAATTACATTTGATTTTGCTCAAAAATTGCACGAATCCATGTAAAATTCCGTAAATCCCTTTTTTAGATTAGAATCAGTCTGAACATTGTGGCACAGACAGTCGCACACAGTGTACCTCACACCTTCAATGCATTGTCTGGCTGACATGACACCAATTGTTAAAGTTCACTTGAGAATGTAACTTTAAAAAAGTTTACATGTTCATTCTAAAAGATGAGAGATTTAACAAACAACCCTGGTCTTTCTCAATATATAATTTCATTGACATCACGCTGTAAACTTTTGCTATAAATTCTGTGTCTTATGATCTTATTCTCCACAACCACCTGATGAAGGAGCAGCACTCCGAAAGTTCGTGCTTCCAAATAAACCTATTGGACTATAACCTGGTGTTGTATGATTGTTAACTTTTTACAACCCAGTCCAACACTGGCATCTCCAAATCATTATTTTTATAAACTCTCTTTTTCAGTTCATAAATATCCATTCAATAATTTGCAAAGAAATACTTATTTTACATATTTCTTTGTAATCTGATGTATGTTGAACATGATACCCTGTTCAAATGTTCTTTTGTAGTGATAATTGACTTTAACTTGTAATCAAAAAACCCTTGGAAGGATTAACAATTGCACATTGCAAGCTTTTTGTTTTTTAATTTGGAGTTAGAAACAACTTTGATGTTTGTATGTTTGTAATTCACTGCCGTTTACTTCTCTGCTAATTCAGAAGACTAACACTTTTCTTCAAACATGATAATACTTAGTTGCAAGTTTACCAGTGTCCTTAAAACACTCAAACAAAGGCATTTAAAAGATTATCGACTCAAAAGTACTTTTTAAATAATTTCCATCAGCTTTGTTTTGTCTCTACCTCTCTTTCCCAACCACCCATCCATCTCATCATTACCCATATTCCAGAATGTCTCTCTTGATATGTCTTTCCTCTTCAAGGTCTTGCTTAAGTATCAATTGAAATTTTAATGAATATGATCATTTGTGGCATGATTCAAAAGAGGACACAGAGAAAATACACTGCTCTCTCTTTTTATCACGAACCAAATACTGCACTGGTTCAATGCTCAAAATAAAATTTCACTGTCGTGCATTACCAAATTAATTACAAATGAAAGTTGGATATCAAACATGCACAAAATAATCAGCAATATATTTGGGAATCTCCCACAGCAACGCAGAAAAAGTTTAAGAATAGTGGCTCCTCCTAGTTTTCAGTGGAGGAGGCATGGCACTTTTCTGTCAGGTCAATTTGAATGTCAGATCAATGTCTTTACCACTTCATGCAGAAAGTGACATTAGTAAAGGCAAAAATTCAATAGCCCAATCGCATGAGGTGAAGGTTGACAGGAGTGAACTAAATCTGGGGAAGTGATGTGAAATTTTCATGGTATGGATCCTAAAAGGCAAACTTTATAGCTGAGATCTAAAGGGGCGTATTTCCTCCTTGGAGCTACATGAAGGAAAGTGTTTTACCTCAGTGGTCTGCCAGCTGCTTCAGTTATTTTTCATGTAGCCAAGCAACACGCCAGACATAATCATATCCTTATGGATCCACCCATGGGAAGCTCATAATTGGGCTGGAGTGTGGCCACAAATTCTCCTTTCCAGGTATTCTATTCAACCTGTTCAGGGATGCTATGACTTACCCCTGGGGCAGGCAGGACATGAACCCAGGCCTTCTATCCCAGAGGTAGACAAAATACCATTACAGGAGAAAGTGAGGACTGCAGATGCTGGAGATCAGAGCTGAAAATGTGTTGCTGGAAAAGCGCAGCAGGTCAGACAGCAACCAAGGAGCAGGAGAGTCGGTGTTTCGGACATGAGCCCTTCTTCATGAATGAGGAACATGTACCAAGCAGGCTAAGATAAAAGGTAGGGAGGAGGGACTTGGGGGAGGGGCGTTGGAAATGCAATAGGTGGAAGGAGGTCAAGGTGAGGGTGATAGGCCGGAGTGGGGGTGGGGGCGGAGAGGTCAGGAAGAAGATTGCAGGTTAGGAGGGCGGTGCTGAGTCTGAGGGTTGGGACTGAGACAAGGTGGGGGCAGGGGAAATGAGGAAACTGCAGAAATCTAAGTTCATCCCTTGTGGTTGGAGGGTTCCTAGGCGGAAGATGAGGCGCTCTTCCTCCAGCTGTCGTGTTGCTATGGTCTGGCGATGGAGAAGTCCAAGGACCTGCATGTCCTTGGTGGAGTGGGAGGGGGAGTTGAAGTGTTGAGCCACGGGATGGTTGGGTTGGTTAGTCCGGGTGTCCCAGAGTGGTTCCCTGAAACGTTCCGCAAGTAGGCGGCCTGTCTCCCCGATATAGAGGAGGCTACATCGGGTGCAGCGGATGCAGTAAATGTTGTGTGTGGAGGTGCAGATGAATTTGTGGCGGATATGGAAGGATCCCTTGGGGCCTTGGAGGGAAGTAAGGAGGGAGGTGTGGGCGCAAGTTTTGCATTTCTTGCGGTTGCAGGGGACGGTGCTGGGAGTGGAGATTGGGTTGGTGGGGTGTGGACCTGATGAGGGAGTCATGGAGGGAGTGGTCTTTTCGGAATGCTGATAGGGGAGGGGAGGGAAATATATCTCTGGTGGTGGGGTCCGTTTGGAGGTGGCGGAAATGACGACGGATGATACGATGTATGTGGAGGTTGATGGGATGGTAGGTGAGGACCAGTGGGGTTCTGTCCTGGTGGCGATTGGAGGGGCGGGACTCAAGGGCGGAGGAGCAGGAAGTTGAGGAGGTGCGGTGGAGGGCATCGTCGATCACGTCAGGGTGGAAATTGTGGCCTTTGAAGAAGGAGGCAATCTGGGTTCTTCGGTATTGGAACCGATCCTCCTGGGAGCAGATGCGGTGGAGACGAAGGAATTAGGAATATGGGATGGCGTTTTTACAGGGGGCAGAGTGGGAGGAGGTGTAGTCTAGGTAGCTGTGGGAGTCGGTCGGTTTATGGTAAATTTTCATGTTGATTCGGTTGCCCGAGATAGAAATGGAAAAGTCAAGGAAAGGGTGGGAGGAGTCTGAGACGATCCAGGTAAATTTGAAGTCGGGGTGGAAGGTGTTGGTAAAGTGGATGACCTGTTCAACCTCCTCGTGGGAGCACGAGGCAGTGCCGATACAGTCATTGATGTAGCGGAGGAAAAGGTGAGGGGGGATGCCAGTGTAGCTGCGCAAGATGGACTGTTCCACATATCCTACGAAGAGGCAGGCATATCTGGGGCCCATGTGGGTACCTATGGCTATTCCTTTGGTTTGGAGGAAGTGGGAAGATTGGAAAGAGAAGTTGTTCAGGGTGAGGACCAGTTCAGTCAGTCGAAGGAGGGTGTCAGTGGAAGGGTAGTGGTTGGTACGGCAGGAAAGGAAGAAGCAGAGGGCTTTGAGTACTTCGTGATGGGGGATGGAGGTGTACAGGGACTGGATGTCCATGGTGAAGATTAGGCGTTGGGGACCAGGGAAGCGAAAATCATGGAGGAGGTGGAGGGCATGGGTGGTGTCCCGAACGTAGGTGGGGAGTTTTTGGACTAAGGGGGACAGGACCTTGTCGAGGTATGTAGAGATGTGTTCTGTGGGGCAAGAGCAGGCTGAGACAATGGATCGGCGGGGGCAGTCAGGTTTGTTGATTTTGGGCAGGAGGTAGAAACGGGCGGTGCGGGGTTGTGGGACTCTGAGGTTGGAGGCGGTGGATGGGAGATCCCCTGAGGTGATGAGGTTATGGATGGTCTGGGAGATGATGGTTTGGTGGTGGGAGGTGGGGTCATGGTCAAGGGGGCAGTAGGAGGAGGTGTCCGCGAGCTGGTGTTTAGCCTCAGCGGTGTAAAGGTCGGTGCGCCAAACTACCACCGCACCTCCCTTGCCTGCCGGTTTGATAGTGAGGTGGGGGTTGGAACGGAGGGAGTGGGGGGCTGCACGTTCTGAGGGTGAGAGGTTGGAGTGGGTGAGAGGAGTGGAGAGGTTGAGGCGGTTAATGTCGCGGCGGCAGTTAGCTATGAAGAGATCGAGGGTGGGTAAGAGCCCAGCATGGGGTGTCCATGTGGATGGGGTGTGTTGGAGGCTGGAGAAGGGGTCGTCAGAGGGTGGGCGAGAATCCTGGTTGAAGAAATAGGCACGGAGACGAAGGCGGCGGAAGAATTGCTTGATGTCTCACCGCGAGTTGAACTCGTTAATCCGAGAGCATGGGGAATGAAGTAGAGGCTTCTGCTGAGGACTGATCTTTCATCCTCAGAGAGGGGGAGGTCTGGAGGGATGGTGAAAACACAGCAAGGCTGGGAGCTAGGACCTGCTGTGGGGCTGGAACTGGAAGTGGGGGCGGGGTTGGGCGTGGGACGGGGGTGGAGATCGGCATGGGGCGGGGTTAGGCAAGGTGACGGAGATTGGCGTGGGGGCGGGGTTAGGCAAGGTGACGGAGATCGGCGTGAGAGCGGAGTTAGGCATGGTGACGGAGATCGGCGTGGGGCGCGGGGTTAGGCAAGGTGATGGAGATCGGCGTGGGGGCGGGGTTAGGCATGGTGACGGAGATCGGCGTGGGGCGGGGTTAGGCATGGTTATGGAGATCGGCGTGGGGCGGGGTTAGGCATGGTGATGGAGATCGGCGTGAGAGCGGAGTTAGGCATGGTGACGGAGATCGGCGTGGGGCGGGGTTAGGCATGGTTATGGAGATCGGCGTGGGGCGGGGTTAGGCATGGTTATGGAGATCGGCATGGGGGCGGGGTTAGGCATGGTCTTGGAGATCGGCATGGGGGCGGGGTTAGGCATGGTGACGGAGATCGGCGTGGGGGCGGGGTTAGGCATGGTGATGGAGATCGGCGTGGGGGCGGGGTTAGGCATGGTGATGGAGATCGGCGTGGGGGCGGGGTTAGGCACGGTGACGGAGATCGGCGTGGGGGCGGAGATGCATGAGGCATGGTGGTTGTGCAGGTTAGTGATGTCACTGGGGGCGGAAGTGGCTGCGGCGACGGCAACACAGGGGGGTGGAAGTGGCTGTGGCGATGGCAGAAACTGTGTTCCCAACAACCGTGGACCCCGTGGAGGCTGCGAATCTGTCGGCGGTGGTCTTCCTGGCAATCGTGGAGGCGGTTGTCTGGGCGGCGATAGCGGAGGCTGCAAAGTAGGATATGTGGAACAGTCCATCTTCCGCAGCTACAGTGGCACCACCCCCCAGCTTTTCCTCCGCTACATCGATGACTGTATCGGCGCTGCCTCGTGCTTCCACGAGGAGATTGAACTGTTCGTCTACTTTACCAACACCTTCCACGCCGGCCTCAAATTCACCTGGATCGTCTCAGACTCCTCCTTCCCCTTCCTAGACCTTTCCATTTCTATTTCGGGCGACTGAATCAACACGGACATTTACCATACACCAATCGACTCCCACAGCTACCTAGACTACACCTCCTCCCATGCTGCTCCCTGTAAAAACGCCATCCCATACTCCTAATTCCTTCGTCTCCGCCGCATCTGCTCCCAGGAGGACCAGTTCCAATACCGTACAAACCAAATGGTCTCCTTCTTCAAAGGCCACAATTTCCCCCTAGACGTGATCGACGATGCCCTCCACCGCATCTCCTCCACTTCCCGCTCCTCCGCCCTTGAGCCCCGCCCCTCCAATCGTCACCAGGACAGAACCCCACTGGTCCTCACCTACCATCCCATCAACCTCCACATACATCGTATCATCCGTCGTCGTTTCCACCACCTCCAAACGGACCCCACCACCAGAGATATATTTCCCTCCCCTCCCCTATCAGTGTTCCGAAAAGACCACTCCCTCCGTGACTCCCTCATCAGGTCCACACACTCCACCAACCCAATCTCCACTCCCGGCACCTTCCCCTGCAACCGCAAGAAATGCAAAACTTGCGCCCACACCTCCCCCCTTACTTCCCTCCAAGGCCCCAAGGAATCCTTCCATATCCACCACAAATTTACCTGCACCTCCACACACATCATTTACTGCATCCGCTGCACCCGATGTAGCCTCCTCTATATCGGGGAGACAGGCCGCCTACTTGCGGAACGTTTCAGGGAACACCTCTGGGACACCCGGACCAACCAACCCAACCATCCCGTGGCTCAACCCTTCAACTCCCCATCCCACTCCACCAAGGACATGCAGGTCCTTGGACTCCTCCATCGCCAGACCATAGCAACACGACGGCTGGAGGAAGAGCGTCTCATCTTCCGCCTAGGAACCCTCCAACCACAAGCGATGAACTTAGATTTCTCCGGTTTCCTCATTTCCCCTCCCCCTACCTTGTCTCAGTCAATTCCCTCGAACTCAGCACCGCCTTCCTAACCTGCAATCTTCGTCCTGATCTCTCCGCCTCCACCCCCACTCTGTCCTATCACCCTCACCTTGACCTCCTTCCACCTATCGCATTTTCAACGCCCCTCCCCCAAGTCCCTCCTCCCTACCTTTTATCTTAGCCTGCTTGGTACACTTTCCTCATTCCTGAAGAAGGGCTCATGCCTGAAACGTTGATTCTCCTGCTCCTTGGATGCTGCCTGATCTGCTGCGCTTTTCCAGCAACACATTTTCAGCACAGTACCATTACACCACAAGACCCTCAATGCTCGTTTCTGTATGTATCACAGGAACTGTTCAGTCAACAGTGGTAGAGGATCTTACTCAGAACAGGCACTCATTTTAGCTTGAAGATACAGCTTATTCAATGATAGTAATAGGTACAAGTTATAGGCTAGTTAGACATAATGAGAAAACGATCAGAAGCTAGAGATGACTAATCTGACTCCACTGAGATCTCTTATGGCACATATCATTCTCCAGCTCGGGTTATGTGACATCAACAGATTGGGTGACGCCTAATGCAATTTCCAACATTAACTCTTTTCGAACCATTCCCTTATACAATAGATCCTTGTGGTTATTTAAATCCTGTTGGTTCTCCTGACTGTAACAATACAAATCAAACAATTATCCCACGACTCAGAGAGACACCACATTGTTTTGAACAGATTTGCAACCATAGATCAAGCTAAAGGCCATGTGACTGTCAGATCATTTAACTATGGGCAGACATACGCCTTTTAGTCTATTGAGGCTGCCATTCAGATCATGGCTGATCTATAATCCTCAGCTCCTCTTTCTTGCCATTCCACTATAACTCTTCATTCCCTTACTGTGTATTTCAGCCTTGAATATATTTAATGGCACAGCCTCGACAGTGCTCTAGAGTAAAGAATTCCACAGATTCATTAAAAGGTATAGTCACCATAGTCCACAGGACTATTCTTTCATTATAGAGAGACAACCGCTGGTGGTTTAACCTGAGGGTGACTTTGCCTCAGGTGAGGGGAGAGGTTGAGAAGGATAGTCCTTCATGTTAACCTCAGCTACTCTGACATCACTTTGCATTGCAAACTGGCTGTCTGAGCTAACTAACCTCAAGCTTGGTGAAAGATTACCACCATTATCTCTGTGACTATTTTCTTTAAAATCCGAGGATACATTTCATCAGATGTGGGGAATTATCAGTTTTTAGCCCCATTAGCATCACATTTTCTCCAGTGATGATGTGTTTGTTTTCTTACCTCTCTTTAGCCCCTTGATTACTCAGTATGTTTCGAATGTTATCAATGTCATCTACTATGAAGAGTGATGCAAAGGATGTATTCATCTCTTAACTTTTGTATATGTATATATATCTAAAGACACTCTGACTGTTTTTTGTACCCTCATTGTTTATTTTCTCCCTCGTTACTATTTTTTTGGTCATCTTTTATTGTCTGTTAAAACTTTCCTAATCATCTGAATTACTACTCCTCTTTGCCACATTGTATCTTTTTCTTTCAGTTTGATATTACTCTTAAGCAGCTGCTGGAAATCAGAAACGAAATCAGAAGTTGTTGGAAAAACTCAGCAGATCAAACATCAACTGTGGATGAAAGCAGAGTTAACATTTCAGATTCGGTGACCCATCTTCAGTTCTTCGGTGAACTCTCTGCTTTCTCTTTACCGCTGCTGTCTGACTTACTGAGTTTTTCCAGCAATTTCCGACTTGTTACCACTCTTAACTACTTTCTTAATCAAGTGAGTTTATCCTAATCCAAGGTTCCTTCTTCCCGAACTTGGTTTTATTTCTGACACAAGACACAAACTATTCTCTTAAACATCTGCCACTATTTTTCAACTCCCTTTTCTGTTCAAGTCCTTTCCCAGTGCTCTCTGGCCAACGCTACCCTCATCCCTGTGTAATTACCCTTAGTTAAATTTAGTGCAGTTGTTTCTGGCCAAAATTTCAAAGTTTCTCACTCTCAAAATGAATGCTGAATTCTAATATGTTATTGTCGCTGTTCCCTGGGGATCTTTTATTGAAGAGATAATTTCTCAAACCTGCCTTCTTCTATTAACAGGTTAGAAACAGGTCTAATAAAGTTGCCCAGTCTCCTAGACGCATCTGGGAGATACTCTACAAAACACATTCTAAAATAGATTCAATGTGACACATACAGGGAAGATTAACCAGCAAACTGCCACCCCCAAGCACAATTTACCAGGAATTAAAATGTGTAGGAACCCAACAGATCTAATTTTCACCACAAATTCCAATCCCCTCCCAAAATATGTAACCACAAAGTTGTGCAAATCTGGTTGCACAACTTTGCAGCATGGATTTAAAGTGAAGATCTATCTATAGCTGAATGATAGCCAAGGAATCAGAAAACCTTTCATTCAGCAAACTCTCAGTAATTCAGAATGGTCCCGGTAAGTCCTTGCCTGCTGATTTTTTTGTGTGTTACAAGTAATACCTCATCAGAAACATGAAAGAGAGCAGGTATCATTTAAAGGTGAAATTGCTTTAAAAAGACATGTAAGGCGTAAAGGGCAGGCAAGTGGGATTCAGGTGAGAACTCTTTCAGAGACATAGCTAATGACAAGATAAGCATTCAACACCCTTTTTAACTTTGCATGGGAATCATGGCAAACAGATTGTTTTTATGGTTTCCCAAGATATCCTGGTTGCAGAGGGCATAAATGTGCTCGTTCCTCTTACATAAGTGCCAGCTCAAATTAACTTATTTCAGAAGATTTATAGAAATTACAACAGGGGAACAATAAGGGAGGCCCAAGTCTAGATACCCCTCTTTTACCGACCACACATTGATTAAGGGTGAATCAAACGAGCATGGTACTGGAGTGCAGACCAGGAAAGAAAGGGAGGTTTCCTGTACTAAAAGAACATTGGGTGACCAGTAACATTCACACAGTGATTTCTCACTTTCATCGTCACTTTCCTATTTACTAGATTTGTGTTTTTGTTTCATTAATTGTGAAAACCTATTTTAAAATTAACTCAAATTGTCAATATGGGACTTGAACTCACGTTATCTGCATTACTAGTCTAGTATAGACTCATGACACTTGACATACATAATAGAACATTTTGTGTCAGTATACAAGACCTTTTTAGCTTTTTGACAGGAAAGAAATTTAACCAACAAGAGAAGCCAGAAGTTCTTAAAGACTTTAAAGATGATGTGGTTGGGGGATAGCAGGGAAACAACAAACAGACAAAAAAAAGGGCAAGCATGAGAAAACAATAAAAATTAAAAAGTGCAATTCATAGTGATGACAATATTTTCCCCAATGTGCAGTTATGTAATGGATTTGTGCTCTTAGTTCTTTACATAATGCGCTATTAGTCAAATGTTTGAAACAATTGCAATGATCTTTGGGAGTTACGTATAAGATTAATTTATTAGGAAGCTTGATTATCCATGGGGGAAAGGGAACAATAGTTGTTGTTCAGCATGGAAAAAGAAGAGTGGACGGAAGTAGAGGAGAAGAAGCTCAAGTGGAAAAGGAAGTTACACAAGACCTTTTGGTTGAATGGTCCAATTTCTGATTTATAGTAACAATCTACTTAAAGGAAGAACATCACTGATCTAGATATCTTTTCTGCTGAGATGTGATGAAATCTAAATCTACTCCAGCCAGTCATGTCATGTTGGCATAGCATTCATTCATTTTTATAATGTCTGCAATCTTTTGAAAATATTAAGAGCACCTGCAACTTACAGAACTAATTCTGTAGAACAACAAACTTTTATTGCAATGCTGAAGAAGTTTAGAAACCCGCATTCCACCATGGGGCACATAATTATCTAACCTTTAGCTCTTACTTACTCCACTTCTGTCACTACCCTTCTGCTCAAATACACTTACACATCCACTTTAATATCCAACTAAAGCTAGCAATCTTTCTCATTCTTATTTCTCTGGATACAGTCCTCATCTTCACTTCCTGAAGTCCAATCAACATTGAAATGAATTTACTTGATTCAATAAACTTTATGTTATCTCCCATGATTCAAGAAACTGGGTGTGGATATTGAGGTAATGAAAAACCTAACAGACATTTGTTACACCTCACCATTGCATGCAAACAGTATGTTCACTGGCACGTATGTATCATGCTAACATTAAATTATGATCTTACAGAGCTAGCCACTGGACTAGTATGCCAGATTCTCTTGTCTGTGTTCTGGGGGTATGGGTTCAATTACACCATGAGTGAAATTTGAAATTTCTTAAAAGTGAAGTTTGATTTTATTAAAAGCTGGAAGGAAAAGCCAGCCTTCTGATGACATGGAATTATTGTCAATTTTCACTAAAAAAAATTCACTTATGTCCTTTGGGGAAGGAAGTTTGTCATCTCCATCAGGTCTGGCCCTCACTAGTCTCCAGACTCACAGTAATGTGGTTAACTCTTAACTGTCCTCTGTGCAATCATGTATGGGAAATAAATGCCACCTGAGCCAATGCCAACACCGTCCACATGAATTAATTTAAAAACTGCAGCGTTCTATGAGAAGAATGTCAGGCTTCAAATGATTGCAGAAAGAGATGGAACATGAGACCTCTGTACTCTCAGGTCACAGTTTATGATGCAGTGATAAAATGTGAATGTTCCTTCAAGGTACTAACCACAAGACATAATGTAACAGTTAGAATTGTGAATAGATATGAAGCACCAATTAGTTAGATCTGGCTGGACTACATGAAGCACATTTAGACCCTAACCTCATTTGGCAAAACTGCCCCTGTATTCCAAGATCATTCAGCCACTTGAAAATATTGCTAGTTTTATATTTCTACTTCAAACCATCTTCTTTAACCCCTCTGTCTTGTCTGCTCCCCTGCTTGCCTTGAATAGGAAACTTATGAGTTTCTTTGTTACTGAGATTGAGATTGTTTAATCTGCCATTTCCTTCCTTTCCCTGAGCACACTGAGGAGAACTTATTTAAAGAATCCCCTTGACCACATCTCAAATATACATTTTAAAAACTTTTCCCATGTCCAACCATGCTGTCTCTGATTTATTTCAACAATGAAACCTACCTCCTGCTCCTCTGATTTCTGATGACCTTTCTCTTCCTGACTGATTTCTGATAAAATATCACAGACCTGAATTATTAACCCTGTTTCTCCCTCCACAGATACTGCTGGAACTGTTGAGTGTTTTCAACATTTCTAGGGTTTCATTTCCTTCATACCTCCCATTCAACCAATATTGTTAAAAGTTCTCCCTGCTCAAGTTCTGATGCCACTTCCTTCAAATCAACTGTTAGCATCCCTCACCTAAATAAATACGAGCACACGTGTTGCTATTCTTATAAACTACCACACTGTCTTGAACATAATTTTCTGCTGCAAAATCCTTCAATATGTTGTTTCCTCAGCAATGTGTGATTCCATTTCTCTTTTATCACAGAATTCCATACTTGATTCCCACTCGTGTGATTGTCATTCCTTACATAGTATCTAAATGGCTGTTGATGAAAGTTACAAATCACATCTTATGTCTCTATAGCAAAGACAAAACATTCCTCCTTATCTTTCTTGAGGTGAATGCAACCTTTGACATGGTTGACTTTGTGTCCTCTTTCAATGCCTCTCTACTGTTACTCAACCATGAAGAAATTTGTTCCTTTCTATTCTATGCAGTCATATCCAGAAGATTATCTGCAATGACTTCTCAGCCCACTCCCACAATGTCTGGTGTACCCCAAAGATCCATTATTGTCCCCATTCCTATTGCACCTACCCAGCATCTTGCAATAACAGCATCAGTTTACATATTAGTTGATATCACTGAGCCCTGTTTGTCTGCCAACCTTCTTGAATCCTCCACAATCTCTAAATTGTCTGAATTTATCTGATATCCAGTACTGGAAGAGGCAGTAATTTTCTCAAATACTGGGAAATCTCTGCCATAACTGAGCCAGATAGTTCATACCCTGAGGATCAAACAATGATCATGTGCCAATGCTTTGATAGTGGATGCCTCAGACAAAGACTTGTCTTTTTGATGACCAGTCAGTGTTCTGAACAGTTGATAAGCAGGAGAATCCCATTGCAATTCCCAACTCCTTCCTTTCCAATAGTTCCTTTCCAGAATTGAATGTCTTTTCCAACCATACCATTGAAGTCTCTAAGAATGGTTATTATATCTTCCTTCAGGACGTTGGTGAGTATGGTGCCCAGACTGAGGCAGAAACCTTCTTCTGTCTGCTCTTCAAGTCAGTTCTTTATTCTGGCTGACAGTTTTGTTCATTGTCCATGAGGGTTCTGAGCTTCTGAGTTTGACTTTGACTTTGATTTTCAGATCACAGGTAGATGGCCTGCTGGATATAGTTCTCCAGCCATTTTGGTGACAGAACAGGCTCTTTTTAGGGCACCATTTAGCCCCTTCCCCCTGTGAGGTGAGCAGTGTGAATCCTGATGAAGGCTGCTCAGTCTTGAAAGAAACTGCCAAAAAACTCTCCTGTTCCTATTCCACGAGTGAAACAACAGAGTCAAACTCTAACTTCTACACGCTGGTCCGAAGCTAAGCACTTCCAGGTCTCACAATCCTGACCCATCACCTCTCACTGATTCCCAAATGGCTGATGTTGTGTGTATGGGGCAGGAAAAGTGTTGAACTCCTTCAGGGAGATGCCCTGTGCAGAGCATATTTTAACATAGGAATGCTGTTATATATCCTTCCTGGACAGAAAGTAGATCCAGTTCTTATGGCAAAGAAACCTTGATGACTGGGAATCTCCCAATGCAAAAGTGAGTACTGCAGATGCTGAAGATTAGAGTCAAGATTACAGTGAAGTGAGAAAAACACAGCAGGTTTGGCAGCATCCAAGGAATCATTGCTGATGAAGGGATTTTGCCTTAAACATTGATTTTCCTGCTCCTTGGATGCTGCCTGACCTGCTGTGCTTTTCCAGCACCACTCTAACCTTGATTTTAACCTCCCAAAGGCTGCAGCCCTCATTTGCTGTCACTCAATATCACACGAATATTGAGGACTGTTGAGGACTTGTTTAGGATTGCACTTTGTCTGGTTTTCCCCCTCTGAGCTTTCCATCACTGATGACCCTGCCAGGATTTGAAAACTCCTGACAGCATCACTCTTGGGATCAATGGAACACTTAAACATCTCCACCACAGCATGGTGACAATCCACAGAAAGCAACTAAGCCTGTCATGAATTAAAACAAATGTTCTGAGTAGACCTACACTGAGTGTCATTGAGCAGGTTATTAGAGAGCGAGTATGGCATGATAACTGTGGATAACACCTACTGCCACTGTGCTGATAATCGAGACCAAACTGACAGAATCATAACCGGTCAGATTGGATTTGTCCTTTTCTTTTCACAGGACATTCCACATTATTGGATGGATCCCAATGCTTCAGTTTTGTTGAAACAGCTTCCCAAGGACTTGATTAATTCTGGAAAACAAGAATTCAACACAACAGCCAAGATGCTTCCAGGTGCCAGAAGCTTTGCTGTAGCCAGTATACTCATTCAAATTTGGTAACATATGGAGTGAATCAAATTTGCTAAAGACTGGTATCTATATTGCTAATGACCTTAGAAGGCAGCCAATTGCATTATCCACTTGGCTATTCTGGCTGATGATGGTTGAAAATACTTCAGTCCTTGAGGATGGGAATATTTGTGTTTAAACTGCCCATAAACACTTGTGAAGGAATGTGACATAAAATGGCAAGTGCAAAACATTGTTGTAATCTTACCTTTTATTTTTTAGGATGATTTAGCTCTATCCATCACATGCTGCTTCTTCTGTTCAGCATATATATTGTCCTGCCTTGATGCTTCAACAGGCTTGCATCTTATTTTTAGAGATTTTGGTGCTGTTTCTGGCAAGCTCTCTTACAATGCTTAGATTCTGAAACAATCTATGTACAAATCCAGAACGTAAAATATTCAAGTTTGAGCTGATAAATGGCAAGCTAAATTCACACAATATGAGTATCAATAATCATTTCCAACAAGACAGAATCTAACCATTGCCTCTTAACATTTAATGCCATTTCAGTTTCTGAATCTCCCACTGTTAGTATCTTGGAGGTTACAGCTGAACTGGATCAGCCATACAATTACTGTCAGTGAGTTTTGAGAAGATTTGTAGTTCAGGTTGAGGTTCTGGATGGAGGTTTGCTCACTGACCTGGAAGGTTCGTTTTCAGACGTTTCATCATCATATTAGGTAACATCATCAGGGAGCCTCTGGATTATGCCTGGCAGCTGCAAGTAGTGCGTTTGGTTTCTTAATGTAGTCTCTTTGATTTAAAATGACTGTAAAGCATCCTTTGTCTGCATGCAGGATAACAATGTTTTTTAGTCTTCCGAGTGCTTTCCTTTCTTGTGTATTGAGTGTGTTTCCTTGCTTTTTCCTGCTTTATATTGGTGTGACTGTCTGTCAGAGGGTTTGCTGGGTTTCTTCTGTGAGTTAGTTGTCTTTCAATCTTGTTTCTAATACTGCTAAGAAGTCTTTCTGGCCCGCATCCTGGAAGATGTAATTTAATCCTCTTACTAAGACGATGTTTTCAGTGTCTGTTAAGGGTTGGTCAGGTATGTTTTTATCCATGCTTCTGTGTTGTTATTTTGTGTAAGTTTGTCTAGTTTTTGCTGCAGATTTAGTTTTTTTTTAATTTTCTGTGTTTGTCACAGTCTAATGTCTATGGCTTGTTATACAGTGTCTGTGCACTCATGGTCTGTTGCATTAGTGAGCAAAGCTTCATCCGGAGGCTCACTGAGGGTGTTCCCTAACGTGGTGACGAAACGTTTGAAAATGAACCTTCCAGCTCAGCAAGCAAACCTACATCAAATACAGCTAAAAGACCAGGTCAAAGGCTAGGAATTCTGTGATGAATATCTCTTATCTCTTTGTTGTCTTTCTCACCTTGCCTGAGGAGGAAATTAAAAATGTGTTGCTGGAAAAGCGCAGCAGGTCAGGCAGCATCAAAGGAACAGGAGAATCAACATTTCGAGCATAAGCCTTTCTTCAGGAATGAGGAGGGTGTGCCAAGCAGGCTAAGATAAAAGGGAGGGAGGAGGGACTTGGGGGAGAGGCATTGGGAATATGATAGGTGGAAGGAGGTTAAGGTGAGGGTGATAGGCCGGAGAGGGGGTGGGGGCGGAGAGGTCGGGAAGAAGATTGCAGGTCAAGAAGGCGGTGCAGAGTCTGAGGGTTGGGACTGAGAAAAGGTGGGGGGAGGAGAAATGAGAAAGCTGGAGAAATCTGCATTTATCCCTTGTGGTTGGAGGGTTCCTAGGTGGAAGATGAGGCGCTCTTCTTCCAGGCGTCATATTGCCTTGGTCTGGTGATTGGAGGAGGCCAAGAACCTGCATGTCCTTGGTGGAGTGGGAGGGGGAGTTGAAGTGTTCAGCCACGGGGTGGTTGGGTTGGTGTGGGTGTCCCAGAGGTGTTCTCTGAAACGTTCTGCAAGTAGGCGGCCTGTCTCCCCAATGTATAGGAGGCCACATCGCATGCAGCGGATTCAGTAAATGATGTGTGTGGAGGTGCAGGTGAATTTCTGATGCATATGGAAGGATCCCTTGGAGCCTTGGGGGGAGGTGAGGGGGGAGGTGTGGGCGCAAGTTTTGTATTTCTTGCATTTGCAGGGGAAGGTGCCGGGAGTGGAGGTTGGGTTGGTGGGGGGGTGTGGATCTGACGAGGGAGTCGTGGAAGGAGTGGTCTTTCCAGAACGCTGATGGAGTGGGAGGGAAATATATCCTTGGTGGTGGGGTCCTTTTGGAGGTGGTGGAAATGACAAAGGATGATACGATGTATCTGGAGGTTGGTGGGGTGATAGGTGAGGACCAGTGGGGTTCTGTCCTGGTGGCAATTGGAGGTGCGCGGTTCAAGGGCGGAGGAGTGGGAAGTGGAGGAGATGCAGTGGAGAGCATCGTCAACCACGTCTGCGGGGAAATTTTGGTCTTTGAAATAGGAGGCCCTCTGGGTTGTTCAGTATTGGAATTGGAATTGGTCCTCCTGGGAGCAGATGAGGCGAAAGCGAAGGAATTGGGAATATGGGATGGCGTTTTTACAGGGGTCAGGGTGGGAGGAGGTGTAACCTAGGTAGCTGTGGGAGTCAGTCGGTTTATAGTAAACGTCCATGTTGAGTCCCAGATGGCCTCCTTCTTCAAAGACCACAATTTCCCCTCAGACGCGGTTGACGATGCTCTCCACCGCATCTCCTCCACTTCCCGCTCCTCCGCACTTGACTCCCACAGCTACCTAGACTACACCTCCTCCCACCCTGCCCCCTGTAAAAACGCCATCCCATATTCCTAATTCCTTCGCCTTCGCCGCATCTGCTCCCAGAGGACCAATTCCAATAACGAACAACCCAGATGGCTTCCTTCTTCAAAGACCGCAATTGAACCGCGCACCTCCAATCGCCACCAGGACAGAACCCCACTGGTCCTCATTTACCACTCCACCAACCTCCAGATACATCGTATTATCCTTCGTCATTTCCGTCACCTCCAAACGCACTCCACCACCAAGGGTATATTTCCCTCCCCACCACTATCAGCGTTCCAGAAAGACCACTCCCTCAGCAACTCCCTCGTCAGATCGACACCCCCCACCAACCCAACATCCGCTCCCGGCACCTTCCCCTGCAACCGCAAGAAATGCAAAACTTGAGCCCACACCTCCCCCCTCACTTCCCTCCTAGGCCCCAAGGGATCCTTCCATATGCATCAGAAATTCACCTGCACCTCCATACACATCATTTACTGCATCCACTGCATGCGATATGGCCTCCTATACATTGGGAGACAGGCCGCCTACTTGTGGAACGTTTCAGAGAACACCTCTGGGACACCCACACCAACCAACCCAACCGCCCCGTGGTTGAACACTTTAACTCCCCCTCCCACTCCGCCAAGGACATGTAGGTCCTTGGCCTCTTCCATCGTCAGACCATGGCAACATGACGCCTGGAGGAAGAGCGCCTCATCTTCTGCCTAGGCACCCTCCAACCACAAGGGATAAATGCAGATTTCTCCAGCTTTCTCATTTCCCCTGCCCCCACCTTTTCTCAGTCCCAACCCTTAGACTCTGCACCGCCTTCTTGACCTGCAATCTTCTTCCCAACCTCTCCGCCCCCACCCCCTCTCCGGCCTATCACCCTCACCTTAATCTCCTTCCACGTATCATATTCCCAACGCTCCTCACCCAAGTCCCTCCTCCCTCCCTTTTATCTTAGCCCTGAAGAAGGGTTTATGTCCGAAACATCGATTCTCCTGATCCTTTGATGCTGCCTGACCTGCTGCGCTTTTCCAGTAACACATTTTTAAGCTCTGATGTCCAGCATCTGCAGACCTCACTTTCTCCTAAGGAGGAAATTCTTGAGTTGGCTGGAGAAAAGCATAACTGTTCATTTGGAGACCCCATCACCTCATCTGGCAGCTCCTTCCATACATGCACCACCCTCGGGTCACTTTTAAAAATTTCCTCTCTTACCTAAAACCTATGCCCTCTAGTTTTGGACTCCCTTATCCTGGGAAAAAAGACCCTGGCTATTCATCCTATCCGTATCCCTCATGATTTTATAAACTTCTATTAGGTTATGCCTCAGCCTCCAATTCTCCAGGGGAAAGAGCCCAGCCTATTCAGCTTCTCCCTATTGCTCAAACTCTCGAATCCTGGCATTATCCAGGGAATATTTCAAGTTTAACATCATTCCCATAACAGAGAAACTAGAATTTAACATAGTATTGTAAAAATGGCCTCACCAATGTCCTGTACAGTCGTAATATGACATCCCAACTCCTGTACCTAATGCACTGATCAATGTAGGCAAGCATGCCAAATATCTTCTTTACCATCTTATCCAATGCAACTCCACTTTTAACAAACTATGCACCTGCACCCCCAAGTCTCTTTGTTTGGCAACACCAGGACCATGCCATTAAGTGTATAAGTCCTACCCTGATTTGCCTTGCCCAAATGCAACACCTCACATTTATCTAACCTCATCTCCGTCTGCCACCTCTTGGCCCATTGGCTCATCTGATCAAGATCCCATTGTCCTCTCAGATAAACATAACTGTCCACTGCACCACTAATTCTGGTACCATCTGTAAACTTATATTCACAACCAAATCATTTTTATAAATGTCAAAAAGCAGTGGACCCAGCACTGATCCTTGTGGCACAGTGCTTCTCACAGACTTCCACTCCTATAAACAAGCCACGACTGATTTGCTAAGATTTTGCACAGCATTTCATCCATCGCCATGCCATTCCTTTCACACAATTCATTGCTGAAAGTATTTTTAGATGATGTACTCGTAACCACAGTTCATGTTTTCACACAAGGCTTAAACTCATTACCAGCAATGTCCTCTCCATTATCAGTCAAAAGCATAGCTCATTCCTAAAGTTCTGTCCACATTTTAACAATGTGTCATTTTATTCTTAACGTTAAAAACAGTGGGCTGCAAAGAGAAAGAATGGTCGTTTTTATAAAACAGGATTGGCTGCATAATTTTACAGTCAGGAATTCAATCCCAGTGGCCAGGGTGTTGTTTATAAGTGAAGCTGATTGGTTCTCAATTACCGAGCAGTTTGGGAACTGGAAATAAGTCACGGGGTGCAGATACAGAGACAGAAAAAGATACAGAAAGGTGTGTGTCATTCTCCTCAGCAGAAGCTGCCTATTCTCTGCAGTAAAAAAAACAGTTTAAATTTGAAAGAGATCAGTTGTCTTTCAAGCAGCATTTGCTGTGAGCTGTGATTTTTGAATTGATGCATCAGAGACATTTTCCAAGTGACTCAATCTCTGTGGTATTTACAAACCAGAGGAAGCTTCTAGAAAAAAGACAACTAAACACTAAGGACCTGACTCAATGAAGGAAGATCAGCTCAGCATCAGAATTGAGAAGCAAAGATCACCGAACTGGCTATCCAGTTTTCTCTACCTTTGCCAATTGTTTATTTTTTTCTGTTTGTTCATTTGTATGCATGTGTAAAGAAGGAGTTATAAAATGATTAGAGTTTTAGTCAGAAGTATTATATGCCAATGGTTTACGTCTGTTCATCTGTAGCTATAATGAAATTGCTTCAAATCAATAATCATTTTGGTTGAGGACAGAAATTTGGTCCCTGCTTTCTATCAACCTAGGTTTGAAAGTCAGGTACATTGGGGTACTGTCCATTCCTAAAAAAAAACTCCAAGTTTTGGGATGACTCCAGGAACAAATGATATGGTTTAGTGCAGCTTTTTGTATGGAATTCACTCTTCATTTGTAACTTTGATGTGTTGCCATCCCCAAATCTAAAACAAGGCATGCTTTTATATTCCCTGACCTTATTTCGATTTTCACTATCAGGTGAATCTAGATGACATGTTAGCCGAGCTGTCCAACACACAAATAAAATTCAATTATTACATAACGCCAAATATATAAATGAATCTGCTCCGAAAACAGTCATCACTGAATTAAAGCTTCCTGAGTTCTTTCGGACTGATCACAATAATAATTTCAGCTTCCAAAATTCTCTGTGGCATCTGCCATTTGATGGTTTCTGCCAGTTATTGCATAATGATGTTTGGAATCAGTCCTAGGTGCCAGTCATCTATTCTCTGAGCTTTCCTGGGGTGCATTCACTGACAATTGCTGGTTCAATCCTGTCATCTGCAGTGGTTTACAGGCCTGTTGTATCCTCATTCATTCCATCAGTAACTCTTCCTATGTACCGTGTCCACTATCTAGATGATCTCAAAATGCTGCAATCTTTGAGTCTTCTATAATTGAGAAAACATGGAGCATCCCATTCATTCATCAAGGCTGCTCCCCCAGGAATTCCTTTCAAGGCAACATGCATCTTCTCCAAAATGAAGTTTCTTTCCAAAATTTGATCTCCGGTTATGACTAGCAGCCTGCCCATCTGCAACACCTCAACACAATCCAATAATTTAAACACAAACATTGAACAAAGAATCTCCAAATCTGCAATCTTATGTACTGCCTGGAAAGTCCATATGTATTCCTCAATGAAATGCCTGCCTTTTGAAATCTATCAAAGTTTGATCATGTTACACTTCTTACAGTCAGCTGGTGAAGAATGCCTCCAGAGTAAATCTAATCCAGTTTTCGAATTATTCACAAAGTGTAACATTGTAAATTCTGTAGCCCTCAAATAAACCATCACCAAAGCTGTAAGTATCTTTGTATTACATTAGCAAATGAAAAAGAATTAGTCGAGTTAACTAATGAATCTATAAAGAAAGCTTTCCAAATTAAAATAACATCCTGGGGTTGATGATGCACCCAGTGCTCTGGAGCACACTGGCCACAGAGGCCTCAAATATATCATTGGACACTCTGTGTTACTTCTCTGGGAACACCATGGTTTGAATATAACCACGGAAATGAGGCAGATATTGATTCCCTCTTGAGTCTACTGCTGAAAATTATTAATGGATCACCTTACCCTAGCCCAGGAGCAGGCTGTGTGTCTCTTTATAATCTTTTGAGTATCAAATGAGCAGAAATAAAACATTTAATGAATAAGCCCTCTGGTGCAGAAATGAAAATAAAAACTTTTAAGGAAGGTTTAACAACCTAAATTAAAATGCTATTGTAGGGCATGATTCACTCCTGTCTCTGTGGTACTCATGGTTCATGGAGTCTTCAACTGTGCCAGTGGATACCACATGCTCCCACAAGGATACCAGACACCAACATAGCCATAGGACAGAGGCAGTCAGTCATGTTTAACAATCCTGTCCACAGTCTGTTGCCTGGATCTGTACATAGCCACCTGAAGCAGACCCACGTCTAAGTTTCTTTTCATGTTCAGTTCTTGCATCAGAGCATTCCCTGAACTATTCAGACTCGTTTGTCCTCTGACTTCTCCTGTATTCATGGCAACATCTACCCAAAAGTAATTATTCAATGAGTTCCACCCTACCAGAAGCCATTTAATCTTAATTTATATAATTAGCAATCTTGATTGTGTCCCACTGGGCCTCAACCTCTGGTGGATCTGTCCTGCCGATGAAGTAGAAAACACACAGGGATGATAATAATGATGATGCTGGTCGTGGTGGTAATAGTGTCTGAGACATAGACTGGAAGGTATAATTCTGTCACTATGAATGTCAGGTTGTTGCTTAACTCACCTATCAGGCATTTCTCCCAGTTTTGGTATAATCCCCTAATTGTTGCTCAAGAGATATTTGTAAAGGTGGCCAGCTGAATTGTTCATCTTTCAGATACATCACAAAGGTAAATTCTAAGTGATTCACTTAGTTTTAATTTTCATTAGACTTTTTTGCAGCTGTTTGCTGCAACTGTTTACATAAGCCCAATTCAGAGGACAGTAATGAGTCAAACCCATTGCTTGAGTTGGACCCAGTGAAAGCAGCAGCTATTCATTCCTAAAGGATACCAGTGAACCAGTTATGATCTTAAGACAATCAGAGTGCTTTGTGGCCTTTTATTCCAAATGCATCTAATTAATTGAATTAACATTCACAAACTACCATAGAGAGATTTCAATTTATAGTTATCAATTCTGGTTATAAATACTGTTCTCTGAATTGCTAACACAATAAAATAACCAGATGTTGACATTCTGATCTGGAACTATAATTGTTCTGTTGTCTATTCTTGTGGAATTATGAGACACAAAACATTAGTAATTGCCTTTGTGATTGAAGCTTACTCAGTTGGCCGCTTCAGACATTGTCTCTGGGTCTACGCTTTGCGACAGCGATCAAAAAAATGAATGGTTCTACTTTTCTGTTCCCCACATCTTATATTGTCCTCTGTTTCAAATGTTGATTCAATCATATTACAAGAATGGCAATGGTCATTGCTGTCCCCACATCAAAGCATTCCATGCTTCAGTAGTCTTCTATATAAAAGGAATTCCTCCTCATCTCTCTAATTCTCCAAATAACTTTCCTTTGTGAAGCCTTTGTCACTAACTTCCCAAACAGAGGAGAGTGGCATTTTCTAATTAACTCTGATTGAAGATTTTTAAAAGTTCTATTAACCTCTTGCATCTTATCAGCTTCAGTGAAAATAGACTTTGCAATTAATGTTTGCATAAAAACTGTTATTTACATTCCTGATATTTTCCTGGTCAGTTTATCGTGTATGTTTTTTTTCTGACATGTTTTTCTGCTGTGAGAACCCAACTCTGAAGAGATTGAGCTAACCAATGTTATTAAGGCCTGAACTTTTACATCCAAATTAGGAATGCAGGGATGAGACAATTTCTGGCTCCACGAAACAAATTCAGGTGAGTCTCAGATTTTTGTTATGGTTGGGCGGAAGGGGATCAGTTGATAACTGGCCTGCCACCCATTGAAAGAATTTGGATGCGGCCACTGGGGGCTATCAGGTGAGAAAGCAGGCTGTTTTAAAAGCCAACTTTGGAATTATGGAACTTTATGGCAGCTATAATCCACTTTATGTGCACATTCAGCTCCACTTTCAAAAATCTCAATGAGTGTCTTATATCTGCATACCTCTGGTAAATTTAAACCTTCTCTTGGAAGCTGTGTTTTGGACATCCATGAACAAATAGTTGAATCAGACCAAAGATAGTTTCAATTTCCTTTGTGAACTATTGCTATTGAAAGTACAAGCTTGCCACTTCCAGAATCAGGGTTCCAGTCTTTGTTTATTCACATCTTTCACTGTCTTCCCATTCAGTGAATGTTCCATTTCCTTGTTTTTCTTGCACAAGGTTCTCATGAAGATAGCTCCTTAGAGTTGTAATTATACCTACCTTGTAAATATTAATTATGCCTATTGGAATCATGCAATAAATTATTGCTTGTATGTAGTACAACGCTTCTCTTGTAAAGACTCTCATGGTCTACCCTCTTCATGCCCTTCAACTCAGCAATGAAAGGGGGTCAGTGCATGTGAACAGCCCCAATCATTGCTGCCAGTGGTCGATACCCAGAGTCTAATATGACATGCGTCAGTGGCCGAATATGTGATGAACCTTTTTGAAAAGTGGTGATGGCAGAGTTTTCGAGTGAGACACTCATTACCTCCACAAAGTTTATCTTCCATTTGACAGCAGCTTACTTCTGTCCGTTCCATTCATCAAATTGTTACAGACAGCTTTAATCCTATTTATTAAAAATTCATGTGTCACAAATAGTAATTGCAGTTATTTTGAGGTAAATGTGAAAGAATAAACTTTGTTTTGTCCTTTGCAATCAAGCAGACACCTAAATGTGAGTCATTCCAGTTATTTATCTGGTATTAGGCTTATTCCACATCGAATTTAGAAATAGGCAACATGTCAGCTAACCCTTTTAGTTATTCAGAAGATTGAATAAACTTAAATAATGCTGCATGCTTTGATCTCTACAAAGCTATATCATATTAATTAAATGAATTTGCTTAGTCAGAAATTGGAAAAAAAGACTGCATGCCCAGCATTTATACAGAATAAATAATTTATTTGGACTGGCTATTGTATGCATGATTACATAAACAAAGGTAGAAGCTGTAGGATCAAAAGTGACGCATTTGACAGATAATTTCAGAACCAGAGTTGCACAGAGAAGAGCAAACATCTGCTCGTGCAGGTGCTATAACTACTTTTGAAGTGAGAAAAAATGTAATTGGACCATAATTTATCATTTTTTTAGCTCGAATGCATTCCAAGGTGCAGGAGGGAGGAAATATGTGCAAGAGACCATAGTGCTGGAACCCTGCTGAAATGTGTAAATGAAAGGCTGTCAGCCATGGATCTTACTGGACTGTATATTCACATCTTAAAGTTTTGTTATTTAAATTTTATTGAAATATTAAATTTTGTTAAAGTCACTACCCAGTTATTTCATTCTTTGTTTTTGCTGAAAGTAAACTTGGAGGTTGCTCCTATTTCAGTTGCAGCTGTGGGGTGCCATGTCTAAACAGCTAACAGTCAATTTCATCATGGTGCAAAATTTTGCGCGTGTGTGTGTGTGTATCAGTGGATTAGGGGGAAATCCTGTCAAGATTGCCTGTATTAAACAGTCAACATCAAAGAGTCTAATCCACAAATAACCAGTGCACTATTCACCACAGTCACTCAGTATCAACCTGTTGAATGTACACAGGACTTGCATGATTGAATTTCCCAAAGTAGATGGAGTAACACATGGTACACATGGATTTCTTAGCCCTTCAAAATTTAGAAGGCATTTTGCTCCTAAAAGTAATGTCCAGATGGTATGTTATCATTGACAAAACATTGTACATGTAATTGCCACATCCTACTCCAAAACTGAATGTGCCTTTATTCTGTGCTAATTGACTGCCCAACTGACAACTAGTGTTTCTCCAGCACTTCCAGTTTTCAACTTAAATTTCCAACAGCTACAGTATTTTGCTTTTATAACCAAAGATCAAATATATGACTGGTGGGCACCTGGGTATTTCATAGAAGATGAAGTATTAATGGATAAAGAACATAAGAACATTATATATGATTTTCACCTCCCTGCAGAAGATTGGCAGCCCTCAGTTGAAGTTGATAAACCCCAGTTGAAACATTGATCTCTGATTTTAATATATTCATGAGACCTTTCTGTGACTACAATAAACACATCACCTGTTTCCATGAAGGGTGTGGTTGAAAGAAAGGTAGGCTGGGGGATTTGTGGACCTCAGTTGTATGTGATCTACTGTTAGGTTCCTCACTCACCAATAGTTCGGTAGGGTTAAAATTGCAGATTACATTTTTGGAGGGCCTTCCTTTGTGCTCCAGCAAGATGTGAAAGCTCTTTGCCATCCTTTCTCAGTTTTTTCAGTCTAGATACTGTCCAACTGAACTGCCCGTGACATCTGCTACCCAAAGTTTCTCCTACTCCCACTGGACTCAGTTTACTTGGTATCAGTGTGATTGGAATGTATACCTTTTTGTTCAAGCTAACAAATTATGGGAGAAAACCAATTACTCCAGTCTCTTTATCTGGACGTACTTTGCATTTTCTGGAATCTGTTTGTTATGAATGTAATCTTTTCTGATCTAAATCTTATCTAACAGCTACAGCATAAATAATACATAAAAACAAATATAATTTTACAGAATAGAGATGGGACATTCAATCCATGCCAGTGTTTATGCTTTAAAGGAGACTCCTCTAATCTTTCTTCATTTATTACATCAACTACCCTTCCTCTCTGGTGCACTTTCCTATAAATTTATCTACGGTATGCACATCAGTGACTCAATTTATAAATAAAGATGATCCAGAATACTTTTAGACTCATTAATCAAATGTATTTGAATTATATTGATAGATTTTAGTAAAATAAGGAACCTTGGAATTTAATGTTTTTTTGCCATCCTTTTGCCAATAATAAATCTGTGTTGGTTTTCTTTAAATAATCCAACTTGTCTAAGTGAGGTAATTTTGTCCAGGGTTATTCCCACCACTGAGATTAAACTGTCGATTAAACTGTAACTGTAGTTACTGGGCCTATCATTACATCCTTGTTCAAAAAAGATGCAACATTTGTAATTCTCTCATATTCTTATACCACTTCAAGAGAGCTAGGACCATTGCACCTGCAATTTTTTCCCTTGCTTCTCTTAGTTCTTTGATCCATTATGTCCAGTCCTGGTGATTTACCAACCTTGCATAATTTTTCTAAATACCTCCCTTGATCAATGCTTAGTCCTTCCAGAGTCACAACTACCTCCTCTTACAATATCTTTTTCCTTTGGTAAAGACAAATAAAATAAAAGATTTGTTACTTAAACCATGCCCGTTATAGAGATCCCTTTTGATCCTTATTTTGTCTCCCCTCCTTTTCATACCTTTTTTTCCATCTATATGACCTCAAAATATATTTTGATTCCTTTTTATGCTCACTGCCAGTCTCTTCTTATAATCTCTCTTTGCCTTCAGTAATTTTCACTTCTCTAAATATTTTAACATTTGACCTGATTCTCACTTGTACAGTCAGCCTGTATGATGAAGGTTTGTGGTGTATTGTTAGTATTGGGAAAGTTGAATTATAATAAGACCGTAGTGGGCAGCACGGTGGCAGTGGTTAGCACTGCTGCCTTACAGCGCCAGAGACCCGGGTTCAATTCCTGCCTCAGGCGACTGACTTTGTGGAGTTTGCACGTTCTCCCCGTGTCTGCGTGGGTTTCGTCCGGGTGCTCTGGTTTCCTCCCAAAGTCCAAAAATGGTGAATTGGCCATGCTAGATTGCCCGTAGTGTTAGGTAAGGGATAAATGTAGGGGTATGGGTGGGTTGAGCTTCGGCGGGTCGGTGTGGACTTGTTGGGCTGAAGGGCCTGTTTCCACACTGTAAGTAATCTAATCTAAAATTTAGGAGAAGAATTTGGCCATTTGGCTCATCAATCTGCTCCACCACTCAATCATGGTTAATATATTTCTCAAACCAATTCTTCTGTTTTCTTCCCATAACCTTTGATCTTCTTACTAATCAAGAACCTATCTATCTCTGTCTTCAATATGTTCTGGAGATGCCGTTGTTGGACTGGGGTGTACAAGGTTAAATATTACACAACACCAGGTTATAGTCCAACAGGTTTATTTGGAAGCACTAGCTTTCGGAGCAACGCTCCTTCATCAGGTGCTTCATCAGGTTGACAGCCACTTGATAAAGGAGCAGCACTCTGAACACTAGTGCTTCCAAATAAACCTGTTAGACTATAACCTGGTGTTGTTTGATTTTTAACTTAAATATGCTAAATGACTTGGCATCTACATCTTTCTGCAGCAATGAGTTTCACAGGTTTACCACCCTTCGACTAAAGAAATTCCTCCTCACCTCCATTCTAAATGGCTCTCCCTTTACTCTGAGACTGTGCCCTCGTATACTAGTCTGTTCTATTCATGGAAACATAATCTTTATATCAACTCTACCCAGGCCTCTCAGTATTCAGTAAATTTCAGTCAGTACAGGAGTTGGGAGGTCATATTGTGGCTGTACAGGACATTGGTTAGGCCACTTCTGAATATTGTGTGTCATTCTGGCCTCACTCATATATGAAGGATGTTGTGAAACTTGAAAGGGTCCAGAAAATATTTACAAGGATGGATGTTGCCAGGGCTGGAGGGTTTGAGCTATCGGAAGAGGCTGAACAGGCTGGGGCTGTTTTTCTTGGAGTATCACGGGCTGAGGAGTGACCTGATAAAGGTTTATAAAATCATGAGGGGCATGGATCGGATAAATTGATGAGGTCTTTTCCCTGGGTTGGGGGAGCCCAGAACTAGAGGGCATAGGTTTAGGGTGAGAGGGGAAAGATTTAAAAGGGACCTAAGGGGCAACGTTTTCATGCAGAGGGTAGTGCATTTCTGGAATGAGCTGTCAGACAAAGTGGTGCAGGATGGTACAATTACAACATTTAAAAGGCATCTGGATGGGTACATGAATAGAAACGGGTTGGAGGGATATGGGCCAAGTACTGGCAAATGGGACTAGATTAATTTAGGATATCTAGTTGGCATGGACGGGTTGGAATGAAGGGTCTGTTTCTGTGTTGTACATCTCTATGACTTTATGACTCTATTTGAAAGTTAGTTATATGGGACTCCATATAAAGTTAGTTAAACTTCCCATGTATCCTGCATTAAAATGTCAGTATAGCAGCTGGGAAAACGGATTCCTCTGTAATGAGAATATGTGATGATTGCACTGGGGCAAAACCGTGCTTTGATAACAGTGAGAGAAAATCTTGGACTTAATGACAGTTAAACCCCAAAAATTGCCATAAACATGTCCTTAAACATGCAGTTGCTGGTCAGAATCAGTGCTTGATAAAAAGAAATGGTGAATACTAATTAAAATAATTCTATAGAAGCTGCTATCCCATCCCCAAGTCATCCTTTACCTATACATATATAGTAGTTAACACTGATCCAACTCCTTCAAAGCCAGTTCTCAGAGTGAACAGTACCTTTAACACTCTTGTTTTTGACCTGAGAACCAGGTCTCCCTGACTGGACCAGATTAACAGCCCCAATCAAGGAATTCATATTCTATGAGGTCCATCTGACTGACATTGTTACATATTGATGAAGGGTGGAGCTGGAAAAAAGCACAGCATGTCAAGCAACGTCAGAGAAGTAGGGAAGTTAACGTTTTAGGTCTGGGAGAGGGGAAAGGGGGCTGAGAAACAAATAAAGGGAGGGGGAGGGTCTGAGGAAAAGGTAGATGGTTTGGCAATAGGTGGATACAGGTCGGAGGTAATTGTGATTTGTCAATGGGAAGAGTGGTGCAGATGGCTGGGAAGGAAGATGGACAGGTTAGGTCAGGTCAAGAGGGCAAGGCAGAGAGGGAGCGCTGGATCTGGGATGAGGTCAGGAGGGGTGGGGAGATTTGGAAACTGTGAATTCTATGTTAAGGCCGTATGATTATAAGCTCCTGAGCTGGAAGATGAGATGTTCTTCCTCCAGTTTGCATGTGGCCTTATTTTGATGGTGGAGGAGGCCCAGAATGACATGTTGGGAAAGTGGGAGGGGGAGCTGAAATGGCTGGCAACCAGCAGGTGGGGTTGATGAGAGCGTGCGGCCTATAGATGTTCCCTCAACAGGTCCTTGAGTTTGCAATGAGTCTCTCTGATGTAGAGGAGACTCCATCCAGAGCAACGGATGCAATAAATCAAGTTAGAGGAAAGGTAGGTGAATCTCTGCTGGACTTGGAATGATTCTTTGGGGCCTTGGACGGAGCTAAGAAGGTGGATGCAGCGATAGATGTTGCACCTTCTGCAGCCACAGTGAAAACTGCCAGGTGTGATGGAGAGGTGGGTAAGGAATGTGGACCTGATGAGGGGAGTCACGGAGGCAACAGTCCCTATGGAAAGCAGAAAGGGCTAGAGAGGAAACTATCTTTTTGGTGGTGGGGTCAGACTGCAGATGGCGAAAATGGCAGAGGGTGATATGATGGATTTGGAGCTTATTGGGGTGAAATGTGAGGACCAGGGAGGCTCTATCCTTGTTGTGGTCAGGGGTGTGGTCTGAGGGCAAAGGTAAGGGAAATGGAGGAGATGTGGTTGATGGCATTGTTGATATTGGGGGAGGGGAAATTACAGTCCTTGAAGTAGATCTTCCAAAAGAAGAACACCATACGGTGCATGGTGTAACTACATCAAGTGGGGTGGTTCTGCAAGGGAATGTTGAGTTAGATTAAGATGATTCGAGAGTGTGACAGCATCTGAGCAGCAAGAGAATGGATGTTTCGGGCATATGCCCTTCCTAATAAAGGGCTTATGCCTGAAACGTCGACTCTCCTGCTCCTTGGGTTCATGATGAATAGCTTATGCCCGAAACATTGATTCTCCTGCTTCTCGGATCCTGCCTGACCTCTTGTGCTTTTCCAGCACCACACTCTCAACACTGATCTCCAGCATCTGCAGTCCTCACTTTCTACTACTTAGATTAAGATTAGTTGAAGTTTAATAATGCACACAGATCATTTCATAGTCTCCTGTGTTTGATCTTGCTCAGTACTCCAGCAGTGCATGGCAGGGAGCTGGATGACTATAGTGGCCCAGACTGAAAATGATTTAAGTCTTTACATGAATATAGCTTGTCTAACAAAGTGTTGAGGGTTATGGTAGTATAGAACTCACAGCCCAGTGCAGATTGCAGCTGTAGGTAGGTTTGATCAAAGGACTTTGTCCTCAAATATTATGCTGCTTTTCACTGGTGACGTATAAGATCATCATTGGACAAGTACTTTCATGACCACCTTGCGTATGGAATAGGCTGACACTACTTGCAAGACATCCCTCCCCCTCTGAATCAGGGGCTGATAGGCTTGTTCTTTATCTTGTAGCCTCTCCTGGGACATTTTCACATCGGGTCTGCCTCCTCCGACTCAGCCTCGGACACGGGCAGTGTGTCCCAGACCATAGCCTGCCACTTCCACCTGGAGTAAATGTGTCAAGGCTGCAACATCAGCCATGTCCATGTCAGACTGCAAGGTTTCTGTGATGCTCGATGGAGGAGGAGAATTCATGGTCCGATGACATTTCTGGCTGTTCTGAGGGGCTGAATATGTCTTGCTCCTGCCCCATTTCCAGATTTTCAGCTTTCATGTGTTCCACACATTTGTTCTGGATCTGCTCTTTCCACAAGACCTTTGGATTATGGATTGTATGGAGCTATTCATTTGCCATTCAACTTTAGGAAATACTAGAATTCCCTGCTAGTAAATGATGGCCTGTTGTTTTTGACCACTATTTCTGGGGTCCGTGCATTGCAAAATGTGCTCGCAGCTTTTTTATAGTTGTTTCCTATGTTTGATAAATGAACTCGCTGTACATCCAACTACTTAGAGTGGGTGTCCACAATGACTAAGAATGTTGAGCCCATGAATGGGCTGGCATAGTCGATGTGTTTTCCTGATGAAGGTCTCCGGCCCGAAACATCGATTTTCCTGCTCCTCGGATGCTGCCTGACCTGCCATGCTTTTCCAGCACCACGTAGTCGATGTGTAAGCAAGTACATGGTTTATCCATCATTCCCACGAATGTGGGGAGCTGCTGCCATTAATGTTTGTCCTTCTGGCACTCTGAGCATTACCCACCATCAAAGCATACAATCCTGGTCACCAGACTTAACTTCTCACCAACATCTTCATTTTGCACCCCTCTTTGGATGACCCTGGCTGCATTCAGCCAGCATTTGCCGGCAACCTATGCTTGGGACAATCATTCTTGCTCCCCATTATAAAAGGTACTCCTCTACTGTGATCTGGTCTCATTGGGTCCAGACAGGTTTCAGTTCTGGTTGTGATGGCCCTTTTGTTTCCCCCATCACTACCAGCTATTTCAGTTTCACTCGTACCAGATCTTTTTGTGTCCACAGTCTGGTATTTTCAGCGGTGACTGGAAGGGTGACCAGAAAGTTTAAAAACAGTGGACCCTTTTTGAAGCGACACCACCAGTGGTGTACCTATCAACAAGAAGCAGCTCAAGGGATCTGCATTTGCTACTTGGCCTCCCCGATGGTGCACTTGGAGTGCTGAAGTCGACATGAAGCTATGGGCGGCACGGCCTTGTCTTCATTGAAGAACTCTATCAGGGATTTGTGGATAGTTACTATTAGAAATTTACATCAATGAAGCTATGGTGAAACTTACTCACACCAAAGCTGACTGCCTAACCTTCCTTCTCTATCTGGGCATATTCATGCTCTGCCACAACCAACATTTAGGAAGCATACGCTATTGGGCATTCCTCGACATTGGGTCATCTGTGAGCCAACACTATCCCCTAATGCTGTACGGGGAGGCATCATATATCAGCAGCAGATCTTGCTTGCGATTGTAGTGTGTTAACAGCTTCGACAATGATAGCTGGTTCTTCACTTCCCTAAGGGCTACACCTTAGCGACGAGACCATCTCTAAAGCTGATCATTTTTTAATAGCTGCCAAAAGTGTTCCAAGATGGAGGGCAGGTTATGTATGAACTTTCAGTAATAATTCACCAATCCAAGAAAGACCTAAGCTCCACTACCGACATGGGAGCTGGAGCACCTTCAATCACTCTCACTATATCTTCAAACAGGTGAAAATGGTCTTGTCGACTCTGTTGCCCAATTAGGTCACTTTGGGTGGCTGGAATATACATTTTTCTCTTCTAAGGCTTACGGCCCCCTTGGAGAGTGTATGACGACTATGTCCAAGTTCTCTAAGTCCTCTTTACTAGTCTTCCTGTTTTTAGCATGTCATCCAGATAAGTGGTGATCCGGGGTATACATTGTAAAATGTTCTCCATTGTCCACTGAAAAATGGCACAGGCTGATGATACCCCAAATGACATTCTCATATATTGGTACAAACGTTTATGAGTATCAATTATACTTTTGGGAATCCTCATTTAACCATAATTTTAAGTGAACATGGTTTATGTCCAGCTTCATGAAGGACAGCACCCCTCTTCAGCTTTGCATATTAATCTTTTATGTGAGGGCTTGAATATTAATCCAGCTGCAAGAAGCAGTTTTTCATTTGTTTAATATCCCCACAAAGGTCAAGCCAACCTGTCAGGCTTCACAATTAGTATAACTGGTGCTGCCCGTTCCACAAACTGGACTGGTTTGATGATTCCTTCGCTTTCCAGCCTTCTGGTTTCTGGCCCTACTTTTGCCTATCAGGCAAATAGCACTGGTCAGGCCTTGCAGAATTATGGAATCACTTGCTGGTCACCATGTAGGGCGGCCTTGGCTCCTTTAATAGTCCCTACACTTTACTGTAAACCTCTGGGGATTTAATTAGGACTTCACTCAGGCAGCCAATTTCCAACCAAAAAATGTTGAGCCAATCAAGATGAATCTTTCTCAACCAATATCAGGCTTGGGTGTCAGCTTTTTACTGCAGTCAGTGGTAATTAAGCAAACTGCTTCTCATATGAATCAAAATTATACCCTTAATCTGTACAGGTTCCCTAGTACAGGTTCTCAGTCTATCTGAGGTCTCATGCAATCTTAAGGGTTGAAGTTCAGAGTGAATTTTATTAAGACTGGTTCTGCAATCAGTGATACAGCAGCGCCGGAATCAACCTCCACTAGAATCAGGTAACCAGTTAATGAGACATTTATTTTGATTGGTTCTGGTTTGGATGTTGCTAAGCAAATTAATTGTTCTTAACCAGATGTAGGTGGGTTTTTGAAGGTGTGCACTCTCCTAAATTCTGGCCTATGAGTTCTCTTACTTAATTCAGGTCTAGTAGGTTCATTTGCTGTCTCGAGTCCACATCCTCGTAGCAAATACAATGACTTACCAGCCCGGATTCTGGAGAAAATGATAACCATTTGGCTGAGGTTTGGCTTTGTTTTGGGGTTTTGCTGTGGGCTCGAATTTCTCTGTTCAAGATATGTCCTGAGCGAGGCTATGTATGTGCTTTCAACCAAGTGGTATCCCCTAAGCTCAGTTGGCCCGGCAAGGGCATTCACTTCTATTGGTATGGCCTGTAACTCATGTGCACCACTTGCTGCATTTTCGAATGACAAAGTCGGTTGTTGTGCTTTTTTTGTCATTTGGTTAGGCTTCAGCTAGTAGGTGTTTTTGCATGGTCACATCATTCATCCCACAGAAGCTGATATCTCCTCACCAAACCACCCTTTATTTACACATGCATAGTACTTAACACTGGTTTGGCTTCCTCAGAGCCAGCTCTCAGAGTCAACAGAATCTCTTAGACTCCTATTTATTTCTGAGAGCCATGGCTCCCTAACTGGGCCAGTTTAACAGCCCCGATCAGGGAACTCATATTCTATGAGGTCCACCTAGCTGACCTTTTTACAATCATTATGCTGGTTAAACAGTGAAAGCATACACATGTAAAAGATTTTTTTTAACTGGAATAGACGGCATCAAGACCATAGGTTGAGAGATACAGTACTGAGAAGCTATGGTCCTTTTCTATTTTGGTCTTGCATGGTTCTTTGTTTTCACAAAGATCACAGAAGCCAAAGAAGCATATATTACTCCCTCTCTTCCATTCATCAAGCCATTCTGTTCTGAATTGAATGGGTTTGGGTTGGTTTACCAGAAGCTTTGGAGGGGATATTGCCCAGCACATTTATGCCATTGAAGGCAAGCTATCAGTCTGCTACTTTCATTTAGCAGGAGCTTAATAGCTTTCCTCAATCCAAGGGTACCCTTTACTTCTGACCATGCACAGGCAACTGACTGGGGACCAATATGATACTTGAATTAAGATCACCCCGTCCTCACAGTGCCTTGATCAGAATGATTTGCTATCTACCTTGGGTCTCTTGAAACTAATACCTGACCAGTATTAAAATCAGAGCTATTCTTTTTTAATTGTGTTTACAATTCAACATTCCCATGTATATTTAACATCAGATCAATAATTGCAACTAGCCCTGTTATACTTAGCTGTTATGATGTTTTCCAAGACAAATTTGTTTTTTAAATGAGGTGCAATTCCTAATTTCTGGTGAAAGTAAAACAAAAGACAGGATTTTAATTGTTATGTCTTTACTTTAACAAACAAATTGAAAAAATATAGACCAAAAATTACTTGACCGACTGAAGAACAGGTATGTTCACATTATCATAACGATGATTAAGATACATTTTACAACTCCTTTCATGTATACTACAGGGTACGTGTCAGATAGATGTGCAGCATTACAAGAACAAGTCCAGAAAGTTCCTCCTGGCTCTTTAGTAAGCTCATTTCTCTCTGCTGAGCTAGGTTTAATCTTTCACGGGTTTTCCCGTTGAACCTGATTCTTCCAGATCTGACGTCACCAGCAAGGTCTATCTTGTTCCTTAAATCTCCAAAAATGATTTTGTTTCCTTTTTTACAAACCTATTAATTCTCACAAGTACTCTGCTTCATTGTTAATACAAAAGTATTCTTTGTTCTCTCCAAGAGCAGTTGCTTTGCTGCTGCACACAGCAATATCTTCTCTCTTGGTCTCAAAAAGCAGGCATACAAGGTATGAAAACCAGTATTTAATATTTCACTAGCTTTCTCATTTGAATTTTCCCATGGAAACCAGATTACATAGACTTGGCTCTGAGTGAAATTGTTTAATCTGACCTCACCATTCACCTTTGCAGAATATTCTATTTCACCTTAACTTAAAAGCAGACTTCTTAAAATATTAGCATCTAGTAAAGTCCAGTGATCATCACAAAACTCATGCTTAAAACACGGCAGGACATCAGTTACCGAAGATTAATTGTGAGAGCATATCAGAGTATCTAAGCAGTTTTCGTATAACGACACAGCTGTACCTTGGAACAGACATCAAACATTCTGTTTTCTACGAATTCCTTCCAGCATTTAATTGTAGAATTTCTAATATGCCTCAATTACCTGTAGTTATTATTATTAAACACACCAGAGAAACAGTAAGCCACTTCATATTGTTTATATAATCACATAATCTTACAGTATAGAAGAATCCTTCAACCCATCAATGTTTGCACTAATAGAAAAACAACTCTAAATCTACACCAGTCCCACTTTCCAACATTTGATTCATAAGTTAAAATGTCCCAACATTTCGTCCAGGTACTTTTTAAAGATTGTGGATTTCCTCACCTACACCACCCTCCCAGGTAGTGAATTCCAGATTTCTACTATCCTCTTGATAAAAATTGTTTTCCTCAAATCCCCTCTAAACCACCTTATTATTGACTCTTCAACTCAGGGTAACAGCTGCTTTCTATCCATACTCTCATTGTCCCTCAAACAGATCTCTTTCAGCCTTCTCTGTTCCAAATAAACAACCTGAGCTCATACAGCCTCAGTTCATAGCTAAACTGCTCCATCCAAGGCAACTTCCTGGTGAACCTCCTCTGCACCTCTTTCAGTGAAAATGCATCCTTCATATAGTGTGGTGACCAGAACTGCACACAGTACTCCAACTGTTGCCTAACCAATGTTCTGTGCAGCTTTAACAAAACTTGCTTGCTCTTATGCTGTGACTGGTAAAATCAAGTGTCCTGTATGCCTTCTTTACCATCCTATTAGTCTGCCCTGCCACCATCAGGGATCTATGATCAAGCACCCCAAAATCCCTCTGTTCCTCTAAGCTTTCCAGTGTCATGTATTGATTTTGTACTCCCTTGTCTTCTTATTTCTTCCAAAGTGCATTACCTCTTACTCTTCAGGGTTAAATTCCATTTGTCACCGATCTGTCCACCTGACCAACCTGTCTCTATTTTTTGTAACCTAAGACCTTATTCCCCACTCTTAGCCACTTGGATAATCTTCATCTCATCCATAAACTTACTTAGAACTCCCCTCCTCATCCCATATTTCCTTCTATATAATTTTTATGTATTACAAACAATAAGGGATCTCGCACTGACCGCTGTGGGATGCCTCTAGACACAGATCACCGTTCAGACAATGTTCCAAAACCATCATCTGTCTCCTACTACTAAGTCAACTTTGGATTCAACTTGCCAAGTTACTCTGGATCCAATGTGCTTTTACCTTCTTTATCAGTCTCCCATGTGGGACCTTGCCAAACGCTTTACTGAAATCCATACAAACTACATCAATTGCATGACTCTCATAATACACATTTAATCACATTCCCAAAAATTTCAAATTTGACTTGACCTCCCTCTGACAAAGCCATGTTCACTATGCCCAATCAATCCTTGCCTCTCTTATTACAGACTAATTCTCTCCTTCAGAATTTTGTCCAACAGTTTCTCTGCACTGATGTGAGACTCACTGGTGTGTAATTCCCTGGCTTATCTTGTTGAAAAATGAAACCACATTTGGTGTCCACCAGTCCTCTGGTACCTCCCCTGTGGCAAGAAAGGAATTAAAAATTTGAGTCAGAGCCCCTGTAATTTAATCTCTCATCACCCAAAGCAGCCTGGGATACAACTCACAATGACCTCGGGATTTGTCCACTTTGAAGCCCACCAAAATGTCCAACTCCTCAATCTATATGTCAAACTGCTCAAGAACCTTACCGCCCATCTTCCTGAATTCTGTTGCTATATCCTCCTTCTACAAAGGAAGACAGATGTGAAGTACTCAATTAACACCCTGCCAATATCCTCCAGCTCCACACACAGATTGCCTCTTTGGTCCCTAATGGGTCTTTATTTTTCCCTTGTTATCCTCTTCCCCCTGACATACTTGTGGAATATCTTGGAATTCTCCCTAATCTTAGCTTCTTTGTTCTCATAATTATTTTCTTATGTGCCTCTCTGCAATTTCTGAACTTGCTGGGGCCTCTGTTGATTTGGTTTCGTTGTACCTGTTAAAAGCCTCCCCTTATCCAGTCCTGAATATTCTGAGACACCATCTTTTCTTTGACACCCTTCCCCTGTCCTGCCTGAAGATCCTATATCCTGGAATGTCGAGTTGCCACTCCTGCCCCTCTCTCCCAGCACATCTCTGTGATGACAACAACTTCCCAACCCACATGGCAATCCATGCCCTTAACTTATATGTCTCACCTACAAAACTCTGAGCGTTAAAGTAGATGCTATCCAATCTCACATTACTGTTTTGAAAATCATCAACTCCTTTTACCTTGATTTCTTTACTGAAGTATATTGTGTCCCTACTGTACTAACATTCTGTATCTCCTCTCACTACCAAACTAGTTTGTACTCTCTCTAATAGCACAGCAAACCGACTCACAGCGATGTTAGTCCCATTCTAATTCAGATGCAGACCATCCCACATGTAGAGGTCCCACCTCCCATAGAAACAGTCCCAGTGTTCCATGAATCTAGTACACTCCCTCCTGCACCAACTCTGGACCCATGCATTCACGTATCTTATTCTCCTATTTCTGTACTCACTAGCATAGGGCACCAGAAGTCATCCAGAGACAACAACCTTGGAGGTTCTTTTCCTTTGGTCTACAATCTATCTCCCTAAATTCTTGATGCAATAACTCGGTCCCTCATTCTGCCTGTATCGTTGATACCAATGTGTATCACAATATCTATCTTATCACCCTTCCCCTTCTGGATGTTCTCTAGCCACTCAGTAACATCCCTGACCCTGGCACCAGAGAAGCAATACACCATCCAAACGTCAGGTCTGCAACTGCAGAAATACCAACTGTTCCCATAATTAATGAAGCCCCTATCACTACCATTCTTGCTTTCTTCTTCCTCCCCCCTGTGCAGTCAGGCTGCCTGGGATGCTAGAATGTGAGCTCTGGCCTGCAGTCCCTTGAGGCACCAGTGTCTTCATCAATTTCCAAAGTGGAAAACTGGTTTGTGAGCATGACCCCAGGGGAACCCTGAACTACCTGCCTGATTCTCTTTGATTGTCTGGAGGTCACCCATTCCCTTCTTTCTACTAGTTCCTTGAACTGTGGTATAACCACCTCTATAAACATGCTTTTCACATAAACCTCAGCCTCATGGATATGCTTCAGTATCTCCAGCCATTGCTCAAACTCCAAAACACACAGTCCAAGTTTCTGCAGTTAGGAGCGCTTCCTCGACACATGATCATCCACGACGCCAGTAGGATCCATAACTTCCTAAGTACACAGATCACACATTCCGCTCAGCAGAACTCACCTTCCATGACTTAAACTTGCACTTACTGAGTTTGATTTGCTAACTTTGCAAATTATTTCATCTTAAAGTTACCCCTTTTACCTTCTCTTATTCTCTAACTTTTACTTATCACTGGTGTTTCTCAGATTATCCTTTATCATCTCCCAACCCTTGGGCCTTGGTCTGTGATCGATTAAAGTAGTTAGAAAACAGGACAGCAAAAAAAAACATTTCTCTTCCACTGAATGAATTTCAGTAATGAAGAGTAATAAGTTTATAATTCTCTGTTGCTAGTCACAAATAACATAGCAACATTAACTTTCTTTTTTTAAAATACAATTATCATAAATGTGAATGCTGCTATTTCTTAAAAACTGAAAAACATTCTTCCTATAGAGTCAGCACAGTTTGCTACGTACCGATGAAAATTAAACATCTAAAACAGATTTCAGCTGTTTCATTGAGTAGAAGCCAAGATCTTTTCCACAGGGAACTTAAGAAAACTGTATGTCACATTGGGCCATTCCCATCTATTTCCTAATAGCTAATTAACTTGTAATATTGCCAGAGATCGGGCTCAGACTGTCTACTCTTTCCATCAGTCATTTTGATAGGAGGGAAACATTTTGGAAAAGTATAAAGATTCTCTGCCTGTTCCCCTAGAGTTGTGGCAAATGACAATGTCAACCACCGAAAAAGATTACTGGCAAAAATACTCAAAACACATTCTATGTTTATTTCTTGTTTAAAAAGACTTAACTGCTTTCTTTTTAAGAGGTTCTCCAGTTTATTTTTCCAGCCAATTTCACAGGCAAGCTACTTTTTCCAGAACAAACCCTTCTGTCAGTATATCCTCTGATGAGTAAATAAGAGACCTGGGTAGTTTGCTATTTTTATTTTAATATTTATTTTATGTTCTCCATTTGCCATGTAACAAGAAGTACTTTCAGTAACTAGCTAACTAGAGACATGTGCTCATGCTTCGAAAAGCTGACTCACAAAAGCTTATGATTGGCATTTTAATATTTAATTACAAATGTCTTGCTAAGGAAGAAAATACAGACCAAAATGTATGATTTCAGGTACCTGAAATCTCACAGAACCAAAGATGCAAGTGGCTTGGGAGAACAAGGTATTGAAGGAAATTAGCATTAGTAACAAGATTGTTTTGGAGAAATGAACAAGACTGAGAAAGTGTCAAGGGAATTGGAAAATTGCAAATATGACACTGTGATCAAGAGCTGTGAAAACATTCTGATTAACTACAAGGCAGATGATTAAACATCAATGGTAGGTATGGTTTCAGAAACTATAGTCAGGAGAAAAAAAACAGGTACTTGGAGAGGTTTGAATTAATTCATTTTTTTGCATTCACTCGTCAGACTGGCCAGCATTGATAGCCAACCCTAATTTCCCTTGAGAAAGTGCTGGTGAGCCACCTTCTTGAACCACTGCAGTCTACGATGCTACTAGGGAAGGAATTTCAGGACTTTGACCCCATGACAGCGAAGGAATGGTGATATGTTTTCAAGTCAGAATGGTGAGAAGTTTGGAGGGGAACTTACAGGTGTTGGTGATCCCATGTACCTGATGCCCTTTTTCTTTTAGATGGAAGTTATAGTGGGTTTGGTGTGTTCTTGCTAATGATTTTTGGCAAATCTCTGCAGTGCATCTTGTACATAGTACACACTGCTGCTGCTGAGCATCGGTGGTGGAGGAGGGAGTGGCTGCATGCGGATTTGGAGATTATCAATCTGGCTACTTTGTACTGAAAGGTGTCAAGTGTTGTTGGAGCTTCACCCATCCATCACACTCCCAACTTGTGCTTTGTAGGTGGTGAACAGGCTGTAGCAAGTCAAGAGATGAGTTACTTGCCTCTTTAGGGTTGTTGAAGCTGCACATATCCAGGCAAGAAAGCAGTATCCTAACCTCTGACCTGCTTTTGTAGCCATTATTTTTACACAGCTGAGTTGAGTCTAATTCAGTTTCTGGTCAATGGTAATACCCAGGATGTTGATGGTGGGATATTCAGTGATGGTAACACCATTGAACGTCAAGGGGCATTGGTTAGATGGTCTCTTATCGGAGATCGTAATTTCTTGACATTTGTGTGGTATCAATGTTACTTGCCACATGTCAGCCCAAGCCCAGATGTTGTCCAGAACTTCTTACATTTGAACATGGAGGGCTTCGGCATCTGAGCAGTTGCGAATGTTGCTGAACATTATGCAAACATTGGCGAACATCCCCACTTCTATTCTTATGATGGAAGGAAGGTCATTGATGAAGCGGTTGAATATGGTTCGACCTAGGACACTGCACTGAGGAACTCCTGCAGAGATGTTCTACAGCTGAGTATTGATGTCCAACAACTACAACCTTACATGCCAAATGTGATTCTAACAAGTGGAAAGCTTATGACAGGAGATTGAATGGAAAAAGTGACTTGAGAACAGGAAACAAGTTTGAGTAAATGGCAGCGGTCTTTTTCTTTACTGAAGAATGATTTTTCCAAAGAGTTAGTGTTGGGGTCATGGCTCCTTTCAAATGTACAGATAACTTGGATATTGGTTTCAAGAGTAAAACTTCCAAAATTTGTTGAGGATAGCAAACTTGGTATGGTAACCAGGGAAGATGACACTAATTAAATCCAACAAGACAGAGATAGGTTAGCAGAGTGAGGAGACAAGTGGCAGATGGAATTTTACACAGAGAAATGTAAAATGCATTTGGGAAGAAGAAAAAGAAGGTTTTTTTATTTATACCTGGGATTTCAATATTGCTAGCTGAGCCCGCATTTATTGTTTATCACAAGTTGCTTTTATAAAGGTGGTGGCGAAAGCAACCAGCAACAAACAATTTCCCTTCTTGAACCATTTGATATAAGGAGACCCACAATGCCATTCAGAAGAAATTCCAGGATTTTGACCCAGCAACACTGAAGGAACAATTACATATTTCCAAACCAGAATGGTGAGTGACCATAAGGGGAACTTGCAGGTAGTGGTGTTGCCATTTATCTCCTGAACTTGTCCTTCTAGATAAAAGTGGATGTGGGCTTGGACGATGCTATCTAAGAATCTTTAATGAATTTCTATTGTGCATTTTATAGATGATACATATGCTGAGGGAGAGGATGTTTATGGATGTGGTGCCAATTAAATGGGCTGCTTTCTCATGGATGGTGTCAAGCTTCTTGAGTGTTGTTGGAGCTTCACTTGTCCAGGCAAGTGGGGAACACTCCATCACACACCTGACTTGAGCTATGTAGATATGTCTGAGTTAGGAGTAACGTAACAGTTTTTTGTGAGTCAGAAGGTAAGCTACTGGCTGCAGGATTCCTAGCCTCTGGAATGCTTTTGTAGCCACTGCAAAATAAATATGGAGGGCCATGGGGATAGAATGGACATCTGGAGCTGACTGGGTTGCATGGATTCAATAGATCAAATAATGTCCTTCTGTATCACCATGATTCCACGTCTCAATAACGTATAAATACATTCATAAAACTATTAACTTTATCATGAGAAATCATCAGCTTCTCCAGTCCCATACCCGATTTTGAATATCCATTCTTTGTACTTGACTCTGAACTTCTCTGCTTCACAGTCAGTGGTATAGCCTTCAACCAGTGGGATCTTGCAAGTTGGGTTGATTTTCTCAAAACTATTCGTGTTGTTCTCTCTGCTCCCATCTGTAAAATCTTCTCAAATTCATTGTCTAACAATCTCTTTACAAAGCACTACAGGATTCTTTTGTTGCGCAAAATACTCCACCTAATCGCAGATTGTTGCTTTGGAAGGTATTTGACTATTGTCTGTCACAAAACATCAAATGGAAAATGCATCATTGTTTACTTGACCTATCCAAACTCAATAGTATGATAAGAATGTTTTGTAACAGAAGTAAATAATTAACTAGTGATCACCAGAACAACCATTAACGTTTCTAATACTGATGTCAATATTAAATGGCACAACATTTGAATCACAATGTCTTAAAAATGCAAATTGAATATAATTGCAGTTTCACAAAGAACTGATCAGACTTCAATAATGTTTCAAAAACATCCATGGAAGGTATACAGGGTACTTTGGAAAATATTATTTTTGTGAAAAATGCATTTTCTTCTTGGGGAAATCATAGCAAGAACTGTTCACCACTCCTGACACAAACAACAGGTAAATTGATGGAACAGACACTGAAAATGCTGTAGAAGTGGGTCTGGCAGCATCTGTGGAGAGAGAAACAAGAGTTTACATCTTGGGTTTAGTATGACTCTCCTTCAGAACATGAAATGTTAATGCTGTTTCTCTCCACAGATGCTGCCAAACTTGCTTCTTTTCTCAAGCATTCTTTGTGTTTATTTTAGGTTTCCAGCATCCATGCATTTTGCCTTTAGTCGAGTGGTAAATTGATGGACCTGGTTTTATTACCAAAACAACAGTCGGGTGAATACTCAATTCTATTGACACATGATTTAGATAATAATTTCAAATGGGAGATAAATGGTTAAATGTGAATTATTGTTCAAACACAATATTTCATGTCTGCTACAGCACTGAAATTGATTGGATATCGTAAAATGGTTACACTCAGACAACAGGTAGAAACACAGTAAATAGGAGCAGGTATCGGCTATTTACGGGGATGTACAAAGTTAAAAATCACGTAACACCAGGTTACAGTCCAACAGGTTTATTTGGAAGCATTAGCTTTCTGAGTGAGCCTCTTCATCAGGTGGCTGTGGAGGATAAGATTGTAAAGCACAGAATTTACAGTGTGATGTAACTGAAATTATATATTGAAAAAGATCTCGATTGTTTGTTAAGTCTCTCATCTTTTTAGAATGAACATGTTGGTTTCAGTTCTTTCATATGTAAATCGCAAACTTTTTAAAGTTACATTCTCAAGTGAACTTTAATAATTAGTGTCATGTCGGCCCAGATAATGCATTTAAGGTGTGAGGGGCCCTGTGTGAGACTGTCTGAGCCACAATGTTCAGACTGATTCTAATCTATAAATCTTATATGGATTCATGCAGTTTTTGTGCAAAATAAAATGTAATTCTGCAAGTACAATTTCACTCCACAAACTCATTTGTGTGTGTGTGTGTGTGTGTGTGTGTGTGTGTGTATTACAGTGGGGTCAACTGGGGTCATCATTACAGCCCAAGGTCCCGGTTGAGTCCATCCCCACAGGTACTTAACTTGGCTATTAGCCTCTGCTCGGCCACTTTGCATTGTTGCCTGTCCCGAAGTCCACTTTGGAGGCTGGTCACCCAAAAGTCCGAAGTCGAATGTCCTGGACCACTGAAGTGTTCTCCGACTGGGAGGGAACCCTCCTGTCTGTTGATTGTTGTGTGGTGTGCATTCATCCGTTGCCGTAGCCTCTGCTTGGTCTCACCAATGTACCATTCCTCAGGGCATCTTTGCCTGCAACGTATGAGATAGACAACATTGACGGAGTCACATAAGTACCTACCACGTGCATGGTGGGAGGTGTCCCCATGTGTAATGGTGCTATCCATGTCGACACTCTGACATGTCTTGCAGCTTCTGGATTAGTAGTGCTGGAAGAGCACAGCAGTTCAGGCAGCATCCAACGAGCAGCAAAATCGACGTTTCGAGCAAAAGCCCTTCATTAGGAATAAAGGCAGAGAGCCTGAAGCGTGGAGAGATAAGCTAGAGGAGGGTGGGGGTGGGGAGAAAGTAGCATAGAGTACAATGGGTGAGTGGGGGAGGGGATGAAGGTGATAGGTCAGGGAGGAGAGGGTGGAGTGGATAGGTGGAAAAGGAGATAGGCAGGTAGGACAAGTCCGGACAAGTCATGTGGACAGTGCTGAGCTGGAAGTTTGGAACTAGGATGAGGTGGGGGAAGGGGAAATGAGGAAACTGTTGAAGTCCACATTGATGGCATGGGGTTGAAGTGTTCCAAGGTGGAAGATGAGGCATTCTTCCTCCAGGCGTCTGGTGGTGAGAGAGCGGCGGTGAAGGAGGCCCAGGACCTCCATGTCCTCAGCAGAGTGGGAGGGGGAGTTGAAATGTTGGGCCACGGGGCGGTGTGGTTGATTGGTGCGGGTGTCCCAGAGATGTTCCCTAAAGCGCTCTGCTAGGAGGCGCCTAGTCTCCCCAATGTAGAGGAGACCGCATCGGGAACAACGGACACAATAAATGATATTAGTGGATGTTCAGGTACAACTTTGATGGATGTGGAAGACTCCTTTAGGGCCTTGGATAGAGGTGAGGGAGGAGGTATGGGCGCAGGTTTTACAGTTCCTGCGGTGGAAGGGGAAGGTGCCAGGATGGGAGGGTGGGTTGTAGGGGGGCGTGGACCTGACCAGGTAGTCTCGGAGGGAACGGTCTTTGCGGAAGGCGGAAAGGGGTGGGGAGGGAAATATATCCCTGGTGGTGGGGTCTTTTTGGAGGTGGCAGAAATGTCGGCGGATGATTTGGTTTATGCGAAGGTTTGTAGGGTGGAAAGTGAGCACCAGGGGCGTTCTGTCCTTGTTACGCTTGGAGGGCTGGGGACTGAGGGCAGAGGTGCGGGATGTGGACGAGATGCGTTGGAGGGCATCTTTAACCACGTGGGAAGGGAAATTGCGGTCTCTAAAAAAGGAGGCCATCTGGTGTGTTCTGTGGTAGAACTGGTCCTCCTGGGAGGAGATACGGCATAGGCGGAGGAATTGGGAATACGGGATGGCATTTTTGCAAGAGGTAGGGTGGGAAGAGGTGTAATCCAGGTAGCTGTGGGTGTCGGTGGGTTTGTAAAAAATGTCAGTGTCAAGTCGGTCGTCATTAATGGAGATGGAGAGGTCCAGGAAGGGGAGGGAGGCGTCAGAGATGGTCCAGGTAAATTTAAGGTCAGGGTGGAATGTGTTGGTGAAATTGATGAATTGCTCAACATCCTCGCGGGAGCATGAGGTGGCGCCAATGCAGTCATCAATGTAGTGGAGGAACAGGTAGAGAGTGGTGCCGGTGTGATTACGGAAGATCAACTGTTCTACGTAACCAACAAAGAGACAGGCATAGCTGGGGCCCATACATGTGCCCATGGCTACCCCTTTGGTCTGGAGGAAGTGGAAGGATTCAAAGGAGAAATTGTTAAGGGTGAGGTCCAGTTCGGCCAAACAAATGAGAGTGTTGGTGGAAGGGTATTGTTGGGGGCGTCTGGAGAGGATAAAATGGAGGGCTTGGAGGCCCTGGTCATGGCGGATGGAGGTGTAGAGGGATTAGATATCCATGATTAAGATAAGGCGTTGGGGGCTGGGGAAGAGGTGGAGGGCATGGGTGGTATCTCGAATGTATGTGGGGAGTTCCTGGACTAGGGGTGATAGGACAGTGTCGAGGTAGGTAGAGATGAGTTCTGTGGGGCAGGAGCATGCTGAGACAATGGGTCGGCCAGGGTGGTCAGGCTTGTGGATCTTGGGAAGGAGGTAGAACCGGGCAATGCGGGGTTCCCGGACTATGAGGTTGGAAGCTGTGGGTGGGAGATCTCCTGAGGTGGTGAGGTTCTGTATGATCTGGGAGATGATGGCTTGGTGATGGGGGTTGGGGTCATGGTTGAGGGGGCAGTAGGAAGAGGTGTCCTTGAGTTGGTGTTTGGCTTCAGCGGTGTAGAGGTCAATGCGCCAGACTACCACTGCGCCCCCTTTATCTGCTGGCTTGATGGTGAGGTCGGGATTGGAGCAGAGGGATTGGAGGGCTGCGCGTTGTGAGGGTGAGAGGTTGGAGTGGGGGAGGGGGGTAGACAGGTTGAGGCGGTTAATGTCCCGGCGGCAGTTGGAAATGAAGAAGTCGAGGGCAGGTAATAGGCCAGCGCGGGGTGTCCGGGTGGATGCAGTGTGTTGGAGGTGGGCGAAGGGGTGCTTGGAAGGTGGACGGGAATCCTGATTGTGAAAGTAAGCTCGGAGGCGGCGGCGAGGGAAGAATTGTTCGATGTCACGCGTGTATTAAATTCATTGTTGCGTGGATGGAGGGGGATGAAGGTGTGTCCTTTGCTGAGGACTGATCGTTCTTCCTCAGTGAGGGGGAGGTCTGAAGGGATGGTGAAAACTCGGCAGGGCTGGGATCTGGTGTGGGTGTGGAGCTGGGAGTGGGGGTGGAACTTGTAACTGGAGTAGGTGTGGTGGTGGGGGGAATGGGGGTGGAGTCATGAGCGGGGTAGTGTTCCCCTCGGGGTTCTGGGGGATGGGGATAGTGACAGTGGGGTCTGTGGGGGTGGGGGCATATCAGCAGAATGCAGGTGAGTGGCGCTGGTGGGGGCGGAAGTAGTGGTGACCACGGTAGTAGGGGTGGTGGAAGTCACTGAATGTGTGGCATCAGCGATGATGCGAGGAGCGGAATTGATGTCACGTGTGGTGCATGAGGAATTGTGAGGGGTGGAAGTGGTTGTGGAAGTGGCCATGATGGGGGCAGAAGTGACATCATCAATCAGCATGGGGGTGGCAGCTGCATCAGCCGCATGGCTAATGGTGTCTGGATAGTTTCCGAGGCTAGGGGAGCCTTATGGAATGTTTGAAGAGCGCTGGTTATCGAGGTGGGTAGCTAAAAGTTTGTTGTACTTACAGTTTTTGATGTTTGAGATGGAATTGAAATATTGTTTATTGAGAGTATGAATTCTCCTGTAGTACAGAGTGGATCCTTTGGAATTCTGAGAGAGTGTGGCCCTCAGCTGAGGCAGAGGTGACTGTAGAGAGGTTAGGTGCTGGCGCATTGCTGCGAGCGTGGAGCGGAGGATCGCGAAGGAGAACTGTTGCTGGTGTTTTTGAATCTGTAGTCTGTACTGTTTGTCCTGTTTGGGTCTGAACTCTGCTGGTTTAAAGGTGGTCCGGAATCTGTGTGGGATGAGTTGGTTACGGAGGCAGGCACTGAGGAAGCAAATGTGGCTGTGGTAGCGAGTTTGTTTCACGACATGGTTGAAGAGCTTCAGGGCAGAGGAAATAACCTGGGAGTTGCAGTGGGAGAGGGACTCCCTGAGATTCTTGTAGAGAGAGGAGGAAAACTTCTTCAAGGCAGGCATCCTTGCAAGAGGATTCACAGTAGGGTTAAAATCAACGAGGTAAAAACAATGACTGCAGATGCTGGAAACCAGATTCTAGATTAGTGGCGCTGGAAGAGCACAGCAATTCAGGTTTTGCAGCGCCTACCATAACAGGATTGTATGGAGTTGTCATGAAATCTGGGCAGTTTGCTACGAACAATGATCTGTTTGGGGTTTAGTTGTTGTTTAAAGGCGAGAAGTGGAAGTGTGGGGAAAGTCTTGGCGAGGTGGTGGAGCAGAGGCTGATAGCCAAGTTCAGAATCCATGGGGATGGCCTCAAGCGGGACCTTGGGTTCATGTCACACGACAGGTGACCCCCCCCCCACACACACACATACACACGCTCTCTCTCATATGCTCACATATGCACTCCCACACTCACATGCACACATGCACCCTCTCACAGATTTACACCCATTTACATGCACACTCACACATACAGACACACTCTCTCACAGAAACTCATACCACCCCCCCAACAAACACACACCCACATGCACACACACATACATATAAGTTTGTGGGGCGAACTTGTACTTGCAGAATTACCTTTTATTTTGCTCAAAAACTGCATGAATCCATATAAGATTTTTAGATTAGAATCAGTCTGACCATTGTAGCACAGACAGTCTCACACAGGGCACCTCACACCTTCAATGCATTATCTGGGCCGACATGACACCAATTGTTAAGGTTCATTACAGAATGTAACTTTAAAAAAGTTCTGCGATTTACGTATGAAAGAATTGGAAACTAACATGTTGATTCTAAAAGGTTTTGCAGCGCCTACCATGACAGGATTGTATGGAGTTGTCCTGAAAGCCGGGCAGTTTGCTATGAACAATGATCTGTTTGAGGTTTAGTTGTTTAAAGGGGAGAAGTGGAAGTGTGGGGAAAGTCCTATTACAGATTGAGATCTTTCGAGCATTCTCCTATATGTTCTCCCATGTTTTAAAACACATCTCCACTCCTAACTCTTGCTCCCAGACCTCACATAATTGGTTAATATCCTGCCAGGCCCTGCCACCCAACAGGCGATAGAGGGCACTAACCAAAAGGGTGCTTGTGGAACGTAGCAACAACCTCTCTGTATCGGGTTTATAGGGCTTAGTGAGAAGCGTAGTCTTCTGGATGAAATCCCTAACCTGAAACAAATGGAAAAGATCTCTGCTGAGCAACCCATATTTGCTGCTCAGTTGCTCAAAAGATGACATAACTTCCCCCTCAAACAAGTCTACCAAACTAGAAAGTCCTCTCGCTGCCCATAGTTTGAACCCTGAGTCCATCATCCCTGGTCAGAACCCAGGCATGTCAACTATAGGCATTACTGTACTAATGACAATGGGGTTCTGGCAGTGGTCCATAACTGTTCTCATCTTATCCATGAACAACAGGTTAATAAGAGGGCACTTTGCCTGGGAGGGTTCAATATCCAGTCATATTGAGTTTGGATTGTTACCTACCCAATCGCAGACACAGGACAGCAAGGCACTCAATTGATACCTCCTGATGTCTGGGAAATCAACTCCTCCCCCTCCTTGAGGCAACTGCAATTTAGTAAGTTTGATGAGGGGCCGCCCATGATGCCAGACAAAGGAACCAAACCACCCCATAGGCTTCCACAGCATTGACCTGGGAAACAATATTGGAGCAAATGCATGGGATAAAGCAAATGAGGAAGAACATTCTTAATGAGAGATATTTGGCCCAACCATAAAATCTGAAGAGCCTTCAATCTCTGGAGATCTCGCCGAATATTGTTGAACAAGTCAGCAAAGTTAGTCCGAAATAACAGATCAAATTTGGGGGTAATAAAAATGCCGAGGTATCAGAACCTTGCCCATGACCACTTAAAAGGGAACCTAGGGTCACCTTCAACTTCTGGCACATCCTTAAGGTTCCCCAAAGGCAAAGCCTCCAATTTTGCAAAGTTAATCGTATATCCTGAAACAGCCCCAAATGAATTGATACATTCAATTCAGAGGTCATCGGGTTCGATAAAAACAGAAGGACATCATCCGCATACAGTGTAATCTTGTGTGTCCTCAATCCCACTTCCGGAGCGGTTATGTGGATGTTCTGACGAATGGCCTCTGCCAGTGGCTCTAACAACAAAGTAATCAAAAATGGTGAGGGCGGCAGCCTTGCCGACTACCCCGACCAATCCTATAAATCCCAGACTTCACCCCGTTGGCGATGACCACGTCAGAGGGTAGTGATATAAAACCTCCACCCACCTAACCAAGACTCAACCCAATCCAAACTGTTCTAAAAAAGATACAGCCATTCCACCTGGTCAAATGCTTTCCCTGAATCTACGGAAATCACCAACCACTGAATCGATCGATGCTAACAAACTTGGACCATATTCAGCAACTTTATAATATTATTAGAGGACCTACAGCCCCTTAGGAAGCCTGTCTGGTCCTTTTTAACAATATGGGGCAACATCTTATCCAATCTCAGCCCAGGATCTTAGACAGAATCTTGAAATCTGAATTTAATAGAGAGATGGGCCTGTATGAGGCACAATCCTCAGGAACCTTCCCCTTCTTAAGAATTAAGGAAATATTAGCTTCTCTCAAAGATAGTGGTAGGTATTCATGAATATAGGAGTGATTGTCCATCTCCAGCATCGGCCCTGACAGAATCCCTATAAACTCCTTATAAAACTCACCTGGGAGACCATCAGGACCAGGCGCTTTCCCACTCTGAAGTTAATTAGCTGCCTCCTGTATTTCTTGAACTGTCAAGGGGGCATTAAGGAGAGTGGCCTGTTCCAAGGTTACCTCTGGGAGGTCCAGGCTCTTAAAAGTGGCCTCCATTTTAGCCCTCCTGTCCTCGCAACCTTCAGACCAATACAATTTGGAGTAAAAGCTCCGAAAAGCCTCATTAATCTTTTTAGCATCATATGTAAGGACCCCGGCGCTGTCTCTGATTGTAGTAATGGTTTGGGGAGCATGCTTTTTCCTGGTTAGGTACGCTAAGTACTTCCCTGGCCTATCCCTATACCCAAACACCTTTGTTTAGCAAAAGCAAGTTCTTTCTTTGTGTTTTGTGTCAGTATTGAATTCAAGGCAGCCCGGAGGGCCATGATCTGCTGTAGCTTAGTCACCGAAAGCCGCACAAAATGTGCCACCTCAGGGGCTTTCAACCGCATCTCAAGTAGGCACTGCTGTTCCTCCTTCTGCTGTTTCTAGCTAGCCAAATAGGAAATAGCTAATCCCCTAGCAAAGGCCTTAGCAGTCTCCCATAGAATAGACAGACTACTAGCCGTGCCTGAGTTGATAGTCAAAAATTCCTGAAACTCCTTCAAAAAGTATTCCACAAATTTGGAATCGTTAAGGAGAAAAGGGTCCAAATGCCAGTGCCACAAACCTAGCCCTTCACTCTTGGCCTTAACCTCCAAATATACTGCTGCATGATCAGAGATAGCTATATTCCCAATTTTGCAACCCATAATCGAATCCAAAAGGGCCAAAGGAGCCAGAAAGAGATCAATCCTCTTGTGAAATTTATGTGGGTTTGAGAAAAAGGTGAAGTCCCTGCCGGTAGGGTGAAGGCAACTCCAAATATCCTCCAGTCCCAATTCCTCGCATAAGTCAACCACCTGCTTGGCCTACGAAGAAATAATTGGGGGCCCACCAGGCATCCACAGGACAATTAAAATCCCCCATATAATAATGTGCCATGTTCCAAAGACATTCAGCTTAGAGAAAGCAGTAATCAAATATTTGAGGGTATGTGCCAGAGAACAGTAGATACTTAAAATGCTCCATTTGTCCACATGTATCAGTGTTTTAAGTATCACAAATCGTCCCTGCTCATCTTTCACTTACTCTAATGATGTGAACGGAAGATTTTTCTGGGTAAGTACTGCCACTTTTAGTGGTAAAGGATGAAAAGAATACTTAGTCATAACCCTTCTGCTGTAACTTCAGGTGTTCCCCATCATCAAGATGGGTTTCCTGCAACAAAGCGATATCAACCCTTTCCCTCTTAAGAAAAACACTTTTTCCTTTTAACAGGTGAATGACATCCCTTGATGTTCCAAGTGCACCATTTAATACGTCACTTAGCCATATCCCCTTTCACCCCTGGGAGGCGGGGCTCCTGTTTACAAATCACCGAGCACAAGTAAATAAAGACTCATAGCATTGAAGGATTATGTATAAAAACACTACTTTATCATAACTACAAACAACTATTACTACCAAAAAACTAAAGGAAAACTGACTACAAAACCTTGAATGGAAGACTCTTCCCCCTGCCTATAGGGGGCACTCATCTTAACCACCTGCTTCTTCACAGATCCTTCAAACCCAGACCGAGTCCGAGCCTTAGGCCAGAAAAAAAATCAAGGAGATGATCCTTAAATCTACAGAAAAGAGACAAAGTCAGGATAAGCATCTCCACCCCCCCCCCCACCCCCCCCCATCCTTGGCTTCATGTCACCCACCTCCACTTGTTACTAAAACAGAAACAGAACAAACAAAAAAAGGGGATACAACAAAGAACATCCACAAAATTTCCCATCAGGAAATCCAGTTATATAATACAAAACAGGAACAACTTCTCCCCCATTTCCAAAAAAGAAATTATTAGGGAGAAAGAAAGGAATAAAAATAAGGAAGGGAAAACTTAGAGTCATAGAGATGCACACATAGAAACAGACCCTTCGGTCCAACCCGTCCATGCTGACCAGATATCCCAACCCAATCTGGTCCCACCTGCCAGCAGCTGGCTTATATCCATCCAAACTCTTCCTATTCATATACCCATCCAAATGCCTCTCAAATGTTGCAATTGTACCAGCCTGCACCATATCCTCTGGCAGCTCATTCCATACACGAACCACCCACTGCATGAAAATGTTGCCCCTTAGGTCTCTTTTATATCTTTCCCCTCTCACCCTAAATCTATGCCCTCTAGTTCTGGACTCCCCGACCCCAGGGAAAAGACTTTGTCTATTTATCCTATCCATGTCCCTCATAATTTTGTAAGCCTCTATAAGGTCACCCCACAGCATCCGATGCTCCAGGGAAAACAAACCCAGCTTGTTCAGCCTCTCCCTATAGCTCAAATCCTCCAACCCTGGCAACATGCTTGTAAATCTTTTCTGAACCCTTTCAAGTTTCACAACATTTTTCTGATAGGAAGGAGACCAGAATTGCATGCAATATTCCAACAGTGGCCTAACCAATGTCCTGTACAGCCACAACATGACCTCCCAACTCCTGTACTCAATACTCTGACCAATAAAGGAAAGGATACCAAACGCCTTCTTCACGATCCTATCTACAAGCGACTCCACTTTCAAGGAGCTACGAACCTGCACTCCAAGGTCTCTTTGTTCAGCAACACTCCCCAGGACCTTACCGTTAAGTGTATAAGTCCTGCTAAGATTTGCTTTCCCAAAATGCAGCACCTCACATTTATCTGAATTAAACTCCATCTGCCACTTCTCAGCCCATTGGCCCATCTGGTCAAAATCATGTCATAATCTGAGGTAACCCTCTTCACTGTCCACTACACCTCCAATTTTGGTGTCATCTGCAAACTGACTAACTGTAGCTCCTATGCTCGCATCCAAATAATTTATGTAATGACAAAAAGTAGAGGGCCCAGCATCGATCCTTGTGGCACTCCACTGGTCACAGGCCTCCAGTCTGAAAAACAACCTTCCACCATCACCTGCCACTTCTACCTTTGAGCCAGTTCTGTATCCAACTAGCTAGTTCTCCCTGTATTCTATGAGATCTAACCTTGCTAATCAGTCTCCCATGGGGAACCTTGTTGAACATCTTACTGAAGTCCATATAGATCACATCTACTGCTCTGCCCTCAGCAATCATCTTTGTCACTTCTTCAAAAAACTCAATCAAGTTTGTGAGACATGATTTCCCATGCAGAAAGCATGTTGACTATCCCGAACCAGTCCTTTCCTTTCCAAATATATGTACACCTGTCCCTCAGGAGTCCCTCCAACAACTTGCTCACCACCGAGGTCAGGCTCATCGGTCTATAGTTCCCTGGCTTGTCTTTACTGCCCTTCTTAAACAGTGGCACCAAGTTTGCCAACCTCCAGTCTTCCGGCACCTCACCTGTGACTCTCGATGATACAAATAAGAGAACAAACATTAACCATATTCTTCAGCCCAGTCCATCTACATTCAAGTTTTAGCTTTGTCCACTTAGTCAAATGTATAAACTGACTCCTTGTGGCTGAAACAGAGTACTGCTGGGTACCTCATGGAGTACTGGATACCCAGGTTCCTCAGCCTCTTTTTAACCTTATCGAAGGACTTCTTCTTTCGAATTAAAGCTGCCAAGTAATCCAGGAAAAACATGATTTTGACCCCTTGCACAGCAGTACCTGTGGATCATTTTTTGATTGTCCTTATATGAGTGGAGGTGCACTTGGACTGGGCGGGGGCGCTGCTGCTGTAACTCGATAATCCCTTTCAATCTGCAGCCTGCTGGACTCCGAACTTCGGCAGCCAGCTTTCAAAAAAGCTGACTGGCTGGATTACTCTTCAGAGGATCACCTTCAGGGAGCCCGACAATTCAGAGATTTATCCTCCGATCTCGATTTTCGAGGACATCGATATGGTCTTGCAAGGCCCGCACATCTCGCTCTAGCACCTGGATGAGGACTCCATTGCAGCTTCCGAGGCCTTAGTTCGACCCTCCACCTCCTCCAGCCTCTCCCTGAGGCCCTGGATCTCCTGCTCATGCTTCTGCAGCATGGATGGGATAGGTTGGACCTGGGCATGAATCTACCTACGGATCTCCTCATTCACAGCCCCAACTTTCAAAGTAAGTCTCTCCATAACCGCAGCCAATTCCCGTGAGTCTGTCAGGTCCCCGGGGGTTCAGGAGAGGCTGCTGTTGCTGCAGTCTCTGGTGTGGTAGGTCCTGCAGGGGAGTATCCTCCCTGCTGCTGTTTGCTCGCTCCTTTTCCCTTTGGCATCCTTCCCATTCCCAAATATAAACAAATATGTGTTCTGTAAGGTTTTAAACTAATAACTCCACCACATAAGTTGGCCAGGGATGGCAAAAAACACCAGTGTGCCTTTGCTGTTAGGCAGAGCTGTCCACAGCAGTTCTACAGAATTGCCGCCATCTTGTTGAGTCCCTGGTCACATGTTTTGCCCTACCTTGCAGCTATGTCGCTGCAAATGAATCATAAATATTGATTCCTCTTTCAGCTGTCAATCTATTCATTTTATCAATGCTAATTACATTCAGATATCAATCTATTTTCTTAGTATTTTTGTAAACTCAAACATAAAGGCAGCATGGTGGCTCAGTGTCTTGCACTGCTGCCTCACAGCACTAGGGACCCAGTTTTGATTTCAGCCTTGGGGACTGTGTGGAGTTTGCACATTCTTCCCGTATCTACATGAGTTTCCTCTGGGTGCTCTGGTTTTCTCGCACAATCCAAAAATGTGAATTGACCAAGTTAAATTGCCCATAGTGTTCAGGGATGTGTCAGTTAGGTGCATTACTGAAGGGAAATGTAGAGTCGTTGGGGAATGAGTCTGAGTGGATAACTCTTCGGAGGGTCAGTGTGGACTTGTTGGGCTGAAGGGCCTGTTTCCATGCTGTAGGATTCTATGATTACTTCTATGATTAATTGCCCATTGTGTGCAGAGATATGCAGAGTTACAGGGATAGGGTAGTAGGATGGCTCTGCTGTTCAGAGGTTTGGTGTGAACCTGATGGGCTGGATGACTTTGTAAGGATTCTGTGAATGTTGATGCACTCTCAAATGTGTACTCAAATGTCTATCCCAATCATGTGCTGATTATAATTTACCCTTTTTGTTTCTTTGTCTTTTCACTTTATTAGATCTTGCTTTACTTGATCCCTCATCCCCACGATTTAAAGCATTTTCCACCACCCCAGTTATGTGACTTGCCCTGAATCCGGTTCCAGCAACAATCACGTGAGGGCCATTGCAGAGTTCCCAAACTTGGATAAGATTGTCATCAGAAGATGAATGTTTGGATAACGTGAACATCAACAGTAGCACATCATTCGACGTTTATCTCCAAATATTTCACCTCCAGCAAATTAAAAATGTTACATCAATGTAAGGCGTATTTGCATGTGAACTCAAACTGTGCCTTTTAAAACAAGTTGTAAGGCACATTTGTGATGACCTAATGTGGAAAAAGACAGGGAAATGCATTCCACTGCAGAACCTTGACAGATGCCAGGGCGTACTCAGGGCTCATGCCCGAAACATTGACTCTCTTGCTCCTTGGATGCTGCCTGACCTGCTGCGCTTTTCCACCAACACATTTTTCAGCTCTGATCTCCAGCATCGCAGTCCTTACTTTCTCCTAGGGCATACTAATTGTAATGCGACATCTCACTCCTGCTTTTTGATGATTTTGGTTTGGGTGGTTCGCCTTCATGTGTGTGCAGCCTTTGACGCACTTGATTCACCAACTTCTTCACTTGGCTAGACTGTACACATCTGCTGCCTATCTCATTGTGATGAGGAGGTGCCGCTGTTAGACTGACAAGGGATAAAGCTAAAAATCACGCAACACCAGGTTATAGTCCAACAGGTTTATTTGGAAGTATGAGCTTTCGGAGCGCTGCTCCAACCGCCTGATGAAAGAGCAACGTTCCGAAAACTACTATCTGCAAATAAACCTGGTGTTGCGTGATTTTTGTAAATTTGTCGATCCAATCATAAGTGAAAATGACCTATAATGACTTATTTTCTCATTCATAATACCTGTATTCCTGATGAAGGGCCTTTGCCAGAAACGTCGATTTTCCTGCTCCTCGGATGCTGCCTGACCTGCTGTGCTTTTCCAGCACCACTCTAATCTAGACTCTGGTTTCCAGCATCTGCAGTCATTGTTTTTGCCTTTTTAATTAGCTACGAATGCCACCCCCCGGTCACTCTTGCTCCTAAAGCTCTTCCCTTTCCTTATGTCAGGAGCCACTTAAAATTTCGTAGTTGGTCAAACATTGGGTGGCTCCTAATTTATTTTCTGGTACAGCAAGTCTTTAATCGGTTCTGATGAAGCACCGTTGGATCTTTCATTACTCAAGAACTCGACATAAATATGTAACAAAGGCTAGAGTCGAAATAAAATAATCCTGATTAATTATCTTCCCATCTTGAAAGACTCTCTTTGAAGTTCGGTTTTTTTTAAAAAAAGCTTTCAAATGGAAAATCACAAATTTTAGTATATGAGTTACGTTTTTTTTAAGCATAACATCTCGGATTTCGTCAGTTGCGTTTTATTCTTATTGTATAAGACTGAATGATTGAAGTAAATGGATGTATTTAAAACGTCACTATTTATATAAAAAAATCGTCTAGCAAATCTTTTCCCTGTATTTGCAAACAAACCACATGATGGCATAATTTGCATCTCAATTATAGCCTTCTCATCACTAAAGTGTTCCCAGGCGCTGCTGCTCAGCGCAATTACGCAAATAATTTCGGGTTGTTTGCCAACATCAAAAAGTTTTGCAAGAAAAATGCACACTTCTTTCGAACAAAGCTCCTTTTACCAAAAAAAACCCATAAAGCACAGAAAGCAGTATATCTGATTACTACCAACAACTGCTATGCCATCGTTGCGGGTCAATAGTTCGGTTGAAATGCCATTTCCCGAATTGTCTCGGAATTGATCCTTCGGTTTCACCGCCTTGCTGCCAGAAATATATTTTTTAAAAAATCAACGCAGAAGTGGATCCAAAGGCGGGCCCCAAGGCAGCAGAACCCGAGACACTCCACAGTCTTTTCCTCAGAGCAGCCCCTGGCAATGCTCAAGGGGAGCGGCAGCAGGGACTGTAAGGGCCGGACAAGGGCGGGATCTGGAGAACCCCACCCCCTGCCCCCCACAGGCTCCGCCCTGGCCTGCCTCCCCCCTCACCACCTCCCCCTCCGCCCGGTGTGCAGTGAAGTGAAGCTGGTGCGGACGGGCTGTTTCCCAGTGATCACTGCCCCGTAGCCGAGCAGCAGCAACAACAGGTTTGTGGCGAGGATCGCCACCACTTCCCCTCATGGAAGGCGCCGCCTGTAGATAAGGAGTCAAGAGGACGGCAGATCCGAGAGAAGAAGAGCCCGCAGCCATGGGTAAGGTCTCCGGCTGTGGAGAAAGGGAAGCGGGAGGCGAGGTGCCGGGAGTTTCCAGCCGCAATAACAGCCGGCGCTTCCAGTCCAGTCCCTTCTCGGGGGACGGGCTGGCGGTGTATCTGTCTGTCTGTCTGTATCTGTGTCTATCTGTCTGTATCTGTGTGTGTGTGTGTGTGTGTGTAATGTCGTATCGTGAAGTGCGGTGGGGTTCGGGGCACGGTCATCTCTGAGCTTGCTCCTTCCCCAGGTATTTCAGCAATAGCTCCTCCCCGCAGCTTTAGTTTCTGAATTATTCACACCCTGAGTCTCCAGTCGCCGGTTTCCTGAGTAATTAATCCAACTCCATTGACTTTGTCCAACTCTCCTGTCTCTTTCCCCCCCCCCCCAGAAATGAACCCTGGGAGTTCTTTCCTGTCTCTCGTATTAACTTTCTGCGGTGCTGAGAAATGGAGCTTAACTCCAGGAAGAGGCTACAAAAATACTTGGGAAAATCGTTTTAAAGTTTCGAGGGGGTGGGGAAAGAGGATTGCACTGTTCCGGGGGGAGGTGAGGGCAAAACTGCTTTGACTAAACAGGGAATGAAATGGACGGATTTCCGGTGAAATTAACTTGTTTTGCTCTTTAACAATTCTGAATCCAAGTTTTACTTGACCTTCATGTTATGCTGCAGCAATAATGGAGTTTCCCTGTTAATGATCTACTTAAATAACAAGTGGTTATAGACTACACCTAGAGTTGAGTCATGATAGGAGCGAATGACCATATCTCTCTGTGGCCTGTTTGAAGTACTTAACTCTAATGATAACTGTATTAATGGAAATAAAATCGAGAGCTATAGAAGAATAAAGTAAAGGATGCGTTTATTTTTAAACTGTTGTAGAAGAAAAGTGGTTGTAGAAATTGTATCCTTAACTAAAAGTTGTGTAATTGTTGCTATCTTGTTTTTAAAAAAAGTAATGATTGCCTCGACTATCAATGATGATTTTCTAACATCTGCTTGGTCACTGCATTTCTTGTGATGTAGAAAGCTGCCGGTCAGCCCAAACAGGAGCAGAATAGGAGACAGGTGAGGTTAGATGTTTCAAAGCATTCTTTGGTATAAAGAGTCTTGATGTTCAAGAATAAGGGGGGAAAATAGAGGTGCTCGAATTTGGGGTGCATGACTTGATGGACAAAAAAGAGTGGGGGATAAGAAACAGTGAAACAGAGCAGCAATCAAGTTGTTGTGTAAGCAGTAAAGTGAGTTAGGATGTTACAAAGTCATGGAAGAGTTTGTAGATCAGAAAATAATTAATTTTCTGAGACAAGGATTCATGCAGGAAAATTTAAGCCTGATGTGTTTTATTTTGTTGACTTTGGGTGTACAAAAAAAATGATCACCCAGTGCATAACTAGCCTTGCAGGAACTTTGAATAAAAGGACAACACTCTGTCCAGGCCCCTTTTTATCACTTGTAATTTCTTGCCAACTCAGTAATATGGTAACTATTCTAAATTGATTCTTTTGGTGAATAATATTTGTTATTTATCTTTGCTACATTGTACTCCTGCAGTTATTTTGCCAGTACTTTGAGACTCCATATTACAAGATATAGTCACTGTATGATTCGGGAGAAAGCCAACTTTGAAAACACTGAAATTAGCATCCTTGTCAATCAGTTTATTTTGATTTTCTTGATTAACTTTGTAGTGGAAGAGTTAATTGTCTTTCCTGGAAACTCATACAAATTGTTGAATTGTGTGTGGAGATAAGTTAGTGCAAAATTTTTTTTGTTCAAGTTTCTTTTCCCATACCATTTTATTGGAAGCTTGCATTTCTTGACCATTTAGACAAATTAATTTAAAAATGAGCCCTTGTTGTAGTCCCATGAGTAAACAGACATTGTCATGCAGTGCATACCATGAATACAAACTTTCATTGCCTTTACTGTGATGTGATGTGATGATACTAATATCTTGAAGTCTTTAATTGAAAAAAAATTTAACTTTGTTCTTGCCCATCCCTCCCCTTGCCTTAAAATAGTTTGCTTTTATTGTGCAATCAACTGATTGTTCTTCTCTCTGCTATCAAGTCACATTTTGTGGTCAGGAGTGGTCCAAACTTGCCTTTTTATCTCTGTCTGCATTTCCTGCTAACCTGGTGCAGACTGATGGTTTGTTGTGATTATTCTGGCTTATGAATTTTTGGTGACTTGCAATGCCAGGTGGTAGTATTTATATGTTGTGCAATGTAAAGCTGCTTTTTACCACACTTGTCTCCATATACATATTATAAAGTCATAGTCATAGAGCATGGAAACGGACCCTTTGGTCCAACTATCCAGGTTGACCAAGTTTCCCGGATTGAGGTAGTACCATTTGTCTACATTTAGTCCATATCCCCATACACCATTCCTATTCATGGACCTGACCAACTGTCTTTTTTAAATATTATAACTGTATCTGCATCTGGCAGTTCATTCCATGCATTAATAACCCTCTGTGGAAAAATTGCCCTTCAGGTCCCTTCTAAATCTTCCCCCCCCCCCCCCCCCCCCCCTCACCTTTAAACCTATGTCCTCTGGTTTTGAACTCCCCACACCTTCAACAAAAGACCTTTGCTATTTACGTTATCTGAGTGCCCCTCATGATTTTATAAACCTCGAAGATCATTGTTCAACCTCCTATGCTCCAGGGAAAAAATTCCTAGCCTATCCAGCCTGTCCTTTATAACTTAAATCCTTGAGTCCTGGTAACATCCTTGTAAATCTTTTCTGTTCATTTGCAATTTAATAGCATTCTTCCTGCAGCAAGATAACCAGAATTGTGTACACTACTCTAAAAGTGGACTCATCAATGTCCTGTATAGCTGAAACATGACATCCTAGCCACTATATTCAATGTTGTGGCTAATGAAGGCTAGGGTTCATATGCTGCTTTTGCTACCCTGTCTGTTTGTGACACCACTTTGAAGGCACTGTGTACCTGAACCCCTCTGTTCAATGACACTCCTCTGGATCCTACCATTAAGTGCATAAGTCCTGCCCTGATTTATCTTGGCAAAATGCAACTCCTTGAATTTATCTAAATGAAACTTCATCTGCTACTCCTCTGCTCATTGGCCCAGCTGATCAAAATCCCACTATATTTCTTCACTTTTCACAACATCACCAGTTTTGGTAGTTGCCCTTCGGTATTCAAGCTACCCTTCTCTCTTTGCTACCCCTGCATTTGTATTTCTGCATTATAGAGTCATAGGGGTGGACAGCACGGAAACAGACCCTTCCATCCAACTCGTCCATGTCAACTAGGTATCCCAACCCAATTTGGTCCCACCTGCCAGCACTTGGCCCATATCCCTCCAAACCCTTCCTATTCATATACCCATCCTTTTAAATGTTGCAATTGTATCAGCCTCCACCACTTCCTCTGGCAGCTCATTCCATACATGTACCACCCTCTGTGTGAAAAAGTTGCCCCTTAGGGCTCTTTTATATCTTTCCCCTCACCCTAAACCTATGCCCTCTAGTTCTGGACTCCCCCACCACAGGGAAAAGATTTTGTCTATTTATCCTATCTATGCCCCTCATGATTTTATAAACTTCTGTTAAGGTCACGCTTCAATCTCCGATGCTCCAGGGAAAGCTGTGCTAGCCTATTCAACCTCTCCCCATAGCTCAATTCCTCCAATCCTGGCAACATCCTTGCGAAACTTTGCTGAACCCTTTCAAGTTTCATAACATCCTTGCAATACGAAGGAGACCAGAATTGCACGCAATATTCCAACAGTGGCCTAACCAATGTCCTGTACAGCCACAACATGATCTCCCAACTCCTGTACTCAATACTCTGACCAATAAAGGAAAGCATACCGAACGACTTCTTCACTATCCTATCTACCTGCGACTCCACTTTCAAGGAGCTATGAACCTGCACTCCAAGGTCTCTTTGTTCAGCAACACTCCCTAGGATTTACCATTAAATGTAGAAGTCCTGCTAAGATTTGCTTTCCCAAAATGCAGCACTTTATCACTTCTCAGCCCATTGGCCCATCTCATCAAGATCCTGTTGTAATCTAAGGTAACATTCTTCGCTATCCACTACACCTCCGACTTTGGTGTCACCAGTAAATTTACTAACTATGCGGGCGGCATGGTGGCACAATGGTTAGCACTGCTCCCTCAGCGCCAGAGACCCTGGTTCAATTCCCGCCTCAGGCGACTGTGTGTGGAGTTTGCACGTTCTCCCCATGTCTGCGTGGGTTTCCTCCGGGTGCTCCGGTTTCCTCCCACAATCCAAAAATGTGTAGGTTAAGTGAATTGGCCATGCTAAATTGCCCGTAGTGTTAGGTAAGGGGTAAATGTAGGGGTATGGGTCTGAGTGGTATACGCTTTGGCGGGTCGGTGTGGACTTGTTGGGCCGAAGGGCCTGTTTCCATATTGTAAGTAATCTAATCTATACCTGTTATGCTCGCATCCAAATTATTTAGATAAACGATGAAAAGTAGTGGACCCAGCACCGATCTTTGTGGCACTCCACTGGTCATCAGCCTCCAGTCTGAAAAACAATCCTCCACCACCACCCTCCGTATTCCACCTTTGAGCCAATTCAGTATCCAAATGGCTCGTTCTTCGTGTATTCCATGAGATCTAACCTTGCTCACCAATCTGTCATAGGCAACCTTGTCGAATGGACTTCAGTAAGGCATATGGAACATATCTACTGCTCTGCCCTCATCAATTCTCTTTGTTACTACTTCAAAAAAAACTCAATCAAGTTTGAGAGACATGATTTCCCATGCACGAAGCCATGTTGACCACCCCTAATCAGTCCTTGCCTTTCCAAATACATGTACGTCCTGTCCCTCAGGCTTCCCTCCAACAACTTGCCCACCGCTGACGTCAGGCTCACTGGTCTATAGTTCCCTGGCTTGTCTTTACCACCCTTAAACAGTGGCACCATGTCAGCCAACCTCCAGTCTTCCGGCACCTCACCTGCGACTATCGATGATACAAATATCTCAGTAACAGGTCCAGCAATCGCTGAAATGTTTAACTTTTCTGTCTAATTCCTTTAGCTTTTTTTGTGTTGAATACTTTACGCCAAGACACGAAGTAAAAAGTCATAGATGTACAGCACAGAAACAGACCCTTTTGTTCCAACTCATCGATGCTGACCAGATATCTCAACCGAATGTAGTCCGACTTGCCAACACCCGGCCCATATCCCTCCAATCCCTTGCTATTCATATACCCACCCAGATGCCTTTTAAATGCCTCCAATTACAACAGGATCTGGACCAGATGGGCCAATGGGCTGAGAAGTGGCATTTGGAGTTTAATTCAGTAAAATGCGAGGTGCTGCATTTTGGGAAAGCAAATCTTAGCAGGACTTCTACACTTAATGGTAACATCCTAGGGAGTGTTGCTGAACAAAGAGACCCTGGAGTGCAGGTTCATAGCTCCTTGAAAGTGGGAGTCGTAGGTAGATAGCATAGTGAAGCAGGCATTTGGTATGCTTTATTGGTCAGAGTGTTGAGTACAGAAGTTGTAGCTGTACAGGACATTGGTTAGGCCACTGTTGGAATATTGCATGCAATTCTGGTCGGCATGGACGAGTTGAACCAAAGCGTCTGTTTCCATGCTGTACATCTCTTTGAATATATGATTCTAAATGTTGCAGTTGTACTACCCTCCACCACTTCCTCTGGCAGCTCATTCCATACACACTCACCTGCTGTGTGAAAAAGTAGCTCCTTAGGTCTCTTTTATATCTATTCCTCTCACCCTAAACCTATGCCCTCTAGTTCTGGACTCCCCCAGGGAAAAGACTTTGTCTATTTATCCTATCTATCCTTCTCATGATTTTACAAACTTCTATAGACCTCAGCCTTTGCTCCAGGGAAAACTGCCCCAGTCTATTCAGCCTCTCCCTCTAGCTTCAATCCTCCAACCCTGGCAACATCATTTGTAAATCTTTTCTGAACCCTTTCAAATTCCACACCATCTTTTAGAGAGGAAGGAGACCAGAATTGCACGTAATATTCCAACAGTGGCCTAACCAATGTCCTGTACAGCCACAACATGATCTTCCAACTCCAACACTCAATGATCTAACTAAGGTAATGGTGTTGCAGTTGAATAAAGGTAATTATGAGGGCATGAGAGGGGAACTGACAAAAATAGACTGGAAGCAGAGGCTAACCGGGAAGACAGTAGAGCAAAAATGGCAGGAGTTTGTGGGTATAATTGTGGACACTGTACAGAGGTTTATTCCCAAGAAAAGAAAGATTATCCGGGGAGGGATTAGACAACCATGGCTGACAAAGGAAGTCAGGAAATGTATTAAAGAAAAAGAGAGATCCTATAAAGTGGCTAAGAACAGTGGGAAATCAGAAGATTGGGAAGGATACAAAAGCAAACAGAGGATAACAAAGAGTGTAATAAGAAATGAGAGGATCAAATATGAAGGTAGGCTAGCCAGTAATATTAGAAATGATAGTAAAAGTTTCTTTCAATAGATAAGAAACAAACGACAGGCAAAAGTAGACATTGGGCCACTTCAAACTGATGCAGGAAGCCTAGCTTTGGGAGATAAGGAAATAGCAGGAGAACTTAACAAGTACTTTGCGCCAGTTTTCACAGTGGAAGACATGAGTAATATCCCAACAATTAAAGGGAGTCACGGGGCTGAGTTGAGTATGGTTGCCATTATGAAAGAGAGAGTGCTAGAAAAGTTTAAAAAGTCTTAAAATTGATAAATCTCCTGGCCCCGATGGGATACACCCTAGAGTTCTGAGAGAGGTGGCTGAGGAAATAGCAGAGGCATTGGTTGAGATCTTTCAAGAGTCACTGGAGTCAGGAAAGGTCCCGGATGATTGGAAGATGGCTGTTGTAACCCCCTTGTTCAAGAAAGGATCAAGGCAAAAGATGGAAAATTATAGGCCAATCAGTTTAACCTCGGTTGTTGGTAAAATTCTAGAATCCATCATTAAGGATGAGGTTTCTAAATTCTTGGAAGAGCAGAATCTGATTAGAACAAGTCAACGTGGATTTAGTAAGGGGAGGTCATGCCTGACAAACCTGTTGGAATTTTTTGAAGAGGTGACAAGTAGGTTAGACCAGGGAAACCCAGTGGATGTGGTCTATCTAGACTTTCAAAAGGCCTTTGATAAGGTGCCACACAGGAGGTTGCTGAGCAAGGTGAGGGCCCATGGTGTTTGAGGTGAGCTGCTGGGATGGATTGAGGATTGGCTGTCTAATAGAAGGCAGAGAGTTGGGATAAAAGGTTCTTTTTCAGAATGGCAGCCAGTGACGAGCGGTGTCCCGCAGGGTTCAGTGCTGGGGCCACAGCTGTCCGCATTATATATTAATGATTTGGATGAGAGGACTGGGGGCATTCTAGTGAAGTTTGCCGATGATACAAAGTTAGGTGGACAGGCAAGTAGTACTGAGGAAGTGGGGAGGCTACAGAAGGATCTAGACAGTTTGGGAGAGTGGTCCAGGAAATGGCTGATGGAATTTAACGTGAGCAAGTGCGAGGCCTTGCACTTTGGCAAAAAGAATAAAAGCATAGACTACTTTCTAAATGGTGAGAAAATTAGTAAAGCCAAAGCACAAAGGGATCTGGGAGTGCTAGTCGAGGATTCTCTAAAGGTAAACATGCAGGTTGAGTCCGTGATTAAGAAAGCGAATGCAATGTTGTCTCTTATCTCAAGAGGGTTGGAATATAAAAGCAGAGATGTGCTACTGAGACTTTATAAAGCTCTGGTTAGGCCCCATTCGGAGTACTGTGTCCAGTTTTGGTCCCCACACCTCAGGAAGGACATACTGGCACTGGAACGTGTCCAGCGGAGATTCTCACAGATGATCCCTGGAATGGCAGGTCTAACATATGAGGAACGGCTGAGGATACTGGGATTGTATTCGTTGGAGTTTAGAAGACTGAGGGGAGACTTAATAGAGACGTACAAGATAATACATGGCTTGGAAAGGGTGGACGCTAGGAAATTGTTTCCGTTAGGCGAGGAGACTAGGACCCGTGGACACAGCCTTAGAATTAGAGGGGGTCAATTCAGAACAGAAATGCGGAGACATTTCTTCAGCCAGAGAGTGGTGGGCCTGTGGAATTCACTGCCGCAGAGTGCAGTGGAGGCCGGGACGCTAAATGTCTTCAAGGCCGAGATTGATAGATTCTTGTTGTCTTGAGGAATTAAGGGCTACGGGGAGAACGCTGGTAAGTGGAGTTGAAATGCGCATCAGCCATGATTGAATGGCGGAGTGGACTTGATGGGCCGAATGGCCTTACTTCCACTCCTATGTCTTATGGTCTTAATAACTGAAAGCATACCAAATGCTGTCTTCACTATCTTATCCACTGCAATCTGCTATTCTTTCAGCCACTTGCTCTTTCTGCCTCTTTCTTTCTTATCGTCTACAACCTTCTTGCGGTGGAATAGCAAACTATCTGGTAGTAACCCCATTTTCAGGCAAAATATTCTGCTTCATTGTGTTACAAGGGGTGAATCTCAGTAACTCCTTATGAAAATTGAATTGAACTGTGTGCAGTCTGTTTCGCTCTGAGATCAGATGTGTTTTGAATGTTGTCTTATCAGTTACAGATGCAGTGCACCACCTGTCATATTTACATTTCCCATCTTCATCCTAATTTTTCCCTTTGGTTGTTGAAACACTTGTCTTCATTTACAATGAATGCATTTAAATTCAATTTCTCTCTCTCATTCTTTGCGCTCCTTTAAACACTCTATTCATCCAGAACCTGTCCAAAGTCAAACTTGATCATTATACAGGCTTTCCCAGATATTCACTAGCTCTTGATATCTTTACTTCAAATTTACTATTCTGCTTAGTACTGTGCAGAATTCATAAACTTTCTTGCCATTTCCCGTCTTATCTCCTCTTTGTCCCCTTTCCCACTGAGCTATTAAGAGTTAATTTGCTCTGCTGACCTACAAGAAACTGAATGCCCCAGGGATAAGGTGGTGTGTCTTTGTCTTGTAGGTAGAATGGGAGGTTTACATGGTTGTTCCTTTGCCATTCAAGGATGATGAACATTTTCATCCACTATTCAGAAATCAATGAGCATTACAGTTGGAATTTGACTACTCCCTGTAGTTTAAAAAATACAGTTCACATCTGGTCTGGCCATTTAAGGGATGATTTGTATTGCACTGTTTCTGGAATTGATGTGGTCACTGCGTTGTGACTTGTGACTGTGGTGTGTTACTGTGAGTGAGTGACTGGGGGTTGGCTTGTGAGCATTCCTGACTGTGATGTAAAGATTTTGTGCAAAGAAAGGGCTGTTTCCTTGGTTCAAAGAACCCGGGACACATTGCAAGCATGCTGTGGAGTGTTAAGAGTTTCTTCAAAGCTTGTACTATACCGTGTTTAATAAAATCTGGTTGCTGTTTGCAGAAGTTGGCATGTTGCAGTTGCATCAAATGCATAAGGACTTCAGGGAAAAAGAACTTGACACTGCCATCCTGTGTATCATCACCACCATGTTTCTCATTGTCTTATGATTCCAGCTTAATATTAGGACAACTGAGATCCTAGAGTGAAACAAAAGTTGGCTAAGTATAGTTCTCATTTGGTTACCATGGTGATCGGCAGCCTTCTCTCTAAGATATGGAGCTACTGTGGGTTTAGAAGCAGCTGTCATGCACAGTTCTTTAAGGTCCATGCAGTCGAACAAGAAAATTAGGAGGAACGTAGGTGGTCAGTCATGATTAGCTTCTTGAGAGGCTACTGACGTACTAGTCAGAAAGGAACATGATGTGGAGGTGCTGATGTTGGAATGGGGTGGACAAAGTCAGAAGTCACATGACATCAGGTTATAGTCTGCAAGTTTATTTGAAATCAATCTTTTGAGTGCTGTTCCTTAGTCAAGTGAAGTGAATATTCAAGCTTATAATTCATAAATTGGAAGAAAATGATCATGAATGTATTTTCTGTTTAACATCAGTCCGTTGAAATATCTTCTCACAGGGTTTAGAGGGGCAGTTTTGTAGCACAGGGTGCGGAGTGTCTGGAACAGGATGCCTGAGGTAATGGTGGAGGCGAGTACAATTGTCATTCACAAAATATTTAGACAGGTACATGGATGGAATAGATATGGAGGGATATGGACCAAATACAATTAAATGACTCTCGACTAATTGTGAAAAATGGATGGCATGGATATGTTGGGACAAAAGGCCTGTTTCCATGTTGTAAACCTTGTATGATGTTGGAAGTAAGTTTTCACCCCTTTTGACTTCAACTTGAATGTCACAGATGTTTGAATCTTCGTGAAGGATTTCTGCTTCCCCTTTAAAGTTCCTTACTTGGTGTTTTTGGCTGCACTTTGTTTCTTATCAGCAGTTTTATAAATTTAGTTGAAGCGGTTTTGCTTATGTCCTGATTGAGACTGTTAAACTGCAAACTGCTTCACTTCTTTTTTTTCTTAACATGTATTTCTTAAACTCCTCTTTCACAGTTATTGTTTCTGGAACTTGTCAGGACTTTATGCTGTGTCGATTGTTCATATGACTGCTAAACCACACCACTGCTGGTACAACATTTTTCTCTCTGAAAGAAACAATCATACTCATTGATTTTCTGCATGGTTATCTCTCCAAGAATGCAGTTTTCATCTTCTTGCTGTTGGAGTTGGCGTAGAACATTTCTTTTACTAGGAAACAGCCTAATATTTTCTCTCTCTGCTACTCTTATAGCTGATAGACTGAACTCATCAGGTTAAAGAAATCTAATTTCAATGCATTTAAACATACTTCAAGCCAGTGTTTATCATACTCTGATCTTAGTGAAACTTAAATGTCCTTCTCAACCCAGTGAATGTAGAAACACAAACCCAACCTTAGGTTTTAGTGGCAAGGATGTTGAATAACATTGGTAGGTCTTTAAGAAAATAATTCATGCCTCAGCACAGCTATGTCTTAGTTGGGGAGAAGGGTTGACCTTTATTTCAAGAGAGATGGAGTATAAAAATAACAAAAGTTTACTAAAACTACACCAGGCATCAGTCAGAAAACAGCTAGAATACTGTGAACAGTTTTTGTGTCCCTTACCTGAGGAAAGGTATATTGGCATGCAGGTTCAGTTGGCAGTAAGGAAGGCCAAACATTATGGTGCTGGAAAAGCACAGCTGGTCAGGCCTGCTCTTCGGATACTGCCTGACCAGCTGTGCTTTCCTACCACTACACTTTTTTTGACTCTGATCTCCAGCATCTGCAGTCTTCATTTTCTCCTCATTAGGAAGGCTGATACAACTTAAGTATTCAGTTTGAGGGCTAGAATACAATGATATAATGCAGCTGAGGCTGTAGCAGGCTCTAGTCAGACTGTATTTGGAATATCTTGAGCAGTTTTGAGCAATGTATCTAGGATGGATGTGCTGACCTTGGAGAGGCACTGGAGGAGCTTTACAAGAATGATCCCAAGGCTCCTCATGGGGAGTGGTTGAGGATTCTGGATCTGTACTCAAGGGAATTTAGAAGGATGAGCAGGATCTCACTGAAACTTGGAGAATACTGAGAGACCTGGATAAAGTGGAGGTGGAGAAGATGTTTCCATTTGTAACAGAGACCAAGACCTGAGGGCGCAGCCTCAGAGTGAAGGGATGATCCTTGAGAACCGAAATGAGGAATTTCTTCAGCCAAAGAGTGGTGAATCTGTGGAATTCATTGCTGCAGAACTCTGGAGGCTCAGTAATTGAGTGTATTTAAGTCAGAGAGAGGTTCTTGATTGGTAAAGGTGTCAAATTTTACAGGGTGAGGGTGGATTGGTAGTTAGCACTGATGCTTCAGTGCCAGGGACCAACAGTCGATTCTAGCCTGGGCTAGTTGACTCTGTGGAGTTGGTATATTTTCTCTGGGTGCTCTGATTTCCTTCCACAGTCCAAAGATGTGCAAGTTGTTTGGATTGGGTATTTTGAAATTGTCTGCAGTGTTCGGGGATCCTTAGGCTAGGTGGATTATCCTTGGGAAATGGGAGTTATAGGATACTGTTGGAGGCTGGGTCTAGATTTGGACCCTCTTTGGAGAGTGTCATCCTGTACTGTAAGGATTCTATGAAATTTAAAGAAGAAAATATAGTATGTGGCTTGAAGATTTAGTGGTTGGCCAGAGGATTGGGGAAAGCTGACAACAGATGATTGCAATGAAATGAAAGAGGGAGAAAATTAACTGAGGGAAAACTAGTAAGTAACTTTTTTTAAAAAAAAATTAATGAGCTTATTATAGAGAGAAGAAAAAAATGAGGCCAAAGTGAACGTAGGTAATTTACAAGAGGAGGTTGGGTAAGTTATATTGGAGCACCCAGGAAATAACAGAGGAATTGAATAAACACTCTATCAGTCGTCATGATAGAGGATGCCAATAGCATTCAAAGTTATTAAGTAGGAGAAAGTGAGGACTGCAGATACTGGAGTACCAGAGTTGAAAAATATGATGCTGGGAAAACACGGCAGGCCTGGCAGCATCTGAGGAGCAGGAGAATCGACATTTCTGGCATAAGCCCTTCAGGAATGAGTTATTAAGTAATGGATGGATTGTGGGCATGGAAATAAATGCAATAATTATCACAAGAGGAAAAAGTAGAATTGGGACTAATCAGACTGAAGACTGATAACTCCTCTGGGCCTAATGGGTTGTGTATTAGGATTTTAAGGGATGTAGCTGGAGAAATAATGGGTGCACTGGTAGTAATAGTCCAAGAATATTTAGATTCTGATAAAGTCTCAGGATTGGAAAACTGCAATAGGAATGCCTTGGAGTAAGAAATGGAGACAAAAAAAATCTATGGACTGGCTAGTTTGTCATCTGTCATTGGGCAATGTTTGATTCCATTATTAAGGGTGCAACAGTAGAACATTAATAAATGCATGATATGGACTCAGCTTGAATTTGTATTCACATAGGGAAAAACATTCCTGACAACTCCAATTTTTGAGAAGATAAGCAGAACAGACAAAGGATTTCAAAAAGCTGCTTGACAAGGTACCATACATAAACAATTATTATAAGATCCATGGTGTTGAAAGTGGTATATTAGCATAGATTGAGTATTGACTAACTAATAGAAAACGGTTTGGATAGAAGGGATACTTTCAGGATGGTGACCTGCAACTTGTGGAAGGCCACAGGGACTTGTGTGGGGGACCACAATTATTTAGTTTTTAAGAAAAATTTGAGTTGGTGACTTTGGTGGCATAAGTCAAAGTAATGTCACCAAATTAGATGGGTCAGAAAGGAATGAGCTTGACAGATCCGACAAAGAGATATAGATAGGTTAAATGAGTGGGCAAAACTTGACAGATGGAATATGTGGGAATATAGGTGGAATTGTGAAGTTAGGCTTTTTTTTGGTTGGAAGAATTGAGGAACTTAATGTTACTTAAGAAAGGCTGCAGGAATCTGGAGCACAGCTTTGAGGGGCCTTGTGCATGATTTCTAATGTGCTCGCATCCAAGTTCAGGTTGTATTACAACAGGCAAATAGACTATTGGCCTTCCATTCCAAGGGAGTAGACTGTGAAAATAGAGGTGTCTTGATAAAACTGGACAAAGCCTACTTACAGCTGGAATACTGTGAACAGTTTTGGTCTGCTTAACTAAGGAGAGAAATACTGGCATTGGAGGCAATTCACATAAGAGTCACAAGGCCCTCCTGGATACGGAGAGAGTGTTTCATGAGAAGTGGTTAAGTAGGTTGGGCTTGTAACCATCAGAGGTTAGAAGAATGACCAGCAGTAATCTTTGTCTTTTCTTCTGGAAGCCCTTCCTTGCTCCTCCCCTCCCTGTGAATATAATTAAAGTATAATTTTCCAATCTCTGCCTGTTCTGAAGAAGTATTATATTGCACATGAAATGTTGAATGTTTCTCTTTCCACAAGATTTCTCCTGCTCTTTGTATTTCAGGTTTCAAATCTACAATATTTTGCTTTATTGAAAATCCTGAAGAATTGTGGATGCGGCAATTCAGGCAAAACAAAAGCAAATTATTGGTTCCTCAAGGTGCAAGTCACCATTAGTTATGAGAAAGGGTCACTGGACCCAAACATTAACTTTGATTTCTCTTCAGGTCTGGCAGCGTCTATGAACTTTTCCAACAACTTCTGTATTTGTGTCATGTTTAATTAGGATTCAGTGTCAATTTCATGCTTTAGGATTTCTGCTCTTTCATTGAAATGATGTAATTCAAACCATTGGATAATTCCTCCTCTTCCTCATTTTTAAAAAAATGGATGATCCATGGTGCAGAAATGATCTGCCCTAAAATTCTTTGTCACATTAACTTGCCATTAAAGGCAAGTTAAAGTTTTGACAAACAATTGGTTTCCTTGAACCAGATTATGTTTGATTTATTTATTGGGTAGGCTCTAATTTAGTGTGAAACTGACCAGTAATTTGAGTTAAGAGTTTCAAAATGCACCAAATTTTGTGGGGGGGAATGCTGCCAACATTGGTTTTCTTGCTGGTAATGAATTCAAGTCCCGTGTCAGACACTTGAACATATGAGTTAGAGCAATATTTCACTTTAGAAAGTGGTTAAATGCTTTTTATGAATTTTCAACTGGCAGTAATTGAAGAAATTGTCTCTTAAAATCTGAGCATGCCAAAGTAATTTATAACCAATAAAGTAGTTCATGTGGCAAGTGCAGCAGACATGGGAGGAACAAAAATACAGTGTGTTCGGTCCCCGAAGCTTCCTCTTGCTGAGAGTTCCTCCCTTGGGTTTGTTGAAGAGATTATCAAACCGCTTAACTCCCATGAGTGAAGATGGGCAGATGAAATGAATAATGCCCCTGTTTGTATGTTTAAACAAAAATTCAATGTTAAAAATTAAAATCAGTAAAATTTGGTGTATGGCCAAAGGAAGAATTTGTTTCTGGATCTGAATTCTGGAATAGTTTAAAGGATCCATTTAACATGAGAGAGAGAGAGATATATTTGACTTTTTTTTTATAATGTTGTAGTTTGTTTAGTTTGAAGTCTTCATTATTTTAGCATGTGGTGGATTGTATCAACTGCAGAGTTTTTGAAGCAGTCTGTGGGTGCCAACTGGGCTGTAGTTTGCTGTTGGCCTGAATGGAAACTTGACAAGAAGATCTTTTTCAGCTTCACATTTGGAACATTCAGTTGGCATGGAAAGCAGCGATGAAAACCCTGTCTCAGATTATGATCTCTTGAAGGGAAAGTTGGACACGAGGAAAATTCTTTGAATGGCTTAAGATTAAGCATTTTTTTTCTGCAAATCTAGGGCTTTGGTCATCATCAACCCTGTAGTGTTGCATGGCACTAAGATTGTAGAATTATGTATGTTCTCTCAGATATATGCATAGACAATATGCTAAAAATAAAATGCAATTCTTGAAAGAGAATCCAAATTTAGCCATTTTTCCTTTTGGAAAGGAGCAATACACTGAGTGAGACTGCAGGAAATGGAGTCAAATAATTGAAAGCTTAAGGGCAAAACTCAGCTGTTGTGGGAAAGTTATAAACTTTTTTTAGGTGAGGGCCAAAGGGCAGGAATTCATCATCCACTGAGGACTAAAGCTGTTGGAACAATTTAGCCTGCTTTGGATAAGTTGTTGAGAAAGGATGGAGGAAATGGTTTTTCAAGTATGCTGAATTTTGTAGGAAGATTGTTTGCTTGAGAAAGCATGCTCAGTGCCTTCAGGTACATGGTGTACCCATGTGTATTTACCAAGGGTGGGAACAAAATGTAGGAAATTGATCAGATCACAAAATGTAAATAATCATATGACAACCATATACTCTGCTAATAAATATCATATTGGTTTTGTTACTATTTAATGATAAATAGCTTATTTATGTTCTAGAATAAAAAGCCAAACAAGTGGGAATATTATCTTTGTTTATTTGTAACAAATCGGCCGTGTGAGGTACTGTGTGCTGGGGCTAGAATCTTGTGGCTAGTATAATATTCTGCTTTCCAAATCAATTTTGCGCTTGTGTATTCTAGTCCTCCTTTTTACATTTTTTTTTGTTTTATGTTTAACTTTATATCAAGAAAGATGCCCTTAAGCTGGCAGAATCTGGGATAACTGCTAGACTGGGTCTGGAGCAAGTGGTGAGGGGAAAACTTAATGGACCTCATCCTTACCACACTGCCTGTTGGAGATGTATCTGTTAGGCACAGGTAGTGGTAGGAGTGATTCTACTTAGTTTCTGGATTAGGGGTGCTGGAAGAGCACAGCAGTTCAGGCAGCATCCAAGGAGCAATAATCCTAGTGCAGATGAAGTCCTCTGACATTTATGAATACCCTCCATATTGAATGACGCAACCACCATATTGGATGGGATAGATTTCAAACAGAACTAGCAACTCAAAATGGGGCATCCATGAGGTGCAGCAGCAGCAGAGTTGTATTCAACCACAATCTCTAAATTAATGGTCGTATGTTTTCTCCACTCTACCATTACCATCAAGCTAAGAGGTCAATCCTGACTCGATGAAGAGTACAGGAGGTCACGGCAGGAGCAACGCTAGGCATACCTAAAAATGGACTGTCAACCTTGTGAAGCTACAACACAACACTGGTTACATGCCAAGAAGTTTAAGCAGTGCATAATGGACCGAACTAAGCAATCACATCCACAGTTAGATAGGATAGCGAAGAAGATGTTTAGTTTGTTTTCCCTTATTGGTTGGAGCTTTGTGTATAGGAGTTGTGCAGACATTTTTCTTCCACTTTTGGAATATTGTGTGCAATTCTGGTCTCCCTCCTATAGGAAGGATGTTGTGAAATTTAAAAGGGTTCAGAAAAGATTTACAAGGGTGTTGCCAGGGTTGAAGGATCTGGGCCATATACTGGCAAATGGGACTAGATTAATTTAGGATATCTGGTCGGCTTGGACAAATTGGACTGAAGGGTCTGTTTCCGTGTTCTACATCCCTATATCTCTGAATCTATAACAGATCATATCCAAACTCTGCAGTCCTGCTGCACCAATTATGAATACATAATTAAACAACTCACTGGAGAGGGAAGTGACTCTGAAACATTCACATCCTCAATGACACTGGAACCCAGCAAAAGAGTTTTGTAAATGCTTCAACCTTTTCAATAAGGGCAGAGTTGACCATCCTATTCTATCTCCTGTAGGTCACTAGCATTGCAAATGCCATCCTTCAAGCAATTTTATTCACTCTGAGATACCAAGGAATGACGACAAATATTGCATATGTTCCTGACGCTTGTTAGCAGTAATGCTGAAGCCTTGTGTTGTAGGACTTTACTCAGCTTGTTCGAGAACAGTTAGACCAGTGTCCATTCATCAGTTGAGAATTACCTAGATTTATCTTATGTGCTAGAACTGTCCTCTGTGTGACTACATCCCTTTGAGTAAAGGAACCAAGACTATATAATACTGCAGGTGCAGCTTCATACATTGACTCTCCTGCTCCTTGGATGCTGCCTGACTGGCTGTGCTCTTCCAGCATCACAGTTTTTGACTCTGGCTTTCTTTTATTTAGATCAGCACGGATAATCTAGCTTGTCCTCGTTCAATTCATATGCCAAATTTTGGCACATTCATCTAATCTATCCATATACATTTCTAACGTTCTTATTTTTTTATTGGATCATGCCATGGGTTTTAGTGTTATCTGCAAACTTGGCTACAGTACCTTCCATCCTTGCATCCAAGTAGATAATGTAAATAATTGGGACCTGAGGACTAAATTCTGTGGGACCCCATTAATTATGTCTTGCCAACCAGAAAAAGATCCATTTATCCTCACTCTGCTTTCTGTAGGTTAGCTTCAAAAGCAGATTAGCTAATAAATAACCCCCAACTCCTTGTGATCTTGCCTTGTGCAGTGACCTTTTTTATACGGCAACTCATTAAATACCTTCTGGAAATTCAGATGTATTACATCTACAGGATCTCCAATATCCAATTATCTTGTTGCTGATTTAGTCAAACATGAATTCTCCTTTTGCCACATTTATAAAATTTATAAAATGATGCTGACTTCGATAGATTTGAGTTTTGACTTTCTGGATATCATCTTGTTACTTCTGTAATGATGGATTCTAACAAGTTCTGAACAACAGATGTTAAACTAACTGGTCTACAGTTTCCCATTGGTTGCCTTTTTTTCATTTTTGAATGCACATAGGTTCCAGTGGATTGGAAACATTCTCACATCTGAGGGAATTTCAGAAGATTAAAGCGAGTGGATCCATTATTTTGCTGCCCCTTCCTTTTAAGACTGTAGGATGTAGGTCACTGGGGACTTGTCTAACTTCAGTCCCAACATTTAGCTCAGTACTTGGTCCCTAGTGATTGATTTGCTTTGGATTCTTCCTTTTCTATAACCTTTGCATTGCCTGTCACTGTTGAGATGATACTGGTGTCCTTCACTGTTTATATTTTGGAACAAACAGGCAAAATACAGATTTAGCGTCATTGTAATTTCTCTGTTAAATGCCTGGTCTCCTCCTCAGACTTGGAATGGGCAAGCATTCACTTTTTTCCTGCTCTCCTTCCTTTTACATACTCAGAAGCTTTTGCTATCCCTTTTAATATTTTGTATTAGTTTTATTTCATAATTTACCTTTCTTTAGTGACCATTTGTTGATCGTTTAAGTTTCCCAAACTTCCAATCTGCCCTTGCCCTTTGATATTTCATACTGTAAAGTTTTTATCTCTTATTTTCTTCAACTTGCTCAGCCATGAATTTCTTGTCTGTTAACCCCTACCCCTCTTCCCACCAACTCCTTCCTCTCTCCACCCCCCCACCCCATCCTCACCCTCTTGACAATTTATCTTCCTCTCTGGAATATATTTTAGTTGGGGGGAATTGAATGTCTTCATTGACTGTTCTTGCCCTTTTGCTCTTGTAGGTTGTACCTCTGTTTGCTTGGGTTTCGAAAGTTATTTCAGCTGATTGTCATAAAGGTAAAGAGCACTGATCAATGCTTTATGCAATTTCAGGTTGCATTCATCTTGTGCTTTTCATGTCGAATGGTATTGTGACATGCTTCAGAGACTTAACATGTGAAGGATTGATTAGAAGAGATGAGCAAAAGTATGATAAATATAGGGGAATAAATTTTAAGGAATTTCAGACATTGGTCCATATTATTGAATTTATTTTCACTGATTTGACTTGGGGGGAGTATTGTTGTCTTGACATTCAGGCTGTGATGAATGCCATGACCTTTAGAGCATTTAAATCAGAATACAAGCTTGAAGCTTTGAGTGGAAATTTAAGGACAACATTAATTTGACTTTGTGGCCTATGACTCTGTAGTCTATACCTTTTTGAAGTCATAATGAGAAGAAAGCTTAGGCGTTATAAAGAATGGACTTGAATATAGTTTTACATAACCTAATATGCACCAGTGATGCATTCCTGGGAATTCATAACAGCACAAACAGTTTTGAAGAAATAGTTGTTTTGGTCCTCGATTGAATCTTTTCCTTACAGCAGTTAATTATACCTTATCATAATTCAGTGCCGCAGCCTTATCAACATGTTCTTGCTAATGATTGTGCTCTCAGCTAACTATTTCTTTTTGATGTTCCTATAAGAGCAAATAAATGTAAGGAATTCTCTTCTAAACTTGCCTTTCATAGTCTTGAACTTGTGCCGTCTTGTCTTGGCTTATCTAAAATATTTTGCTGTTTCTCCCTTTAGAAATTCTACTTTGAATACAAGTGAGCCTTTGTTTATCTCGGTCTTAATTTTATTAGTACGCTGTTCTCCCCTAGATCAACTGAGTCCTTTGGTTAGTTTCTAGCCTTTTCCTTGAGAGATGGTAATGGTGTAAATCTGGGCTGGCTAGGGCACTGTGCCGCTTCAGCATAACTCCCTGGAATGTTGAAACTGAATTGACTGCAAAGCATTGTATGTATCATAAAATGGCTTAGCGTCCTCTTTCCTTAGCAAGTTTAATCTTGTCCATGAAATATGCTTGTCTCTTGTTTTTACATGAATTCCTTCTTGTGGCATACAAGGTTAGTGGGTTTTCTTTCTCCCACTGACACTGACTTTTAATATTATTGTTTTATTTCTGTTGGAGAAGCCCCATATGTGCCATTAAGTACTTGAGGTTTCAATTATTGGAAGAGAGTCTTAAGACTTTGGTTTATTCACCATTTTTGGTCCATGTGAAATTGGACTCTGAGTCAATTATTTTGCGTTCAGTTTAATTCCTCTTCCTTTGGGGTGAAATAGCTTCACAGACACGCTTGCAATTGACATAACTTTAGTGCGTGATTGATATGAGCACAAGCAGTGTCTCATGGGTAAATATAAAGCAGTTTTTGATGTATAAATCTGTGTCTTTTTTGACCACTGCAGCAGATGTTTCCATTGTAGAATGAAACATTAAATTATTGCAGTAAGCATCCTTGATTAAATCATCCTTTATCTACTTGGATGTTGGACTTCTACCGCTCAGAGCTGGGTGTATATTTGGCTCAAACTAATGGAATGAAAATCAAAGTGCTGGAGGAGCACAAGAAGTGAGGCAGAATCTGTGGAGAGAGCAAGAGTTTGTATATCGTCTAGTATTCTTCTGAAGAACGGGGGGGAGGAGTCTCTTAAAAACTGAAATTAACTGGTAAATTGTTTTTATGCTGTTAACAAGGGATGGATGAGCATCTGAAGTGGATGGTGAGGGTGCCTGGAACAAAACACAAAGGAAACAATAATGGGTGATTTGAGATGTAAAATGGGTGGAAATGCCAAATATTTTCCTATAACCAACACAGATTTGTTTTGTAGTATTACTTGAATGTTTTCTGATGTAAATCTCAGCTGTTTAACACAAAAGCACGGTGGCTCAGTGGTTAGCACTGCTGCCTCACCGTGTCAGGGACCCGGATTCAATTCCTGCCTCGGGCAACTATCTGTGTGGAGTTTGCACATTCTCCCCGTGTCTGTGTGGGTTTCCTCCAGGTGCTCTGGTTTCCTCCCACAGTCCAAAGATGTGCAGGTTAGGTGAATTGGCCACACTAAATTGCCTGTAGTGTTAGGTGCATTAGTCAGAGGGAAACTGGTCTGGGTAGGTTACTCTTCAGAGGGTCAGAGTGGACTTGTTGGGCCGAAGAGCCTGTTTCCACACTGTAGGGCATCTAATGTAATCTAATCTTAATTTACAACACAAAATTTAAAACTTTTGAATTTGTTTTTGAACTTGTTTTGAGCCATTTCCCTGTTGCTAACTTTCGATGTTTTCGATGTTCTTTAATAATCATGTGCTGTAACCTGAGAAGATTTGGCCAACTTTGAGACTCTAAAAGTGAATAGTCCCAGTAGTCAAGAAACAGTTGTGTGGCAATTTTATCGAATACAGAAATGAACCTTATTCTGTGAAGTTTCAAAAAAGGAAGTGAATCAGCCATTATTCAGGAGATGGCTATTTAAGGAAACAGTTGTGGAATGGAAAAAAAGGAACCTTTCTAACAAAGTCTGCACAAAATCAAGGAGGTAAACTATATCATTGCTGCAGTAAAGGACATTCCCATGGGAGGGAATTTTTGTGTGGAAAGCAGGTGTGTTTGATGTTACACTAAACTATGATCCAGGAGGCAGCACGGTGGCTTGGTGGTAAGCACTGCTGCCTCGCAACACCAGGGACCCAAGTTTGATTCCAGCCTTGGGCGAGTGTGCAGAATCCACACAGAAATTCTCCCTGTGTCTAGATCGGTTTCCTCTGGGTGCTCTGGTTTTCTCCCCACAGTCCAAAGATGCGCAGGTTTGGTGGATTGACCATGCGAAATTGTCACCAGGGATGTGCGAACTAGATGGATTAGCCATTGAAATGGGGAATTACAGGGATGGGGTTGGGACGTGTTTGGGTGGGATGCTGTTCGGAGGGTCGGTACAGACTCAATGGGCTGAATGGCCTGCTTCCACTCTGCAGGGATTCTATGATTGTTTAAGTTAGAATGTAAAATTGCTTTTTTTTTAGAAAAAAACTGTTCATGATGTTTTTCTCTGGAGAAAACTTAATTCGACCACAGTTAGAGTTTTAAATGCAATCTGTACCAGTGTGCTTCCTTTGCAGTTGTCATGTGACATGAGGTACTGACTGAATCTGCAGTTCAAGCACAGTTTAATTAAAGATAGGATTATATTAAGAACCAAAAGATTTCACAGCAAACATGTCTTTGGAAGAGAAGAAACCTAATCTATAGAGAATAATAATTAATGTGTGCAAAAATGTTCTTAATACACCAGAATATATGTACAACCAAAAAGATCAGGTCTTATGCTGATGGTTCATGTGCAAAAGACACTTACTGGCAGTGACACATTCTGCACCTATAAACGTGCGAAAAGCATGTCCAATGTGTTCTGACTTCAAGAAGCTGAATTATTTGGCACACAAGCATGTGTCTGGAAGGGGCCACAACAAACACAAGGAATACTAAAAGAGAGATCACCTGAAATTTTGACACATCTTGAGTGAAGTGAAATGTAGTGGGTGGAATGATGTCAGCCTGGTGGCCATCATAGAATGAGTTCCCTGACTGGGGCTGTTTAATCTGATCTAATCAGGGAGCCCTGGCTGACAGATACAAACAGGAGGGTCAGCCATCTTCACTCTGGAGCTGGATCAGTGTCAAGTATTCTACACTTTGTAAATAAAGGGTGATTTGGTGATGGAATACTGGCCTGCGTAGAGTTAGTTCAAATGCATGTTTGATTTGTTTTATTATTGTAACGTACTGAAATACGGTGAAAAGTACTATTTTACATGCTATCGAGGCAAATTATACCTTACAGAAGTACATCAGGGTAATAGAACAGAACACAGAATCTAGAGTCACAGAGGGGAGAGGGTGCAGAGAAAGATCAACTCTAATATGAGACATCCATTCAAAAGTCTAATAAGAGCAGGGATGAAGCTGTTGAGTTCTGAGGAAGGATTACTGGGACTAAAAAAATTTAACTCTGCTTTCTCCACAGATGCTGTCAGATCTGCTGAGCTTTTACAGCAATTTCAGCTTTTGTCTTTGATTTCCAGCATCTGTAGTTCTTCCAGTTTTTAATTAAGCTGTTTTGAATCTGTTGGTCCGTGTTTTCAAACTTGTCATTTCTGCCCAATGGAAGGGAGTATAACTGGAGCAGGAGGGGTCCTCTATTATGTTGGCTACGTCTGCCTTCTCATGCTAGGCCCCTCTCCCACTAGATATGGTCTGTGTTTGAGAGTCTCATCCCTTCAACATTTGATATAACTATCCAAACACAATATAATTTCACATTATCAAAGAAGGCAGCAGAATTGTAGTTATTTTTCTCATGGTTGAATTTCAATGTTCCAAGCAGCATTCCTATCGATCTGTGTTGAATCCTCGCATCAGCATCCTTCCTTGTCCTTGTAAATGGTAATAGTCATGGGTTTGGAAAGTGCTTTGGTGAAATTGTTTAGTGCCTCCTGTGGATGATGCACACTGCTTCTACTGACTGTCATTGTCATTGATGGGGTGAATAAATGTTTGTGGTTATGGTGCTTATGTAGTGGGCTGCTTTGTTTTAGAACAGTGTTAAGCTTGTTGAAATTGTACTCAGTTAAGCAACCATGAGAAGGTGGCAGTCAATGCAACACAGCATGTTGTACTTAGATGCTTGCAGCATACGAGACAAGGTCCAAGGTGGCACAGATTGAAATTGGCAAGTATGATGATATGGGAATGCAAGGGGATTAGGACTGAGAACTAAATATCCAAGGATACAAATCCTAATGAAAGGACATGCAGATGGGCAAAGAGGATGGGGCTGCCACCTTTGAAATAAAATCACATTATATAGCAAGAAACTATGTAGGATCAAAAGGTATACAATCTGTTTGGGTAGAGTTGAGGAACTGAAAATGGAAAAATGACCCAGATGGGAGTTGTTTGCAGGCTTCCTGGCATTGGTCAGGATGTGGGGCAGGAAATAAATCAGGAGGTAAAGGCACAATTGCAATAATCATGGGAACTTCAGTATGCACGTGGGCTAAGAAATTCAACTTGGTAGTGCATCTCAAGAAAAGGAGTTAATTGAATGTCTATGAGATGTTTTTTTCCGAGCAGCTTATGGTAGAGCCCGCGAGAATTTGTGGCAATTGCGGATTTAGTGATGTGTAATGAGACAGAATTGATTAGGGAGCTTCAGATGAAAAAGCCCGAAGAGGATAGTGACCATAATATGATAGAATTCATCTTGCAGTTTGAGAGGGAGAAGCCAGAATGGGATGTAACAATATTACAATTTTGTAAAATACAAAGATATAAGGGAGGAGCTGGCCAGAGTTGATTGGAAGGGGAGCCGAGCAAAGAAGGTGGTGGAGCAGCAGTGGCAGGAGCTTCTGGGGCAATTCAAGCACAGTAGATATTCATTACAAGGACGCAGCAGCATAGGAAGGGGAGGTAAAGCAGCCATGGCTGCTGAAGGAAATCGGGGACAGCATAAAAGAAAAAGTTGATGAAAATCAGCGGGAAGCCAGAGTGGTGGGAAGCATTTTAAAAACTAGCAGAAGACTACAATAAAGTAATAACAGGGGAGAAAATGAAATATGAAAGTAAGTTAGCTAGTAACATCAAGGAAGATTGCGAGAGCTATTTTAGATATATGAAAGGTAAGAGAGAGGCAAGAGTGGACATTAGACAGCTGGAAAACAAGGCTGTAGAAATAATAATGAGGAACAAAGAAATGGAAGTGGAAGATACCAGCAGCATACCAGGATTTCAAGAGATTTGGGGGGCAGAGGTGAGTCTAATGACATCGCTAAGGAAAAGGTGCTGGGGAGCTGAAGGGTCGAAAGATGGGAAGATCATACAGACCAAGATGGACTACAGAGCAACCTTGATTATCCGAATATTGGATTATCCGGCAAGATTGTAAGGTCCCGATGCTTGGTTAAACTGTTAATCTGACATTTGATTATTTGGAATTTGATAAACCAAATGAAATACTGTCCACCTATGTCCTTCAGATAATCAAGGTTGCTCTGTACTTCTCAGACCTTTTGAAGGAGATGGCTGAGGAGATTGTAAAAACATTGATCTTTCAGGAATGACTGGAGTCAGGGAGCGTCCTAGCAAATTGACAAATAGCTAATTTAACACCCCCTGTTTAAGAAGAGAGGGAGATAGGGAATTGGAAAATATAGGCTGGTTAACCTGGCATAGTCATTGGTTAGATTTCAGAGTCCATTATTAAGGATGAGATTGCAGAGTACTCTGAAATAAATGGTAAAATAGGGCTGAGTCATTTTAGAATTCTTTTAGGAAGCAATGAACGAGTTAGACAAAGGAGAGACCGTGGATGTGATTTTTAGATTTTCCGATGGCCTTTGAAAAGGTGTCACCCAGGAGGCTGCTAAATTAGATGACGGCCAATATTGTTAAGGGCAAAGCACTGATATGGATAAAGGATTGGCTGACTGATAACAGGCAGAGAGTGGGGATAAAGAGATCATCTTCAGCATGGCAGCCGGTGACTAGTGGAATTTGCAGGGATAAGTTTTGGGGTCGGTATTCACGTTTATGTTAATAATCTGGACAAAGGAACTAAGAGCATGGTTGTGAAGGTTGCAGATGACAAAATATGCAGAGGGACACGTAGATTTGTGGAGGTGAGAGGTTGCAGGAGGACTTGGACAGACTAGAGGGTGTGCAAAGAAGTGGCAAATGGAGTATCATGTGTGGAAGTGTGACGTTCTGCATGTTGGTAGAAGAGATAGAGACTTAGACTATTTTCTAAGTAGGGAAAGGCTTTGGAAATCTAACCACAAAAGGTCTTTGGAGTTCTATTTCAGAACTCTTTCAAGGTTAACATGCAGGTTCAGTTGGCGGTTGTGAAGGCAAATGTAAAATTAGCATGTTATTTATTTTGGAAGGGTTTGGAGGAGGAATGTACTGCTGACGATCTAGTCAGATTTGGAATATTGTGAGCAGTCTTTGACCTTGTATCTAAGGAAGAATGTACTGACTTTGGAGGGGTACCAGAGGAGGTTTACAAGAATGATCCTGGGAATGAAGGGCTTTCCATATGAATAATGATTTGAGGATGCTGAAGTTCAGAAGGATGGGGGATGTGTGGGTTCTCATTGAAACATATAATACTGAGAGATCTGGATAGGGTGGCCGAGGTGCAGATGTTTGAGAGATGTCTCTTAATTAAACTTAAAAATGTATGCCATAACTATTAAGTTAGTCTGAAGTAGTGTTTTGTAGAGGAATAAGACAGTGCTATTTTCTGGGTATGTTAATTGAAAGAAGCAAAAATGGCCTTTAATAGAGTGATAAGCTCTTGTCAGATGTCAGAGATTAAGGAGAGTTTACGGGTTACTGAAGATTATATCTGCAATAAATGCCGGTGGTTGTGAATCCTATCAGATCGAATGGATCAGTTGGCGAGACAGTTGGAGGTAATGAGGAATTTACAAGAGCAAGGGGATGGCTGGCAGTTCGAGGAAGGGAGAAAAATTGCAGATACAGTCCCATCGGGTAACTCCAGGAAATGTAAGCGAGGAGGTAGGTAGTGCAGGAGTCTTCTGTGGCTATCCCCATTTCAAACAAGTATGCTGTTTTGGAAAATGTAGGGGGTGATGGACACTTAGGGGTACATAGCACGAACAGCCAAGTTTCTGGTATTGAGACTAGCTCTAATGTAATGAGGGGTACATCGGGCTCCAAGAGATCAGTTGTGTTAGGGACAGATGTTTCTCTCATCTGAGACACAGACAGATGTTTCTGTGGCCAGCAGCAGAAAATCAGAATGATGTGTTGCATCCCTGATGCCAGGATCAAGGATGTCTGAAAGGGTGCAGAATGCTGTCAAGGGGGAGAGGGCAGGAGGTCACTGTACACATTGGAACCAATGACATAGGAAGGGAAAAGGATGAGATTTTGAAGGGAGAATTTGAATTAGGAGATCCTCAAGAATAGTAATGTCAGGATTATACTCAGTGCTGTGAGCTAGTGAGGGTAGGAATAGGAGGATAGAGCAGATGAATGCATGGCTGAAGAGTGGGTATATTGGAGAAGGATGCATATTTTTGGATCATTGGAATCTCTTCTGTGGTAGAAGTGACCTGTACAAGAAGGATAGAAGGCACTTTGATTGGAGAGGGACAAATATATTGACAGTAAGATTTGCTAGAGCTGTTCAGGAATATTTAAACTAGTAAAGTGGGTGGGGGCGGTGGGGGGATGGTGGTGGGACCCAGGGAGGTAGTGAGGAAAGAGATCAATCTGAGACTGGTACAGTTAATAAAAGAAGTGAGTGAAACAGTCAGGTTAGGCAGGGCCAAAGCAAAGAACAAGGTAGGACTGATAAACTTAAACTGCATTTATTTCAGTGCAAGAAGCTCAACAGGGAAGGCAGATGAACTCTGGGCATGGTTAGGAACATAGGACTGGGATATCATAGCAATTACGGAAATGTGGCTCAGGGATGGGCAGGACTGGCAGCTTAATGTTCCAGTATACAAATGTTACAAAAAGGATAAAGGAGGTGAGTGGCCCTTTTGAAAAGGGATAGCATTACAGCTTTGCTGAGGGAGGATATTCCTGGAAATATATCCAGGGAAGTTATTTGGGTTGAACTGTGAAATAGGAAAGGGATGATCTATTTATTGGGATTATATTATAGACCCTCTAATAGTCGGAGGGAAATTGAAAAACAAATTTGTCAGGAAATCTCTTATCTATAAGAATAATAGGGTGGTTATGGTAAGGGATTTTAATTTTCCAAACATAGGCTGGAACTGTCATAGTTTAAGGGTTTAAATGGAGAGGAATTTAAGTGTGTACAAAAGAACTTTCTGATTCAATATGTGGATGTACCTACTAGAGAAGGTGCAAAACTTGACCTATTCTTGGGAAATAAAGTAGGGCAGGTGACTGAGGTGTCAGTGGGGAAGTACTTTGGGGCTAGTGACTATAATTCTATTAGATTTAAAATAGTGATGGAAAAGGATAGACCAGATCTAAAATTTGAGATTCTAAATTGGAGGAAGCCTCCTTTTGATCGTATTAGGCAAGAAGTTTCAAAAGCTGACTGGGCAGATGTTCGCAGTTAAAGGGACGACTGGAAAATGGGAAGCCTTCAGAAATGAGATAATGAGAGTCCAGAGACAGTGTATTCCTGTTAGGGTGAAAGGAGAGGCTGGTAGGTATAGGGAATGCTGGATGACTAAAGAAATTGAGTTTTGTTAAGGAAAAGAAGGAAGCATATGTAAGGTATAGACAGGAGAGAGTGAGTGAATCTTTAGAGTATGAAGGAAGTAGGAATATACTTGAGAGGGAAATAGGGAGGGCAAAAAGGGGACATGAAATTGTGTTGCCAAATAGGATTAAGGAGAATCCAAAGGATTTTTTCAAATACGTTAAGGAGAATAGCGCCCTGCAAAAATCAGCAAGTCGGCTTTTGGATGGAGCTGCAGGTGATACTAAACGAGTATTCTGCATTAGTATTGACTGTGGAAAAAGACATGGAAGATATAGAATGTAGGGGAATAGATGGTGACGTCTTGAAAATTGTCCATATTATAGAGGTGGAAGTGCTGGATGTCTTGAAATGCATAAAAGTGGATAAATCCCCAGAACCTTATCAGGTGTACCCTAGAGCACTGTGGGGAAACTAGGGAAGTGATTGCTGAGCCTTTTGTTGAGATATTTGTATCATTGATAGTCACAAGTGAGGTGCAGGAAGACTAGAGGTTGGCTAATGTGATGTTGCTGTTTAAGAATGGTGGTAAAGACAAGCCAGGGATCAATAGACCAGTGAGCCTGATGTCGGTGATGGGCAAGTTGTTGGAAGGAATCCTGAGGGACTGGTTGTACGTGTATTTGGAAAGGCAAGGACTGATTAGAGGTAGTCAACATGGCTTCGTGCATGGGAAATCATGTCTCTCAAATTTGATTGACGTTTTTGAAGAAGTAACAAAGAGGGTTGATGAGGGCAGAGCAGTAAATGTGACCTATATAGACTACAGTAAGGCGTTTGACAAGGTTCACCATGGGACACTGGTTAGCAAGGTTACATCTCCATGGAACACAGTGAGAACTAGCCATTTGGATACAGAGCTGGCTCAAAAGGTAGAAGACAGGGTGGTGGTGAAGGGTTGTTTTTCAGACTGGAGGCTTTGACCAGTGGAGTGCCACAAGGAATTTTGCTGGGTCCACTATCTTTCTTCATTTATGCTCACATCCAAATCATTTATATAAGAGGCATAGTTAGTAGGTTTGTAGATGACACCAAGATTGGAGGTTAGTGGACAACGAAGGAGTTTATTTCAGATTATAACAGGACCTTGATCAGATGGACTAATGGGCTGAGAAGTGGCAGGTGGAGGTTAATTCAGATAAATGTGAGGTGCTGCATTTTGGGAAAGCAAATCTTAGCAGGATTTATACACTTGATGTGCCTTCAAGTCTAAGGGACTGCCCTTTAGGTCCTCGGGAGTGTTGCTGAACAAAGAGACCTTGAAGTGCAGGTTCAAAGCTCCTTGAAATTGGAGTCGCACATAGGTAGGATAGTGAAGGCGGTGTTTGGTATGCTTTCCTTTATTGGTCAGAGTATTGAGTACAGGAGTTGGAAGATCATATTGTGGCTGTACAGGACATTGGTTAGGCCACTGTTGGAATATTGCGTGCAATTCTGGTCTCCTTTCTATCCGAAAGATGTTGTGAAACTTGAAAGGGTTCAGAAAAGGTTTACAAGGATGTTGCTAGGGTTGGAGGAATTGAGCTATAGGGAGAGGCTGAACAGGCTTGGACTGTTTTCCCTGGAGCATAGGAGGCTGAGGGGTGACCTTACACAAGTTTGTAAAATCACGAGGGGCATAGATAGGGTAAATAGACCAAGTCTCTTCCCTACTATGAGGGAGTCTCGAACTGGAGGGCATAGGTTTAGCTTGAGAGGGGTAAGATATGCAAGAGACATAAGGGGCAATGTTTTCATGTAGAGGGTGGTGTATGTATGGAATGAGCTGCCAGGGGAAGTGGTGAAGGCTTGAACAATTGCAACATTTTAAAAGGCATCTGGATGGGTATATGAATACGAAGGGTTTGGAGGGATATGGGTCAGGTGCTAGTAGGTGGGACTTGGTTAGTTGCGATATCTGGTCAGCATGGACAGGTTGGACTCAAGGATCTGTTTCCGTGCTGTGTATCCCTATTTGAGTCATAGAGGAGACTTTGCTGTGAGGCTGTGCTTTCAAGTCTAAGGGACTGCCCTTTAGAACTGAGATGAGGAATTTCTTCAGCCAGAAGGTGCCGAATCAGGAACTCGTTATTGAAGCTTGTTGTGAAGGCCATGTTGTTGAGTTTTGCTAAGACATTGATCAGATAGTAAGGGATTATGATCAGAATGGATCTGAGAATCCTATCAGCCTCGATCAAATGGTGGACTTGATGGGCTGAATCACCTAATTTCTCTTGTCTATCTTATTATCTTTTTGGTGGTGAGTATTTCATTACGTCCATACTTGTGATGTTAGACAGACTTTTGGGGGGGGGGGTCAGCAGGTGAGTTATTTGCTCATTTCGTATTCCTCTCCTCTGAAGTGATCTTGAAGCCACTGTATCCTGAGTGAATGCTGATTTCCTCTAAAGTTTGGTAAATCTGAAACCATTCTCTTTGATTCCTGAAACAAAATGCCTTCTTTTGCACCAAACTCCATTTCCTGTCTGATATGTCATCAGGCTGAACCGAATCCCCACAACCTTAATATTAAATTTGCCTTGGATATGTGCTCCATCAGCAAAATGCATGCTTTGAACTGGATAATATTGCTAATGTCCAGTCTGATCTGGACTTTAGAAACCTGTAGAAACCCTGACCTGTGCTGTTGTTCTCTCTAGGCCAGCAGATGACTTTAATATTAGAGCTCAATCATACAGCATCGAACCGTACAGCACAGAAAGAGTGTCTTTGGCCCATTATGTCTATACTGACCATGATACCATTCCAAACTAATCCCATTTAGTGGGCGGCATGGTGGCACAGTGGTTAGCACTGCTGCCTCACAGTGCCAGAGACCCAGGTTCAATTCCTGACTCAGGCGACTGACTGTGTGGAGTTTGCACATTCTCCCCGTGTCTGCGTGGGTTTCCTCCAGGTGCTTCGGTTTTCTCCCACAGTCCAAAGATGTGCAGGTTAGGTGAACTGGCCAAGCTAAATTGCCCCTAGTGTTAAGGGGAATGGGTGGGTTGCGCTTCGGCAGGTCAGTGTGGACTTGTTGGGCTGAAGGGCCTGTTTCCACACTAAGTAATCTAATCTAATAGTTTTGGGAGGAAATTAAATTATGTTGGTAACTTGATGCTATTTATTCCTTGCAAAGATTTTTTTTCATCCCAATTAACATGTTTAACAAATATTCATTTTCTTCCTGAAAGATGAGAGACATGTGTGAAAATGTGTGGATAACTGACCAGTAAATGCAAGAAGGAACTTGTGTCATATTCCCAGATCACTATGTATTGGTCTGTAAGTGTGATGCTAGTAGATGTCGACCTGGCTTCCAGGATCCACTTGGACTGAATCAAGACTGTTCTTGTACTGACCTGAAATTTGAAACACCAGCTTTATTTAAAAATGTTTGTCCTACAACTTGTGCCTGGAAAAGAACCATTGCAAAATAATAAGCCTTACAAGTGTTGACTTAAGAGATTTACCCCTGTAGTAATGGAAAAAAAATTCACTGTAGCACAAGATTCTCTTCAAATTGAATTTAATTCAACCATTCATTGCCTAACATCCTAACTTGTTTGGGTCTAAAAATGATTCCCCCATCTTTCTTTTGCCATGTTGACTTTCATCAGCCACTTTTGCCACCAGTATTGATCATTGCCAGGTTATAACTACACTATGCTGACTGCCATCAGGTGCCGACTGTTAAATGTGTGGGGTTTCAAAACGAAGAAAAGAAAGAACTTTCATTTCATACAGCATATTTCATGTTAGCTTCTGTCAAGGCTTATAGCTAATCAAGTTGTCTTTGTAGAAATTTTTGGGAAATGCAGAAGCTGCTTTGCGCTAAAAATCCAACTTATGGTTAGGAGTTCATAACCAGATAATCTGTTTGAATTGTGTTAGCTGAGGACATGCTGGTTGCCAGGACACGGGGGAGGGGGGAAAGCTTATGTAGTTAATTGAACTTCCTCTGGATTCTCTTGATCAAATTGGACCTGCTCTTACAGCTACATAGACATTTCTGTTACTCTTTCAATTAAGTTTCTGGATTGTCATCGATTTAAGAGTCGGGACTTCACTGACAGTAATACCATTGAGTGTTTTCAGGCGATGGTTGAGTTCTGCCTCATCGGAGGCAGCCATTGATTTATTGTTGAGTGTTCCAAATGTTTCCTGTGACTGATTAGCCAAAACCCGAATGTTGTCAAGATCATGCACAAGAGTCTGAGTGATTCACTATTGGCCGAATCAAGAATAGTACTAAGCATTGTGGGATTGTCAGTGAATATTTCTCTTTTTGACCTTCTGGAAAGAAGGCAAATGAAGAAAGCTAAAGATAGTTGGACCTAGGACAGTACTTGAAAGGATTTTCTGCAGTGATATTCTGGAATTAAGTTTGACTTCCAACAAGAATAACCATCTTGTTTTGGATAAGGTATGACTCCATCCATGGGATAATTTAATCTTGATAGTCATTACCTTCAGTTTTTGAGGTTCTGTGATGCTTTGCCTTCATGTTAAAGGTAGTGACTCTCTCTTTGAAACCCCTCCCTCCCCACCTCCCTGCCCTAGTACTCTCTGCTTTTCCCTAAAAAAATGTTGGGAACCCCTTTACACTGTCCTGCCACCTTCAATGATTTTTGCACATGCACATCAGGTCCCTCACTCTTTAGAATTGAACCCCTGATTTTCTATTGACTTTCAAGATTCATCTGATCAAACTGCATTATCTCACTTTCTGTGCATTAAATTTAATCTGCTACATGTTCATCCACTTCTGCAACTTGTCAACATTTTTTTTTGGAGTTCCACACTTTCCTTCACACAGTTGACAATTCTTCCAGTTTTAGAGTCATCTGCAAACTCAGCCTGAGAAAGTCCAGTAGGTCTGAAGTCCTTGTAGTTTGGTTGGATAACAGTATGGGCTGCTTCCTGACTCTCAGCTATTTTTGGATCCATTGTGCTATTTTGCCTTGGATCTTCTGGACTTTTCATTTCTTAACCAGTCTGCCACGAGGAACTTGTGCCAAAGTCTTGCTGATGTTCATGTAGACCAAATGAAACACTATACTTTGAACAATCTCCTCCAAAGCAAAACTACATTTGTCCAGTACAACCTTCTTTTAACAAATCCATGCCATTTGTCCCAATTCCAGGATGTTTCCGAATGACCACTTGAACACTAAGATTGCACTGACTGGCTTGTAATTTTCTGTTCTGGATGTAGAGATGTATAGCATGGAAACGGAGATGTATAGCATGGTCCGACTCGTCCTTGCTGACCAGATATCCTAACTTAATCTAGTCCCATTTGTCAGCACTTGGCCCATATCTCTCTCCACTCATTGTATTGATATATACATCCAAATGCCTTTTAAATGTTGCAATTTTACAAGCCTCCACCACTTCCTCTGGCAGCTCATTCCATACACTTTTATATAGAACATAGAAAAATACAGTGCAGTACAGGCCCTTTGACCCTCGATGTTGCACCAATCCCAGCCCACTATCCTCCATATGCCTATCCAATGCCCATTTAAATGCCCATAAAGAGGGAGAGTCCACCACTGCTACTGGCAGGGCATTCCATGAACACTCAACTCGCTGAGTAAAGAATCCACCCCGAAATTTAAAACTGTGCCCCCTCATAATAGCTGACTCCAGACGTGGAAAAAGGTTCTCACAGTCAACCCTATCTAAAGCCCTAATCATCTTGTACACCTCTATCAAGTCACCCCTAAGCCGCCTTTTCTCCAATGAAAACAGCCCCAAGTGCCTCAGCCTTTCCTCATACGATCTTCCTACCATACCAGGCAACATCCTGGTAAACCTCCTCTGCACCCGTTCCAGTGCCTCCACATCCTTCCTATAGTATGGCGACCAAAACTGCACACTACTCCAGATGCGGCTGCACCAGAGTCTGATACAACTGCAACATGACCTCTGGACTCCGGAACTCAATTCCTCTACCAATAAAAGCCACTACGCCATATGCCTTCTTCACAGCACTGTTTACCTGGGTGGCAACTTTCAGAGATCTGTGTACATGGACACCAAGATCACTCTGCTCATCCACACTACCAAATATCCGACCATTAGCCCAGTACCCCATCTTCTTGTGACTCTAACCAAAGTGAATCACTTCACACTTACCTACATTGAACTCCATTTGCCATCTTTCTGCCCAGCTCTGCAGCTTATCTATATCCCGCGGTAACCTGCCACATCCTTCCTCACTGTCAACAACTCCACCAACTTTCGTATCATCCGCAAACTTGCTCACCCAACCTTCTAGCCCCTCTTCTAGGTCATTTATAAAAATGACAAACAGCAATGGTCCCAAAACAGATCCTTGCGGAGCACTGCTAGAAACTGCACTCCAAGATAAACTCTCTTACCACTATCTGTGTGAAAACGTTGCCCCTTAGGTCTCTTTTATATCTTTCCCCTCTCCCCCTAAACCTATGCCCTCTAGATTAGATTAGATTAGACTTAGTGTGGAAACAGGCCCTTCGGCCCAACAAGTCCACACCGACCCACCGAAGCGCAACCCACCCATACCCCTACATTTACCCCTTACCTAACACTACGGGCAATTTAGCATGGCCAATTCACCTGACCCGCACATCTTTGGACTGTGGGAGGAAACCGGAGCACCCGGAGGAAACCCATGCAGACACGGGGAGAATGTGCAAACTCCACACAGTCGGTCGCCTGAGTTGGGAATTGAACCCGGGTCTCGGGCGCTGTGAGGCAGCAATGCTAACCACTGTGCCACCGTGCCGCCCATTCTAGTTCTGGACTCCCCCACCCTAGGGAAAATATTTTGTCTATTTACCCTATCCATGCCCCTCATGATTTTAGTCCTTTTCTTAAAAAAAAAAGTAACATTAATATTCAACTGGTTGCCAATACTGTGAAATCTCCCTTGCCTTCCTCAATAGCCTGGAAAAGATCACATCCAAACCTGCAGATATATCCGCTTTGAAGACTGTTGAACCAGGTGGAACCTCCATTGTCTAATGTTTTGTATTCCTTCCCCTTGATATGTATACCTTTTGTGATCCTTTTGTATTGCAAAGACAACATAAAATACTCATGGAAGACTGTACCCAAGTCTTAACTTTCCCCAATAGTTCTCTTGTTCTTCATAAATTTGGAAAAAAGGCCTTTGGGTTTTCCTTTATTCAGACTGCTGGTGCAGTCTCATGCACCATTTGCTTCCCCATTTTTTTTATTGTTAAATTCCCCATCACATTTGTTAAACTCAATGAGGGTCTCTGCTAGAAGCTGTTAAAATTAATCCTAATCTTTAAGATCCTTAATATCAAGAGTTGTTCAGTCTTGGTGCAACTCTAACTTTGTGGGAATATCATTGTCCTTTGCTCTTGCTTTTTTCCCCTTGGATGTTTTCCATCTCTGATGTAGTTGTATCCACTTGACTTGGGCCAAAGCATATCTTAACTGAGTAAAATTGGCCCATTTATGGTTTCTTTCCTTTTTTTTTTCTTGTCAAGAACTTAGTGATCCACAACTATTCTAAATCTAACTAGCTTGAAAATTCTACTCTATTAATATGCTTCCCAGGTTCATTTCTGAATATCAGATCCCGATCTCCCCTTCCCTCATGCAGCTTTCTATGTCCTAGCTAAAAATGTTCTCCAGGATACACTTGAAGAATTTTGTTCCTTCCCTACCTTACACACTAAAATATCCTAGTTGACCTTTGAGGAATTCAAATCCTCTTACTATTTCTGTCTTTGTTATACTTCTTTGAAGTTTGATTGCATATTTGTTTCTCTACCCCTGTACACCTCACAAACTTGTTTGGGGACCTATAGTGTCTACCAAACAGTGTGTGTGCCCTTTTTGTGTTTCTTATCCCTAAATAGCCTCATTTGGTGATCTTCAAGATATCGCTCCTCTTCACTGTTCTAATAGACCTTTTGATCAATATTGCAACCCCTCCAAATCACCTGCTCTATCTCATTTACCTACCATTAACCAGCTACATTGAGCTGCTATTCTTGACTAAGTTTGTTCATCAAAAAATGTTAACTTTTTTGCAACAATGCATTTCCCCAAGGGAGGTGGGCCTGATGGTGGTACCGCTAGACTGTCAATCCAGTGACTAAGTAGTGTTCTGAGCACCTGGGTTTGAATCCTGCAAATGCTGGGATGTGAATTCAATAATATCTTGGAAATAAGAGTTTAATGATGACCATGAAATCTTTGTTAATTACCCAGGAAAAAACCCGTCTGGTTCACTCGTATCCTTTTCAGGAGGGAAATCTGCTGACCTTATCTGTCTGGTCTACATGCAACTTGAGACTCTTAACTGGCCTGTTGTTAATTAAGAATGGTCAATAAATGCTGGTCCAGTCAGTGAGGCCCCACACTAAGAATGATTTTTTAAAAAATATAGGTATTACCATCATTGAAAATTTCTTGCTGCAATTATCATTGGACAGAGGTCACAATTCTTAAACAAGCTGAAAGTTCCTGTGATGACTCATTCAAAGTTTACCTGTTGAGCTGTCTTACCCATTTCCATGCTGTCATCAAGTCCCATACTATAAAACTGACAGACATTGATTTTTTGGTCAGAGTACTCTTTGAATGTTGGATGCTCAGCCATATCCCTTCTCAATTCTCTGGATGTCTGAGTCCGACAGCACAGAGACAGGTCCTATGGCCCAAACTGGTCCACGCCAACCATAATGTCCATCCACACGAACCCCATTTCCCTGCACTTGGCCCATATCCTTCTAATCCTTTTCTATTTATGTATTTGTCGAAATGCCTTGTCAATGCTGTTAATGTTTCCGCTTCAACTACTTCCACAGGCACATTACATATGTATACCATCTCTGTCGAGAAAGGATGCCCCTTAGGTTCCCTTTTGTTCTGTTCCCTAAGTTTAAACTGATGTCCTCTAGTCCTTGATGCCCCAACCCTGGGAAAACGATTGTGCATTCCCTTTATCCATGTCTCCCATGACCTTATACGCCCCTATAAGGCCCCCTGTCAGTCTCCTATGCTTTAAAGAAAAAAGTTCTATCTTGTTAAACATCTCCCTGTAACTCAGACCATTGAACTCCACTAACATCCTTGTAAATTGTCTCTGCACTTTTTCCAGTTTAGTAATGTTCTTCCGATAACAAGGTGCCCAAAACTTCTCAATACTCCAAGTGTGGCTTCACCAACGTTCTGTTTTAACTGCCACACAACTTCCCAACTTCTATACTCAGTGCCCTGACTGAAGGTCAGTGTGCAAAAAGTCATCTTCATTGCCATGTCTACCTGTGACCCCACTTTGAGAACCGTAAACCTGAACTCCAAGATCCTTCTGTTCCACTACACTCCTTAAGGCTCTACCATTCACCATAAACTCCTAACTTGATTTGACTTTGCAAAATGCAAGACCTCACACTTAGAGCCATAGAATCATAGAGATGTACAGCATGGAAACAGATCCTTCAGTCCAACCTGTCCAAGCCGACCAGATATCCTAATCTAATCTAATCCTATTTGGCAGCACTTGGCCCATATCCCCCTCAACCCTTCCTATCCATAAACCCATCCAGATGCCTTTTAAATGCTGCAATTGTACTAGCCTCCACCACTTCCTTTGGCAGCTCATTCCCTTTTATATCTTTCCCCCCTCACCCTAAACCAATGGCCTGTAGTTCTGCACTCCTGCACCCCAGGGAAAAGTCTGAAATTATTTACTCTATCCATGTACCTCATGATTTTATAAACCTCTATAAGGTCACCCCTCCGCCTCCGATGCCCCTGGGAAGACAGCCCCAACCTATTCAACCTCTCCCTATAGCTCAAATCCTCCAACTCTGGCAACAGCTTTGTAAATCCTTTCTGAACCCTGGTCAAACTAGACTGAAAATGTTACCTCTGCATCTCTCTCCACAGATAGCTGCTACAAAGCTAGCTGATATTTAGCTATATTGAACTCCATTTGCCATTTCTTGGCCCACTTCCCCAGCTGATCAAATTCTGCAATTTCTGATAACATTCCTCACTGTCCACGATATTGCCTATTTTAGTGTCATCAGTAAGCTTACTAATGATGCCTTGTACATTCATCCAATTCATTGATATAGATAACAAACATAATGGGCGTAGCACCAACCCATGAGGCACTCCACTAGTCACAGGCTCTAGTCCAACAAGCATCCTTTCACTATTACCCTCTGCTTCTTACCATCAGCTAATTGTGTATCCAATTTGTCCCCCCCTCCTCTAGATTCCATGTGATGTAACCTTCCAGAGCAGCTGACCACATGGAATCTTCTCAAAGGCCGTGCTGAAATCCATACATACTATGTCTCCTGCCTTGCCTTCGTCAACCTTCCTGATCACTACATCCAAGAGCTCTAACAAATTTGTGAGGCGTGAACTCTCACTCTCAAAGCCATGCTGACGACTCCTAATCAAATCCTGTCTTTCCAAATGCATGAATATCTTATGTCAGAATCTTCTCAAGTAACTTAAGATTTACCAGACTAATTTCTGAGCTTATTGTTATATAGTTTCTAAGGCTTTTCTTTGTAGCCCTTCCTGAATGATGGCACAACATTCGCTACCCTCCAGTCTTATGGGGCCTTTCAACAGGATTTTACATGGGGAAAACTCTGACTTGTAGCTTTGAAGAAAGATGGTTTGCTGGTAATGTTTTGTTTCAGCAAGATTGTTGGTTAATTCTCACCTGGCCTCAGAGGTTGTCTTAAGCTTTTAAAATGTTGCCATTGTACTAGCCTCCACCACATCCTCTGGCAGCTCATTCCATGCATGCACCACCCTCTGCGTGAAAACGTTGCCCCTTAGGGCTCTTTTATATCTTTTCCCCTCTCACACTAAACCTTTGTGGGCGGCACGGTGGCACAGTGGTTAGCACTGCTGCCTCACAGCGCCTGTAGACCCGGGTTCAATTCCCGACTCAGGCGACTGACTGTGTGGAGTTTGCACGTTCTCCCCGTGTCTGCGTGGGTTTCCTCCGGGTGCTCCGGTTTCCTCCCACAGTCCAAAGATGTGCGGGTCAGGTGAATTGGCCATTCTAAATTGCCCGTAGTGTTAGGTAAGGGGTAAATGTATGGATGGGTTGCGCTTCGGTGGGTCGGTGTGGACTTGTTGGGCCGAAGGGCCTGTTTCCACACTGTAAGTCTAATCTAATCTAATCTATGTGCCCTCTAGTTCTAGACTCCACGACCCCAGGGAAAAGACTTTGTCTGTTTATCCTATCCATGCCCCTCATAATTTTGTAAACCTCTATAAGGTCACCCCCTCGGCCTCCGATGCTCCAGGGAAAACAGCCCAAGCCTGTTCAGCCTCTCCCTGTAGCTTAGATCCTCCAACCCTGGCAACATCCTTGTCAATCTTTTCTGAACACTTTCAAATTTCACAACATCTTTCCGATAGGAAGGAGATCAGAATTGCACGCAATATTCCAACAGTGGCCTAACCAATGTCCTGTATGGCTGCAACATGACCTCCAACTCCTGTACTCAATACTCTAACCAATAAAGGAAAGCATACCAAATGTCGTCTTTATTATCCTATCTACCTGTGACTCCACTTTCAAGGAGCAATGAACCAGCACTCCAAGGTCTCTTTGTTCAACAATACTCCCCTAGGAACCTAAGTGTATAAGTCCTGCTAAGATTTGCTTTCCTAAAATGCAGCACCTCACATTTATCTGAATTAAACTCCACCTGCCACTTTTCAGCCCATTGGCCCATCTGGTCCAGATCCTGTTGTAATCTGAGGTAACCCTCTTCGCTGTCCACTACACCTCCAATTTTGGTGTCATTTGCAAGCTTACTATAACTATACCTCTTATGCTCACATCCAAATCATTTATGTAAATGACAAAAAATAGAGGGCCCAGCACCGATCTTTGTGGCACTCCACTGGTCACAGGCCTCCAGTCTGAAAAACAACGATCCACCAGCATCCTCTGTCTATTTGAGCCAGTTCTGTATCCAAATGGCTAGTTCTCTCTGTATTCCATGAGATCTAATCTCGCTAATCGTTCTCCCATGGGAAAATTTGTCGAATGCCTTACTGAAGTCCATATAGATCACATCTTCTGCTTTGCCCTCATCAATCTTCTTTGTTACTTCTTCAAAACCTCAATCAAGTTCATGAGACATGATTTCCCACACACAAAGCCATGTTGACAATCCCGAATCAGTTCTTGCCTTTCCAAATATATGTACATCCTGTCCCTTAGGATTCCCTCCAACAACTTGCCTACCACCGAGGTCAGGCTCACCGGTCTATAGTTCCCTGGCTTGTCTTTACCGCCCTTCTTAAACAGTGGCACCACGTTAGCCAACCTCCAGTCTTCCGGCACTTCACCTGTGACTATCGATGATACAAATATCTCAGCAAGAGGCCCAGCAATCACTTCTGTAGCTTCCCACAGAGTTCTCAGGTACACCTGATCAGGTCCTGGGGATTTATCCACCTTTTACCATTTCAAGACATCTAGCACTTCCTCCTCTGTAATCTGGACATTTTGCAAGATGTCACCACCTATTCCTTTACAGTCTATATCTTCTATATCCTTTTCCACAGTAAATACTGATGCAAAATATTCATTAATAATCTCACCCATTTTCTGTGCCTCCACACAAAAGCTGTCTTGCTGATCTTTGAGGGGTTCTATTCTCTCCCTGGTTACCCTTTTGTCCTTAATATATTTGTAAAAACCCTTTGGATTCTCCTTAATTCTATTTGCCAAAGCTATCTCATGTCCCTGTTTTGCCCTCCTGACTTCCCTCTTAAGTATACTCCTACTTTCTTTATACCCTTCAAAGGATACACTCGATCTATCCTGTCTATACCTGACATATGCTTCCTTCTTTTTCTTAACCAAACCTTCAATATCTTTAGTCATCCAGCATTCCCCACACCTACCAGCCTTCCCTTTTACCCTGGCAGGAATATGCTTTCTCTGGATTTTCATTATCTCATTTCTAAAGGCTTCCTATTTTCCCGCCGTCCCTTTACCTGCGAACATTTGCCTCCAATCAGCTTTCAAAAGTTCTTGCCTAATACCGTCAAAATTGGCCTTTCTCCAATTTAGAAGCTCAACTTTTAGATCTGGTCTATCCTTTTCCATCACTATTTTAAAACAAATAGAATTATGGTCGCTGGCCCCAAAGTGCTCTCCTGCTGACACCTCCGTCACCTGCCTTGCCTTATTTCCCAAGAGTGGGTCAAGTTTTGCACCTTCTCTGCACATCCACATACTGAATCGGAAAATTGTCTTGTGCACACTTAAGAAATTTCTCTCCATCTAAACCCTTAACCTTATGGCAGTCTCAGTTGATGTTTCGTAACGAATTCAACCTCTGTCAGTTTTGCCATCTCAGAAATTAGTCTGGTAAATCTTTTCTGCTCTCCCTTTGTGGAAAGAACATCCTTCCTCCGATACTGTGACCAGAACTGAACACTGTTTTCCAGGTGCTGTCTCACCAAGGATCTGAGTAATTGCAACAAGTTATTTTTGCTTCGTACTTAAATCCTCTGGTTATGTAGGCCAACTTGACATTTTGTTACCGTTACTGTTGGCTTACCTTCAGCGAGTGGTATTCAACGACACCCAGGCCTCCATCCACATTTTTTCCCCCCTCTCAATTTAAAGCCATTCAGATCATCTGCTGCCTTGTGCTCCCACATGTGGAACACCTCATCTTTGTCTACATTATACTTCACCTGCCTTGTATTTGTCTACTCAGTTTGCCAAGCTTGACTTGTACTAGGGATGATGATTCCTGGTTCTGCTGTATAAATGTAGCTCATCTTGTTAGCTGCTTCTGTCGTCTGTAAACAACTGAGCACTAGTCAGGGAAGCTCCTTCTGTGAGATTTAGCAAAGATGGGATAGTTACAATACCAGTGCATGATTCCCACAACCCTCCTTCCCCACTCTGGCCATCAGGTGGTCATATTTTCTGCTTCATTTCATTGCAGCTTCATGATTGTGGAATCGGGCACCTGTTGCGTGGAAGAATTCTGGCTGGAAATATCACCAAGAGCTGAGCGTTCTTTGATTATAGAACATGATAATATCACCTGAATTTCCTTGTTCAGACTTTGGAATTTTGTGTATTTCTGTTCTTCAGCACATGGCTGCTCTTGTTCAGCATAGCACAAACCAAGGAGACAGTGAGGTCTGCAGATGCTGGAGATCAGAGTTGTGTGTGCTGCTGCAAAAGCACAGGAGGTCAGGCAGCATCAGAAGAGCAGGAAAATTGATGTTTCGGGCTGGAGCCCTTCATCAGAATGAAGAGCTTTTGCCTAAAACGTTGATTTTCCTGCTGCTCGGATGCTGCCTGACCTGCTGTGCTTTTCCAGCAACACACACTCAACGTACAAACCAAGATAAATTTGCTGTCATCGGAGTACTAATTCAACGTGCCTAATCTGAAAGCGCGCTCAGAAACACTAATCGCGCTTCCTGCAAATCTGCCCTCCAACTTCATCCCATTTGTTAAGCGAGACCTTCTGGGCCTGCAATGGCTCATTAATATCCTTCCATTCCCACCCACTCCCTAACTGTACTGTTAGGTTCTTTTTTCCTGAGATTCTTACACACTTGACGCAACTGCAACGCACCAACTTCTGTGAACAAGCAAAATTTATTAAGCACAGCACAGTCCAATACAAGCTTTGGAGAAATTCTGAACAGTCTTCAACATTGCTTCTGAGGCATGTCCAGGGAAGTTCCTTGAACAAAGGAAACAGCCTTCCTTTAAATAAAATCTTTACATCACAGTTGTAATGCCCACAAAACAACCCCCGGTCACTCCCCCTCAGCCACATGCCACTCAAGATACAATGCAGTGACCACATCACCTCCAGAAACAATGTAATGCAAATCATCCCTTTTAATGGGCAGATCTGGTGTCAGTTGTATTTATTTTGTAACTGAAGGGGAGTAGTCAAATTCCAACTGCAGTGCTCCTATTGATTCTGAATAGTGGGTGAAAATAGGAGATGACAATGTAAGTGACTCTGAATGGCAAGAAAATGGCCATGTAAATGGCTCTGAATAATAAGAAATGGCAATCTAATTTCTTAAAATCTGTCTGGAAGTCAGAGGCAGCCAATCCTAGCCTCGGGACATCTAATTTCCTGCAGGTCACTCTTTTTTTAATATCACAGTACCAGCCCTTTGACTCTATTCCCTTCTGCAGCCCCACTGCTGGAGCCCTCTGAAGACTCCAGTTGATGGCCACTGCTTGCTGTCATCAGTGCTCCTATCAGTAGCAACCCATGACTGAATGTGAAATTTGGGTCAAATATCATTGCCAACATGGTGTCATGTGAGTAAAGGCAAAATCTTGTAGATACTAGAAATCTGAAACAAACAGTTCTGCAAAAGATTCATACCAGATTCTGTTCTATAAATGGAATACTGTAGGTTAGATGGGCTTCAGATTGGTTTCACAGGTCAATGCAACATCGAGGACCGAAAGGACTGTACTGCACTGTAATGTTCTATGTTTTATTTGAAGCGCTCTCCATGAATGCTACCAGACCTACTGAGTTTGTCCAGCATTCTGAGCTTAAGTATGAGTGCTGCCGATATGTTCATGAAACATGGACCACAAGAGTACATGACTGTAATATCTCAAAACTGCTCATAATCTGGGTTCTATGCTTACTGATGTAAAATAGGTTAGGTTACATTACACAACTGAACAACCCGCAATGACTCAATTATGCTGACCGAAAGTGAGGCAAGTACCTTTTTTATATAAGAAGCTCATATAAAGATATGCTTTGCTTTCGTCTGGGAACCACATAATAATGACACGTTGTGGCTTTTGTTTGGCTGAACTGAGAGGCTTTATAACAATCCCTTTCAAAAGTTGGTAAAGTCGCTGTCAGTCTGTGTGGATTGTTGTCTTTCTCTCCCCCCTCCCTGGCCCCAAGACAGATTTAGCCAACTGATTTCCTCTTTTTTTTGATTCGTATGTAATCTTTTAGCTTCTTGTTTTGCTACAGACTGTTGAGCTCACTATTTTGAGAAAGACGTTAATAATTGCACCTTCCTGCTGCTTGGAGCTCAAATGGCTTGTAATACGATTTTCTTCACGTTGGCATTTAATGGTTAGCATTTCGGAACCATCTCCAGTGTTGACACGACTAATTAGCTCGTCCAGCTCTTCTGCTGAGAATAGAATTAAATCTTTTTGAAAATGAGCATTGGTTCATAGATGCTGTAGTTTAACCTAAATAAAGACAAATAGGGCAGTTTATAACACAAGTTTTCTCCCCACATCGAGATTAAGAGGACTGGGTTCAAGTCTCACCTGTTGCAATCCTATGTCATAACATGTTGGCAGAAGTTAATTTGGAAGGAACTACAATATGTAGCTGACCATCCAAAATTCTGTTTCTTAGCAAATTTAAACACCAAGCTAGGCAAGTGAGTTGGTGACAGAAATGTTTCAGCCACTTTGATGATTGCACTATTGATTGCTTGATTGCATTTGCAAATATGGGCTGAGTCGTGCTGTTTGCTCATATGTTGCAAATGAAGTTATTCAGTATGCTAAAAGTAAATGCTCCCCACCCCCTACCACCATTTATGTAAGTATGCAATTTCTGATGGAATAAGCGCTGTAGTCCTTTACAACTTGGCTTTGAGTCATTTCGCTGACGTGAAATGATGAAATGACACTGACGCAATGGGTCGAATGGTCTTTGTCTGTGTTGTAAAATTTTAAAATAGTCTGTGAAGTAAAAATACAGGAGCATCCAACATTTAGCTGGACTTCCAGTGAATTTACTTTTTAAGCATTTGCAATTTAACCCAACTTCAGTTCGTCTCCCTTTGACATTTTGCGAAAAGATGCTGAGAAATTGACTAATGGAGTGTGGCAAAAAGCTGCAATAAGTGGATTTGAACTGCTGCTGCAAGTTCCATCAGCATTTTGGAATGATGTAAAGACATCGAGCTTTGAAAGTATAAACTGGAAATAAAAATGGACATAGTTTGTATCTGTTTACCACTGTAACCGTAGTTTTGTTCTTGGGTTGCCCCACAGAATTAATATAATATTTTTATCGAGCCTGATTGTTAAGAGATGTGCTGAAATTGCCTGTTCTTGTACTGGTCCAACGAATTCCACTGTTCTGTGGGAATGGGCCACAAGGTCAGGACACAACAGTGTAGACACAAACAGAATCTAATTTCCAACTGAGGAAAAGCAAAAATTCTCAAAGCTTAATCATTGTAAATATTTTCCGATCTGAAGTACTGAGGAACTTGGCTGAAAATAGATGTTCAACCAAATGGATACCACACAATCAAAATCTGAGTGACTCAATTGATATTTCACAGTGACATTGCTATCTTACCCGGAATATTGCATTATAAATACCTGAGAAATTCCACGTTCACTTACAAGCTTATGTGGAATTTGCTAACTTCCAACTGGATATTTGATCCAAAAGCTTTTGAGGAAAGGAGGAATTAATGGTTCTGACAAATTTGGGATCATGTGAGGCCCTAAGTTGAGGACCGAATTAGGCTCTCCACTCCCTTTTGTTTGAATAAGCAGATAAAATGTATTATAGCATGACTGCTCCTCTGCACAGCATTGATTGCACAGTGCATGTATTTACTTATAGTTATAATGTAGTAGCTTCAGATCTTTTTTATTGGCAGCTGGTAAACTGCAGGCATACCAACACTGTCCTCTGCCCTCATTCTTCTACCCACCCCAACCCAACCTGGAGATGTCAACTTGCTTATTTTACCATGGCAACAAAAACTTTCACTTCTATTCTAACAAGAAATAGCTGCTTCTGATTTGATTAACTATATCTATGTTCCTTTTCAGTGGAGGTCACAGTGGAATATGACTACGAGGCTGCACAAGAGGATGAACTTACCCTCCGAGTTGGTGATCTCATCAGGAATGTAAGAAAACTGGAAGAAGAAGGGTGGTGTGAAGGGGAATTGAATGGAAAGAGGGGATTATTCCCTGATAATTTTGTCAAAGTGAGTAAGAAAAGTCATGCTGTATCAAATCTATCATGCTTTTATCTTTGATTATGGAGCAGAATGTGAGAACATGATATACTTTTGTATTATGATTTTATTAAATGGTTTTAAGAGCATGCTCATAATAAGCATGTGAAGGGTATTAACCCTTCCAGAAGAATATGCAAAGCGGCAAAGGAGGTAGGGTCGCATTGTTAACCAAGGAAAGGTATCGTTGCAGTGGCTAGTAATGATAGAGATGGAATAGATTGTGATGTGGAATTTGTTTAGGTGGGAGTAAGAAATAAAAAGGGGAAGAAGTCCTGGGTAGCAGTCATCTGTAGGTACCAGAAGAATTTCCTCATTGTAGGGTGAAGTATAAATCAGGCAGTAAATGGAGACTTACAAAAAGGCCACGAAATTGTCATGACTAAATTTTAATCTGCATATTGACTATCCAACTCCGATGGAGCAATACAACATGGAAGACAAATTCGAAAAGTGCATATGGGCTGATTTCTTAGGTCAATGCATTGCAGGACCTACCTGGGAGCAGGTTTTTTTTAGACCTAGTAATGTCATATCACTATTGAAGATGTTATAGAAAGAAGTTTCCTAACCTAGGACAATTTTCCGGCTATTTGACAGTGAGCAACTCTGGTCTCAACCTACTGTCATTAACTTAAATAAGGGAGAGTTACTGAGGTATGAAGAGAGCTGTCTAAAGCAGACTGGAAAATAAACTAACTGTGTAAGGTCAGTGGATAAGCAAAACACTCAGCAAAAGTTTATTCTGGTCAAAACAAAGTATTTCATGAGAATGATGAACCACCTGTGGTTCACAAAAGTGGTCAAAGAGAGTATCCAGCACGAAACAAGGAAAACTAGTGTTTGGCCAAAGGATTGGAATTTTTTAGAACCAGTAGCAGATTAGTAAAAATTCAATAAGTGAGGAAATGGTTCATGGAAACAAATTTGCAAGAAAATTAAAAACAGCACGAGTTTTTACTGGTGTGTAAAAGGAAAGTGGCTGAAGTCAATGTGGGATCCTTGGAGAACAGAACTGGGTGATTAATAATCTTAACAAATGTTAAGCTAGTTTAAAACAAGAATTTAAACTCTGGATAGCAGAGTGCACTGTAAACCTCCTAAAGATAACAGATAAGCAAGGTGCTAATGGAAGGAAAGGCCTTGTAACTGGTCCTGGCATGAGGAGCAAAGTATTTGACAAACAGAATGAAAGGCAGACAAATTGTCAGTACCCACTTGCCTGCTTTCAAGCGGTTCAGTAGAAGTGGTTATAGAGAGGTGGAGGCATAGGGTGAATAATTCCAGAACACTCTGGATTTTGGATGGGTTCCAGTGGATTTGAAAAGACTAAATATTATGTCCCTGTTCAAGGAAGGAGGGTGACAAAATGTGGGAAATTATATGTCAATTAGCTTAACATGTTGGGAAAATGCTTCAGCCCCTTAATGAAACCAACAGCAGGACAATTAGGAAAGCTTATTGCAATCAAACATGGTCTGGCAAAAGGGAAATTCTGATGGAGCTGACTGTAAGGCATCCAAATTCACTACCTCGGTGGGGAAAAACAAGAAGTGGGGAGCCCTTGTATCATAAGGATATAAGGAATCTGCAAAGAAATATAGATTGTGGGTGTGCAAAAGCTTGGCACAAAGAGTTTAATGTGGAGAAGTATGAGATTGTGCACTTTGGTGAGTACAATGAGAAGGCAACTGTTTTTTCAATGGAGGGAGAATGCAATTAAGTACTGCACAGTAAATCTGGGTGTTCTTGTATATGCAGCACAAAATGTTATCATGCAACAATAATTAGGAAGGCAAACAAAGTTTTTTGACCTTTTTGCTAAAGGGTTGGACTTTTAAAAACTTGCAAGTCTTGTTAAAACAGTAACAGGGTGTTTGTGAGACTGTGTACCTAGAGTACTGTGTACTGTTTTAGCCCCTGTACTGAAGCAAATATGTACTGGTATTAGAGTAGTTCAAAATAGATTCACTTGGCGGATTTTTTTTCAGGTGAAGGGGTTGTTTAATTGTGAACAGCTAAACAGGGCAAGTTATTATTTATTAGAATTTAGTGGCAGTTATGAGCCAACCACAACATTCTGAGGGGGCTCGAAGGATAGACGTTGTGAAGATATTTCCATTATTATGGATTCTCAATGTCAGGAACTTTAATACAGAGTGAGGGGAGACTCTCAAAACTGAGTTGCGAAGGGAACTCTTCTTGAGAATGGTAAATGTCTGGAATTGTGTACCCAGAGAGATGTAGAGGTTACACCAGTGTTACAGAGGAGTTAGACATAGTGTTTTATTTAAAATGCTGAGGATTCAGCTTCGACCTGGCACAAAAGGTGAAGCTGAGGCCCAGAGGCAGATCAGTGATGATCTTGTTGAATATCTCAGGAGGCTTGATATGGCCTACTCCTGTTTCTTATGTTCTTTAAGAACGCTAAACAGTTAACCATTTGCATGCAGATTGAAAAATTAGATCCCTTCCTCCAGTTCAGTGTCAACTTGACCATTTTGATTGATTGTGTATTAGCAAACAGTTAATTAAAAATTAATTGCCTGAATACGTGAAAGACTTTCAAGTTATGTGATGACACTGGATATTCTCATTCTGCAGTGTAATAATCATGGGTCTCAAAGATGAAATGTAAATTTATCATATTCATGAATCTGTGACAGATGTAGATTTTTTGGGACTGGATTGTGTGGGGTGGGGTTGCTTCGATCATTGTGGAAGAGTTTAAAAAGTTTACAAGCTTTCACAAAAGAGCTTGCTTTTTACCTTGGAATGCCATGGCTTGTAAAAATGTTGTTCCTGATCTCTCTTTGTCAATTACTTCAAGCTGTGCTGAAGTAATATCCAATCAAAAGTTCAGTTTCTCAACTGAGAATTTGGTATTGACACCACCAAAGTGGAAAATGCATAAGTTGGCTTAGATGGAGATGCCCTCACATTATCGTTAATGGGCTCCTGTGTTTAAGGACACCAGTCATAGTAAACAAACAATTGAGCCTTCATAACCAAAGGATAATTTAGCAAGTTCTGTTTCTGATCTCTCTATTTGTTAAAGTTGTTGGTGCATTAGGTGTACTTAGATTATTTTGGGCTATCTCCAAGTCCCTCCTTTAAATTGCTGATAATTCTGATAGTGTGTTCTCGAACTGTGGGGTAAAGAAGACCTCTCTAATTCATTATCCTGATGGCTTCTGTTTGTTCATCTGATCAAAGGAGAATTAATTAAAAAGTGGAACGAACATTATGCATTTAGATTCCATATGGATATCTGTAGACTGCTGTAGCATACTAACACCTCCCTTAATACTAATAAGCAAACATCCCAAGTTGTGGTCTTCCTGTCAGGTAAATGAAGTGAAGCTAGCTGGGCCTTGGATGCTACACTGAGGAATTCCTGCAGTACTGAGATGATTGCAAACAAATACAACCGTCTTTTTTTTGTGTTAGGTATGACTGCACCTAATGGAGTTGCCGCCCAGTGCCCTTAATTTATTGATGTCAGACTCTCAAATGGTGTTTTGTTGCTGGCAATGTTGTGTGTTCCTGGAGTACGGCTGTTAAATCTGTATTTTGACCAATGTTGTATTGAGGTCAGAAACCTGAGTTGTCTGGTCGAATCAAACTGGATATCAATGAAAAGGTCACTTGTTGAGGAAATGCTGCTTGATGTGCCATCAATGACTCTACTCACTGATAGAATTATTTTTGTTCACTGGAAAACCATTATCCGCTTGGATATGTACTTACTCAAGAAGCTTCAGAGAGCTACTGACATGTTTTTTGTTTACATGAAAGAATAAAGTTGGTATTGTTCATCCCTGATTTACCTTTGAACTGAACGCTGTAATGTGGTTAGCCACAGTGCAGAAGTATCTAAGAATCCACTCCTGTTTGCCCGTTGGTTCTGGTATTCTCATAACCTTTGACATTCCTAAACTATTTCACAATGAAGTCCAAGAGGCGGCTCATCTGTGCCTAAATTGAGAGAGACCCCCTATTATTAAATTGGGTCAATTTATTATAGTCTTGTTCCATAAACATTCATTACCCTCTCTCTCTCCAAGATGTTATTTCAGTAAGAAAACCCATCATTTGTTTTTTAAACTTCAAAGGATGCTGGGCCAACTTTTCCTCTTAACAATACCCCTTAATTCCAGGAATCAGTTGAGTAATCATTCTCTGCATTACATGTCATCCAGTAATGTCACTGCTTCAACAGGAAGGCCAAAACAGTACACAGTAGTAAACAGCTGCACTAATGTCTGACACAATTGTACCAAAATTTTCTTTCTTGTATGTTTTAATTTGCCTTCATCACTTATTGTCCCTGTATGCTAAAATTCAGAGATTCATAGACCAGAATATCAAGATCCTTCTGTATCACTGAATTCTGCACACACTCTGTACATTGAAATAATATGCTATTGTCCTACCTGCAAAAGTTATTTTCCCATGTTCTACCACATCTGCCAACTTTGTGCCACGATCTTAGATTATGTGTCGTCATCGGCAGAATTATTAGATTACTTACAGTGTGGAAACAGGCCCTTCGGCCCAACAAGTCCACACCGACCCGCCGAAGCGCAACCCACACCTATACCCCTACATTTACCCTTGACCTAACACTACGGGCAATTTAGCATGGCCAATTCACCTGACCTGCACATCTTTGGACTGTGGGAGGAAACCGGAGCACCCGGAGGAAACCCACGCAGACACGGGGAGAATGTGCAAACTCCACAGTCAGTCGCCTGAGTCGGGAATTGAAACCGGGTCTCTGGCGCTGTGAGGCAGCAGTGCTAACCACTGTGCCACCATGCCGCCCACGATGTCCTCTTCACAGCTCCAACTCCAATCTACCTTATAATCAAATTTTGCAACCATTTATTTGATTCCAGCATGTTTTTCAGTAATGTAAGTAGTTGAGTCCCCAGCATGATACATCGTGCTAACCTGAAAGTGATCCATTGTGCCAGCTGTTTCCTATAATTTGACAAATGTTGTATCCATGCTAATACATTACCCCTACATCACGAGTCCTTACTTTGTTTAATAATCATCAATCTGGCACCTTGTCAAATGCTTTTCAGAAATGCAAGCACGCCACTCCCACAGGTCTTCCATAACTACATTCCTTATTAACGCCCTCAAAGAACCCAAATAAATGAATTAAGCTTGATTTTTCTTTCACCAAACCATGAATGGCTGTGAATGCATGGAGATTTGTGTCCTGCTACAGCTTGTTTTATAATTAATTCCCTACAACAGATGTTAAGATGTAATTCCTGCTTTGTCTTCCTCCATTTTCTACATCTCATCTGTTTCCTAATTTGATACAACTTTTTCCAAGAATCTGGCATGGTTCGCAAAATTAAAAGCAATGCATCGATTGTCTCAGCTGCTGCTACTTGTTAAGACTTGAGAACGAAATTGACCCTGCCCTGGGGACTTGATCTATTTTGAGTGTGAATAATTTTCTCAGAACCTTTGCATAGTGATTATTGTGTTTTAAGGTTCGTCCTCCTGTTCATAAACATCAGATGGGGAGTATTCCATCACATTTAGTGCCTTGTATTTTATGGATGGGCATGGTTTGGGGAGGCAGGCGGTGAGCAATCAACCTCAGAATTATGAGACTCTGATCTGCTCCCATACCTACTTGACTTATGTGGCTAGCTAAGGTAAATTTTTGTCAATGGTAACCTCAAGATATTGATAGTAGGACAATTAAGGGATGGTGATGCAATTTTACATCAAAAGATGTTCAAATTCCCTTTTGTTTGAGATGGAACTTCTGTGGTGCAAATGGTACTTGACACTTTATGGCCCAGGCTGATTATTGTCCGTACCTTGCTGCAAATGGACAGAGGCTACTTCTGTATCTGAGGTGTCCCAAATGTGTTTTTGTTTTGCTGCCGTTGAGCAGGGTTGTCTGAATCCTGCTCCCAGACCTGATGGAATACAACTGGTTTGGATAGCTGTCTGATTCATGCTATTCTGCATTATGAATTTTCAGCATCTCCCTCACTCTCATCTTGTCTGTTTTAGGAGAAGGTGCTGGTTGGCCTAACATTTCGCTCTTCCAGCGAGAATGTGGGCTCCTTCCACTCCACCTTTATTTGTTGAGTCTGGGAACTTGGTGTGCTGAATTAATTATGGAGAGAAGGACTGTTCTGACCAGCTTTTATGGCTGTTGTTCCCTCAATCTCTGCCACGTTTGCTTCAGTACCCTGCTGTTCTTTTGACCCTGGAACACACACGCTCGAAGTTCAGCCTTTTAATTTCTGAGAAGTTGAGCTGGTTTATACTTGCTCTTTTGGATTCTACAGCCTCAGCATAGCCATGTTTTTGCACATTTTGAATAACCTTCCTGAAGTGGTTCATTCTGATGGGAACCACAGAAAACCATCCATCTTCAATGAGTCCCTTTTGGCGATATTTATCTCCTTTGCGTCCTTTCTTTTGACCCGATTATTTTTAGAATCCAGCTTGATCTTCCTTAGTTCCCGTGACTGTTTTGTCATATTCCTTGTACCTGCCTGTGCTGGTACTTTTTAAACATGTGACTTGATGGTTAGGTCATTCCCAACTGGGATGCATCTCGTTCCAGGAGATCTGGAATGAAATCTGTGTGACTTGGAATTAACCTTTACTGTAGACGAACTTGTGGAGCGCTGGGGGAGGTGACAGACCTGATAGGGAGTGTTGTTGGCTGGGTTCAGAATCCTACCCCATGTGAAGGATTGGGTTGTCCTAGTGTTTCTGGGTGAAGCAGTTGGTTGACTTGCGAATGAGGAAGAAACAGAGGAAGTTAACCCATGAGATCAAGGCTCCACCTTCAGTTTTTGGTGACTTTGCTCGAATGGGAGACAGAGTCAACTACAGGTCATTCTGCTACAATCCACATTTTGTCAAAGCAAATTGGCTGTAATGCGATTGACGAAAAGGGGATGCTGTTTCTAAAGTACCAATGTTTAGAACGTGTGTTGGTTATAACACAATTACATTGCCACCACTTTAAATACTAGTTTTATTACATGATTTTTACATAGTGTGGGGTCACACAAGAATGCAACCATTGCATGATAGAAGAAATGACTGTATTTTGAAGTCTGAGGTAATGAGATTATCCCTTATCAAAGGGATGACCGGTTATTGGTGGTGTGTGTAGGAATGCACAGTTGAGGTTAAAATACATGATCTTTGAGTAGTGGAACAGTCCTGAAGGGTCAAGTGGCCTGCTCCTGTTCCTTGTTTGTATGTCTGAAGTTCACACGGAGCTAGATTGTGCAGCATTTGTCATAGTTGACTGTCTGTACCCCTTACGTGGTGTATCTCTCAGGAATGACCTGGTGAATGTTCACATGCTGACCAGCTTGCTTTTCCACCACCAACATTCCAGCTACTGATACTAGTTCTTGGAATTTTTAGTGTTCTTTAGGCTCTGAAGGGGTCATGTGAGTTTTGAGGCATTAACTCTTATTTCTGTCTCTACAGAAGCTGTCAGACCTGCTGAGTTTCTGTAGCACTGTGCTTTCTATTCAGGCAAAAATTTGCTTTGCAGATCACTAACTTGAAATGGCCCATTCCAAAGCTGGAGTTGAAAGTCAAGACCATGTTTGATAAACACAAAAAATAGCATTCTAGACCTACTGGGATGAACGTGTGGTTTTGATTGTGTGACTGAGTTTGGCTTTTGCAAGTTTTCTGCTAATTCTGATGATATGGTTACATCAGCCTTCTTGAGTTGTATATTGTGGTCTTATATAGGTGTGTAGTGTCCATTATATGTTATTTATACACTTACCTGAAATGGGTATTAATTTTTTTTATCCATTTATGATATAATTTTTTTTTGGTCTCATAAGCTCGCCAGTAAGCAATTCCAACACTTTAGATCTAATAACTAAATTACCTTGTGTCTGGCACCTCTTTTGAATGTCAGGATAATATTCAAAGTGTTACAAGCTTGGCTGCCTTTGCAAAGTTTGCTTTCTTTGAATTTCTTTGACTTTGCAAGAGTTCATTTTTTTAAATTTATTGTATGTTTTGTGTAATGTTATCCTGTCTTTTTTCTTTTCTGTCTGTCTCACATTATAGTAATACTTAGTTTTGAATTAATCTGCGCTCCTTAAATTGCTGCACACACTCTTCCTTTTGAGCACTGAGATTGCAGGTGGTGATATCATTGCTGGTACATAACAGTAAATTGTTGGCCGTCCTGCTTTAATTTGGATGTGTAAACCTCAAACTTTACCAAAAATTTGTTCTTTGGTTCCATGATTTTTAATTCCATTTCCAAGGTAAAGGGACTGCTGTTGATGGAAATGCTTTGGTGTTATACCTCAGGCAACATGCCATTATTTTCAGGATTTTGTTTGTATTTTAATGGATTTCAAGGTTTGAAAAAGGCCCTTTTTTTTAAAACTTCATATGTATCATTGGCTAAATCTTAAATCTCAACAGTAATAGTGGTGTTGAATGAATGAAGGTACATCAGTTACATTAGATAATGTTTGATTGAGCTCAACATGAAGCATTTTATTTTGTTACGCAAATCATAACTTGCAATAACTTGAACAAAATGGCAACTTTCAGTGGAAAATTTAAATATTACAATTTAGAGATGAAAAGTACAAGTTCTGTATTCCAGTAATTCTGTGTAAACTATATATGCAATATACCACACATTACTATAACAGGGTAGCTCCGTTCTCATGCAACCTTGTGTTTTATGGAAATTGCCTCATAGCAGAACCGTTTAATGAACCGGGGGTGGAATGGCTTTATAACTAATACACTCTGTTTAAAAGTTTGTGAAAAGATTTGTAGCTCGGGTGCTCGTTGTTGTGGTTCCGTTCGCTGAGCTGGGAGTTTGTGTTGCAGACGTTTCGTCCCCTGTCTAGGTGACATCCTCAGTGCTTGGGGGCCTCCTGTGAAGCGCTTCTGTGGTCTTTCCTCCGCCATTTGTAGTGGTTTGAATGTGCCGCTTCCGGTTGACAGTTCCAGCTGTCCGTTGCAGTGGCCGGTATATTGGGTCCAGGTCGATGTGCTTATTGATTGAATCTGTGGATGAGTGCCATGCCTCTAGGAATTCCCTGGCTGTTCTCTGTTTGGCTTGTCCTATAATAGTAGTGTAGTCCCAGTCAAATTCATGTTGCTTGTCATCTGCGTGTGTGGATACTAAGGATAGTTGGTCGTGTCGTTTCGTGGCTAGTTGGTGTTCATGGATGCGGATCGTTAGCTGTCTTCCTGTTTGTCCTATGTAGTGTTTTGTGCAGTCCTTGCATGGGATTTTGTCCACTACATTGGGTATCTGGTCCTTCGTTCTGGTGAGTTGTCTGAGAGTGGCTGTTGGTTTGTGTGCTGTTATGAGTCCTAGTGGTCGCAGTAGTCTGGCTGTCAGTTCGGAAATGCTGTTGGTGTATGGTAGTGTGACTAGTCCTTTGCGTTGCGGCATGTCCTCGTTCCGTTGCCTTTCCCTTAGGCATGTGTTGATGAAATTGTGCGGATATCCATTTTTGGCAAATACATTGTATAGGTGTTCTTCTTCCTCTTCCTCTTTTTGCAGTTCTGGTGTACTGCAGTGTCTTGTGGCCGTTTTGAATAGTGTCTTGATGCAACTTCTTTTGTGTGTGTTGGGGTGGTTGCTTTCGTAGTGCAGGACTTGGGCTGTGTGTGGCTTTCCTGTATACCTTCGTGCTGAATTCTCTGTTAGGTGTTCTCTGTACCATCACGCCTAGGAATGGGAGTTGGTTGTCCTTTTCTTCCTCTCGAGTGAATCGGATTCCTGCGACTGTGGCGTTGATGATCCGGTGTGTGTTCTCTATTTCTGTGTTTTTAATGATTACAAAGGTGTCATCTACATATCTGACCGAGAGTTTGGGTTGAATTTGCGGCAAGACTGTTTGTTCTAATCTTTGCATTACCGCTTCTGCTCAGTCCAGAGATGGGTGAGCCCATGGGTGTGCCGTTGATTTGTTCATATTTGGTTGTTGAATGTGAAGTGTGTTGTGAGGCACAGGTCCAATAGTTTGAGTATGCCGTCTTTGTTGATAGGTTCAACGTCCTGTTGTCTGTTCTGTATGTCCAGCAGGTTGGCTATTTCTCTGGCTAGGGTTTTGTCGATTGAGGTGAGCAGTGCCGTTACATCGAATGAGACCATGGTTTCTTCCTTGTCTATGAGTATATTTCTGATGATGTCCAAGAACTCCTGTGTTGATTGTATAGAGCGTCTGGATCCGCTGATCAGGTGTTTCAGTTTCTGCTGTAGTTCTTTAGCCAGTTTGTGTGATGGTGTCCCTGGTAGTGATACTATGGGTCTGAGTGGGATGTCTGGTTTGTGCACTTTAGGTAGTCCACAGAATCTGGGTATGTTGTTGCTTTCAGGTTTCATTCTTTGTAGCCAACCTGCTGGACATACAGAACAGACAACAGGACGTTGAACCTATCAACAAAGACGGCATACTCAAACTACTGGACCTGTGCCTCACAACACACTTCACATTCAACAACCAAATATATGAACAAATCAACGGCACACCCATGGGCTCACCCTTCTCTGGACTCTTAGCAGAAGTGGTTATGCAAAGATTAGAACAAACAGTCTTGCCGCAAATTCAACCCAAACTCTGGGTCAGATATGTGGACGACACCTTTGTAATCATTACAAACACAGAAATAGAGAACACACACCGGATCATCAACGCCACAGTCGCAGGAATCCGATTCACTAGAAAGGAAGAAAAGGACAACCAACTCCCATTCCGAGGCGTGATGGTACAGAGAACACCTAACAGAGAATTCAGCACGAAGGTATACAGGAAAGCCACACACAGCCCAAGTCCTGCACTACGAAAGCAACCACCCCAACACACACAAAAGAAGTTGCATCAAGACACTATTCAAAACGGCCACAAGACTCTGCAGTACACCAGAACTGCAAAATGAGGAAGAGGAACACCTATACAATGTATTTGCCAAAAATGGATACCCGCACAATTTCATCAACACATGCCTAAGGGAAAGACAACGGAACGAGGACATGCCGCAACGCAAAGGACTAGTCACACTACCATACATCAAGAGCATTTCTGAACTGACAGCCAGACTACTGCAACCACTAGGACTCATAACAGCACAGAATCCAACAGCCACTCTCAGACAACAACTCACCAGAACGAAGGACCAGATAGCCAATGTAGTGTACAAAATCCCATGCAAGGACTGCGCAAAACACTACATAGAACAAACAGGAAGACAGCTAACAATCCGCATCCCTGAACACCAACTAGCCACGAAACGACACGACCAACACACGCAGATGACAAGCAACATGAATTTGACTGGGACAACACTACTATTATAGGACAAGCTAAACAGAGAACAGCCAGTGAATTCCTAAAGGCATGGCACTCATCCACAGATTCAATCAATAAGCACATCGACCCAATCTACCGACCACTGCAACGGACAGCTGGAACTGTCAACCGGAAGCGGCAGATTCAAACCACTACGAATGGCGGAGGAAAGATCACAGAAGTGCTTCACATGAGGCTCCCAAGCACTGAGGATGTCACCTAGACAGGGGACGAAACGTCTGCAACACAAATTCCCAGCTCAGCGAACAGAACCACAACACTCTTTAAAAGTTTTCGCTTTAGAAACACTGTCCCCTGTAAGTCAATTGTGTTGTAGTGAATTTGCATTAGCGATACTTGCTTTATCGCAGAATGACCTGTACTTTTTACAATCCTGTGGATGTATTTACTCCATCCTTCACAGATAGTTCATTCCTGATTAAAAATTAAGCTGCCATCTACTTTTTTTCTGTTCCTGAGATCTGTTCTTTTGCCATTAAAACAGTGTTTAAGAATAATTTGAAACTGCTGGCTCTTAGAAATTATTTATCTTTTTTTCTCCAAACTGTGATCTGTGCACTGGAGTACAGGCCCATGGATACCAAAATAATGTAATGAGGAAATTGAGAGATTTGCTCTCATTTATGTGGAAATGAATTTTTGAGTATTTCAAAGGTTATTTGAATTTTCTTTCATTTAAGTGTATCTGGTTGAAATACAAAACAAGCTAAATCTAACTACAAATGTACCTGACATCACTTAAAATTGGTATTAAAACTGCAAGGTTATAACTCTTAGGAAATAGTGAATACTCTGGGGCACTTCTCCCTTGAAAAAATACTGAAGAATCACATAATGGAAGATTTTAATAGAGTAGATATTAAGAATTTTCACTTGGATAAGTTCAATGAAGGACATTTATTTAAAAAAAAAGGTGTCAGTACTAAATGCAAGACAGAATTCAGAATATTGGTAAGAAATTTTAACTTGCCAACATTAGGTAGGTGAGATGAATCGCATAAATGCATGTTAGTCGAAGGCAGATAAACAGTTGGAGGAAAAAGTCGAGAAGGTTATTTTGATATGCTTCATTATGGCCAAGGTGAGAAAAAGCCTACATAGAATACAAATTCTGGTCAGAACCAAATGGGCTGAATAGCCTGTTTGTATGCTATAAAATTGCTTTTAAGGTGCCTGTAAAAATTTACAATATTCAAACTTGGGAAACATTTTCCCTCCTGTTGTATGTGATTTAAGGTAATTATGCTTCTCAGTCTTTTTTACATGTTCTTTGTAATGACATGGCAAAATCTTGGTAGGAATTTTGAGCATTGTAAATATTAAGCATGGTTTCTTCTCTTGCTCAGCATTTCCAAAAAAGTTTTGTTTTTTAATTTTTTTTCATTCAGTCATAGTATAACATTGTCATTGATTCCTTAAAAAAAATTAGGATCCTGTTTGTACTGTCGCATTCAGCTGTTGAGTAGAAAGAACTAACAGACCTATCTGAATGACCAGTTCAATGGAATGTTAAAATACACTTGGCACACCTTGCGAGCTGTAATAAGTTCCACTTGCTACGTCCACAGAATGTTTGAAGTAGCAGGAAATTGAATTGATCGTTTGCACAGCTGTTCTGTAGAAAAAGATGGTTAATAGGTAGGGAATACTTTTTTTTAATAAGTTATCCATGAAATGGAGACTGTTTATGCTACTAAACAGAAAATTTAAATCTCTCTCTCTATCCTGTTTAGAATGTACAGGTTTTGCAATTTTTAACCAGCTGCAGATGCCTGGCTGTGATTGTTGCTTGAGCGCTATAAGAATCATGTATCACTGTGAACTAGCAACCTAAGAGCCTGGTTGATAAAACAAACAGGAGCATCTAAGTTGGATTGTTTTGGTTGTAGACATATTGGATCTTCTGAGTGGAAAGAATTGAGGCTTCAGTTGGGGCCTTCTAATTGTTTGAGAATGTTTTGATCCTCTCCTAGCCTTGGTTTTTTTAAACTGTGTAAGCATTCCCTTTACAGTGTAAAGATGTTGTTATCCTCTTTACTTTGGGAACAAAACAGCAGGGACTAGTAAAACATCAATAACTAGCAAGGAATTAAGCTGTTTTGATTTCGGAACATGATACTTTAGTATTTTTCATCTTGTTACGAGGCATCACCGATTAAAAGTACTTGATGTGAAATCCATTTTGGATATGATTTAAAGTTGTATTGTGATAAGAAATAGGAAGATTAAGCCACTTTTTATAAATGAGCTTTTTAGATTTAGTTTTCAATTTTCTATTATCAAAATATAATAGAAGGGAAGACAACAAATAGTTTACCTTTTTAAATTCTAACAAAAAAGTGATGGCAGACTTGAATTAGATAATTAGTTTTGGAATAAATTTTCAGTTAAGACAAAGCACTGAAATAGTTCAGAATGTGAGCTATGAATAATTCCAGTTTATTTAGTTATATGGCCTGTGTTGCCATTTCGGTGGTAGGGACAGGGTGAGAAGGCAAAAAGGTGGCGAGCCTATTTGAAGTCTAGAATGTAGAGCTGCTTCCCTATTATGAGGTGGTTTCCGTCAGTCTCCCTTTCTACCTCTCTCGCTATCTGTCAGACTCTCTCACACATGCGCACAATTTTAAAAATGGAGTTACAGTTCAATAAATTGTCTGATCCATGGATTACTCTGAATATCATTGCAACTCTTGTTTGTCATATTTTATAAATTGAAGAAACTGTTTTTGTTTCTTCAAGTCTTTGAGCTGCTATGGCAGTGTGTGGGTTGTGCGGAAGTGAACCAATTTACTAGAGTCAAAGAGGTGTACAGCACAGAAACAGACCCTTCAGTCCAACCCATTCATGCCGACCAGAGATCCCAACCCAATCTAGTCTCACCTGCCAGCACCCGGCCCATATCCTTCTAAACCTTTCCTATTCATATACCCATCCAAATGCCTTTTAAATGTTGCAATGGTACCAGCCTTCACCACTTCCTCTGGCAGCACATTCCACACGTACCATCCTCTGCATGAAAATGTTGCCCCTTAGGTCTCTTTTACATCTTTCCCCTCTCACCCTAAACCTATGCCATCTAGTTCTGGACTCCCCAACCCCAGGGAAAAAACTGTCTATTTACCCTATCCATGCCCATCATGATTTTGTAAACCTCTATAAGGTCACACCTCAGCCTCCGACACTCCAGGGAAAACAGCCACAGTGTATTCAACCTCTCCCCATAGCTCAAATCCTCCAACCCTGGCAATATCCTTAAATCTTTTCTGAACCCTTTCAAGTTTCACAACATCTTGCTGATTGGAAGGAGACCAGAATTGCACGCAATATTCCAACAGTGGCCTAACCAATGTCCTGTACAGCCACAACATTACCTCCCAATTCCTGTACTCCGTACACTGACCAATAAAGGAAAGCATATCAAACACTGTCTTCACTATCCTATCTACCTGCGACTCCACTTTCAAGGAGCTATGAACCTGCACTCCAAGGTCTGTTCAGCAACACTCCCTAAGACGTTACCATTAAGTGTAGAAGTCCTGCTAAGATTTGCTTTCCCAAAATGCAGCACCTCACATTTATCTGAATTAAACTCCACCTGCCACTTCTCAGCCCATTGGCCCATCTGGTCCAGATCCTGTTGTAATCTGAGGTAACCCTCTTCACTGTCCATTATACCTCCAATTTTGGTGGCATCTGCAAACTTACTAGCTGTGCCTCTTGTGCTTGCATCCAAATCATTTAGATAAATGACAAAAAGTAGAGGACCCAGCACTGATCCTTGTGGCACTCCACTGGTCACAGGCCTCCAGTCTAAAAAACAGCCCTCCACCACCACCCTATGTCTTCTACGTTTTGAGCCAGTTCTGTATCCAAATGGCTAGTTCTCCCTGTATTCCGTGAGGTCTAACTTAGCTAACCAGTCTCCCACGGAGAACTTTGTCGAACGCCATACTGAAGTCCATATAGATCACATCTCCTGCTCTGCCCTCATCAATCCTCTTTGTTACTTCTTCAAAAAGCTCAATCAAGTTTGTGAGGCGTGATTCCCCACGCACAAAGCCATGTTGACTATCCCTAATCAGTCCTTGCCTTTTCAAATACATGTAAATACTGTCCCTCAGGATTCCCTCCAACAACTTGCCCACCAGAGGTCTGGCTCACTGGTCTATAGTTCCCTGGCTTGTCCTTACCAACCTTCTTAAACAGTGGTACCATGTTAGCCAACCTCCAGTCTTCCGGCACCTCACCTGTGACTATCAATGATACAAATATCTCAGCAGGAGGCCCAGCAATCCCTTCTTTAGCTTCCCACAGAGTCCTTGGGTGTAACTGATCAGGTCCTGGGGATTTATCCACGTTTATGCATTTCAAGACATCCAGCTCTTCCTCTTCTCTAATATGGACATTTTGCAAGATGTCACCATCCATTTCCATACAGTCAATGTCTTCCATATCCTTTTCCACAGTAAATACTGATGCAAAATACTCATTTAGTATCTCCCCCATTTTCTATGGCTCCACACAAAGGCTGCCTTGCTGAGCTTTGAGGGGCCCTATTCTCTTCCTAGTTACCCTTTTGTCTTTAATGTATTTGTAAAAACGCCTTGGAGGCATATTTAAAGGGAAGGGCATGCAGTGAGGCTTTTGTCATCACGTGCTAATTGGGATTATTTGTGCCTCCTAAGATACAATTTAAAGTAAGCATGAAGTGTTTCTTGCACAATACAGGCACTGTGTTAAGCGTCTGATATTTGCAAGTAGAAAGCTGTTTAACTATAAAGTTAAAAATCACACAACACCAGGTTATAGTCCAACAGGTTTAATTGGAAGCACACTAGCTTTCAGAGTGTGCTTCCAATTAAACCTGTTGGACAATAACCTGGTGTTGTGTGTACACCCCAGTCCAACACCGGCATCTCCAAATCATGTTTAACTTTCCAGCAACTTGCAACCAAAGTCAATCAACTAACCGTTTGGCTGGTCAAAAATATTCAAATACAGGTTCTTCCATTACAACCTGTGTTTTCTCAAACACTAATTTGCTGATTAGTGTGTCTGATGAACTGGGGATACTTTAGTTAGTGAGAACTTTAAAAATGTGCATTGGCTGTAACGCGATTCCAACACCAACACTTCAAGTGCTGTTTCTAAAGAATGATTTTTCTGTAATGTTGGTCATTCTAAAAAGATCATGGCTGTTCAGATTATGGTATCAATTTCACATTGCCACAGAATCCACTATCCTCTGACTCCCTTGTCAGTCAAGAATTTAACCAAAGAAATAAAAGCAAAGCATTGTGGGTGTTGGAGATTTGAAATGGGAGCAGAATGCTGGTGAAACCTAGCAGGTCTGGCATCGTCTGTGGAGAGAGAAAGAAAGTTAACACTTTGAGTATGATATGACTCTTCTTGATAACGGCAATCTAATTGCCACTGCTTTAAAAATATTGAGTGACCACGCACCCACCATGAGGTGAAGACCTGGCTTTTGCTCTCTGGAAAAGAGATTTCCGTAGACTTAGGAACCTCAGATGTATTTCTTCTCCTTAGGTCTTCAGTTGAAGATCCCTTGTATTCAAATTGTGTCCCCTCATTCCTGTTTTTTTTTACACAAGGGAGAATGCAACACGATGTTTCTCATCACCAAGTCACCCTTCATCTACATGTGAAGAGTCATAACATCAGAGATGTACAGTACAGAAACCTTTCAGTCCGAATTGTCCATGCCGACCAGATATCCTCACCTATTGTAGTCCCATTTGCCAGCAGTTTGTCCAAATCCCCCTCAACCCTTCCTGTTCATATACCCATCCAGATGCCTTTTTAAATGTTGTAAGTGTATCAGCCTCCACTACTTCCTCATTCCATGCATGCACTACTCTGTGCGTGGTAGAAATTTTCCCTTAGGTTCCTTTTTAAATTTTTCCTGTCTGACTCTCTAGTTGTGGGCTCCCACACCTCAGGAAAAAGACCTTGTCTGTTTGTCCTATACATGCCCCTCATGATTTTATAAACCTCTATACGGTCACCCCTCAGCCTCCAACGCTCCAGGGAAACAGCCCTATCCTATTCAGCATCTCCCTATATCTTAAATCCTCTAATCCTGGCTACACCCTTGTAAATTTTTTCGGAACCCTTTCAAGTTTCACAATATCATTCCAGTAGGAAGGAGACCAGAATTGTACGCTATATTCCAAAAGTGTCCTAACCAATGTCCTGGACAGCAACATGACCTCCCAACTCCTGTACTCAATACTCTGACCAGTAAAGGAAAGCATACCAAATGCCGTCTTCACTATCCTATCTCCCTGTGACTCCACTTTCAAGGAGCTATGAACCTGCACTCCAAGGTCACTTTGTTCAGAAACACTCCCTAGGACCTTATACACTTAATGCTAAGTCCTGCTAAGATTTGCTTTCCCAAAATGCAGCACCTCACCTTTATCTAAATTAAACTCCATCTGCCACTCCTCAGCCCATTGGCCCATCTGATCAAGATCCTGTCATAGTCTGAGGTAACCTTCTTTGCTGTCCACGACACCTCTAATTTTGGTGTCATCTGCAAACTTACTAACAGTACCTTTGTGTTCGCATTCAAATCATTTATATAAAGACGTAAAATAGTTGTGGCACACAACCAGTCATGTCGTTCAGTCTGAAAAACAACCCTCCACCACCGTCCTCTGTCTTCTATTTGAGCCAGTTCTGTGTCCAAATGGCTAGTTCTCCCTGTATTCCAGGAGATGTAGTCTTGCTAACCAGTCTATAATGAGGAGCCTTGTCGAACACCTTACTGAAGTCTGTATAGACCATGTCCACTATTCTGCCCTCATCAATCCTCTTCATTACTATTTCAAAAAACTCAATCATGTGCATGAGATGTTTTCCCATGCACAAGACCATGTTGACTATCTTTAATCACTCCTTGCCTTTCCAAATACACGTAAGTCCTGCCCCTCAGTATTCCCTCCAAAGACTTGCCCATTACTGACGTCAGCCTCACTGGTCTATAGCTCCCCGGCTCCTTGCCACTGATCCAGCTCCTAGTGAAAAGAACCTTCTGCACTCATGTTTTAATCGGTCAGCCAGTGCTCCCTGACTGGGCAAGATTAGCAACCCCAATCAGGCAACTCCTATCTTGTGAGGTCCATCTGGCTGACCTCGTTACAATCACTGCACTTCTTGGACTAAGGAGATCAAAGGGGATGGGGAGAGAATGGAAATGAGGTACTAAATTGGATGATCAACATGATCCTATTGAATGGTGAAGCAACTCAAAAGGACCAAAGGCCAACTTGTGCTCTTGTTTGCTAACTCTACAATGTGCTGGTGTAAGGAACAATCCATAGTGGCGTAGAAACATGAGCGACCATTCCAACGCCTCACCATTTAAGGAATACTCTACGTTTCTGTTTCTCCTCCCAAAATTAAAAATCTCAACACCAGGTTAGAGTCCAACAGGTTTAATTGGAAACACTAGCTTTCGGAGCGCCACTCCTTCATCAGGTGGTTGTGGAGGACATAATTGTAAGGCACAGAATTTATAGTTACATCACACTGAATTTGTGCTGAAATTATACATCAAAAAAATACCTTGATTGCCTGTTGAGTCTCTCATCTGTTTGAATACCATGATAGTCCTATCCCTCAGTATTCCCTTCAACGACTTGCCCATCACTGATGTCAGCCTCACTGGACTATAGTTCCCCGGCTCCTTGCCACTGATCCAGCTCCCAGTGAACAGAACCTCCAACCCTAGCATCTCCAAATCAGTCCTCCCAAAATTTTTCACATGATATTGCATCTGCTGTGTTCTTGCCCATTCACTAAATTGAGAAATTATCCTCAAGCTACTTTGCATGTTCCTCACATTACATGTTCCTATTTAGCTTTGTATCATCTGCAAATTTGAAAGTATTATCTTTACTCCAACTCCAAATCACAGGTCATCATGAACAGCTGGGGCCCAACAAGTGGTTCTTGTGATACTGAACTAATTACTGGTTACTGATGCGAGAATGACCTATTTATTCTGACTCTTTTCTGCCTGTTAACCAGTTATTAATCTATGCCAGCCATGTTCCCTCTAGGTTGCCCTATAGTCACTCTGAGGGGTGTTCCGCACAGTGATTGGCTTGTCAACATTGTTCGCGGCATGAACGTAAGATTCGGGATGTCATTGTTGCCCACAAGACTTGGAGGTCAGTGCACAAGAAAATAAACATAGAGGCCACACAGCATACCAAAGCAATTCATGACTCTACATCCTCATACTCTGCTTCCGATAAAGGTTCTGTTGTATTCTCCTGGTTTCTCTGTTTCCTCTGATGATGCCAACCTTGACAAGGGGCCCTCTGAAATGAACACATTCATCCTCAACCAAAGATTCCAAGCATCATAATTGATAGTTGTCTCAGCTGGGTCTGATCCACTGTTCGCATTTGGGCCCTCACCTCCACTCTTCCCCTCAGAAGCGATAGGGTCCCATCCCATCACGCACCATGTTCAAAGGATCATAAGCTGCCATTTTCACCACCAGACACACATTCCCCACCCATGTCAGCCTTCTGCAGAGACTATTTCTTCTGGGATATCCTGGTCCATTCCTCCACCACTCCCAAAACATACCCACAGCTCTGCAACACCTTACCATGTACAGGTGGCATGGTGGCTCAGTAGTTAGCACTGCTGCCTTACAGCGCCAGGGACCCGGGTTCAATTCCCGCCTCGGGTGACTGTCTGTCTATGTGGAGTTTGCACACTCTCCCCGTGTCTGTATAGGTTTCTTCCCACAGTTTAAAGATGTGCAGGTTAGGTGAATTGGCCATGATAAATTGCATTAGTCAGTGGTAAATATAGGGTAGGAGAATGGGTTTAGGTGGGTTGCTGTTTGGAGGGTCGGTGTGAACATGTTGGGCTAAAAGGCCTGTTTTCACACTGTAGGGAATCTAACCTGATCATCCAATCGTGGAAGACATAATACTTACCCATTTACTCTCTCCCTGACCATCCAAGGCCCCCGACACACTTTAGTTGGTGAAGCAGCGCTTTACCTGTACTTCACTCAATCTAGTCTACTGCATTCGCTGCTCACAATGTGGCCTACTTTACGTTGAGGAAATGAAACTCTGACTGGATGACTGCTTCGTAGAGCACCTAAGTTGTGTCCTAAAAAAAATCCTGATCTTCCGGTTGCTTGCAACTTCAATAAACTACCATGTTCCCTGGCCAAAATTTCTGTCTCAGGCTTGCAGTTGGTCAGTGAAGCTCAGCACAAGCTTTGGGACCCTGCGGCCTTCAGGGCTTTGTGTTGACTTGAATAATTTTAGGGCTTGAGGCCATGTCCTTAGACTAACCTCCACATTTCCTTGTCATCACATGGGCTGCTACCATACAAAACCCATTGTTAGCCACTAATGGCCTCCTTAGCCTCCCCATTTGTCACTTCCCCAGAATGACCTTTAGCTGTTGCTTTGTCTGTCAAAATAGTTTTGTTCTTTATGGCCTTCCCCACCCTGTCTTCTGCATAAATGCCAACCTTTTCTTAGCTGCCATCAGTTCTGAAGAAGGATCACTGGACCTGAAATGTTAATTTTGATTTCTCTCCACAGATGCTGAGAGATGAGTTTTTTTTTCCAGCTATTTTTGATTTTCAGCAACCACAGATCTTGCAGGTTATTGTTTAACAAGAGAACAATCACCTTCTATCCTAGTACTTAAACTACTCCTGGGTCAAAAACATTTATCAAAAGCTTTCTGCTAAATCTATTGGTTCTCCTTTATCAATTTTGTTACTAATATGCTTGAAAGCATTTGAAATTTTTTGAACACTATTTCCCATTTGCAGTTCCCAATCAAGTATTTACCAACCAGATGTCTATTATAGTGGATGGGATAAATAAACTATAGCAGTTTCCTTTCTGCTGATGTAGGGCCAACAGGTATCTTGTTTTCTCTTTTCTCTTATTCTCTTCTTGGAGAAAGGACACTTATATTCTAATCCACAGGAATAATTTCAAAATTTCTGTGACTTTGCAGCCACTCCTTAAGCACTCCAGTATGTTCATTACATACTGGGGATTTAGCAACTTTTGCCTTAATATTTTTCCAGTATAATAATCTTACTAATGTGAATTTTCCACAACTCCTCATTCTCTCTAGCCATTAGGATCTCTAATCCTGGGATTTTTCTGGTGTCGTCACCTGTGAAAACAATTGCAGTAATGACATAGGTCCTCTGCTGGTTCTATATTACCTGTTACAGATTCTTCAGAATTCTGCCCTTACTGGGCCCACGTTTGTTTTAAGAGAAAGTGAGGACTGCAGATGCTGGAGATCAGAGCTGAAAATGTGTTGCTGGAAAAGCGCAGCAGGTCAGGCAGCATCCAAGGAGCAGGGGAGTCGACGTTTCGGGCATGAACCCTTCTTCAGGAATGAAGAAGGAATCATTCCTGAAGATGGGCTTATGCCCGAAACATCAACTCTCCTCCTCCTTGGATGCTGCCTGACCTGCGCTTTTCCAGCAACACACTTACTTTCAACCACGTTTGTTTTAGCCAAACGTTTTCTTTTTAATGTATGTTTGGATGCTTTTTTTTGGTGAATTGCATTCATATTCTATTCTCCCTTTACCAGCTTCTTAGTCCTCCTTTGTTTTATTCGATGGGCGGCAGATGGGTGGCATGGTGGCACAGTGGTTAACAATGCTGCCTCACAGCGCCAGAGACCCGGGTTCAATTCCCGCCTCAGGCGACTCACTGTGTGGAATTTGCACGTTCACCCCATGTCTGCGTGGGTTTCCTCCGGTTTCTTCCCACAGTCCAAAAATGTGCAAGTTGGGTGAATTGGCCATGTTAAATTGCCCAAAGTGTTAGGTGCAGAGGTAAATGTGGGAGAATGGGTCTGGATGGGTGCGCTTTGGCGGGTCGGTGTGGACTTGTTGGGCCGAGGGGCCTGATTCCACACTGTGAGTAATCTAATCTAATTATTGCTATATTTGGCAACTTTATCCTCTACTTTTAGTCATGTGTAATCTGAACAACTGTTTTGTTAGCCAAAGTTGACTGACCTTTTTTGTGTTTTTTTTAAACTCCACATTCAGGCTACATTGGAAAAATTAGTCTGACAAATGTATACATAACTGCAAATCTCCATGATTATTGCCATACTTATCTCAAAAGCCCCATTATTTCTTCCTGTATGCACCATTGTAGCAAGTGGCTACCAACAGGGAACCTATAATTACTGACGTTACTGAATATCTATATTTAGTTGTTATCTGTACCCCAATTCTGTCACCTTACTATTTTTTTGTAATCTCTGTTCTTAACTCAGGAGGGCAGAAAGGGGACGTGAGATAGCTTTGACCAATACAGTTAAGGAGAATCCAAAGGGTATTTACAGTACATTTAAGGACAAAAGGGTAACGAGGGAGAGAATCGGGCCCCTCAAACATCAGCAAGGCGGCCGTTGTGTGGAGCCGCAGGAGATGAGGGAGATACTAAATGAGTATTTTGCATTGGTGTTTACTGTGGAAAAGGAAATGGGGGATATAGAATGTAGGGAAATAAATGGTGACATCTTGAAAAATGTCCATATCATAGGAGGAGGTGCTGGATGTCTTGAAATGCACAAAAGTGGATAAATCCCCAGGACCTGATCAGGTGTAAGCTAGAACTCTGGGAATCTAGGGATATGTTTGCTAGGCCCCTTGCTGAGATATTTGTATCATCAATAGTCGCAGGTGAGGTTCTGAAAGACTGGAGGTTGGCTAAAGTGGTGCCATTGTTTAAGAAGGGTGGTAAGGACAAGCCAGGGAACTAAAGACCAATGAGCCTGACGTCAGTGGTGGGCAAGTTGTTGGAGGGAATCCTGAGGGACAACAGGTACATGTATTTGAAAAAGTGAGGACTGAATAGGGATAGTCAACATGGCTTTGTGTGTGAGAAATTGTCACACAAACTTGGTTGAGTTTTTTGAAGAAGTAACAAAGAGGATTGATGAGTGCAGGGTGATGGAAGTGATCTATATGGTATTCAGTAAGGCGTTCGACAAGGTTCCCCATGGTTAGCAAGATTAGATCTCCATGGAATACAGAGAGAACTAGCAATTTGGATGCAGAACTGGCTCCAAGGTAGAAGAGAGGGTGGTGGCAGAGGCTTGTTTTTCAGACTGGAGGCCTGTGACCAGTGGAGTGCCGCAAGGATCGGTGCTAGGTCCACTACGTTTCGTCATGTTACATAAATGATTTGGATGTGAGCATAAGAGGAATAGTTTGGAAGACTTGAGTTGACACCAGAGTTAGAGGTGTAGTGGTCAGTAAAGAAGATTACCTCTGATTACAATGGGATCTTGATCAGACGGGTCAATGGGCTGAAGAGTAGCAGATGGAGTTTAACTTGGATAAACGTGAGGTGCTGCATTTTGGGAAAGCAAATCTTTAGCAGGATTTATACACTTAATGGTAAGGTCCTAGGGAGTGTTGCTGAACAAAGAGACCTTGGAGTGCAGGTTCATAGCTCCTTGAAAGTGGAGTCGCAGGTAGGTAGGATAGTGAAGAAGGCGTTTGGTATGCTTTCCTTTATTGGTCAGAGTATTGAGTACAGGTGTCGGGAGGTCGTGTTGCAGCTGTTCAGAATATTGGTTAGGTCACTGTTGGAATATTGTATGCAATTCTGGTTTCCTTCCTGCTGGAATGATATCGTGAAACCTGAAAGGGTTCAGCAAAGATTTACAAAGATGTTGCCAGGGTTGGAGGATTTGAGCTATAGGGAGAGGCTGAACAGGCTGGGGCTGTTTTCCCTGGAGCATCGGAGGCTGAGGCGTGACCGTATAGAGGTTTATAAAATCATGAGGGGCATGGATAGGATAAATAGACAAAGTATTTACCCTGGGGTGGGGGAGTCCAGACCAAGAGGGCATAGGTTTTGGGTGAGAGGGGAAAGATATAAAAGAGACCTAAGGGGCAACTTTTTCTCAGAGGGTGGTATGTGTATGGAATGAGCTGCCAAAGGAAGGTAGTGGAGGCTTGTACAATTGCAACGTTTAAAAGACATCTGGATGGGTTCATTAATCGGTAGAGTTTGGAGGGATATGGGCCGGTTGCTGGCAGGTGGGACTAGATTGGGTCATGGTAGCTGGTCGGCATGAGTTGGACCGACAGGTCTGTTTCTGTGCTGTATGTCTCTGACTCTGCCTGATCAAACAGAATGCAGCAGAAGATCTCTTCTCTTCCCTACCCACCCTCCCAAACAACCCAGCCATCTTCATGCTGTATACTGATCAGTTTCCTTATTGCTATTTTGCTTGTGTTGTCCCAATTTACCTCATCTTTCCATTGATTTGTTTCCATCACCTTGTAGTCTGATACCTGAGCCAAGAGGTTTAGGTTCAAGCACAGCCTGCTCCAAAGATATGTAATAACATGTCTGAACAGGTTAATTAGGAAATATCTAAAGCTCTCTTGTACTCCCCTCTTGACACCTCGGAATACTGGTCCCAGCAAGGTTCGTGTGAAATTGCCCATTGTACAGCATCCATTTTTATCAGTATAGGTACCAGTGCCCCATGAATCAAAACCTGTTTTTCCCATACCAGTCTTCCAGCTTTTGAGCCACACATTTCACTTTCTTAACCTTAGTTAAACAATGCCAGTTTGCTTGTGGCTCAGACAGAGTTCATGAGTATTTCTTTTTTCAGGTTGTGCATTGTTATTTCACCCTGTGCTATTAGTGCACCTTCAGAAGAACCTCTTTGCTATTTGTATGGATGACATTAGCATCCACGCCAACCTTGACCACTGGATCTTCTACCTCTGACTACAAGTTCCCTTGCAGGCCTGAACAAACATCCTGAACCCTGCTACGAGATAGATGACAACATTGTTGGGTTCTTCACTCTGTGTCAGAGAATTGTCCACATCCCTGACTGTACTGACACCTATTGTCAGTATGCTCCTATTATTGACTCCCACTTGAATGTTTACCTGCACCATGGCATTTTTAGACAATTTAGTCATCCCTGCAGCAATCACTTCTAATCAGGTAGGCATCAAGAAACTCTTAACATCTGGACAGTTGCAAAGGCCAAGTTGTTGTCACTTTTTAGCTTTGGGTCCCTGTACTTCCCTTATCCATAGTCTCCAGTCCCTGACCACTAACCAGTCCAGATGATCTGATACTAAGGCTTGACCACCACCTGATAATGGGCAGTTAACTTCCTTTCTTCCATGATGAGTTGCAAGATCTGTAGCTTGGTCTCCATTGAGTCATGCTGAGTTGAAACTCATTCAGCCCTGCACGTGGTGCAGATGTCTTTGCCCTGGTTCAAACCAGTGTTGAGAAACTCCTCCATTCTGCAACCCCAGCACATGAACTGCACTGTCATTTTTTGTGTGTGTGCAGGTGTGAGACACGGTGAAAGACATAAGATGCACAAATCTTTATTCAAAGAAAGGAAACGCCCGAGTGGCCAGTAACAAGACTCATCTTTTTACTGTGTTGGCTAATTTACTTGCCTTTCAAAATTAATCAACCTTATCACCGTCAATTAGCTCCGTTGATGCTATTCAAGTTTACTAATCCCATTAAAAACATTGTTCCTCAAAATTAGAGTTTGGACATGACCCCATAGGATCTGACAGCTTGTTTACTTCTTCACTGACTCAGCTCCTTGCCAGATCCTCCTGCTCTCTGACTCCGGCTGTCCTAGATGTTGTTTCTTGTACTTTTGGGCGATTAAGGATGGACAATAAATGTTATCCCAGTCAGTGATGCCATCATTCTATGAAGGAGTTTTAAAAAAACCTGTCCTCTTGCTAACTTTCATGCTCTTTTAAGAGCTCAGAGCTCACCAGATCCTCCCCTTGTGCTGAGTGGCATCTTCCTCCTGCTAAGCTGTACAAAATGTTGATTAGGCCAGTTTTGGAAACTGCTTTCCATTCTGGTCTCGCTGCTATAAGAAAGATGTTGTAAAACTTGAAAGGGTTCAGAAAAGATTTACAAAGACGTTGCTCGGGTTGGAACTTTATAGCAAGACTGATTAGGTTGGGGCTATTTTCCCTTGAGAATTGGAGGCTGAGGGGTGACCTCATAATGGTTCATAAAATAATGAGGGAAATGGATAGGATAAATAGACAGTGTTTTTCCCAAGTTAGGAAAGTTTAAAATTAGAGGGCATAGGTTTAAGGTGAGATAGGAAAGATTTAAAAGGGATCTTAGGGACACCTTTTTCATGCAGAGGGGTCGTGATTATATGGAATGAGCTGCCAAAGGAAGTGGTGGAGGCTGGTTCAACTACAACATTTAATGGGTATGTGAATGGGAAGGGTTTAGAGGGATATGAGCCAAATGATGGCCAATAGGGTTAGGTTAGGATATCTGGTTGGCATGGACGATTTGGACTAAAGGATCTATTTCTGTGCTGTATATCTTTGACTCTGAGTCTCACTCTCCTGTCAATTGCTGTCCTAGTGTCTGCATCTTGTTTCCACCTTAGTTGCTTACTAGATCCTCTCCTCCCCCGATTCTTTCTTTCCTTTTAACTGTGCCACACTTGCCCCTCTTCGCCCAACAATTTTCTCTTCCACCACATCCCCCACCCCCCAAACACACAGACACCTCCACGCACAGGCCTCACTGACTTGCATGTTGTTTTTGACAGTTTGCCAGATCCTCATGCACCCATATACTTAGTGTGTGTGGTCAGCTTGTGTTTTGCTCCAAGGGAGATTTTACTGAATTACTTCAAGATGGTAAGTATATTCCAACCATTAGTACATACCAACATGGAGTTGAAAAATGAAGGACATTTCTAACTCAGTAACTGAGTACATTAAGTTTTATTAAGATGACTAACATCTGTTTTTGTATTCTGCACTAATCTTGATTTACTTCCATCTGATGTTGACTCTTTAAAGATTATGTTCAAGTCACACTATCTGAAGAGTTTCACCAGGACATTATTAACAGTTAGTACTATGTCAGGGAGATCATGTGAGGCCTTTTAAGCTGTCAGCATCGCAACTGATTTTGGAAATAGAGCTTTTAATTAAATTGCTGATTATTGTTTGTGTTGTGCTGACCAAGTACAAATTCTGCTCAGTTTGGAGTTGGCTGGTTTGCTGCTAAAGAATTGGGTGGGGTAATTAAGTTCTGAATTAGGGTTCAGCAGGAGGGGTGGAAATTCGACAGGCAATGTGTGTGTCCTACATCTTTCTTAACTTGTGCTGCTAAAGAACCTTGTGTAGATGTTGCGTGCTAACAAGATTGAGATATAATTGTCAAGAAGGTTACTAGCTCTTGCTATTCCAACTAATGTAGAAAGTAAGTCAGTGTGGCATAGTACAGGAAATACCTCAGATGTGGAACCTTAACACACTGCTCCTACACAAGAGGAAGGAAGATAATTGGAGGTTCTTCATGCTTAATCTGAAGGAAATTACAACTGTTTTCATGCTCAGTACAAAGAGCTTTCAGTTTATTTTACCAAGCCTATTGCAAAGCAGCTGAGCAGATGCAAATGATGCAACTTCAAGATTTTGAAATTTCATCACAGAAAATGCAGCACAGAACAAGTTATTTGGCCCATTGTGTCTGCACTGAAAATGTGTTGCCAGAAAAGCGCAGCAGGTCAGGCAGCATCCAAGGAGCAGGAGAGTCGACGTTTCGGGCATGAGCCCTTCTTCAGGAATGAGGAAAGTGTGTCCCGCAGGCTAAGATAAAAGGCGGGGGGAGGGGCATTGAAAATGCGATAGGTGGAAGGAGGTCCACAAAAGGACATGCAGGTCCTTGGACTCCTCCATTGCCAGACCATAGCAACACGACGGCTGGAGGAAGAGCGCCTCATCTTCCGCCTAGGGATCCTCCGACCACAAGGGATGAACGTAGATTTCTCCAGTTTCCTCATTTCCCCTCCCCCCACCTTGTCTCAGTCAAATCCCTCAAACTCAGCACCGCCTTCCTAACCTGCCATCTTCTTCCTGACCTCTCCGCCCCCACCCCCACTCTGACCTATCACCTCACCTTGACCTCCTTCCACCTATCGCATTTCCAACGCCCCTTCCCCCTACCTTTTATCTTTAGCCTGCTGGACACACTTTCCTCATTCCTGAAGAAGGGCTTATGCCCGAAACGTCGACTCTCTTGCTCCTTGGATGCTGCCTGACCTGCGCTTTTCCGGCAACACATTTTCAGTTCTGATCTCCAGCACCTGTAGTCCTCACTTTCTCCATTGTGTCTGCAGCAAATCTGAACCTTTTGAGATAATGATCTAACTCACTTGAACACTCTGGTTTATCCAGTCTTCACCTACATGAGCCAGCAGTATAATCCCGATCTGAACCATTTGCTATGTGTTTCTCTTCTTGTCTACACATTTGCCAATGACCCTTAAATCTATGCCCTTTCATACTCAGTCCATCCACCTGTGGGAGCAGTTGTTCCAACTTTACTTTGTCTGGAACCCTTCTGCTATTGAATACTTCAAAGTTTTCTTTGGCCTTTGGGAAGTGCAGCATTTACCACCTTCAACTCCCTGTGCTACGTCCTCCTAAAAAGAACATCCAGCATCTTGATGAAATAGTTTGCATTTGAAAAACCGACATTTTGTTTTCCTTTGTATACATTTGTCCAAATGAAAATGAGTAATTTTAAGTGTTATTATTAAAATTAATAAAGGTTTATAAAAGCTTTCTTCACTTTGATCAAAGAAGGATGGAATTTGCAATTCTCCAACGGTCCAGCACCACCCCTGCTTTAAAGACCAGCAAATTACTGTCATTGCCTGTAATTTTCTCACTTACCTCTTCATCCTTGAATGCTTCTAACTAGTTCTGGTGCCTTACCAATCCTAAGTACAGGCAGCTTATTAAAATACCCCTTCATCATTTTTAAACCATTTCTAGTGACTGATTTATATTTACTCTTCAATATGACCCGAACAGGAGCATCATCCTTCCGAAAGGTAGATATCAAGTATTCCTTTAATACCTCCAACAATGCTCCCTAGCCTCCATGTATAAATCTCCTTTTTGGTCCCTAACTGATCCTGTCTCTCTCTTTATACACATTTTTACAATTTTCTGTCTGTGGAAGCCTTTAATTCCTCTTTTGAGCTGCTAGTCTGTTTTCATATTCTTTGTTTCTTATTTGTACTTTCACATTTCCTGTGAACCATCTGTATTCGGGCTGATTCTCTGTTCTATTGTTTGACTGACTGAGCTGTCATCAGACACTTTTTTTTTTCTTCACCTTCATCACTACCTTCGATTTGTTTGCAGTACCTTTTTGCCTTGTGCGGCCCTGCCTTGAAAAAGCTCTTTAAACATAGTCCATTGTTCAGTTATCATTTCTTTTCCTGCCAGATTTTTCATTCAACCTAGATCCTTTCTTCTCCCACTGAAGTTGGATATTCTTTCTACTCTATACTATTCTTTGTCCTTTTTCTATAACCTTATTTTAGAATGATTGCTTTTCCATCAATGTTCTTCTTTTGATATTTGATCTTTGGCACACCACATTCTAAAGGTGCAGATCTAGCAATGTCTCCCACCTCAGGCTTGTTAAAATTCGGCTGTAGAAAATTCTTCACTAAGTGTTCTCTGAATTCCAACTCCAATCCCACTCTCCACTTGAGAATATTTCACAACATTAGGATAAGCAAAGATTCCCATTCCAGCTGCTTTACGATACTTGCATTACTGCCATTTTAATGCTCTGCATTTAGTGGTATGGGGTGGTGTAAGTAACAAAGATGTCAGTTTTTGAAGCATTTCAGTTTGTGAGATGCCCTTTGTCATGGATTTTACTTCCACTCTTTAATGGCAAATGATTTTCATTCTCAAGGAAGTAGATGAGAGCTATCATTTGAATAAAACGGCATTACTGTAGTTGATTCTCCTATCAACAATATTCTTGGGGCTACGACTAATCAGAAAATATCTGCTCTTATAACAACAAAGTTTATGATTCAGTTAAGAGACTGGGAATTCTGGAGTGAGTAACTGGATTCCCACAAAGTCTGTCCACTTTCATAAGGCCCAAGTCAGGAGCAGAGTATGAAACTTCTCACTTTCCAGGACGAGTACAGCTCCGACAACACAAGAAATTTGAAATCATCCAGGAGAATGCAAATTGTTTAGTTCACATTATCATAAGCATTTACTCCCCTCCCCACCAGTGCAGAGAGAACAGTGTGCACAGTCTTTAAGATTCATTCCTGCAACTGAGCAAAGCTCCCTCAGCACCTTCAAAACCAAGATTCTGCAAGAATGGCCACCCATCACCTGCAAGGTCCTTTCCAGGTCACATCATACTATCTTGCAGCTAGAGTCAGTTCTGATATAACTCAATAGTTGCATTCTTATGTGTGTCACATAAAAATCATGCAATAGCAGTGCCATTCCAACTTGTGGGGCTGGAATCTTGTTATAACCAATACAAGTAAGCAAAGTTCGCGCTTTACAAACAACTGACTGGGCAGCAAGGTTGTCCAGTGGTTAGCACTGTTGCTTCACAAACGCCAAGGACCCAGGTTCAATTCCACCCTCTGCCAATGTATGTGTGGAGTTTGCATTTTCCCTATGTCTGCGTCAGTTTCCTCCCACAATCCAAAGATGTGCAGGTTAGGTGGATTGGCCATTCTAACTTGCCCGTTTTGTTCAGGAATGTGTAGATTAGGTGGATAGCCATGGGAAAAATGGTTACAGGGATAGAGTAGGGGTTTGAATCTTGGGTATGCTGTTTGGAGAATCAACATGGACTTGTTGGGCCGAATGGCCTGGTCCCACACTGTTGGGCTTTCAAATGATGGAAGAATTTATGTAAAATCCTATTTCTGTTGAAGAATCAGACGTTTTGGCAGAACCAACTGTATGTGAGCTGG